>NW_017729004.1:49923416-49924644 GCF_001723915.1 Gavialis gangeticus | reverse complement strand
TCTCTTCTCCAGACTAAATCACCCAAGTTCCTTCAGCTTTTCCTTCTCTCACCATGCTGCTCAGGCCTCTAATCATTCTGGCCACTGGCCTCTTTTCAACTCTTTCCAAGCACCTCCTTGAAGTGCTTGGGGCCCATGTGTAGGCTCTGTGCATCCCAAGGGTGTCCCTACTGGGGCTGTTGATCGTTGTGCCAGTAGAGATGAGCTGAGAGGTTTGGTGCTTATTGTCAAGGAATGGAGGGGCAGGCACAGGTATGGGGGGAAAGGAGCGGGAGCAGGCAGCAGGATACAGGCACAGGCACAGGGGGCAGGTAGCGGGGAGACAAGCACAGGTCGGGGGGCATGCACCAGGGAGGGGCAGGAACAAGCTTGAGGCAGGGCAAGGGCCCTTGCCACCTGCCGCTGCTTTCCTCATGACAACAGACCGTCCGCTAATTAGATTCTGTACATGAAAAATTGTAACATATTTATTGGATTTGAGTAAATATGGTACGTTTAAGGTGTATACAAAAAGTCCCTACAGCACTTGGATGCTTATCTTGCTGGGGTGATCTGACCCCAGCTGACTTCCTGCCCCTTGGGCAGCAGGCTGGACCTGATGATTTCGCAAGGTCCCTTCCAGCCCTAATGTCATTGAAGCCTATGAAGTTTCTGCAATAATATGCTACGTATTCAATAATGTCAGTTTTATTTCTGTGACTTGGTCTGATCAGCTGGAATCGCGAGGTTGCAATATCAGTCTGCATAAGCACAATGTAGCCTGTCAGGTAGAAAATTCTCCACTCCTCTAACCAGCCCTTGCCATAACTGTTAGACAACCTTTACTTTATAATAAAACATATCTGTGTCCTCACCCTGACATTTCTTTTCGGCAAGTGACTGTGGTGGCTCAACCAAGTCACAAAAGTAAATGATGAAGGATTTCAAAGTTTCCAATTGCATGGCTTTCTACAGAACCCCTCTTCCCCCCCAAAAACAAGGAGCAAAATGAAATGGATATATAGAATCATAGAATCATAGAAGTAGGGTCGGAAGGGACTTTGTAGATCTTCAAGTCTGACCACCCGCCTGGGCGGGAGAAAAGACTGGACTCAAATGAGTCCAGCCAGGTAGTCATCAAGCCTCTTCTTAAAGATCCCCAGGGTAGGAGCCAGCACCACTTCCCTAGGAAGTTGGTTCCAGCTCCTAGCCGCCCTAACTGTGAAGTAGTTCTTGCGGATGTCTAATC
>NW_017729004.1:49916079-49918416 GCF_001723915.1 Gavialis gangeticus | reverse complement strand
CTGCCCACTTCCCCCCAGGTCGAATATGACCCATCCACCACCACCCTCTGAGTACGACCCTTCAGCCAATCCGCAATCCATCTGACTCTGTAGGCATCAATGCCACAGTCGCCTAGTTTTTTAATGAGGATGGGGTGGGAGACAGTGTCAAAGGCCTTGCTGAAGTCTAGAAAGCCTATGTCCACAGCAACACCTGCATCCGTTGCCTTTGTGACCTGATCATAAAAGGCAATCAGGTTGGTCTGACATGACCTGCTCCTAATGAAACCATGCTGGTTGCCCTTGAGCATCATCCCTGAAGCCGGCCCATCACAGATGTGCTCCTTGAGGATCTTCTCAAAGAGTTTCCCAAGGATAGAGGTAAGACTGACAGGCCTATAGTTGCCCAGGTCCTCTCTCTTCCCTTTTTTGAAGATGGGGACCACGTTAGCTATCTTCCAATCATCTGGCACCTGGTCCGAGCACCACAAGCGCTCGTAAAGCTGTGCCAAGGGCCCTGCAATAACCCCAGCTAGCTTCCTCAGCACCATGTTACTAGGTGCATCTACACAAGAGCTGTACTGCATAGCTGACTAATTAACTGCACAGTAAAGCATCACTGTCTACATGTGTGCCTGTATTAAGGCACCATAAATTAATTAATTCTGTAATAGGACAGTACTGTCCAGGACAAGTACTATCCTACAGTGGAGTAGTTATGTGCACCAAAGCACACATGACTGGGGCTGGCTGGGGCACGAGGGAGCTACAGTGCAGGGGCTAGCCCTGCACTGTACCACCCTTGTGCCCCAGCCAGCCCCTCTGCAGTATGTTGAGCCAGGTTGGAGCAGCCCTGGGCTGGCGAGCTGGCATCCCTGGGTCTCCTGCCAGCTGAGGCTGCTCTGTCACAGCTCAGTGTGCTGCGGTCCCAGGTAGACGTGTAAATGCTGCACCCAGGAGCGATAAACTCCAGTGTGAACTGTGCCAGAGTTTATTACTACATGCTGACTGCATGTGTAGATGCACCCACTGGGCATGTCTAGATGAGCGAGGACATTTGTTTCCCAGGGAGAAGTAGCAACAGCACACATTATGCTGCTGCTATTTCTCCCTGGGGAACGCCCATGCCACACGAGCACTGCTGCACAGCAGGTTACCCCAGGTGGGGTGGGGGGGCTGGAGCCAGCAACTCTTCTGGCCCCATCAGCCTTACCTGGAGTCCTGGGGACCTCTTGGGGCTGTAGCTGTGGCAGGAAGCCTGGCCGGCTGCCAGAATGTGGCTCTGGTTTTGGGCAGCGTATGCTGCCGCCATGTGAGCTGCCCTACTTTTTTGTGGCACGGGTTTTTTTGACCCTAGGATCTCCTGGGGTCAAACTTCACCTCCCCCTCCCCCGCGACCCCCACCCCATGCTACAAGGTAGCAGTGTGGGAAATGCCTGCTTGTGCTGTGTGTGACACCACAGACATGTCTGCAGTGCCACATACCACACACACACCCACACTTGTCTGGACGCAGCCACTGTGTGTGAAAACGAGAAGGGAAACAATGAAAGGATACATTCTTATTGTGTCTTTCCTTTCAAAGAAAGGATCTCTGGCAAACCTGCAAGGGCCTCATTGACTTCATTATGCATCAGTTGATGCTAGCAGGTTCAGGCAGCAGCAGCCTGTAAAAGTACGCAAGGTCAGATAGGTAGCTACATTCATTTACAGAAAACTGGCAACCATCCTACAAGGTAACCAAGTAATCTCTGCTTCCTGAAATGGAATTAACTTAGATTTTTCCTTTGGAAATATGGGTTTGAAAGCTTGTTTATAAGTTTCCTGGATACTGGATGCTCATCACTTAGGGACCACAGGCCTCCAAGAGATCATCTGAAATGGTCCAGGCCTCTTGATCCACTCATACTGTGCATCCTTTATGCTTTGACATCTTTATCCTCATTAGTAATATCTATTTATGTATTAATATTTAATGTTACAGGTCTTTTCTTACAATAATTATGAAATAGTTATGAAAAAAGCCAAATTCCCTGAAGGCTTATGTGAGGAGCCGTAATTGAAGTTTGTATAACGTTAGTCTTGCAAAATACTTATGGATGCATTTAGTAAGATTTAGGGAGCAGTCGCAGATAAATCTGTTGATATTTAATAACTATGAATGGCACTAGAAGTTGGACAGCACAAGATACCTTTGGCACGTACTAAACTTTTGAAATCTTCTGTTCAAACAAGTAAGAAGCTGAAAGAAACTGCCTTGCATGATTTCATAGTTGGTAGGGTAGGGTTGGAAGGGACCTGAGCAGATCATCAAGTCCAACCCCCTGCCATGGCAGGAAAGAGTACTGGGGTCAAACG
>NW_017729004.1:49909244-49916059 GCF_001723915.1 Gavialis gangeticus | reverse complement strand
ATCAAGTCCGACCCCCTGCCATGGCAGGAAAGAGTACTGGGGTCAAACGACCCCGGCAAGGTGTTCATCTAGCCTCTTCTTAAAGACCGCCAGGCTAGGAGCCAGCACCGCTTTGCTTGGAAGTTGGTTTCAGATCCTAGCCGCCCTGACCGTGAAGTAGCGCCTCCTGATGTCTAGCCTGAATCTACCCTCTGTCACCTTGTGACTGTTATTTCTAGTCACTCCCGGTAGTGCTCGGGGGAACAGGGACTTCCCCAGTGCCTGCTGGTCCCCTCTGACTAGTTTGTAAACAGCCACTAGATCCCCCCTCAGCCTTCTCTTGTGGAGGCTGAACAGGTTCAGGTCCTATAGCCTCTCCTCGTAGGGCCTGTCCTGCTGCCCCCTGATCATGCGAGTGGCCCTCCTCTAGACCCTCTCCATGCTGTTCATGATGATGTCTGAAAAATCTTACTGGTTATTTTTTTTTAAACAAAGGTGCTATAAATATTGGGGTGTTAGGAAGGTGTACCAACTTTGTTCTATGAAATGCTGTAGCCACTCTAACAGACTTGGGCGGGGTGGAGGGGTGGGGAAGGAGGAGGGTGATATGGGGGTCAACGTGGGTCAATGATGTTGACTGATTTAATAAGTGTATTGTCATAATAAACAAACTGAGCTTGGTTAATTTGGTCTTCTGAATCTTTTCTTATAAATACATAAAAAATAGTCAACTGGAGACTTGCAGAATCTGGTAAGACAAACCAATGTATGCATCTCCCACTAGCACTACAGATTAGTAGTAACTAAAGGCAGGCTTTTAAGAGCTTTCCCACTGAAAGTCTCCTAAAAATGGGAAGGTTTCCTTAGTATAAATCCCTTACTTCCTGTAGGGAAAGGGCATTTATTAAACACTGTGATATACTATGGAGATGCCCTGTTTTCTTAAACTAAAGCATGACCTGCATTATCCTATTGAAATAGCTAATTCTTTCCAGAGAGTACTGTGAGCACTTGTTCCATATTTCCACAAGCAGAACCAGAAGTCCAAAAACAGTGTTATTCTTGGTCATGCTCTAATTAAATCTGATGAAGTCCAATGGAGGATAAACTCTTAAAGAACTTTCCAATTTTAGGTCCTGACTATACATACTTACTTTCAAGCCAGGCAGTGTCATACTGAAACACTTGATGTACTCCATGTACACAACTACCTGAGCCAGAAACAAGGTAGCAGTGAGAGGAAGGATCAGTTAATTCACCCACAATGCCACATGAACATGACAACACTGCTTCCAGTTTGGGAGCAGTGCAGAACTGATTTATATGGGAAGTGAGCAGAGCAGAAATGCCTTTAGTGTCACAACTTGAAAGGCACACAAAGTAGCTGGAAATACCAAATTACAAAAAGAGCATTCTACACAAATACACTTGTCTTACCCATGCCATCAGCTGCATTGGCAAAAGTACTGAATACAAAGGAATGCCTCCACTACTTTACTAAAATTGTATTTTCACCTGTTCCTACAATCTATTTGTTGGCTGAACTAGCTGGGGTATAGGGATTCTCCAAAGGAGCAGCACCGATCAGTGTGCCCTTTCACCCAGCTGTTAAAAAACACAATGACTGTTGAGTCCTCTTGATTGGGATGGTATAGGTTGGTCCCTGTAATTAACTTCCAGTGAGGAGACCTGGTCTCATGGTTAGTGCCTATATATCCAGGTGCAGGTGCTTTTTCCTTTGAGAATAAACTAACATTCTGTATGAACTTCTAGAAGCCTTGTGTCCATTGCAATTTGTAACTTGTTAGAGCTGTGAAAGGGAACTCTGTATAAGGTGCCTAAGATTTCTCCTCTTGTCAATTGATGCCTGAGTCTGGCAACATCTGTTACCAGTCAGCCTTGTTGCAACTGACTGCAAAGTCCCAGTGACATCAGGAATGAGCAACACCAAAAGCTAGCAAATAGGAGAATTTGAGTGGGACTGCTGCTTGGAAGAAAAAGGAGAATCTTGGTTGCTTTGTGTGAGTGCCTGTGAGTAGAGGCACTTTGTCTGGGCTTTGTTTTGTTGCCATCTTGCAGTGCTGTTTCAAGCAATGAGGGGTGCTTGTACAAGTGACAGGGATTTAGTCCTTGGGGTGTTATTCTATGCCCCCTAAATTGAAACAGGGGGTATAGAATTTGCCCACCATTTCTATTTTTCTGAATATGCCCACCATTTCAATTTTTCTGTCACGTTATAGTGAGAGGCCCAATCCTTTTCTTTATTTTTTTGTCAGAGCTGGAGCCTGCCCACAGCTGCAGGGGCAAGCTGCCTGCGGGCTGAGTAGCCCCCGAGCTACAGGGGGCCCTGGTCCTTCCCTCCACAGTGGCAGTGCCCCCTGGGGCTGCCCCAGCTCACAGGCAACACCCAGACCAATCCAGCTCTGCTCTGTAGAGGCAAGGACCGTGGCCCCACGCAGCTATAGGGCCACTCAGCTCACTGGCAGCTCACCACCCCTGGCCATTGGAGAGGTGGGCAAGCTCTGCCAAAAAAAAAAAAAAAGGGTCAGGTACCTCACTGCTTCTACTTTCATCAGGCTCCTGCAGCCAACAGGATGCCTGGGGCCACTTGGGAATGGGCTGGCTTGCCCCTGGGGCAGCACAGGAAGGTGGCAGGAGGGCAGTTGAGTTTGTTGGTGGACAGAGAAGGCGGTGAGGACAGTGCACAGGGCTACCCGGGCTGCTAGCTGGCCGGGTGCTGCCCCACCTCAGAGGCACAAAATCCAAAGCTTCCCCAAGCCTGCCCAGGCTTCGAGTGCCCTGTGCATGATCCCCGCTGCCTTCTCCGGCCACCAACACAACCAGCTTGCCCCTGGGGCAGTGCGGTAAGGTGACAGGAGGGTGGCTGTGTGTGCTGGTGGTAGAGATGGTGCAAGGGGCACTGGAAGTCCAGGCGAGCTTGGGAAACTGTTGGATCAGGCACTTCTGAGCTTGGGTAGCACCCGGCCAGCTAGCAGCCCGCTCGGGTTTCCAGTGCCCTGTGCACCATCCCGCTGCCTTCTCCAGCTGCCAGCAAACCCAGCCGCCCTCCTTCCATCTTTCTGCACTGCCCCAGGGCAAGCCAGCCATTTCTGGGCAGCCCCAGGTGTCCTGCTAGCCACAGGAGCCTGCTGAAGGCAGAAGAGGTGAGGGGCCTGAACTTTTTTTTCTGTGGAGCCTGCCCACCTCTCCCACGGCCGAGGGGTGAGCTGACAGCTGCAATTTGCATCAGGATGTAGTTTAGTTTGCAATGATACAAACTCATTTAAAACCCCCAAACTCTTGCACATGTCCAGTGTGATGCCATTAAGCCACACAAAATTACATTTTCATCACATGTACATGATAATGGCGTCACCTGTACAAGCACCCAAGACGTCCACAGCTGCTAAGCCTTAGTAGTTACAACAAGGAGACAGGGCTATCCTAGGCAGCAAGGTTAGATGAGTCAGAGTCCCAGTGATTTTGGGAATAGCATCCATTGGGGTTCCCCCCTCTCTTAGATTTACTGCTTATTAGCAGGAAAGAAGGAGAGCAGCAGAATATTGATACTATACTTCAGAAAAGCAAACTCAGGGAACTGGTGGGCAGGATCCCATGGTAATCAAGAGAAAAAGGAGTCAGGGGACTGGCTGCTCCTTAAAGAGACAATACTAGGGACAAAAAAACATGTTATCCTGATGTAAAGTAAAGATAGGGAACCACATAAAAAGTGGAAATGTGGTCCCATTACTAAGGATGAGCATGTCATTAAACTACAGTTCATAAAGTTTAACCAGAAGAGACCATTATGATCATACAGGTTTACTTCCTGTATGGCACAAGGCACAGATATTTGTAAAAACACAGTTAAGGAGATTTCTCCAGAGGGTATTAGAAATGAAAAGACATCTCTATAGTGCAGAATGTTAATAACAAATAATCCTCCAGTTAAATAAGAAGCTTAGTCCTAATATAACAAACCAGTGCTGGTTTCCAAAGCATTGCAGAACCAGTCACATAGTAGCAAATTTAGGTAATAACTGTGATGGTTCAAACCACAAAATTATTTCTATTCTTTATAAGCCCACTGAACAACTGTAGTTTATACAATGATGTAGCTTTCTTTCTGTCCCATGTACAATATTAATGACTGGCTAGGCATCCACTGCCACTAGTTTGTTTGTAACTCTGCAGTGTGTTCACTGGATAAAGTATGCGTTTTGGTACGATTACCACAGAAATGATTTACGTCCTTTGACTCAATGGTTTATTTTAGGTAAAAAAAACCTGTAACCCCAGGTATTTAGATCTCATTTCTGGATTTTACTTTTCTTTTATAAAAGTCCCAAATCAGAAAGGTCAAGGGTCCATCCTGACCCTAGTGATCCATAGGGCCAGCATGATCAAGTGCCAATTTCTATAGCAAACACCATACACATTGGCATTGCATCCATTTGCCTTTGACTGCTCAGCCTGAACAACCAGGTACTCATTTACAGGTAGGCCAACTGGGAGTGGCCTTCAGCATGAGCCCACAGCAAGACTGAACCTCATCCTTCTGGAGCAGTAGCAAGATGCCTTAACCACTTGGTCACCGTACCCCAAAATCCCAATAAAGATTTCAAATATATGTATAAAGGCATCAGAATTATGTGGGCCCCAAGAAAAGAGAGTTATCATTTGAGGTTGTCATTTGGAATGATGAACAAAAACACAATTTTCTCAGCATAATAAAAAATGGGAGCATGGGCATGTGAATAAATAACTGAAAGATATACAGGGGCAGAAATTTGCTCCAGGGCTTTACCCAACAGTAAGCACAAATTAATCTATGGTAGTTTGTCTCCCTATCGTCAATGAAGTCTTAAATTAATGTATCTTATGCCCATGATAAGTGCTGAAATATTTCCGTGTATTACATCAGGACAAAGAGCTTCAGTATCTGTTACCTCCACATAGGATGTCAGAGATTATTTCATCTCCATACCTGCTAAGGTACCTCTCATTTACCCATAGAAAAGTGAAACAAACAAACTAACAGACTGATATTGTGGAAGCAGATATTAAATGGGTAATAATAATGGGTACAAAATATGAACATGAAGGGATCAAGACAATTCTGGATCCTAGCACCTAAGATTTTTTAAATCTTGTACATGATAAGCAGATTTAACAATCTACACAAAAGAACAAATTCATGTCTAGCGAACTTTTGTCAGGCGTGAAGTTAGCCCTGTGTCTTTCATTTTGACCATGGCCCTGCTCCTTCACATCATTTACAGCAGGTAAAGGCCAGAGAATATTTATTATTTAATTTCTCTTGGAATACTGAATCAAATGACGACTACCATAAATAATTAATGCAGAGAATAGTACAACCAAAACAGCTGAACTAGCTTTTAGGCAATGCAATGTTATGGCCTTGGGGGCAGAACTTCAAAGACTCTGACAGTGCAGATGGCAAGATCATCTGCCTTTGGAAGAAATTGCTACATTAAAATGAAGGCCATTTGGACTCCACAGATTCTCATGCTTAGTGCTAAAACAAACAAAACCCTTACCTCAAGTCTGGCACAATTATATAATGAATAACTTGACTTCTTTCTTTACCTGGAAGTGATATGTTTGATACTCTCCCGATATGAAATATGAGGAGAACACAAACTCAGGTATGGTCTAAACTTTTTTTTTTCTTGAACTGATTGTTCTGTTTCATTGTTCATCTTACCTACATGTTCATACAAGAGAGATTGGTGAGAAAAAAGAGGGTATGAGTTATTATCCATAATAATTTTAATGTTATATTGCTTAAAAGATACTGCTATATGTAAAACCACACTGGGAGAAAGTAATTTGTAACAGTTCCATATGTGATAACAGATTTTTGTTTTCTTGAAAGGTTTGGGGCTTTTACTCTTTTTCTTACTTTTTCCCCCCTAACCTTTGCTCTTCATTCTCCTGGCAGAACAGTGCTGCATTTAGTCATTTACAGGTACAGCAGATTACCATGAGGTAAGCTAAATTGTACTCCCAAGTAATTGTATGTGTGTGGTAAGTGGGAGATACCTTACCTGTTCATTGTGAGGGAAGCTATACAACCAGCTCCAGTTGCTCAAGGGCAATTACTGCTCAGCAGTGATAAAGCCTGGCTTTAAAAGTGTCAGGACTAGGTTTGGGTTTTGGCTGTTCAACCTGTGCTGAAAGAAGTTCCTAGTTTTCTCAAGTGCAGTGACATGCACACCCTCTGTGTGTATTACAGCACTGCACGCCAGCTCTTTTGCAGTCAGGTACCTCAAAGGTTAACATTCCTCCCGGACAGAACCTCCGCTTTCTGACAATGCGCTCCCAGCATCTGGGCCAGGTTGTTATTGCCGTGACCTCACCCAGAGCCATCACTAATACCTCTGCTGGGCAACCACACTGGCACCAACCCAGCTGAGAACAGGACTGGGATGAATAGGGTTTCCATATGTCCCAGTTTTCCTGGACATGTCCTCTTTTTGGATCCTCTGCTCTCCATCTAGGTGTTTTAAAAAAAAATATGATCAAATGTCCAGGATTTTTGTTAGGTCAGTTTCAAAGTTTTTTCCTGCCACTTCCTGGCTTCCCCTAGCAAGGAGCTGCTTGGGACTGGGGGGCAGTTGGGGGAGGGCAACTGTAGGCAGGGGGTACCACATGGATGTGCACACACACACATGCACACATACATGCATATGTACGTGGCTGCCATGCAGCCAGGCAGGGTGGTGGGAGCTGCTCCAGCAGCTGCATGCAGGTAAGTTTGTGGGGGGCCAAGGCTTGGGAACTGTTTGAGGGACTGGGGGGGAGGGGGGGCA
>NW_017729004.1:49894350-49909190 GCF_001723915.1 Gavialis gangeticus | reverse complement strand
CTGGGGGGGAGGGGGGGCACATGCATGCATGTGAGTGTGTGTGTGTGGAGGGGATGGGTATGTAGGGGGGTGGTGCCTGCTGGCACAGGGGGAAGCTATCTGGGTGCTGGGGCTGCAGCAGAGCAGAGGAGGCACCTACTCCTTCAGTTAGGGAAGGGGTCAGGGGGTTTGGGGGCAGTAGGGAGCTGCATGGCTCCAGTGGCACAGGAGCTGGTGCCCTTGTTCACAGGGGCAGGGCAGCTGGAAGACGCTGCAGGGCTGTTGGGGGAAAGGGGGCTGCAGGTCAGGAGTGAGGGGCACCAGCAGGACTGGGGAGACTGTGGCTTGGGAGTGAGGGGCACCATGGGGGGTGGTGCACTGTGGGTCAGGAGTGCGGGACGCCGAAAGTGCCAGGGGAAGGTGAGTCAGAAGTGATGGGCACTAGCATGGCCCAGTTGTTTCTAGGGAACTGCAGGTCTGGAGTGAGGGGCAGCAGTAGGGCTGGAGGGGGCTGTGGCTTGGGAGTGAGTGCAAATGGCATGGGCAGGGGCAGGACATCGATATATCACTGCCCGCCCCACAATCATATCCCCCTGCGTGACAGGTGTCCTCATTTTTGGAACTGGAAATATGGTAACCCTAGAGATGAAAGAGCTTGTAAGTTGTGGAGAGAGAACAAAGAACTTAACAGAAGAAAACTGGCTGAGTCTCAGGATATGGGCAAAAAAGGAAAGTGCATGCATGTGACTGCAATGACAGGAGGCTGAAAACCAGCAGCAGGGGCTGGCTTCATAAAAACACCTCAGATCCAGCACTGGGAGAGGAGACAATTGAATTTTGCCAATGACCAACATGTACCCTTCCAAATACAACCCCCACCCCAAGAAGAATGCACGCATCTAAATAATGATGCACTATTAGCTATTCCCTCAAAAAAAATCTTAGGTCCAAAACTGCACATCCCAATAACTTAGAAGTTTCGAAAATTGTCTCTTTGCATAACTCTAAATATATCATAATTAAGCAACTCCTAAAAAGAAACGTCATTCTCAAATATACGTATACAGTATATAGAAGTGCAACATTCAAAACAAATACAGGCAACTCACAAAGCAAACTAATGCATGTACCAAATAAACCTCCCCCTTCAAGCAAGTGTGCTCCTATCCATCCCAAAATTGTATGAACCAATGCATAATGAATGAAAAACAGGAAACTTTAACTCCCCTGCATACATCACACACCATTTAAGCACCTTCACTTAAAAAAGTAACTGGCTGTGGTGCCAGGCAACCACAATTTTGAAATAGTAATCCTTGTTCTGCCAAGACATCGCACTGTCGCAGCAAGGCACTGCCCATGGACACTTCAGTGCATCTCCATCCTCACTTCCCTAGAAGCAGGAACTCTTACTTGGAGAGTCATTCTGATGACAGTGGCAGCAACAGCAGCAGCAGCAACAGCAAACACTTCTCTCTGAGCTGGAATACAGCACTTGTATGCTCAATCCCCTCAATGCTATCCGCAGCCCCAGTTATAATCCCAGGCCACACAAAAGAGCCTGCACTTCGCTTTCCTCATTGGACCAAGAATAAAATGACATCATCTCTAAGGGCTGGTCTGCACACTGCACCGACTGAGACTTGGGAAGCAGCAAGGCCAAGGAAGCTTGTTTGTAGCAGGAGCTGGATGCAAAAAGCAGCTGGTATTTACTAACTCGTCCTTTCTGGCTCTCTCAAAAGATGTACTGCAGCCAGCATGTTGATGACTAGCAAGGATAGTGGCAAATAGTTTTTCCCGCCTGGTTTTATGATCCCTTGTGGACAGAACTCAAAATTTGTTTCTTTCTTTAATTCCTCATCAGAAGAATAACTGCAAATACACATTGGCCCATTGCTCTGTATTCTTGAGGGATGAACGCTGGCCATTGGAAAAGGCGATTACAACATTCATTAAAACATTTATGAAATAAACATTTCTCTAAAACTGATCTGTATTAAAACCTATCTATGTTACAAACCTTCCCTAACTTGCGTCCACTTGTCTATCTGACCTTAGAATTAGTTTTCCAGGACAGGGAGCATCTTCAAAGGCCATTTTACCTGATACACCTACTCAAAATATGCATTATGTACAAAATCCTATATCTGAAAGATGTTAAGGTAGCAAAGTCAGGCACTTGAAAGTTAGGAAATGCCAGACTTTAATTTGACTCTGAAAACTTAATTTTGTTCCCTTATGCATTACAATATAACCTTTAATTACATGACATTATTTTTCCACATGATTGTTGTCTCATTTAATAAATATGATGAATAATGCTCAGTGTGAAATCTCTTCCATACATTCACTCAGTCCTTGATTCTATAAACAGTAAAGATTAGTGGCTGCCCTCACAACTTCCCTCCCTTCTAATGGTATAATTTTCTCATTACTGGTAATTCACACTAACAGCTTCAGCAAGTCTCCAGTCTCGTTTTTATGCTCAGACTGGTAGAGGTCTTGTGTGAGTTCGTGCCGAATTATATAAGGACTGAATTAAGCACAGGCTCAGACCTGGATGTTCAATTTAAAACTTTTATTGTTTCACAAAGTCATAAACTAAGGAGGTCTGTTGGTTCACGAGGTTCCCAAATCAGGCCCTTGCTTTCTAACCCGAAGGCTAGGTGCGGCTGCCCGATTCAGTAGTCTCAGAACTGGTCAACAGCTCAGGTAAAAGGAGTCCCTTATCTTTTTTAAGACAAAAGATACAAAACTGTCCGCACTCTGCTTTGAGTGAGGCCTCTAACATACTTTTTCTATTACTTATATATGATAACACACATACATATGCATTTCTAATTCTTACCTCTACTGGTTACTAGTTAACCCATCTATATTATAATATTTTTCATACTGCTTTAATAATACGCGGTTATCTTTCGTCATTGCGGTTTAGCCATGCGGTTTCCGTAGTTCACAATAGAAGCTGCGTGCTTGCAATTTTTATCAGACTGTCAGCATTCTTATTCAAGGGTCAGATAATGATCACCAGAATGTCAACCGTTGACTTCTCAACCTCCTTGAAGCATTCTGGGAGTTTTAGTGCGTTGGTAATTATGCTAGGCCTTGCTTAGCATGAGCACTATCTCACAGGTCTGCTGCTCAGGCTAAGGTTAGGGAGTGCTGAAGCATCCCAAGCTAGGATGAGGGCAAAGGTTAGAGAGGGTTTGGGGCTGTGTGTGGGTGGGACTGCTATGGTTCCCCACCTTTTCACTTGCTAAAGTAGGGACCAGTGCAACAGAACATTCCCTACTAAGATTTCTGATGCTAGCTCTTCTTAAAGCCATATTTTTTGTTTTTTGTTGCTGCTGTCAAGAGGTCATTTCTTTCAGGGATGAATTTGTGGAACTGAGCACAATTTCCTGCAGCTGTCTTTAATTCAGAGTGTGACAAAAGTGTCAGAGTTTTATATCTCATCCTATATCTCTGGTCTATCCATCTAGTTTTTATTATGGAGAACACTCTTATTAAAGGAGCATTGGTCACAAGCACAGCTAACACAGCCTACTGTCTTTGGAAGAGCTGCAACTGACAAAGAAATTGACCCACTTGGGATCCACAGTTTGGGTGTCCTGGAGCTCTGCCATTAGTTCACAGGGTACACATGCTTTAGGAAAAACTTCCTCACTAGAAGAGTAGTAAAACACTGGAACAGGTTACACAGAAAGGTTGTGAAATCTCCTTCCTTGGAGATTTTTATAAAGCTGGCTAGACAAAACGTTGGCTGGGATGATGTAGTTGGGAATGGTCCTGCTTTGAACAGGGGGTTGGACTAGATGACCTCCTAAACTCTCTTCAAACCTAATTTTCTATTATTTATGATTCATTTTTAGATATTCACAGAAACTGCAATTTTGGTTGGGCTCCACAAAAAAGCACAGTCTTAGCACTTTTGGCAGTCTCACTGAGGAAAAAAAAAGGCTGAAAGAAGAGAAAAGGGTGGGAAGCCCTGGAGCTCTGAAGCACATGGGGAAGGGGGAGGAGGGAGAGAGAGCAAATCAGAGGCTGAGCCAGTGATATAGGCTCAGTCTGAGAGCCAATCCAGAGCCAAAAAGGGAAATGGGAAGGTTTTGGAACCAGGTTTTAAAGCGCCTGCAGGCATGCTGTTACAGTATGCTGCACCCTGAGGAGGAGCAAGGATGATGAATTCTAAGAAATCCTCCAAGGTACCCAAATACATTTCAACGCTAGATAGTATGAGACAGTATCCTGAAGGTACCTTACGCATAGATGGAGGCAGACTCTTCTGTGCCACCGACAACATAACTCTGAATGTGTTGAGAAAACCCAACGTAGATCAAAACTTGAAAGTTCAAGGCATACATGAAGCATAAGGCTGTTGCAGAGGCTGAAGGTCAGAGCAAGAAACAAGCAACCATGTCTCCTCCCTCTTTAAAATTACCACAGAAGGCAGCTTGGCAAGGCAAGAGGTGGCATTTTCCTTTGTGGAGGTTTTTGCAATGGCGAACATCCTGCTAGAGAAACTTGATCACTCAAACTTAAGGGACTACCTGAATCAAAATGTGCCAGATGCTGGCAGCTTTCCACATGCCAACAAGCTTCAAAAAGACTATCTGCCTGCATTGAGTGCTTTGCATGTACAGTTAAAAAAGGCTGCCTTGGCAGCCTATGACTCCTTATCCATTGTGGATGATGAAGCACACAACCCTCAAGATAACTAGTTGCTGCTTAATTTATTTGTACTGGAGAGCTGGACAGACCGGGACCTGCCTGTTTCAAACTGAGCTGGTCCACCTCACATCTGTCCATTTTTCTACTGTCTCTCAAGCCATTGTGATGGTAATAGTCAGCTATGACATAGACTTTAACAAGATTTCAGCATTCTTGTCTGACACTGCCATGTACATGTGCAAAGCTGTCTCCGATGTGCTCCAAGAAATGTTGCCCAATGCTGTTCATGTCACCTGCAATGTACACATTCTGTCCTCAGTAAGTGATATACGGTGCATGCAGTTCCCTGATGTGGCTAGCCTGGTGCCCTCTTTCAAGAAAGACTTCCAGCACTGTCCAGAGTCTGTTGCCAGTCAAACTGGGGGCTCACATGACACTGTGCCGCTGCCACCAGAGCCTGTGCTCACAAGATGGGATTCGTGGTTCAACATGGTCCATTACCATGCCAAACATATCTAGCACTACCAACAGTTTGTGGAAGAGGAGCTGAAAATCATACCCAGCAAAGAGTGTATGCTTAAACTTCATGATAACTTAGGGCAAGGTGACAGTCAGGATCAAATGATGTTTGTGGCTGACAATGCCACCAGGTTCACGGACCTCCTGCCTTTTCTGAAGGCCAGCTGGCTGTGATCCACCACACACACAAGCTGCTGGATTTGATAAGCTGGACTGAAAACATGGTATTGCAAGAAATGCCAAACTGCCCTCATGAAAACCGCTGGAGAGGAGACCTGTTCCAGACAACAATTGTGAAGCTGAACCAGCAGTACAAGAATGACCCATCTGCCCCTGTGGTACAACTGCAGTTCAGACAACCGGCTGCCCCCTTCCTTAGTGCTGTTCACATTTTGAACCCCAACCAGGTGCCTTTTCTGAGTTGTGATCCTCAGCTACTGAAAGCAATCCTGGGATGGGGGAAAGAGCATGACAATGAGTGTTGCTTACATGAAATTTGTCAGAGTGCCAGATGCTTGTGTTCGGGGACTCTGTTACCAGTTTCCACATCTGTACATCCTGACAAGTTGCTTCCTCACCATTCCA
This sequence comes from Gavialis gangeticus, assembly GCF_001723915.1. Taxonomy (NCBI): domain Eukaryota; kingdom Metazoa; phylum Chordata; order Crocodylia; family Gavialidae; genus Gavialis; species Gavialis gangeticus. The sequence goes on along the minus strand of NW_017729004.1, from coordinate 49,903,433 downwards.
ACGAACTCAGTGGATGCTTAACTTGCTGTCTCAATGTATCGACAAGTGTTCACCCCACAGACAGAAAATGTCTGCAGCAACTGTGGTTGGATGCAGCATGCTCGCATTTAATAGCTAGCATGAATTGCCTGTCTCAAGGTTACCATCAGTTTCAGGAAACTCCTTTTTAAAATGTCCTTTGATAAAGTGTATATGGTTGTATTAGTTGAAATTTATGTTGTGTATAGCTTTATTTATATAACATACTTCAGTTTAGAGGTTAATTAAGTGCTTAGATGGCACTGGTTACAATTTAAGGTGTGCATAGCTTTATGATAATTCATTTTAGAATTTAAGTGCTTAGATTGCTTAATAACATGTTGATTAATGGCTTCTGTGGGCTTAATCCCCTGATTAAGCCTGAGAAAGCCATTAATTGATGCGTTATTAAGCAATCTAATCAGCAGTTTGGTGCAATCTCCAAATCAGAGGATGTGTGGGGCTGTTGCACTCAGCCATGGTAGCCAGCCCTGTGATCTGCCTGTGAAACCGGCCAGCTGATCCCATTGCTTGTGTGCAAAGGAACACTGCAGGAAAGAAAACCACCCCTTTGCTTTCTGCACTGTAACCCAGAATGGATGTAATATTACCACCTTTGTGTGTGAGTGAGCTTTGTAACATCCATGACAAGGGCAGTGTGGAAATGGGAATAACAGGCTGCATTGCACCACCTTCCGAAGCAGTCTTCAGGTGGTACAGGCATGGCCCAAGTAATAGATGCTATTCTTCACGCATTCAGTTCATTTAATTTAAATGCAGTCTGAAGAGTGTAGGCAACTTCTTTAAGCTCTGGTTCACTATGAAACCAAAGATGTAGTCTCAAAGCTTCTTCTACAGATTGGCGCTCAGATTTTTCACCATTCCATACATACCTGTTGGCTAGTTGCATGACTTCAAACATTTTGACTGCCATGTGAGAAACATTCATGTAGCTTTGTGCAAAGTACAAGCAGATTCAGGAAAAAGAGAGGCCCTTGTCACTTGCCAGCTCATTCTTGGTTAGTGATAAAGTCCCATATTGATGTGTGGCTTTTCTTCCCATTGAAAATTAGTCACTAGTATTTCAAAAGGATGCTAAATTTCTCATTTTCCAATGTTTCCATTTCATTCAGAACTGTATAAATCCAGTTGCTTATGAGCATCAGCTGTTTAATCAAGGAAACTAACACTGTTGAACAGTGAAAAATACCACACAACCAATAGGTAATATTTAATTTTGCCTTCATTTGAAGGGTCATACCTGTAAAAAAATGACCTGTCTTCAAAATTACCCAAAGGCAATTTGATTGAATAAGGTATCCAAACACTTCCCATAAAATGTCCAAACTTTGTTCTTCTGCAGTGATTTTTTTATTCAAGTTGGAATTAGAAATACTTTCAGTCAGATTCATCCCATAGTCAAGCAACAAGTAGCTGTGATAACATGGTACCACAGCATGGTACCATAGTGCCATAAGCTGTTTTAGCAGCAATGGCACTATTATCAGCAACGTCTCTGGTTTTTAATAAACAATGATGTTGGAAGTGTGGTGCATTGATCTGTTTCTTGATTCTTGTTTTGCAAAGCACTTTATAAATTGAAACTGATAAACTTTTCTGAGTTACTTCTCTGGAGTGTTGCAGATATCCTTCCCCCCTAGCTCTCAAGTATAGGTTCACATGCTTACTCCTCACTCATGGAACCAAAGGCAACACTTAGCAGTTGTGGGGGGTGAGGCTGTGACCCACCTGGATAAGCTCAGACCAGCAGGCTCCTAGGCTACTGGAGAGAAGGAATAGCAGCATATGCAGTGCAGCAAAGGAGCCAGAGGAAAAACCCAGGAGTTGAGGGGTGGGGCCACCACCTAACCAGATCAACCAGCATTTCTGAGAAGCTCCTGAAGGAGCAGAAACGTGCAACAGCAGACTGGAAATTAGCCTGAAGAGCATGAGCAGCCTGTTGCATCAAAATATCCAGAATGCTTGGCTATTTCATCCAACCCCCTGCCAACCCAAACTCAAAATAAGAGACAAATGAGAGAAATATTAGTGCATACAAGGGAAACTGCTGGGACAGAAAACACAGATGGAGCCTTTTGCTGAAATAAATCCTGACGCCCGAGGCACTGCCCACCCCGCCCCGAGCCAGGCCCACAGAAGACCCCGGTCCCGCTCAGGCATGGCAAAACACGCGGAGGTGCTTGGCAGGCAGGGCCGCACGGCCGACCTCAGCCCAGCTTCAGCCTAAGGAGTAACCCACACCGGGCGCAGGGCAAGTGTGAGACGAGCAGAGGGCCGCGCTGCGCCCCCGACGCTGGGAGCTGAGCGGCCCGTCCCGGCCCCACAGGGCGCCATCCCCGGCGTCGGGATGAGAGGAGCCTGCAGCGCCACCCCCGGCCGAGCCGGGACTTGCAGGACTCACGCGCAAAAGCCCACAGCCAGCACGCCCTCCCCTCCATCGGGATAGGACGGACATGCACGTGAAGATTCGGAACGGTGAGGAAGTGACGTAACCTTGGGGACGTAGCACTGCGGCAGGAAGATGCGCGTGGACGTATGGGTTTCCGGTTCCGGGGTTACAGCGCAAGGGCCTCGAGTCAGGAAGAGGCAGCAGCGCATGGTGCGGAGTGGCCGTCGTTCCTTCCCTCCTGGCGTGGCGCCAGGCCCGGAGCGCGGCAGGAGGAGCCTTCTGCAGCGCCCGGTACAGAGTAAGGAGGGCCTGGGTTTGGGCCGCCTGGCGCTGCCCCATCACTTACGCGAGGCGGGTCCCGGCCTCAGCGGGAGCAGCACCTGGATTGGAACCGGGAGGGGAACGAGAGCGAGGGGCGGGGGGACGTGAAGGTGCCGTCTTGCAGGCCGGGAGCGAGAGACCCGGCTGGGTGCGGGACAGGAGCGGGGAGGAAGCCGCAGAGGCGCATAAAGCAGCAGGTCGTTAAAGGCAGAGCCCGTTGGTGACCATCTGCTTTTTGTGTGTCCCTCCACTATTGCTTTCTTCCCCGTCTCTGCCCAGCACATCAGTGGGTTGTCTCATTTACAGCCTTCAAAATGGTACCTTCCCATTTTTACCCTGCTCCATCGCTGGTTGTCATTTCCTCCTGACTACCCCAGGTATATGCGCATAGCCCCTTCAGCAGGAGAGACTTTCTCCCCTTTGGCCCCTCCTGTTTTTGGGGTGGTGCAGCCACTATTCTCTGGCCACTCATCATTGCAATAATAATCCCACATTGCAAAAATCTTTGAAAAATATGTAAACGGGTAGATGTTTTGAACAATATACACGGCTACTGTTAACCATTTTTTAATTTATATTGTAAGCAACTGGTGAAAATTGATTTCCTAGGGAAGTGTCAATCCCATGTAGACTAGGAAAAAAGATAATTGTGGTTTCTCTGTTGAAACGTTTACCCCCATTCTCATGTGTCCGTGTAGAAGTGGCATAGGCTTTGTCTATATTGCAACGTCCTGATGACTTGGCTGTGTTTCATGCAGCAGGTGGGGCCAGGGCCAGCACATGCTCTGTGTGGTGCCAGGGGTTTGGTCCAAGATCCGCAGGTTGGATCAGGCTTGCGGGCTGGATCTTGGACACAGTGCCTGTGATGTAAATAAAGCCTTAATTTAGAGAGGGCACTTTCCAGTTGTGTGAGCAGATTGTGTTGTGGCATTAAATAGGAGGTGAGGCTAGAAGATGTGCAGCTCCAGGGATCAGGAGTGTGCAGGTATAACTGTCAGATGGGATTTCCAGTTGAGTTAAGTTACCTTGAATGAACAACCAGGGAGAAGCAAGGGTTTTTTTTTTTTTTTTGCTGTTCATATATTCTTGTACTGTTGTGGCTACAACACTCCAAACCTATGTGAAAAACCAACCTTTTTGTCAGTGAATGCAGGACTGTAATGACTCATGAAATGATAATTTTGAGAGAGCATGCATAAACTGATGATACTTGGTCCTTTGAAGTGTGATTTAAGATCTGTATCTGGCCTTCTCCATGGAAGGAGACTTATGCTTCAGTAATAGTGGATTCTTATAGAAGACCATGGTCCAACCCTCTTGACCTGTAGGAGTATATTTACTTTCAGATGAAGTTGTTATGATTTGAATTGGATAGCAAGGAATAACAGGGTAACTTGGACATAGTCACTAACTTCTGAGCAGGTATTCAGTTTGGGTCTCCAGCAGACTTTATACCAGACTTCAGAGCAGGTTACACACCTCTTCGTTGTTGTTGTGTGTGTCAGTTTACTAGTGTGGGTATGCCTACCCATGCTACAATTACACCTTTGTTTTCTGTTGGTATACCCTTGCTGTCATAATATAAGGGTAAAAATTAAGCATTTTCTACACATTCTAATTTAGTTTTATGACTGTTACAGATTAAGAGAGTAGTCAGAGCTGTGCCTAGGGTGCGTGGGCTCTGGGGGACAAGGGGGGTTATTGGGAGAGTGGGAGTTGAGTGGCCGAAGTGTGTAGCTGGTGGCATGAAGCGGGGCCTGTATGGCCCTGTTCACAGGGCCTGGAGCAGTCGCCCTGATTTGCGCCCCCCTCCCCCACTCCAGGGACAGCCCTGTCTGTAGTGTTTCCAGTTGTTTTTGTTCACTTTCAGGTGAGTCACTTGGGTGCAAATGTCAACCTGTTGAAAATGAATAAGAGAGACACTGCATAGCCAAGTATTTTGTGAAGGCCAATGTTACATACATGTGCCTCTTGAGTTTAATTTTGTTTTAAGCTAAGCAAGTAAGAAATAAGGGCCTGTTGCATGCTCAAAGGGGGCCCTTCTTGTGGACCATTTGCTAATAAGTTCTCTCTTCTTTCATCCACAGCTGAACTGCTAAAGCACAAAGCAGTATCAAGATGCCTATAGTGAAGGCAGGGGGTGGATCAGTCCGTAAAACAAAGAAAATTTCTGTGAAAACTTCTTTAAATAACCCATATGTTATCACATGGCGTACTCTAGAGGGAGAAGATGTACACTTTATACTACAGACCTTGGAAGAAAGGATTAAACACACTGGACTTAAAAAGATTGAAGTTGCAAGCAGGAAAAAAAGTTCTAATGCAATAAAACAAGCGAAAAAACCCTGTGATACTAGTGCTAGTGAACTTCTAAAGGAGAAAGAACAGGAAGGCACTCAGCAAGGGTGGACTGACTTAAATATCAGGAAGCAGCTTGCTATTGGAGTTAATGAAGTCACAAGAGCTTTGGAAAAAAATGAACTTCTTTTAGTGCTGGTCTGTAAATCTGCAAAACCTGCTCTGATCACTTCGCACCTTATTCAGCTGAGTGCAAGTCGAGCAGTTCCAGCTGGCCAGGTCCCACGTCTTAGTGAAAGCATAGCACCTGTTCTTGGTTTAAGCTCTGTTCTAGCACTGGGCTTCAAAAGGAACTCTGACAGCTTTACTGAAGTAGTAGAAGCTATAATTGCCAGGATTCCTACCTTGGATGTACCATGGATTCACCATGGAAATGAGCAGTCTGTGCCAGATGCAAATAGTGGTTCTCTGGAAATACAAGCTTCTGAGCTTATGGACACTTCAGTGGAGGAGTTCTCCCTAAGCCAAAAGCGGAAGCATACTGAAAGTTATACACCAGATGCACCATCTGTAACTTTACAAACCCTCAAAGTTAAAAAGCTTGTTCCAAATCCAAGTAAGATAAGGAAACCCCCCAGAAAGAAAAAACGCATTTCAAAATAAAATAACTCTTTCAGGTTCTTTCATTAAGGGTGAAGTGACTTTATTTTTTAATGCAATGTGAGAAACTGCTGTCTGTAACTAATACCCTAACAATTTAATTAAACTTAAAGATAGCAAGCCATTTGACCAATGCAAAATGAGATCAACTACTGTATTTACACAGTTGTAAGACTTTTTTCCTATTTAGAAATTAAATTGTAAATCTGTGTAAATAGTGACTTCTAATTAGTGTTTGGAAAGCTTGGGTTTAAGGATGACTATTATTAAGTACTTAAAATAAGAGAGACAGTTTTGTACAAGACATGCATTGTAACAAGTGGCATGCAAAATTAATATTTTAAGGAAGTAATATAGTTTGAACAGAAACTATGGCATTAAATGTTACTATTCAAACAAAGGAATATCAAATTTGAAGTTTATTCAAACATCCATGCTGGTATGAACTTCTTGTTTTCAATTTGCTTATTTGTTCAATGCTGGTTTCAAGCAAATATCTGTAACTGGTAGTGTACACAGACTTCCCTAGATTTGTTCTGGTCAAGTATTGCATGCAAAATTGGATTTTATATATATTTGGCTTCTGATGTGCTAAATGAAAACCATGTATTTCTCATACACAGACCAAGATAAAATACTGCTTTGTTGCAGGAAAATGCATTTTAAAAGACTTATGTATGCAAGCCACAACATTCTCTCACATAGAGCTACATGCTAAATGGAAATTAAGCAAATGTCCAAATTTATTTCTCACAGGGAGTATCTAGAAATTATTTCCAGAAAATTCAATGTATGAAGTAAATGTGCAGATGAGAACATGGACGTGCGCTTCATACTACATGTCATTCCATGAAGCTGGAAATGGTCCCATGCTTAAACAATTCCTAATAGTAAATGCATGTTCTATTTAATTTCAAGAAATGGCAGTATTGTGCAGTAGAATTAATATGAAATGCACAGTTATTTGCTAAAATCATGCAATGATAGGGAATTCAGACTGATTTGACTAATCTCAACCAAATTTGAATAATTTACTTAAATTTCATGTTTTACTCAGGAGCCACTAATACTACAAAGCCACTTAACATAATGGAGATTATTCTGTTCGTTACTTTTAAATAGAGATGGAACTTCTATGCTGTGAAACATTCCATAGTGTGCTCACCCCACCAGCTAGGTTATCAGTATTCTGGTTTTTGTAAAATGATGTTTCAGTTAGGGACAGTGACTAAAAGGAAAAAGTCAGTAGTACTGACTCCAGAGCCCTTAGGCTATCTGAAAGTTAACAGACTAGCAGCTAAATTCTAACTGCTTGGGGGTGGGTGTTGGGGAGGGATGAGCAGGGGCTAATGATTTCCACTTCCTCTGTTCTTCAGGGCTGTGGCTCCTTGTTGACTTGTTACTTACAAAACCAATTGACTAAGTAGCTTCCAGTTCATGACAGGGATATCAAACTCGTCTAGCCCTGCACACAGCACTGACCCCACTCTGGGGCCTACGCTGCATCTGGTGCATGGGCTGGACTTGATACCATATGTAACACAAGAGTGTCTAGGGTGCAGGTGTCTGTGCTGAACTGGCTGCGTGCTCTGGGGCTGGTCTGGATTGGGCCCCAGAACAGCCCTGCGAGCTAGCTCCAGGAGCCAGCACTTGGGGCCAGTCTGACACAGGCACTGCATGCAGCATGTGCTGAGCCAGGTTCAACCTATGCACCAGCCCAACTCTCCACACTGGATGTAGCGCACACGGTTGGTCTGAGCTCCACAAGCTGATTTGTAGGGCTACACAGGCCAAATCTGGCCAGTGGGCTAAGCTAAAATGTAGAAGTTTGGTCTCGGAATGTAGTCACTTTCAACCTAGTGTAAATAAGGGCAATAATGTATACTTTAAAATGAGATTATGGTTAGGTTTTAACTGAATTTGCTTAACACACATTAAAGTACAAGCTAAACAAGTTCTAGTCTAGGTGATGGCTTGCTCTATATACGCTTAGACTTTGCAACATCTAACTTTTAGGCACTTTGCTGCTTGGTGGAATCCAATCCCTTAGGCATCCAAGCTCTCTTGTATAATGCTGGGAAAAACTGAGTGAGAGGCAAGGATTTAAAGTGATATCTTTTATTGGACCAACTGTATAGTTGGGATAGTTAGACAAGCTTTCAAATGCAAGATCAACATCAACTTGGAACACCCCCTAGCCCATTCTGAAGTATCTAAAGGTCTTATTCTCTAAAGGCCTAAACTTCTGTCCAGAGGAAAAAAAATCTGACAAAATTCTAATATAGGAAGAAATAGAAGTCTTCTGCAGACTTTGCCTGGAAGAATACTTCTACAACCTTGCCTCTCACATAATTTCTGGACCACCATAGCTATATCACTTTTATATTACTTGGGGGAAAAACTGAAGCACAGAAGAATGAAATCCAGAAAAGCCAGGCCTGCGTGGTGAGACATCTAAGCTGGCAAACTGGAAACTGTAAGCATGAGCATGTGGTGTTTCTGTTCCTTTGTGGGATACGATAGTGGGAAGATGGGAGATTAACAGCCCTGATCTGTCTCCTGGAGCTAAGGGTAAAGAATTTAAGCTCCCCATTTTATGCCTGATGCCAGCTTTAGGTGCCAAGTCCAAAACTGGGTATGTACAGGATTGCCCAGTCTGAGCAGCTCAATGCCTAGTTTAAACTTTGGCTTTCTAGGGAATGCAAACTGCATTTTTCTGTCCAAGCCCCCTCACAGTACACTTAAGAACCCAATCGGCCTTAGATTTTACAACAGCTACATTGCAGGCATTTTATTGCTTAGTAAACCCCAGTTTAGGCCACCCTAGGTAATGCAAAGTGAAAGTAAGCCACCTTAGGATGGAATCCACAAAAGGTAGCATAGAATGAGGAGCCACCTAAAACATCACAATATGCCCCTGCTGCTTTTGAAGAAGAGTTTAGACATCAAGGGCTAGATTCAGATAGATAAGATGCCACACCTTTCTAGAAGTCTGCCAGAGAGTGTTGCTATGGGGGGTTGCACATGTGTGCATATACATATGTACATGTGCATAGGTATAATGAGGTGTTAAAGTGCTCTGCCAAGTGTGAGCCAGACAGGCTAGAACTTTCTTTTGATGGGGATACTCATAGTCTTTTGAAACTGATCCTGCCAAGTAAAACACTTAAGAGCCATTGGGCCAGAGACAATAAAGCATGACTCAAGTCTAATGGTTAAAGCTGTGTTTGGAGCCCTGTCACCTGGTGATTTCTGACCCAGCCTCAGTATTACTCAGTATTTAGTATTGCTAGCTCTTTGGCTCTTCCTGCTCAGAATGTCTTGTTCTGAAGTACTTAACTTCCCTTCCCCCCCCCCCCCCCCCCCCCCCCTCCCC
>NW_017729004.1:49887847-49894230 GCF_001723915.1 Gavialis gangeticus | reverse complement strand
CCCCCCCCCCCCCCCCCACACACCTTATGCCAGATGAAGGAAACCTAGACACTTAATGCAGGAGCCAGGCTTCTATTCCAGAGGTTGAGTACCCAGAAATTAGCTGTGAAGTCCTTTATTGAATATAGGCCATCATGCTTAAACTCCTTAAAAAATAACAGGGCAAATGATGATGTCCCTTTTACCAGTAACCTTATGAAAAGAGTTTTGAGTTCTATGTGCAAGAATAAAGAGGATCATCTCTATGAATCTCAAAGGATAAAGCATGAGTGGTTGCTGTGTTGCTCAGCACAGTCAAGGCTTAGGAGCTTCTAGTTGTGCCTAGAAACAGAACTTCAGGCAATTCTGTGTCATAAGCCTGGGCAGCAAGGGCTTTCAGCTAGCTCCCAAGTTAGGCAGTGACTGAGTGGGGGATGCTAAGGCTCTATTTTGAACTGAGGTACCTAACTGCCACTTTGAGCATCCAAGTCCTTACAGATTCCAGCCTTGGGAGAGCATGCATTGCTATGAATCTTGAATGTAAGAAGGCCTAGATGTAGGTGCTGAGTAAGATGGTGGAACTTGCTGACACTGCAACAGTCAGCATGCACCTCTGGGGAGTCAGGCCATGGTATCCAAATCAGCTTTTACAAACCAAACACAAAAGGGACACTTCCTCCTCCCCCCTCACCACCTTAAACTAAGAATTAGAGCATTCAGGAGATAGGCGCTCCAAAAACAATTCTTTCTTCCGTCTAAAGGGACTTGAGAACTACCTCAGGAAAATGATCTAACTTCCAGAACTTGGCTCCTGTACACCTTTCTGACTGAAGGTGTTCTTTGTTCTTTTAATAATTAAATCTTCTGCTAGAGAAGAAAAGAATGACTACAGCATGCTGCTTACAACACACAACTGCCAGGTAGAACTGGTAGTAAGCCCCTGCTCCAAAAATATAAGTATTTTGTAGTAACCACCTGTAGGAGCAAGAGCTGAAATGTAGGTCTCTTTCAGCTCAGTCCCCTAATCACTAGGGACAAGTTATGCTCCCACTCTCAGACTAGCGAATGATTTTTATCAAGTAAGCAGCTTCAGTCAGAAAGATTAAGAGATGCTCACCTCAGAATACCATACAGCTGTGGAATTTGATCTTTAACCTGGGAAATAAGGAGATGCAGGATCATATCACAGAGAGGAGAGGATGGAAAACTGTGTCACCCAGATCCTGCTGTAACTACCAGCGTACTGTGATCAAGTAGAGCAGCACCCCTGTCCAGTTTGCATGCGTCTCATTGTAGCTGTGCTCCAAGAATACCTATAGGATCAGGCCTTGGCTATAGGCTGTGGGAGCAGACTACCTAATGTACGGATCCCAAGTAGGGCTTAGGTGCAGGCCAAGTACCCAACTACTTGACAGTGCCAAGGGTTAGATGGTTACAGGTATCCCAGAATGTGCCTGGGAACTTGAGTGATGGAAACTTAGGCACCTTCAATATGACCAGCAGGGCTTCTGAGGATTTAAATTTTAGACTTAGGCACCTGGGTTGGCAGTTAGGCACTTAAGTTCCTTTGCAGATCTGGCCTACAAGCCTACTGTACATAGGAATTAGAGTCCCCACCCTGCCATTATAAAACAAAGACAGGTGGGAGATAAACTGCTATACAATTCAGTGCTAAGGAGGCACAGACTACTTTATCAGTTCAAGTGAAGACAATATCAAGCATAAATCCCCTAAGCTTGGAGCAAAGCTTGCTCTGACATTTAGGATTATGGAGGTATTAAAAAGGAAGATTTATCTACACACATTACATAAGATATTCTAGTGACATCCAAAATACTTGCACAGCATGTAGGCTTCACTATCACAGTTTGGCACTTTCAGCTAGAATTTTCACAACTTCAGATTTTCTTGGTCCACATGTGACCGCACCATACATGAACTATAAGAATTGCCATCACAATGAACTATGTCACTATACTGGAATGTATATTATAAAGTGCTTCAGAAGCCTTATTGGTTGCCGAGCATTCATGGGGAGTACAGGGACAGGAGAAATTACATTTCAGGACAGGCCAGTACGTAAGCTTTCAAAGACGGAGGAGGAACGTCTTTCTTTTGATTACTAGCCCTATATACAATGAAACTCCTTGTTCCAAACTCAGGATAAAAACCACTACCAGAAACAATTTATGAATACTTATTTACACAAGATACTTTGCATTAGAATTACAGACTTCATAAGAAATCAAAGTCGACAAAAGGAATATGTGCAATTCTGCAGAAGCATTGAAAACATTCAAACTATAAATATTCGGATAGCACTACTAAAAAAATCTTAGTTTTACACAGAGGCTGATGTTGATTTACTGAGGAAAAACTAAGGTCTTGTGCCACAACTGTAAATTAAGTACAGTAATGTATAATCATTCCAGCAACATAGAAAATGTCTGCACTAAACAGTGCAATACTCTTAAATCAATCCACTGATCTATTGAAGATCAAAGTACAAATCTGTATTTTTATTGTTTTGGCAGCGTTGCTTATGGAGAAACAAATGCACCAGGTCAAACCAGTACATTTTCATACTGCTCCAGTTACAAAAACATCCAGGACTTTCATAATAGCTACAAATGTCATACTCCATAATTTTTCCCCCCAAATGATGAAATCCATGTAAAGTGAATAAGCAAAGATACTCAAGTTTGGATCCTTCATTCTGTTACACTGACAAACATACACCACCACTTAATAAATAGAAATGCAGCAGTTCATCCACATAATAGCAAAGATTTTTGTACCCTAATCCACCACTGTAGCTCAGTTTGTACAAAACAGTCTTTTCTACAGAGTGGAAAAAATACCTTCTTTTTATCAAGGTGCAAGCTAAGCTTTGAAAATTAAATGAATGTGCTTTTATTCTTTTCATGGACAATAAGAGTTTCATGAACTTTCCATTCTATCTGAAAATGTGTAAAACTGGTCACATATGGTTTTCTTCGTTATTTCAGATTTAATGGACTATTTCAATTTTACTGATGTTGTGCTTTTACTCCTCTCTTGAGCAACACCATTCCAAGAACTGCTATGGAAATTAAATCAACTCAAATGATGACTTCAGAGTTCTATAAACACAAGTGTCCTCATTGTAATACAAGACCAACCTAGAAGAAAGAGAAAAATGCAGTACTTAGTGCAAGTATAGCAACAGAAGACAGGGCTGTTTGCATTTAATTATGGAGTTTAGACCTATTCAATTCAAACATTTTATTTACACATTATCTTCACTTTGCCATTTGTAGGTGAATTCAGTATTATCCTAGCTGCAAACAGAAGCCCCTTTTCAGTCTTACCTTTTCAGATTCCATCCCAGGACATCTCCAGTTGTACAGATAATACTGCAAGTTACCATCTCCAATCCCAAACTTGAGTTTTTCCAGAAATGTTTTGTTTTCCATCAAGTCTAGTGCATTGAACACGTCAAATCCTTTCTGGCAATATCAAAGCATTTTTTAAATTTAAATTTTAAATTTCTAAATGATAAAATTTTATGTACACATAATAAATGAATATATCCAGGATTCTAATAATTTTCAATGAACAGATACAGGATCTGATCCTGTGTTCTGATGCGCATACAAGACCAAGATACCAACCAAAGGAATGCCTATATAGAGAAGAACATCATTGGAAGATTCTCTGTATGATGCAAGGTACTCAGGGTAAAACCTCAAAATAATCCTAATGTAGCTTTTTATTGTGTCATAATAATGTAAATGTTTTGGACAGCTTTTCTGTCTGTTACATTTGCTTCTCTCCCCCATTCACTTGTCCTCTTCCAACTCCCTTCCTCTTCACCCACTCCAAATCCATTACCATTACAGAAGTCTTTTTAGTATCTAGATGTTTACAGAACTTCAGTAGCCTCATGATAGTTGCAACACTGACCCTGCACAATTAAGCACTCAGAAAAAATCATAAAATGTCTATGTTAAAGTCTACACATGTAATCTTAGACTATGGGCTTGGGGGCAGGGTACACTTTGCAATCTTTACTTTGAACAATATACAATTTTCTTTTCAATTTTAGACACACATATGTAGCAACTTGTATTTTTTTATCTTACTCATACACACCTTTCTTATTAGTGTAATGGAGGGTCTAGTATATTTTTATTGACTTTAGCTACAGAGATCATTAAGAGCCTCAGATGGTCAGCACCTCTGAAAGAGTCTGGCATTTATTTAAGATGCCTAAATATTGATTAAGTACATAACTTTACGTACCCAAGTTTGAAGCTCCCAAATTATATGCATTTAGAATTGCCTGCATTAAAACTTCAGTTAAACTAACACAGAACTTACAATTGCATAAGTCTGGTATATTGTGAAGTTTATTGAGTTGCCTTTGCTGACCTACTAATTACTTTTGCTAAAAAGCAGTTTTCTGTTTTCTTCTTTTATATATTGCAGAGCACTTTGTTTGTAAGTAAATTACGATTAGAATATACTGCTCCCTGCTTCTTTCCCTTTATGTAAACCCAGGGCCAGATCTCAGAGGTATTTTAACATGCAAGGTATAAATAGGCACCTAGCAGGATTCCTAAAAGCACCTAGACATGTAATGCCTGCTGTTTTGACTAAGTTAACATCCACACAATAATTCACATGTCTGAGGAAGGCAGTGTAGTTTTGTGATTAGAGCACTAGTCTAGGTGTATTCCCAGCTTTGTCACAGGCCTTCAGCAAGTCACCTCCTCGTGCCTCAGTTTCCTTCTCCGTGGCATTGTAAAGCATATTGACACTGATGAATAACATATATGAACAAAGTACCTGCACCTGTTACTGAAGACCTCAGTCTCAATCTCAAGAAAAATCAAGGTTGTACTTGTATCATTGCTAGTTATGTTCCATTTTAATAACATACCGAACATTTTCTGAACAAGCACAGCTTACCCGTCTCCCAATGCCTGAAGAAGGGTGTTTGTGCCCAAAAGCTTGCAAATAACTTTTTTACAACTCTTTCGCTGGTCTAATAAAAGATATTACACATACCCAAAGAACCTTGCCGGCCTACCCAGGAACACATTCATACGTATATTTATTATTACAAATAAAACAAATGTGTGTCAGAAAAAAAATGTGAATGTTTAAATGAAGTTTTATATGCATTTATAGCTGTCAGGAACTTGACAAAGGCACTAATTACAACTGTTTCAAAGAGAGAGTCTAATTTTATGTATCAAGTTCTTGTTAAAATGTTCATTTCACTGTTTACCTTAGTCAACCTCAGATTGTTATTTATAGTCTCAAAACATGCAAGGAGGAAAAGGAAAAATACTGTGTATTATTTGCTTCATAGTTCATGGAGATCATTAGTATCGGATACATCTGAGATGTTTATTTTTTTTTTTAATTGATCTGTATTGATAGTACCTAAATCTACCACAGGGGCTACAAACAGATGTCGGTTTTTGTAGTGGGATCAGCTATAACAGGGTGCTTCCAACTCAGAATGTGATCCCATTGATTGGCAGAGACAGATGTCATCCAGGACTCCCATCCTACAAGAATGGGCCCGTGCTGGTCCTGGAGCATCATTATTTGGCACAACAGCCCCAGTTACCTGGCCCAGGGCTCCCTGGGGAATCCTATGCATTCCCCGCCTCCAGAACTGCATGAGACATGTCCCAGGATCTGCAGAAGAATTCCTGGGGCCTGGAGCAGGCAATTCATGGGGTTCCCCTGGGTCAGGGCCAGACATTGGAGCTGGTGTCCTGAAGAATAAGGCCCTGAGTCTTGGGAACACCTGCCCAGGGCAGCTGGAAAGGACCATCAGCCCCAGACTGCTTTTGCTTTCATGCCATAAGCACACAGGCATCCACTGTGATAGGAAACACAAGCTATTACTAGGAATTGTTGCACCACCATTTTGGGGCATTTTGAGTGGAACAAGCGGCAGCAATGTCTGCTCATTTGGGCTTTGGTACCACCATGAACATTTTTATAGTGGCACAACGGCAATATCTGTTTGCAGCCTTATACAAACATTCTGCAAAGCAAGTGGCAATGCAAGCAGAGAACTAGAGAGATAAAGCCATTGAAATAAACCTTTGAGAATACATTCATTTTCTTCTAAGCACTTCTTTATAACGTCTTCCCTTCCACTCTGTCAAACTGTGTTCCATTAGTGTAGGTCTGGGTGTGAAAATGTGTTTACAATTATAACGTGACATTCTGATTTAAGCTCTTTGCCACTTTCCACAGATGCACATCTGCAGTGCATCTGTGGTGTATTTCAACTTGCATAGCGTTAACATGCAAGTTAATTATTAGCTATAGTTGCAACTAAATCCCAGCATAAAATAAGCTTCCATCTGATAAAAAAAAAAAAAAAAAAAAAAAAA
>NW_017729004.1:49876471-49887668 GCF_001723915.1 Gavialis gangeticus | reverse complement strand
AAAAAAAAAAAAAAAAAAAAAAAAAAATCAAATTAGTTTCCAAAAATCTTGCCAACTCATTCAATTCCATCCATCAGCTGCTGTTTTAGTGATACTGAGCATTCTCCCAACAGAAAAAAAATAGCATATCCTCTTCATAAAAGATAGCTTAGGTAAGTCTACACCGCTATTCCTGGCCCTAGGAGTGTTGCTCTCATGCAGAGCCTGCCCACCAAATCCCACCTGCACATGTCAAACTTGACAATGAGGCACCAAAGTGACTCTGGGGCATCCTTTGTCCTCTCAACCTGCTGCTGTTAAGCATATGGGAAACTGATTCAGCTCTGTGTTTGGCTTGTATGAGTGGGTGGGGCATTCTTGAAAGTGACCCTCTCCAGGAGCGCCAGGCACATGGTGAGACATACTTGAAGGGGGTGGACACATACATTTGGAGTGGTTTCAAGAGGGCAGCCTTTTAAAACAGCAGCATCTGTTACATTCTAACTGTCGCATTTGGACAAGTCAAGAAGATACAAATATAGCTTGTGCCCAATTTCTTTTATTATGGAGAAGCTGCTGCACATGACCTTTTACATGGTTCTTGCCATCTGCTGTCCCTACCACATCCTGGTGGTGCTACCACTGTCTGTGACTGCTTATTTGTCAGTTACCTCTGCTTTTTCCACAGTTAACCTTCCCTGAAAGTCATTCCACTACACACCATTTGGACATGCAACAGTACAGCTCTGCCACCAGGACTGACTATAAAAAACAATAAATAAGAAATTCTTCTGTTGCAAGGAACTCAAAAAACATTGGGTGCCTATACATGTGCTCCGGGGTGGGGGAGGTTTTAATTAGAGCTTTTGGGAGCTGCTCTAATTAAAATACCACAGCGTCTCATACATCAGCATCCCACATTTCAAAATGGCAGCGGGAGGACTTTAACTAAAGCTTATCGAACGAGTTGTAGTTAAAGTGCCATTTTGAAACACAGGACACTGCAGCATAATGGAATATTCTCATTAGAATGCTTCAGCAAACTCAATTAAGTTTGCTCTGACACATTCTAATCAGAACACATCGGAGCATGTGTACAGGCACCCAGAATGACTTGTCATAATCTTTAACACCATGGATTCCTATTTGAATCTCTGGGTTATCTAATGAATCATGTTTATACACCTAATAGCGCTAATATTTTGTGAGGCGACCCATAGCACCCTTGAAGATCTCAAGATACCCTAGCTGAGAATCAGTGGGCCATGCTAATCTTATCTGTATTGCTCCTGTTTTTAGTATGTGTGTTGCTGACTTTATCAAATGACTTTAGTAACCCCCTTGTTTCGGCTCTGGTGCTGACTGAACTATGCTACACATATATCTTGTAATAAAAAGGCCAGTGCTTTCCACAGTTGTATGTTCATGGGAAATTTTCTTTCATTCCCTAGTGTAGTTCAAAGTGGAGGTAAATGCCAATACAGATATTTTTAAAGTTCCACAAATGCATGCAACCTCCACCCTTTTTATTTCTTAGCATAAAGGGGGCTGGAACAGTATTAAATTTTGCTTTGTTTCTTAATAACACTACTTTCTGAGAGAAGTAGACAGGAAAAATAAGCTACCTACCAATTTAGCTATAATGAGTGCATCATTCATCAGGTCCAGGAGAGGGGTCTCTGTATGAATATTATAGAAGGAATAGGCAGCTTTGAGGCTTTTATGAACAGGATGGTGCATAACCGTTGAAGGCAATGTGTAGAAACTCAGGAAATCTGTTAAAATACCATTTGGATTCTGGGAAAGAAAAAGATGATCTAATGAGGAGTCAGTCTTAAGTTAATTTATTACCACTTTAGACACCTGATCCTACACCACAGATGTTTTTAGGGCTGACAAATACTAACCATCAGGAACTCACCATGTCACGGCACCATCAAAGGAGCACCATGTCACGGCACCATCAAAGGCCTTTCATAAGCAAACCTGGTTGAAATTTTTTCATTCTAACATTTTTCCTATGAAAAATGGTTATATAACAAGCAACATATTTAGCTGAAAATTTTCAACATGGTCAAGTTCCCCTTCCCCCAGATTCTTAAAAAATAAAAAAAAGTTTTGCTTTTTCATTACAGTTCTTTGTGGAAATATTTAGAGATTCATAACGAACAAGTGTCTCCAAGTGCTAACGCTAAAGGGCACTTCAATTCTGATGTCAGATGTCTTGTTGATGACCTCTGATATAAAGAGAAAATGTCAAATATAGGAGTTTTTCCAATGTGTGAGTTAGTTTCATTTTGGATTACTAATTTCAAGACTAACGTGAATTATGATGTGCAGTCTTGGGACTGACATGTAAAGTACACATTAATGCACATTTGCTTTTGTCATTCTCATTTTATTTCCTGATTGCTTCAAGAAGGTAAGGAAAAGGAGGGTGAGGATCTGTGAATGCCTGTACATGGTGGACTCCTCGTAGTTCTGAAGTATCATATTTGGTTCTTCAGTGAAAGAAAATCTACAGCCCTGAATAACATTCTTCTCTGCTGTCTGTGAAACATTAGAAGATTGGTGTCAGTGTGGCTTTAAGCAGAATTACTTGTGTAATATCAGTAGGGAAGCAGAAGTGAAGTTTACATATACCACATATACATAATTAACTAATTTTTTACCTCTACTACAAAGGTGTCAATAATATGATCCCGAGGCAGGAACCAGTGAGCTACCTCTTCTTCATCCATTACAGGAGCAAGATTAAACTGCTTCAAGTAATTGTTGATTAATTCCTGCACTGTTTTAGTATCTTTTTTTTCCATTGGTCTCAAACCTGAAGTCTTTGTGGCCTTATAACAAAAAGAAAAAATATTAAGTCATTGAAAAGAAAAATATATACACAGCACGGGGCTAATTAGGTCATGAACCGACTTACATTCACCGATAGCCTACTTTAGCCTAGCCTTCCAATTCATTATGCTATTTTTACAAACTGCCTCAATCAGTATTCCCTCTCCTCTAATTACCAAGACAAGGCTGAAACATTTCAATTTTTATACTCCATTATTGATGCTACTTCATTTTTCCAGGAACGCAGATGCGTTGCCAAGAGCCTAATCTTTTGCATTTTCTTTTTAAGATCAGTCTTGATTTCTAAATGATTTAGAGTCCAGAAAAAATTAACAACAACAAAAAACAAATCTAAAGACAAAAAGACTCTGAATTCCAGCTCAAAATCAAATCTCTTCTGTGTACATATACATTTATAAATTACCAAACTTTTAACAGAGAAGTCATGACTATCCCCAACAATTGCAAACTACCTTGCAGAGTCAACATTCTATGTAGGCATGATTGCTGTTCTTCTTCCCAAAAAACACTCATGACTTGTGGCTGCCTTGGAATTACACACAAGCAAATAAGATAATTTAGAGAAGGACTTTAAACAGTAAGGGAGATTTTCCCCCCAATACTTTGTAGTTAAAGTTTAAATATGAAGAAAGCAACTGAATCTCTCTTCCCAACAATTTTTTTGTTAATTATTCAGGATATTTCTTTGTTAAACAAAGTTTGTTCTCTTTCAGCTCCTATCTGCTTCTCCTGCTTCATGATTCAAAGTTATATATTGAACTTGTAACATTGCTCCCTCGCATGGCAATGCGGCAAAGTTAAACCCTAACTCCAGTCAAGCAGCCAGAAACTGGCTTGGCAGGCTCCCTAAGAACGCCCTGTGTAAAAGGGGATCACTAGGTTATCTTGGACATGTGCATCTGCCCAAGCTTCCCATCTTCCAGCCCCATGTAGAGAACTTTCTGGGAACAGTGGTGGAGAACCTAGCTGGACACTTTTGTTCCCTTGCAGTCACTGGCTGCCAGAACGTCCTGTGCTTGTTCTGCCTTAGGCTGACCCAAGGAAGGGCCAGCTTCAAAAACTGAATGTATACAAATATGACTGACTTAGCATCTCCTTTTCCCAAATCAAGCTGCACCAAGTAAAATCTCAGCTGAACCAGAGGATCCAGTCCAGGATTTTGGTATTTGGGTAGGATCAAACAGGGAAGCACCACTTCCATTTTATACAAGTTTTCTCAGCATAAGAAACTTAAAAATACTCAGGCAGGTTTCTTTACAGCAATATTTTGTGAACAGTCGCACCATTCTCCTATATCATTTCAAAAAGATCTTCAGGGAAGATAACACAAGGAATTGTAGTGCCACGGTTCTCTGCTGGGATGATGAACCCCCCCCCCCAGGTGGTGGGTGACATGCCTGAGCCATTAGCAAGCGGCAAGAGTGCAAGAAGCTTCAGGCAGCTAAACAATTACAGAGCAGTAACCGAGAAAAAGATTTAATACATTTCATAGACATTAGGGCTGGAAGGGACCTGGGGAGAGCATCGAGTCCAGCCCCCTGCCCCAAGGGCAGGAAGTCAGCCAGGGTCAAAGGATCCCAGCAAGATAAGTGTCCAAACACTTCTTAAAGGAGTCCAGAGTAGGTGCTTGCACCCCTACCTGGAGGGAGTCTATTCTAAGATACACTAAGAAGTGTGTTTTAGGCTGGTTTGAAGTGAGCCAAGTTATGTGCATAAGTTGGCTGTGACAACATCATGAGAAAATATATATAGATTTTCAAATACATGAATTAGGGTTGGAAGAGGCCTCAGGAGGTCATCTAATCCAATCCCCTGCCCAAACCAGGACCATCCCCAACTAGATCATTCCAGCCAGGGCTCTGTCAATCCAGGCCTTAAAAACCTCTTAGGATGGAGATTCCACCACCCTCTCTAGGTAACAATGCTTCACCACCCTAATAGTGGGAAAGTTTTTCCTAATATCCACCTTAAACCTCCCTTGCTGGAACATGAGACTACTGCTTCTTGTTCTGTCATCTCCTCTCCTTGTTTTGTCATCTGCCACCACTGAGAACAGTCTAGCTCCATCCTCTCTGGAACTACCTTTCAGGTAACTAAAGGCTGACACCAAATCCCCTCTCAGTCTTCTCTTCTGCAGACTAAATAAACCCAGTTGCCTCAGCCTTTCCTCGGAAGTCATGTGCCCCAACTCCATCATCATTTTCACTGCTTTCCACTGGACTCTCTCCAACTTGTCCACATCCTTTCTACAGTGCGGGGCCCAGTGCTCCAGATGTGGCCTCACCAGTGCAGAAGAGAATGAAATAATTACTTCTGTGGATCTGCTGGCAATGCTCCTACCAATGCAGCCCAGTATGCTGTTAGCCTTCTTGGCAACAAGGGCACACTGCTGACTCATTTTTAATGAGTCCTAATTTTTTTAACTAATTTTTTTAAGCGACTTAGGTACAAAGGCACTTAAGTTCCTTAGCTGTTTTTCTAGAGATGCCATGGTGTATTCTTTTCCCTGCTAGGCTTTACCCTTCTGTTGTGGTCTGGATCTCATGAATTAGCAAAGGTTGATTATAGTACACACCTTGTACTATAAATAGTACAGGGCAATGTAATGATGAATTGTTCTGTTTCCCATGTAAAAACAGTACAGGAAAAGAAGTGCAAGCTCTAAGAATTAAATTTGAAATTGTCTACCACATATCTAACGTATGATTTCATAGACATTAGGGCTGGAAGGGACCTCGGAAGATCATTGAGTCCAGCCCCCTGCCGAAGGGGCAGGAAGTCAGTTGGGGTCATTGGATCCCAGCAAGATAAGCATTCAAATTTCTCTTCAAGGCGTTCAATGTAGGTGCTTGAACCACCTCCGGCGGCAGGCTATTCCAGACCTTGGAGGCTCGGACAGTGAAGAAATTCTTCCTTATGTCCATCCTGAAACAGTCTGCAGGAGTTTGAGAATTATTTAAATTTACTTTTAGTTTTTTGATCCTAAAAACAAATTAATATTACTATTTACTTTTAGACTATGAAATCTATTGCACTGAATCCAAATGAGAATCTCTGGATGTGCAAGCATGCACATGGCATTGGAAATTTATCTTATTGACATGTGATAAAATCAAGTAGCAGTGTGCACTGTATGACTTTTAGAATATCAACAGTACATAACAGTCTGTGACAATATTTAAAAAAAGATGCTGTACATGGTTATCATTGCAAAACATATGGTGGGAAAAACAAACAAATTTATTCAAAAGTTCTCTCTTTCTAAAAAGTGTTTGAGGATTAAACTACGCAGACAGACCATGGTTAGCAACTCCCCCTCCTGGCTGCATAGCTTAGGAACAGCCTAAGAGTTCCCTGTAACTGGGATAGCTCGAACTAATTCCTCAAATGGAATAAGCAATAACAGCAAAAAGGTATTTTTTAAACTACAGCATGTGGCCACACTAATCTTCTGCTGGCAAATTAACAGTGAGGAGGGGTGTGATTTTTTTCCCCCACTCTTAGCTGATATAATTATGACAACAAAATTTAAGCATAGAAGAGAAAAAAAAAAAAGCAGTATCCAATATTCTGAGATACAACATAGAGCATTGCACAAAAAAAAACTTTCTGGCAAAACTAGGGAAAATGCCTTCCAGCACAGTGTGATAAAAATTTTAGAATGCAACGTTTAAGTATTTGTGGCTAACAATACTCTGTGAACCCACTTAGCATGTCATATGAACTATATATAAAGAAGTGTGCATCATCAGGTCCATTCCATTTAACCTAAAACTGAAATGCTAGGCTTTTGTTTATTATTATTTTAAGCAAGTGGTATTTCTAAATAAAATTCATCTATGCTTTCAGAATTTGTCTCATCTGTTAACTCTATAGCTTTTATAACCTTTCCCCCAACTGGAAATAAGTTTGCACATCCTGTAAATGTTGGCTTTCCAAAATGAAAAGCTTGCCTTGTCAGGGACAGACGGAAGGTTATTTGGGGCCTCACAATAACTGTGAGGGTTCTCTAGGCATACACATTGCTTACATCGGGAAGTCTGTAGAGCTTCATTGTTCTTTGTAAAGTCATATTTCTACTCAAATGTGAAAATTTCACCTCTACCAATTTTCTGGGGTTCAGTGATCGATGCCAGTACCTGGAAATAGAATTGAAATGAAATTTAATATCACTGCTAGTTTTAATATATGATATACGTTACCCTGTCCCATAAGCCAATCCCTTCCTCGGCATTCTGCTTCTATGGAACGATCTTGTGCTGCGATCTACACAAAGCTCGAGCGGTAATTAAGAGGGGAGGTGGGATGGGGTGGGAGGGAGCAGCACCAGCGGCCTGAGGAGAGAGTGGCGCCAGCCAGGGCATGACCCCACTCTGCCCTACACTCCCCCTGCCCTGCACACTGAGGGGTTGGAGAGGCAGCAGGTTGGAAGTGAGGGGCATTAGCAGGGCTGGGGGGTTGGGGGGGCTGTGGGCTGGGAGTGAGGGGCACTGGCAGAGCCAAGGGGCTGTGGGTCAGGACTGAGGGACAACTGCAGGGCTGGGGGGGGAGCTGTGGTTTGGGAGTGAGGGGGGCCTCAAGTCCAAAAAGATTGAGAATCAATGGACTAAATGGCCTCTGGAGATCCCTTTCAGCCCTACTTCTCTGTGATTCTACAATTCAGTTATCTATGAAGAGATTAAGGGCTGGACCAATTTTTCTGAATTTGAACTTGTGATAGCAGAAACAAAACCTACTCCAGGCAAAGAAAGTACTGAATGTTCCACAACTTTCCTTCATAAGATTTTTTCTACCTCTATTAGACATAACACAAATCTCTCCTTTGGGAGACGCAAGTGATTAAACAATAGTAACGTACTATTCCCGGAAACTATTTTCCATCTTTGACAAGAAATGAGGTCACAAAAAGATGCCTCAGCATGAAATAAGTCACATGAATAATGCAAGTACTGAATTAAAAAACACTGTTACTACTAGCATAGTTTTGATCATACAGTCAAAAGAAGTTTAAGTTAATCTGCTTTCCACTTAAGGCCAAACGAAGAAACATAAACTAAGATTCTAATCGCAGAAGGGGTTTTGCCCAAGTTTTTGTGAAAAAGCTTTCCTCTGGATTAGAATCAAGTACATAATATTTATTTTACTAGAAATTTACAGCAATAAGATGAGGACTGATGAGCTTGTTCATGAACAGCAACATCGAATGTTCTTTAAAATGACCATTCTTGGAAGCAATATTGCTACAAATATCACCTACCTACCTACCTGCAAGTGGCAACTGGCTTGGGGAGTACCACTCCTGCAGTGTAAACTGCCTGAAAAATCCCTTCCAGATTTACTCTTCTGGTTATTTCCCGAATCAGGACAGGTGCTACTCGTTTAGATCTCAATTTCTTATGGACACAAAGAAAATTGATTTCCACCATTTTCTTCATACTAAGAGAAATTTTACATAAAAGAATGGTTGTAAAACTTCATAAAACAGAATCTTCTTCTTAAAATAGTTTTATTTTCCAGGCTTAGATAAAATTTTAGTTTTAATAATGCAGCTTCTAAAATATAAGTCATGCTAATTTAAAAATTTGGAACAGGAAGATTCAATTAAAACAGGGGCTGGCAACCTATGGCCCAGAGTCTGAATCTAGCCTGCAGACTCACTGGATCTGACCTGCAGAGCTGGAGGGCTTTGGCAATGTTCTGGCAGCAAGGGGGTTCACCTGTGGCTGGGCAATAGGGAGAGACGGCCGTGGCAGCAGCTGGTCCAGAAGCGCTGGCCGGCCTCAGACTTGAGATGGATTGTTTCAGCCCTCTGCTCGCACAGATTGCTAACTTATCAGAACTACAGTTTGAATGAGTTTGGAGTTTGCCCATAATGCTGGATTTAAAGGCCCAGAAGACCATTTGAACAGAGGGAAAGAGAGAAAAAATACCACAGCTCATACTACTTAGTTTATGATTCCAGCGCTCTGACTCAACAAACAGGCTATGTCTAGAACGCAAACTTACCAGGCTGGCAGAAGCACTTCAAACAGGCCATGCTCCTCTTCATGCTCTGCTGCTGACCCAAACTACTGTTGTCATGTCTGAATGGTGTTAGGACTTGGCTAGTGACTTGACACTGAGTGAGCAAAGCTACACTATCTCTGGGGGTTGGGGAAAGGCTTGTGTATGTACATTAGTACAGTGTGTTTGAGGGCAAGTGAACAAGGTAACCCTTGCTAAGGAACTGTAACTGACTGACCATCCTCTTCGTACTTTCCAAAGGGTCAGAGAATACCTGAGCCTGTCTATGCTTCACATCAGCAGAAAGCTTCTGAGATGGATATATGCTTACAGTTGAATATTGCTGTAAGAATTCAGGAAGCTTTCTCCTACAATATTTCAGACCTGTGTAAAGGTTTCTTCTGCTTCTTTATTGATGGATGCAGTCATTCATTTCAGTCAGAGAATTCCCACTAAGTGACAGATCATTTAAAGTGTATTATTTGTTTATAGTTATTCATATTTGTACAAATGCAAAGGAGATATGGCAATTTACCTGTCATAAATCCGGATGTTGGCAGGGATAGCACTTATGAATCCTACTAATTTTTTGTTTGAAGACACCCTAACTCCACAGTGCCACTGTGGTAACCAGCCTGGAGGACGTAGTGCCCTAGAATTAGACACAAAAATCATTAGAAATTAATGCCTAAAAAGGTATGAAACACTATGCAATCCATTAGAAGCAGTAGCTAGAACTTATTACTTACCACAAGAGAAACTCAGGCGAATAATCAAACCTAAACATGTTATCATCATCTTCTACATAATTCTCATTTAACAATGTGTACAGTTCCTTTAGCTGAAAAAATACACATCAAAAACAGGAAAAGATTTATTCCCATATATGTCAGCTAGAACGTGGCCATCAGTGATTCTGCATATACCTACAGAATGTTTTACTTACCACTTCTGCATTGCTCAGGTCCAAAGTATCCCACATAAAACCCTGTGGCAAAGAGTATGGCTCAAGACGGACATTGTCCTTATCTGGCTCAATTGCACCATGAGAAGTTATAACTTCATCTTTATAAAAAGGGAGAAAATTAAAATAATGAAATTGCCATTTTAAAAAAAAAACCCCACATTTGTTTTTAAAGTAATTTCATGTAACATAATTTACGATAATTGTGAAATGGGAATGTGAAGCCTCTTAAATACTTTAAAATAAAAATAATAGTTTACATTACTCCCTTAGGCTATAACTCTCTAAAAATGGAGTATCACTACCTCAGCAGAACACATACATACACAGGCTTAAGACTTTCTACTGAAGTTTGTATCTTTTATTTGCTTGCAGAGTAGAAATGAATAACAAATTATTAGCACATAAACAGCGTTTAAACAGCTACCAAAATGTAGCCTTGTTTAGAGAAGTGTGTTGTACCTCAGCAGAGATTTATAAGCAATGGCCGTGATCCTACAAACACTAATACATAGGAACTCAGTGGGAGTACTCACTTACATGTCTGTTTGTAGGACCAGGACATTTGATAGGCTGCAGGGGAAATGCGAAACTCATTTTAATTATCACTATTAAAAAAAAAAAAAAATCAGTTCTATCTAATTAGACACTTAATGCAGAGTTATCCTGCCTTTCTTCACAACTTCAAAAGCTGAAAATGTGACCCCCTCTTCCTCTGTTAAACCAGCGTTGCACATTATCTGCCAGACTCTGGAAAAGGCTTCCTGAGATGAACAACATTAGGAAACACATTATTTCTAATGGGTCAATGATGTTTACACAAATTCTATGACAGTGGGTGCATCTACATGAGCATTTAAACTGACTCAAACTCAGGTGCAAAGCTCAGCATTTACATGTGTGCTCAGGGCCACAGCAGTCTGAGTCAGGGTGAAGCAGACCTGGGGGGTCAGCCCTGGGAGGCAGTGGGGCAGGCTGGGGCATGATGGTGCTACAGTGTGGGGCTAGGCAGCAGGCAGCCCCTGCACTTTAGCATCCTTGTGCCTCAGCCAGCCCCTGTCACAGTCTACATGTGAGTTTGATCACACATAATTACTCCACCGTAAGATAGTACTGTGACTGTGCTATCTTATGATGGAATTTATTAATCTACTGAGTAATACTGGCACATGTGTACACTATGATGCTTTACTGCAGAGCTAATTAGTCAACCCCACAGTAAAGCACACCCAGAAAGTGACAGATGACCATAGTTTTAGTTCTCATTAAACAGAACTGAATGGACAGCAGAGCATCCTCAGGTGCTTCTTTTGCAGTGAAGGAAGGGTGTCAGCATCAGGGACTATCTATATCGGGGTGGGCAAAATGCAGCCCGGGTGGGGGGGG
>NW_017729004.1:49865917-49876342 GCF_001723915.1 Gavialis gangeticus | reverse complement strand
CCAGGTTATTCTATCTGGCCTGCGGGGCCCCTAAAAATTTAGAAAATTAATATTTATCTGCCCCTGGATGCCTGTCATGTAGCCCTCAATGGCTTGCCAAAACTCAGTAAGTGGCCCTCCGCCTGAAATAATTGCCCGCCCCTGATCTATACCATGAAAGTACTGCAAAATAAACTAGGAGGTGAATGAATTTACAGCACAAAAGCATTCTCACTATGGATTAGGCTATGTAACTAGATTACGTGTATTACAGAAAAGCATCCTTGGTAGGAAATAAGTGTGACCATGTGGAAAGTTAGCGAGGATTGCTGCTGCACTTTAAATTCACCCCCTAGTTTATACTGCACTAAATTACCTGGGTAGAAAAGTCCACAGGACTGGGAAAGGTGGCTCCAGTTAGGTCTCTGAAAACTACTGCTGAAAGCAATGCTATGGCCTCACTGTAGTACCGATTAATACAAGCACTGATCAGTGAACATATACAACAATTCACATGAAGGCTTTGCTAGAGCACTGACCAAAGCAGACCTCACCAAATGCTGACTTCATACCACCAGGCTGTAGACTAGAAGGAATTAGGCTTCACACCCTGACAAAAGTGACTGACAAAGCTGACTGATGAAGTTGATTGTTAAGGCTGGTGGCACAGAGTCCAGAACACACATGATAATGACAGGAGGCAGGAGGATGAGGATAATTTGGTAGAGATGTTACCATTTTCTAAGTAAATATCTAGCATAAAGAAAATTTCTGATCCATGTGTACAAGGGACTGGAAACTTTGGACAATTTACCTAGGGGATGGAAATGTGAGCTGTGCCTATATTGCTACAAGCATCCAGGGCTAACACCTTGTTACCTGCTGGACAAGCATGCTAGTGCATAGGTGCTCTGTCAGTAATAAACCTGGCCAAGCCTTTGCCACTGAACCGACCAAGCCTGCGGTCATTCTCTGTATAACATTGGAGTCTGCAAGGGAACATGTACTAGTTGAAATAGCAGCAGCTATACAGACAATACCCTAAAAGAGTGCTCATAAAGGGTACTACACTGACCAAGAGAATGGAGAAGAGCAGCCTCCAAGCTTTGCTGGCACACTAGAATCCCTAGAATTAGCGCTACAGCTTAACAGGATGAAAACAAAGGGGGAAGAAACCAGCCACTGTCCACATCACAGGTCTTTTTTGGATATATTCAGCAGCTGCATGTTAGCAGAGAGCAGATCAGTATAAAGAAAAACCCACACAAGAGGCTTCTTCTAAAATCATGAGGAAGGGAAAGAGCCATGTACAGTGAACTCATAATAGTGGATTGGCCACACATGAGAATCAGTGTGATTTTAGGTACTGTATGCAGTAGAGAAATAGGTGGACAATCAGGAATAAAAATAATTATGTGTAGAAGAGAAGAATTAGCTTCATGACAATCAATATGCATGTAACAGCATTACCTCTTCCTCGATAACAAGAATGTTTGTCCCTCTTTGACAGCTGCTCCACATAAGAGGTTAACCATTTTTAATGCTACCAAACAGAATTATTCTTTTTGCTAAAGTATGACGTCTTTTAGCTCTATAATTCTTGATTTCATCCCAATGTCAGACCAAGTAGATTCACTATACAATCTTTTCTATTTCCACATTAAACAGTAGAATGAGCTTCACTAATACTATTTCATAAACGTTCTATTTTAAAACCAACCACACAATTAGCCTAATTTCAGATGGCTAAAAGAAACTGAATTAACTTCCAAAGCCTAACACTTCTTGAAAAGGAATTATGTTCAACCAGTGCAACTTATTTGTTTTATAGCATTTACAGAATATTCAGTTCCGTTAAAGTTCCTACTCCTTTTAGCTACTCAAGCACAGATAAACTTACTAAGTTTGGGTACAGGTTGTGTATCCCAAAACTGGTATTTACGTTTGGTCGCTTCATCAATGTTCTTTGCTGGGCCCTGGCAGGCAGAGAGCAGCTCCATAGCTCTCTGAATATCTTGTAGCTTCTGCATTGGAATGGCTGGATTCTGGAGACAGAGAGAGACTTATTTACTATGCACAGATTGAACAATTAGCAGAAATACACTGCCAGCAATATAACTTGCTTCCACTCTGTTTCAACAGAATTTTGTATGTAATTCCATCTCCCTAAATGAGACACTGCCAGGTAAGCTATACCCAACAGGGACATTTCACTGTGGGAAAACAGTTTTTATAAAAACTTCTATAGTTTTAGAAGTAGCTTAATTATTTTTAGAACAGACACAGGCATTTAAGGTGTGTAAGCATAACTATACATACTATAAATCCATCAAGTCACCAGGTACATTGTATTTGTTAAAAATTTCAAATTTTTAGAGGTATTATGTTCCTTTTATAAATTTGGCAAATATCAATGCACCTTCCACATATATATGTCCATTAATCAAGTAATACTTTACCTGCTTAACAGGCTTTTTGGGTATTAACAGAGCTTCAAATTATGAGAGTACTGTAAGATAAACTCCTACTTGAAAGTAAAACAACTTTTACAGAAAGAGCCCATGTAGCTTCAAATCTTGAGCTAAATGTTTTAAATTTCAGTGCCTAAAGCAAACGTTCAAAACCAGAGGTTAGCAAGCCATGGCCTGGATCTGTCCTGTGGAGCTGAGGGTTTCAACAGTGTTCCAGTGGCAGGGGGCTTTGCCTATCCCATAGCTGGGGGCTTTACCCCTGCCACAGTCAAGCCACTGGGAGAAGCAGCACTAGGGCCCTAGGGAGAAAAGAGACTAGTGATCCTGGGGCTGACCTGCCTTAGACTCGAGCTGAATCATTCTGCCCCACTTCTAGAAACACTGCTGACCACAGATCTAAATGCTGATTTTTAGAGGTCACTTGCAAGGGTCAATGAAATTTTTCTGTCTATCCACTGTGAAACACTGATGGTAGCAAGACATTCTAAATCTGAAAGACTTCTATTTTAAGACGTAGAATTGGGAGTTTTGACATCAACTACACAGAGGTCACTATTTCAACTCAAGTTTTTTCCAAGCCAGTAAAGAAATTCAATAGGTTTTATGTATTATCAAGAGTATTTTTACACCCCATTTTGGAACATACAAACCAGCAGCCTCTTAGTTCCATATCAATGCATCATTCTTTCAGTATTTCACTTCCTTTCTAGGATTCATCTGGAGAAAAGTACTGCAAGCTAGAAATGATGGTCCAGAGACCCATATGGAGAAGCAGGCTTCAGTCCTAGAAATCTCATAAGGACTGTATATAGTTTAAGATGATTCAATACAGGCAACATGCCTTAACTTCAATAGCTGCTTTTATTCTTTAAATACTATGCAATTTTTCTAGTTAACGAAAGTGCTGCAAACTTATGTATTGGAAACAAAAATAAACCCTGTTCTCTGATCTGAGAAGAACTGTGAATTAAGATATTTGCTTACAGGTTGTAGTTAAACCAATTAGGTCAACACTTTGATGCAGGAAGAATTAACAGCTTATTTCTAGATCCAAATCATAGTGACACAGGTCAGTGTTCTCAACCAAAAAAAAAAAAAAAAAAAGTGTGAACTGTAGTACCCCCTGGCTTGATATGAAGGTTTCTGAAGCTAGAGGATTTGCTGAGCTTTTACCAGGATGTCAAGTAATTAAATATTCCTAGATTCACAGACTGTAAGGGCTGGAACAGACCTCACAAGACCATTGGGTCCAGCCCCCCTGCACTGGGCAGGAAAGACATCTGGGGTCATGTGACCCCAGCAAGTTGACCGTCCAGTCTCCTCTTGAAGATATCTAGGTACCTTGGTGAACAGTTGTTCATCAAGCCCTTGATGTATTCCCCTGATGTAGCGGTAAGCTGCTACCAAGTCCCCTCTCAGCTTTCTCTTTTTTTAGGCTGAAGAGGCCCAAGTCCCTCAGCCTTTCCTCATATGGCTTGTCTTGCAAGTCTCTGGTCATACGGGTGGCTCCTCTCTGGACACACTAAAGCTTTACCATGTCTTTGTTGAAGTGTGGCACCCAGAACTGGATGCAGTACTCCAGCTGCAGTCTCGCCAGTGCTGAGTAAAGTGGAAGAATAACTTCCTTGGTTTTGCTTGAGATGCAAATATTACTTTTGATGCATCAATATTAGTAACTGTATATGTTCTTTGCATTTAAGAAACTGTCAGTATTATTCTGCTTTATGCTAAAAATAAATGACAGATATAAGGAAAGGATCTTCCTTTCTCTAATACAAGGGAACAGAGGCACATTTTGACATAAGGTATGGCTACTCTTTGGACTACAGACATTTTTCCTCTATAGAGGAAAGTTAACCTTCTTTTGCAAGAAATTCAAAGCTAGTATAAAGCTAGTATAAGTATAATAGTTATCTGCAAATCCAATTCTCCTCCCTTAAATAAAGGCAAGAGGACGGATTTTATAAAGAAATTCATGTAAAGTGGACTGCTTTTAATGATGTTAAAGGAATTATTGTAGTTCAGAGGAACTGGCTGAGACTTCTGAAGAAATGCTAAAAAGAACAAATACAGCAAAACACGAGACAATCTGAACCAAGGGAAAGGACCTGGTGGCCCTGGAAGTAACTAAGCTCATTTTACACTACTGAAGGAGCAATGGAAAAGGAGTGCAGAGATGGCTGACAGATGAGAGACTACTGGAAGATCTGGGCGGGAAAGAAGTGGCAGGGAGAGGTGTTTTAAAGCATAATGGAATCACATTTCCTTTTGATCCTAAATATTTCTGGGTGGGATTCTTACTAGGGGCAATTTATGGATGATCTGCAATCCATACAATCACCTATCATTAATGAAATAAACAGACTGAAATCAGGGCTACCACAAAGCAGCTACAGCCACTAACCAAACAACCTAACTCATCAGTTTAAAGTGTTCTTTCAGTTACAAAAAGTCCCAAACTAAATATTACGCTTTCAAATCAAAGGTGGCTGACTGCTGTTGAAACCTGAGTTTAAAAGCCATTACCTAAGTCTAAAATACTTTCAAACCATAGAAAACATCTGTAGAAGTGCCAGTGATGTCAACCACCACCAAGACTTTCAGATGGACTGTGGACAGAGTTCATGCTGCACTAGATCATGGATGGGTTTCTATAAAGACACTATATCCAGTATTGCAAGCAAGAAAAACTAAATGAGTATGTCCACTATAGAGCAGAAATATCAATACAGGTTTCCCTCACTTTATGCAGGTTCTGTATGTGCCAATTCGCTCTTATGCAATGACCCTTTTCATACCAAAAATTTGTTGTATGCGAGGTAAATTTATTCTTATGCAGTCGGTATGGTGGAAGCCCACAGTCAGCTGCCTTGCGCGGTGCACTGTGGGAATGATGCACGCTAAAATATAGTCTCCTGTGTGGATCTATGCTCTTCACTCGTTGTCTGTGACACGTATTTCTGTAGTTGCCAACCCCTTATGAGTGTCCTGTGCTTGTGTGTACTGTCTGCTATTAATGAGTACCAAAACTGTCTTGTAAAAGTGGTAGAAATGGGTCTGGGGGTCAGTACAGTTGAGGTCTTGGAACATATCCCTAATTGTTACATTGTAAAGTGGGGTCTCTTTATATAAATTTGAGTTATGTGCTGTTTTCCAGGAACACACGTACAGCATAAAGCGAGGGAAACCTGTACACAACATACACTCCATTCACTGACATTTACTCCTTCTCAGGGATCCTGGTTTTCTGTGACAAAAAAAAGTCACAAATTCTCTGATAAAAATCCCCAAATCCATGGTTAAATTTAAATGCTCCCCACAGCCCTGCTGGTGTCCCTCACTCCCCCCTCCCAAGCCCTGCTTGTGCCCCTTGCCCCCTGCCCACAGCCCCTGCCTCCCAGCCCTGCTGGAGGCAGCCCCCAGCTGCCAGGGCTATGGGGCCAGGGACCCAGATCCGCAGCCCCCTGCCCCCAAAGAAAGGCAGCGGTTGCTATAGCAGGAGCCTGAGCCAGCTCTCCCCCTGCTGCTGCCTGCTGCAGGCTTGGGCGGGGCTGGCTCCCACTGACTGTGCACTCCTGGGGGGTAAAGGGGACCCACACCCCCCAGATTTGTGTGGGGGGTAGGAGTAGGGCAGGTGTGCGCTTCAGTCTCATGCTCCCCAGTCTGCTGCCCTCCTCCAGGCTCTCTGGAGTGCAGCGTGTGCAACCCAGTGCGTCAGCACACCGGGGGAGTGGGGATGGGATGGGACGATGACGATGCACATGAAAGCTATCTGCCGCTGCAAGCTCTGCACTGCCCTGGCTACACTTCCTCTGCAGGCGGGGGCATCAGCGAGGGTCACAACCCTGCTCTGCTCCCATGTACACAGAGGAAGCATGGCCAAGGCAGCATGGAGCTCGCAGCGGCAGGCAGCTTTTGTGCATGGCCCTGCTGTGCCCTGCTGCCCAGTTGCATACACTGCACTCCAGAGGACCTGGGGGAGGGCAGCAGAGTGGGGAGTGCAGCATTAACGACCCAGGATTTGCAGCTGGCCAGGCACTCTGGCCGGGGGGTTTGCAGTCTCCCTGCTCCTGGTCCAAGTGCCCAGCTGGCTGGGTGCTGAGGAAGTGGGGAAGGCAGAAACCTGCCCCGCTCCTGGCTGCAGTGCCCGGCTGGCTGCAAACCTCCCCACTCCCTCAGCCCCCAGCCAGCTTGGGTACTACAGCTGGGAGCAGGGGAGGTTTGCAGACTCCTCACTCCTGCAGCCCCCAGTCAGCTTGGGCACTCCCTGGCCGCTTCCGGCCAGGAGAGGGGGTTTGCAGCTGGCCGGGAGTGGCGGGGGTTTGCAGGGGGCCGAGCACTCCAGCCGTGAGCGGGGAGGCTGCAAACCCCCTCCCGGCCGGAGTGCCCGGCTAGCTGCAAACCTCCCTGCTTCCTCAGCTCCTAGCCAGCTCCCCCCCACCCCCAGCCCAACTTACCTCCAGCAAGAAGAGTGAGCCTGAAGCAGCCTCCGGTAAGTACGAGTGTCAGGCCCCACCCTCCCCCTCTCCCTTCCCCTCTGGGCAGGGTTCAGGGTTTTCCTGCCCCTTTTGCAAACAGCTCTTGCAGGCTGGAACCCAGCTCTTTGCAAAAGGGGGAAATCCGTGG
This sequence comes from Gavialis gangeticus, assembly GCF_001723915.1. Taxonomy (NCBI): domain Eukaryota; kingdom Metazoa; phylum Chordata; order Crocodylia; family Gavialidae; genus Gavialis; species Gavialis gangeticus. Next base: position 49,869,266 of record NW_017729004.1, on the reverse strand, counting down.
GTTTCTCTTCTAAAAGGGAAAATCCGCGTTCTCAGATAAAAATGGGAAATCCGTGGTTTTCTCTGTTTTTCCATGGAAAACAGAAAACCTGGATCTCTGCTCATCATAGCTACTTTTGCTGTTTCCAACTTTGAATCTTTTTTGCTATTTTAGACAAATATACGCCCACAAATAATAAAGAGCATTCTCCTTACTTCTGGTCCATAACAGTTGTTTCTATGTCCTGGTTCCTTTGCTTGCATGCTGTAGCGCCATGGGCCCAGGGTGCTGGCCTGCTTAGTGCAGGCTAGAGAAGCAAGATAGGTGGTAGAAGGCAAGGTGAACTCTGTAAGGACTGCTATACAGTTGCCTAATATCAAAGGCTGGAAAGTCACTGTTCAAACATTCCCACATGAAATGTTTTTTGCTGACAACAGTTGTCAGTACAAGAGTCTGAAAACAGTGTTTTTGTGAAAACATGCCCTTTTTCTTCTGTACCTGCACCAAATAATAAAAGTACTTTTCATGTCACAGAGACATAGCAGAATTAGTTCAGACCACAGTAAGAGAAGAAAGCATTTAGAAGCCATTTCAGAATCAGACCCCAATGCTTAAGGACACATTTTATGATTTGGGCGTAAATAGGAAATAATTGGAATGTTAAATAGAGATTCAGGCAGTGCTACGGGGCCATGTGAATCTCTTGGTTACCTGGGCCTGTTCAAAAACAAAATATGTTAAAATGTACAAAGTGATAACATCTAGCACACCGCACCTAGAGAATGGAAAATAGTAACCAAAGAAAGGATTTATGGATTCTAATGCAAAAACAACTGAGTACCAGATCTCAGTGCCTAGCTACACTAAAACAAACTACCAGGAAAAGTGACAACTTCTGCATTTCTTGCTATTGTTTAATCAATACAAGATGCATTTCTGGAAGATATGCTTTAGCCAAACAAAATGTACAGGGCTTAATACAGGGGCAGGTCTGTTTTAGAGCTTGCCAATCTTCCTCAACACAAGTGTTATCATTTTCAATCTAAAATTGGTGAGTTTTTTACTGAGATGTGTCTGAAGGCCTCCACAGTGTCTAGGGGTTCTGAAGGCATTTGATGCTGTACTGTCTTCAGATTGATTTGGGTTGCTTTCGATGTTTCAACACAACCCTGGTGGACATGACTGATCTTACTAAATGATGATGGGTCCAGCAGTCATCAGCTCCTCTCATGACACGTGTGATATTGATACCTTTTAGATCGTGTGTTCTTACAATGACCCAGTCGAGGAGGTTCCACTGTTCTGAGCAGAGGTGTTGCCATGTGGTTTTGCATCTATCATGTTGTCTGAAGATAGTGTTAATAACAACAAAGTCATGCTCTGCACATTTACTGAGTAAAAAGATCCCATTGGAATTGGCCTTGGCCACTCCTTCCTTCCCAGTGATGCCCCTCCTCAAGGAAAAGCCCCAGCCAACTCTTGCATTGAAATCTCCAAGGAGGATGATCTGTGGTTTGACCCTCCATTTAACCACCAGCTGTGGCATCTGCCAGCGAGTCAGCAGCTCTAGGATCGGCCTTCTTAGCCATCAACGGACTCATTGACAACGCTTTACTTGACCTGTGACTGATCATGCTTGACCACAAAGGATCGCTGCTGCTGACAAATATAGGGACAACTGTATGAAATCTTAGGATATTAATACACTATTACTAATAGATATTGCACTAGATAGTTGGGTTTTTATTTTTATTTTTTTTTAAAGAACAAAATAAAACCTACCTAACTTCACAGCATTCCTTTAATCTTTATTAAAAAAAAATAATGGTTAAAAGAACATTAAGTAGAGATCCTGAGCCTGAAAAGTTCTGAGGACCCCAAACTCTCACTGAAATAAAGCATTGCCACATTTACCACATATTTATTTAGGTAAAACTGAGCTTTGTCTACACAGGATGCTTTACTTGAGATTAGAGCAAATTACTGCCAGTAAGCATCACCATCTATTCGTGCAGACACTTACTCTTGGTCATCCAGGTAACGGGGAAGGAGATTACTCCCAGCCGCTGGGAGCGGCTAGCTGCTGAGGCAGGCTCTGCCACTGGAGCCCGGGCAGGGACAACTTCCTGCTGCCCCAGCAATAGGGAGCTCCCAGCTCGCACTCTGTGATTGTGTCCACAGACCTACGGCTGGGAGATAAGAATCTCCTAATCCCTGCTCCCAGATCTCAATCGCAAGGCAGAGGCTGGGGAGCCCCTGCTACTGGGGCAGGGGAACATTGTCCCCACCTGGGTTTCAGTGGTGTAGCCCACCCTGGTAGCTGCCTCCTGGCCCCATGCTGCCTGCCAGCCCCTGGGCTAACACCCAGGGGGAGCCTAGGGCTCTCCCTGGCTGCTGCAAGGGGCCGGTGCAGGGACAGCAGGGGCAGAAGCAGACTGCTGACATGAAATGGTATTGGTGCTGGTATTGGTACTCAGCACTGGTGAGGCCACAGCTGGAGTACTGCGTCCAGTTCTGGGCACCACACTTCAAGAAGGATGTGAAGAAGCTTGCGAGAGTCCAGAGAAAAGCCACTTTTATGACTGGAAGCCTGGAGAGCAAGCCATATGAGGAAAAGCTGATAGATATGGAATTGTTCAGCCTACAAAAGAAAAGACTGGGCGGGGGGGTGGAATTTCTTCAGCTTACAAATATATTGGGGGAGAGCACCAGGGGCTAGGTGAACAACTATTCAGCAAAGCACCCCAGGGGAAAACCAGGAGCAACTGTCAGAAACTCCTAGAAGGAGGTTTCAGTTGGGATACAAGGAAGAACTTCTTTACAGTTCATGTGACCAGACTCTGGAAATAGACTCCCAGCGGTTGAAACCTTTCAACCTTACTACTTGCACATCAGCTATATCATAGGAAAGTAGGGCTGGAAGAAACCTCCTCAGGTCACCTAGTTCAGCCCCCCACTCAAAGCAGGTTCATCAGATTAAACTAGCCCAACCAAGTGCCCATCTACATTGCTTCTGAAAATTTCTGGGGATAGAAAATCTACAACTTCTTTAAGTAGCTTGTTCCAAAGCTTGACCATCCTCCTAGTCCAACAGTTCTTCCTAAACTCCAACCTAAATTTCCTGTGCTGCAGCTTGATTTCATTGCTCCTAATCTTGTCCTCTATGGCCACAGAGAAAAGACTACTTCCATCCTCTATAATCGCCCTTCAGGGATCTTTTAGCAAATCCCTCTTCACTCTTCTCTCCCCTAGAATACATAACCCTAGTTCTTTAGCCTTTCCTCATAAACCTTGTAAGAGATGATGATTTCTCAGGGCAATATATTTTACTGGACCAATTATGTTCATACAGGACTATATATATTGGTCC
>NW_017729004.1:49853234-49860917 GCF_001723915.1 Gavialis gangeticus | reverse complement strand
ATAAGCATGCTGCAGATTTTTCCTCTCAAGGTGGAGAACCTTGCATTTTTCGGTGTTGAACACCATCAGGTTCTCATCCGCCCATTTCCTGAGCCTGTCAAGATCTGCATGGATCACCCTCCTGTCCTCTATGGCCACAGAGAAAAGACTACTTCCATCCTCTATAATCGCCCTTCAGGGATCTTTTAGCAAATCCCTCTTCACTCTTCTCTCCCCTAGAATACATAACCCTAGTTCTTTAGCCTTTCCTCATAAACCTTGTAAGAGATGATGATTTCTCAGGGCAATATATTTTACTGGACCAATTATGTTCATACAGGACTATATATATTGGTCCAATAAAAGATATCACACTAAAAAAATCCTTGCCTCTCATTTAATCTCTGTACTACCATGGCTACAACATCAATCTTACACTACTCCTAAATCTTGCATCCCAAGCCCCTAATCACTTTTGTTGCTCTGCATTGGACCCCGTGTGGATATCAGTGGTTCTTAACTTTTTGGACTCAAGGCACCTCTCAGAAAATGCCAACTGCTAGCTTTCACTTGTCTTTTGACTATGGAAAAATTAACATAACAATTCTTCTGACGCAAAGAACTCAGAAAGACCACAGCATGTCAGAATTTCTTTGATACTATAGGCTCCTATTTGAAATCACTGGGTTTAACTTGTGAATCATGCATAGGTATGTGCACACCTAACAGTGCTAATATTGTGTGGCAACCTAAAGGTATTGTGGTACCTTTAAAAAGGTTTCATGACACCCCAGCCACAGCACTCTGGTTGAGAATCAGTGAACATCATATACCTTGTAGCATATTATTTCTTAAATAAAGGTTTTAGAGAATTCAAGAATCTACATGTATTGACAAACAAGGTTTAGTCACATTTACTTTTAGGCTGGATTTTTCACCAAATCTGAGTTCCTTCAGAAGTCCATGTGAATTGGGCGCTACACTGACTTTCAGTTTAAGTGTATTATTTGTTACTGCTGCCAGTCCTTTACTGCTGAAACACTTTCCTCACAGTTTAAAAGATCAAATGCATCAGTCAGAAGAGGGACCGCTAGCAGAAAAACTAACTGGTCTAAGTTCCTTATTTCATGACTGCTATAGCTGCTCTAAGGTTTTTACCCTGTAATAAACCTTATTTTAGTTGAACGTTGCTTGTACATGGGAAAGTCTGAAGACAGAATACCCATCTAATTTTTTTTTCTAACCAGGCTTTAGTAGAAATCTGGCTTGAGCCAGATTTAGAAAGTTGGTGTTAAATCCCTAAATTTGAACCTGGCCCTTGTTACTGCCATCCAGGGCCTGGCACAAGGGTGACATTTACATTATGTAAAACATATGTCTGGCCTTTGGATTCTGTCTCAGTGATCTAACATGGGGGGTAAAAGGTTTGGGCAGCCTCTACCCCTCCCTACTCCTGCCTAGGCATACGTGTCATGCATACACCATGATCCAGAATCACCATGATCGATGGTTGCATACTAGGTCAATAAAAACATGTCAGTAAAATGTCTGCAGATTGTCTGTAAAAGTCTTGGGTTGGCAAACTTGATTCCCACCCGCCCTCATCATCTACCTTCAAACATCTTCCTGGGCTAGGTCCAAAAACATACTAGCACTCTCAGTTGATCCTACCCACTTAAGTTAGTTGAACGACATACAACGTGCATCTTGCAATACTCCCTTCACTTAGAAAGCAGCAAATACTAAATATCACAGTACAGTGTATAACACTCAAGAATCACAAATTAAGTAGAAATAAATATTTTCTAAAACAAGCAAATAAAATTAATACTAGTCAATGCTCAACAGTCCAACATAGCTCAGAAAATCTAGACAGAAGACCTCTATCTGTTTTTATCTTTGTGTATGGGAACAGAGTTGGTGAATACAGAGGGAAATGAACTAGAGAACTGTATGCCTAATGTCGAACCAGGAAAAAGGAAAGAGAGGTTGTACAAACAAACATGAAGCAAGAAACACTTCCATTAATCACCCAGAGCACAGGAGAGGGTTTTTTTTTACTAGCGTCTCATGCACTATATAAAATAAAACAAGGACAATTTCAGACTGTGAAACTATGCTAGCAAAATAGAGAGTCTATGCTATTATGATAACTGTGACAGTATACAGTGCCTGAGCGTGCACAAGTAAAACGCAAAAAAAGACTTATGTCTATCACAACTGCAACAGAGCAGGCTCATCTAGCCAGGAACTGAGGCCCACTCTGTGAGGAACTGCAGGTACAGAAATGAAAGGTGCTAGTTATTCTTCAACCCTATGAACTTTTAAAAGAAACTGAGGGCATTCATTGGCAATTTAATAATCCACCTAGCTCGCTAGCATTTCGTAAGTTAAATATCATTCTTGATAAAAAAAGTCAAGTACTCGTATTTCCTGATCACTGTGCATAGAGATTAACAGTGCTATGGGCATGAAGCAGTTTATGAACCACAGTGCTACAGGCATCCAGACCTAGCATCTACCTATTTTGATTAATTAATAATTTTCTGGAGACATAAGACGAGGTGTATGACCAAGTACTTTCTAACACACTAAAAGCTGACTATGAAGATAATTCTTTTCCTCCTTTTATTCATTAAAATTTTGGCTAATGAATTCTGACCCACCAACTACAGTTTCTGTGAGACAACTTATAATCCTTGCTTAACAATCCAATTACTTCCCCTGTTAAGACTTTATTACAACATCTTAAATCTCTCAGTTAATTTTGTGGGAGAGAAGGCACAAAGCAATTTCTGCTCAGCTGATGTTTTATGAAAATTTTGTAAGCACCATCATGTATTTAAAATGGTTGAAGAGAAGGCCCTTCAGGAAAAGTAAATGAAACAGGAATAAAATAAGGCAGCTTCATGTTAATGCAATCAGATGCCATTAAATATCAAAAAAGTAACTAATAATCAAACTTCAATTTGGTTTATTTCAGAAGTGTATAAAAAAAATCTAGCATCATTGTTACTGACTTCACTCAAACCAAATGAATCTCAAACTAGGTGTTATTTATATGGAAACTATTATTTTCACAGTTAGGGCGGCTAGGAGCTGGAACCAACTTCCAAGGGAAGTGGTGCTGGCCCCTACCCTGGGGGTCTTTAAGAAGAGGCTGGATGCCTACCTGGCTGGACTCATTTGAGTCCCGTTTCTTGTTTTGGGGTTTTGTTGTTCTCCCGCCCTGGCGGGGGGTCGGGCTAGAAGATCTACTAGGTCCCTTCCGACCCTAAATCTATGAAACTATGAAACTATTTTCATACTAGACTCATGCCAGCCAACCCATATTCTTTAAAGAGAAATTAATTCCAAGAACATAAGGAGACTGGAAGATAATTATTCTTGGTGATTCTAAACCTCACTTCTACGCACCATAAAATGTCAATAGGGCAAATGAAGCACAGCTTTGAAGTGAACACTGAAAAACCCAGAAGGTGGACAATACATAATACACCAATGGGCCCAAAAGAAACATTGGTGAGTCTTTCATACTTCAGAAATCTTACAAGAAAATAGAACAGGATGAGTTTCTCTGCATAAATCATACCATATTTACTGTGGCACAATCAATGGCCCGTGTACTTTCATATGGGCATACCGCAAAATTAGCTCCTTGGAGTAAGACTTTTAAGTTAGGAGACAAGGACTGGAAGGAGCCCCCTGGGCTACTAAGTCCAGTCCCTCTGGACAGTTATTTATCCAAGGAATCCCCCAAATCACCACTTCAAACCCTCATTCACAACTACAAGGCACAAAACCTGAAGAACCAAAAACACACCATAGCTAGGACCCTGAGAAAAATCGCGATTTTGCAGACTGTGCATAAACCGTGAAATTCACCCCCACTGCAATTTTTAAGGGTTGCGAGCATAGGTAGTGGAAGGCCAGGACTAACAGGGCTTAGCCCCCTCAAATACGGGGCAGGGCTGAGGGCCGCAGGGCAGCCTGGGCATGGGCTCTGGGAAGCTGCAGCAGGGGGGAGTGGTTTTTAAAATGCAATCAAATGTCTGGGTTTTTGCTCTGCCTCTGGCTTTTCCCCCTACTGCCAGCTTGGCTGCTTAGGGCTGGGTGCAGCGGGAAAGGCGATTGGCTGTCGCGGGATCGCACATGGGCCCTGGCAGCTGCTTTCAGGTAAAAGAGAGAGAGAGAGAGAGAGTGCGCATGAACTGTGTGCACAGCAGGGCTGGGGGGAGCAGGGAGTTGCAGGTTGGGAGTAAGGGGCACCAGCAGGGCTGGGGGTACAGTCGGTCAGGAGTGAGAGGCAGCAGCAGGGCTGGGGTGGCTGTGGCTTAGGAGTGAGGGACAGAGACACGGCATGGGCATATCATTGCCCCCCCAAGAATCAATCATATACCCCTTCCCCTCTCTCCTGCCCCACCTCCCCCACCCCAGGTGTCCTCTTTTTTGATACTGGAAATATGGTAACCCTATCTGATTTAAAGTGATGTAGCCACAAACAGATCTGATTTAAAATGAACTTATTCCACTGCTACTGAAATTCACTATAGTACAATCTTGCCATTCAGATAATTGATTATACAACAGACCACTTTGGAATTTATCAAACACAAAATATTCTAAATAAACATTACAACTACAGATTACAATTCTCTGCTACAAGCCCACCAACAGCCTGACTACTAACTGACTGAAAGAAACACCTTCTCCACCTTCCTCAGAACACATCATCTTGGTAATTACCAGGATACCACAGACAGCTTGATAAAGACTACAAACTACTGTGCTTACCTTCTGACATAGTTATGTATCCTTTTGTCTGTCATAAAAGGACAATAGCCTCTACTGCACATGCCTAATTCAACTGGGTGGTAAGGGAATACTACCCACTCGTTTGCACAGGAAACCACAGAAGTTAAAATAAAATAAGGCTCTTACTTTTGAAGGCTGTTGAATTTTAATCTCCTGGGAGTCAGAAGCAGAATCTGATTTGGTGCCACCGGAGTTTGGTTTCTCCTTTTTTCTTTTCTGTTTCTTTTTCTTTTTCTTAGCTCCCAAATCCCCTCCAGGACTTCTGTCAAGAAAAATTCAGAAGAGGTGAAATGATTAAAACCGATACCACAAAGCCTGAAATATATGAAAGTTAAATTTAGAAAAACACCATCTCTACGTATGAAAAACTAACAGCAGTTAACCGTGTAAGGGGAAAGAAAAGAGAAGAGAAAGCAATCTCTTATAGAAAGGTCATCTGTGTTAGCTCACACTTGTTCCAGACATCCAGTACCCCAGTTTATAGGGTATTTGGGCACTCTTAAATAGTCAATGCCATTCTAAAGGCTTTTTTTATTTAGCAAAAACATGAAACGACTGTTTCAACATACCGGTATGCAGTAAAAGTTTCAATGTCCTGTTGATGATTTAATTAGCAGGAACATTCCACAGAAAGATATATGGGACTTTAGTAAGGAAGAAAATGTGACTATAATGCACGAAAGTCAAAACTTGTCTTACGTCCATAAAAGTGATTATTTAATTTTCAGAATGTAGTTCTGAGCCAAAGCTAAATACGATCGCCCCTTAATCATAAAGGCCAGTTGACAGTTCTGATACTTCCAGCTAAGAATAATGGCTGGAATTTTCTAATGTTCCTTAGGAAATTAAAAGCACAGGTTCTTCTGAAAGTCAGTGGGAGTTGTCTTACTAAATGGCAGAGGTGCTTTTGAAAGTCTTCCATATGTCCTCAGAAGCTCCTGACACCTACCAATAGCCAACTAGGTACTTCCACTCAGGCTCACTTTTCAAGGACAACAGGACCAGGGAAAAATCCAGCCAGAAAACATTCTACATAATTTTTTAGGGATCTTTGTTTCCAAGTTGAATAATGATAGACAGACAGATTTAGATATTTATTGCTCAAATCTCACCAAGGACTGATGGGCAAAGTATCCAAATAGCCAGTTATTAAACAAGTGCTACTACTGGATGAGATTTAAAGGAAAAGCCATACAAAGCTCCCTGTTTGCATCCTGTTCATGCAGAATTCAACATGTTGGCTGATGTCAGTATGAACCCTTTTCTCTTTAAAGGGGACAATCAATTAACAAATAATCAAATGCTATAGTAGGACCCTGCAGACACAATGTATCACAGAAAGTCACTGGATGGCAGTGGCAGTCTTAGCAATTTTTGAAAGAGTTAACAGCAGCAAAAAAAATGTGCATACGATTGGCCCTACAACAGATACTAGAAACTTTTGCCCAATTCAAAGAAAGCAAGAAATAATTCTTAATTTAAGTCATAGCGAGAAACAGCTTTGATTGTGTGTGACATTGGCAAGCACATAAGAGAGATCACTTGTTTTTTTCTGCCAAACTCTAGTCATGGGAACAAGTGGATTAACATATTGGGTTGCAACCATCATGGATCTTTATGAAAAGTACATCTGTATAATCCATGCTTTCCTAGGGACCACTCTGACTGTAAAGCTTAGAGTGCCCAGTATTGGCAACCCTCTCACTTGTCAATGCTTTAAAAAAAAAATCACTAGAGCCTAAGAAAACTCTCAAATGCCCACGTTACAAGCTGAAAGCCTGCTTTTAGACAAGTTTCAACCACCCACTGTAAACACTCATTTGTACAGTAATGTCATTGTTTTCTGACTGACTCCTGAATGAAAGACCAATCCTGAGAAGTGCTGAACACCTGCATCAGAACTTCAAATTAAATTGCAAGAGGAGAATAAGGGACTTCAGGGCAGTGTTCAGCAGCTTTAGGGACTGGGTCCCAATAGCTCTCTCATGGGTTAGAGAACCCAACCAAAGGAACAGGGGTGGGCAATGCAGTTTACATAGTTGGATTTTTTTTTTCTTGGATCTCTGCAAAAGCAAGCATTTGAGCCCAAATTGACTACAGAGAATTTTCAGTTCTTGAAGGGTTCTTATGCTTGACAGCAGTTTATACAATTCTTCTTACAACAGTATCTAGATTTGGGCTGTCCAGCTTCATCACGGCTGGGGGCTGCATGCCATGCAGGTGGCACACCGTGAAGGGTGTACCCCTAGGATGGGATCCTGCCCCTTGCTGTGCTAGGGGCATGCATCACAGCAACATACAACCCCTCACCTCCCTGGACAGTGCCAGCAATGCACAGACCCACACTCCCTGATATTCATGCAGCAGAAAGAGACACAACTGTCAGGGTGGCCCATGGACCGCCAGCTTGACCAGCCTAACCTAGATTATCTGAAGATATAGAGAATCCTACTTCAATTATTTAGTTGACCTGCATGCTAAATTGTTAGACTATGCATGCTTTAACTAAAACAGTCCCAAAGTTCTGCACTGAGGTTACAGCTATGAGCCAGCTGGAACATGGGCAAGCAGAATTAGCTTTTCCAGAATTTCACAATGTCTGGAAAAAATAAAAATGTTGGGTACCTCACACCAAACAAAATTCAGAGCTAGTTTTCTATATTATTTATGCTAAGGAAGATATTTAACTAAATACTGCTGCAAAGATTGAAATACAAAAAGAAAGCTTAAATCACTAAAAGGAAGCTTATAAGAAGTGGAAACTTGGACAAATAACTAGGGAAGACTATAAGAGCATTGCTCGGGCATGCAGGAATGAAGTCAGGAAGGCCAAAGCACAATTGGAGTTGCAGCTAGCAAGCGATGTGAAGGGTAACAAGAAGGGTTTCT
>NW_017729004.1:49851372-49853131 GCF_001723915.1 Gavialis gangeticus | reverse complement strand
TGTGACAGAGGATGCAGAAAAGGCTGAAGTGCTCAGTGCCTTTTTTGCCTCACTCTTCACAGGCAAGGTCAGCTTCCAGACTATTGCATCAGGCAGAATAGTTTGGGGAAAAGGTGAGCAGCCCTCAGTGGTGAAAGAAAAGGTTAGGAAGTACTTAGAAAAGCTGGATGTGTACAAGTCCAGGGGGCTGGATAGGATGCACCCAAGGGTGTTGAGGGAGTTGGGTGATGTGATTGCAGAGCCATTGGCCATCATCTTTGAAAACTCATGGCGATCAGGAGAGGCCCCGGATCATTGGAAAAGGGCAAACATCATGCTCATAATTGAGAAAGGGGAAAAGGAGGATTCAGGGAACTACTGACTAGTCAGCCTCACCTCAGTCCCTGGAAAAACCATGGAGCAGATCCTCAAGGAATCCATTTCTAAGCACTTGGGGGAGAAAAAGGTGATCGGGGCAATCGGCATAGAATCACCAAGAGCAAGTCATGCCTGACCAACTTGATTGCCTTCTATGATGAGATGACTGGCTCTGTGGATGCGAGGAGACCAGTGGGTGTGGTGTGCCTTGATTTTAGCAAGGCTTTTGATACAGTCTCCCACCATATTCTTGCAGGCAAGCTCAGGACCTATCACAGAGGGGGCCAGGAGGGCCATTTGGCCCGGGCCTCTCATTCACAGAGGGCCTCAAATTTAGACTTTTGATGGTATCTCCAAATGAGGAAATTTGACACAGACACAGAGGTACACTGACAAGATTGAAAGAAGATGACGTTCATCATACAACTTTAAACTTGTGTCCCATTACCGGGCTACACTGCCTGTAGTGCACTATGAATTAATATTTTTTAATATACTGGGAGCCTCAAAAAATGGAAGTGGCCTGGGCCTCTCTCGACCTCTGAGAGGGCCTGAGCAAGCTAAGGAAGTATGGGCTGGATGAATGGATTGCACGGTGGATAGAAAACTGGTTGGAGTATTGGGCTCAGAGAGTAGTAATCAAAGGCTTGATGTCTAGTTGGCAGCCGATATCAAGTGGAGTGCCCCAGGGGTTGGTCCTGGGGCTGGTTTTATTCAATGTCCTCATCAGCGAACTGGAAGATAGCATAGAGTTCACCCTCAGCAAGTCTACAGATGACACCAAGCTGTGGGGAGCAGTAGATATGCTGGAGAGTAGGGCTAGGGTTCAGAGTGACCTAGACAAATTGGAGGATTGGGCCAAAAGAAATGTCACAAGGTTCAACAAGACAAGTGCAAAGTCCTGCACTTAGGACAGAACAATCCCATGCACCAGTACAGGCTGGGGGCTGAGTGGCTGGGCAGCAGCTGTGCAGAAAGAGCCCTGGGGGACCCCACTGCCCACATCCCTCCAGGCCAAAAATGACCCATCTACCACCACTCTCTGGGTGCAGCCCTCCAGCCAGTTGGCGACCCAATTGACTGTGTGGGTGTTGACACCACAGTCCCCCAGTTTCTTAATGAGAACAGGGTGAGAGACAGTGTCGAAGGCCTTCCAAAAGTCCAGGAAGACTAAGTCCACTGCTACCCCTGCGTCTAAGGATTTGGTGATCTGATCATAGAAGGCCACCAGGTTGGTCTGACAGGACCTGCCACTAATGAACCCACGCTGGTTGCCCCTAAGCATGACCTCCCCTCCTGGCCCCTTGTGGATGTGCCAGAATAATTTTCTCAAAGACCTTGCCCAAGATCGAGGTAAGGCTAACTGACCTATAGTTTCCTGGGTCCTCCTTCTTCCCCTTTT
>NW_017729004.1:49838301-49846372 GCF_001723915.1 Gavialis gangeticus | reverse complement strand
TGCCTTGGCCTTCCTGACTGCCCCCCTACATCCCCAAGCAACTGCAGTATAGCCATCCCTGGTGATGGCCCCTCCCTTCCATTGGGTGTACACCTCCCTTTTAGCTAGGAGACATTCCTGGATGCTTTTGGTGAGCCATGGGGGCTTGTGTGCCCTCCTGCTCCCTTTGATCCGCATTGGGATTACCTCCCTTTGGGCTTGGAGGATCGTCTCCTTAAGGAGCGACCGCTCCCCTTGGACACCTGGCTCCCCTCCCCTCCCCTCTGGGACCTCAGTGCTTCCCCGACTATTTTCCTTAGTTAATTGAAGTTTGCCCTCCTGAAATCTAGGGCTGCTGCCTTGCTGCAGGCCTTTGCTACCTTGCACTGGATGGTGAATTCAATTCAGATTCAGAGATTCGGCCGCTGAATTTCCACAGAATCAAATCAGGGACCGAAGCTTCGCACAGCCCTAGTAATTATTCCCTGCTATTCAGCACTGGTGAGGTCACATCTGGAGTACTGTGTCCAGTTTTGGGCCCCCCACTACAGAAAGGATGTGGAGAAATTGGAGAGAGTCCAGCGGAGGGCAACGAAAACAGTGAGGGGGCTGGGGAACATGACTTATGAGGAAAGACCGAGGGAACTGGGCTTATTTAGTCTAGGAAGAGAAGACTGAGGGGATTTAATAGCAGCCTTCAGCTACCTGAAGGGTGGTTCCAAAGAGGATGAAGGTACTGTTCTGTGATGGCAGATGACAGAACAAGGAGCAACGGTTTCAAGCTGCAGCAAGGGAAGTTTAGGTCAGGTATTAGGAAGAACTTTCTCACTAGGAGAATAGTAAAAACACTGGAACAGGTTACCCAGAGAGGTGATAGAAGCTCCATCCTTGGAGGTTTCCAAAACCTGGCTAGACAAGTCTTTGGCTGGGATGATCCTATTGGGGATGGTCCTGCCTTGAGCAAGGGGTTAGACTGGATGACCTCCTGAGGTCGCTTCCAACCCTAACTTTCTATGTTTCTCCCTCCGGCTTTTTTAATCTCTGTACTTAGCTCTAAGGGCAGCGTTTACCTCAAACATAGCTCCACTATTAGTGAAAAGAAATGCTGCTCTTAGAACATGACCTATGCCATATGTCACAGTGAACTCAGTTTTGAAATAAAGCGGGTAAAACACACACACCTTTCAATGGGAACTGGTTCCATTTACATTCCACTAGAATTTTGCTCTTTGAGATTACTAGATCAGTGTTTTATTTGGTTTAGTTAAGTAATGAAATAACAGCACTTCTAAAATGTATGTTTGGCAGTAACAGAGAGAAAATTAAACTTTGCCATGCCTTACTAACATTATCCCCAGTTAAACTGTGCTTTTTGCAGGACACATTTACTTTGTTCTTTGGCCAGCTGAAGGTTTTTTGGAATCCCCTCCTCTATAAACACAGTCATCCTATAGGGAAAGCTAAATAGCTGAGAAGAAGTATTCAAAATCTGGTGAAGATCACACCCATGTTTTAAAAACTGCTGCAAATTTTGTCTAGCATTCCAGCTGAGAGAAAAATATAGATGAGAAACAGTAAAAAAGTGGTAACAACCTTTTTGCTTGAATATCCTCCCGCACGCCTCCTCCCATTTCTAAAATAGACCTCTTCCAAAACCCAGTTTTAGTTCCCAACCTTCACTTTTAGAACTTTTACAAAGCTTGTTACAAAAGAAATATTCATATCTTTTGCCTGACAGGGTGTGCAGCAAACTTGAATGACTGTCTGAACACTCTCTACACAATCTGCTACTTAATCAGTCTTTCATTCCTGTTATAATCCACAAAATACAAAATATTTTTAAAAGACAGATCCATTTGTTTGTTCTTCATTTCTCTTCTTTTCAGGCATGTTTGCAGTAGACAAAACTAGCGCTGATCAGGAACTCAACTGGCTGTGGAGGATTGTCTAACACAATTAGAAACACTGACTGTGCAGAGCCAAAGGCAAAACAGTAAAAGCAAGCCTCCACCTTCAACATTTTACCTCGCCTCACATTACTGAAAGAATGGGAAGTTTAAAATAGGAGTCAGTGGGGCAAAAGTGTGGGGGTAGGGGCAGAAAAAGAGGAAGGGGATGAACATAAAGGATATTCAGAATAGCAGGATTCAGCTCTTTAAATAAAAAACAAAAAATGTGTTTCCTTTTGTGTTGTGCACTGATTTAGAATTCTGGATTTTCCTGTTTCAATTCAGTATGCACACATATTAACCCCAAGTAATATGGCTTGTTTTCACTAGTACAATCACAGAAATTTGAAAACCTGGTTTCTGCCTTCCATAAAAAATGATCTTCAAGTACGCGTTTGCTTACTAAAAGCTACACCAATTTAACTAAGTCAATATAGCTGAGATGATACAACGGTGTGAACATTGTTATTCTGGTGTGAAGTGTTCTTCTACGTGGGAAGACGAATAAGCAATGCCAATAAGGCTACATCTACACTACAGACGTCTCAGAATTTCCTTAGCGTCTCTTTCTGATATAGCTGCATCAGAAGTCCCTAGAATAGACAGTTATATTGACAAATCTGAACTTTTAGCTGTACATCTTGTTTTGCACGTGGGTAGTGGTTTTACTACTCTGGTATAAAAAGCAATGTTGCTGATATAGTGATGTCCACACTAGGAATTCTTTACCAATAATATGCTATATTAATATTCCTATACCACATAGTGCCTTCAGCGTAGATGTGATTAAGGCACTTTTAACTCAATCCTAAGTGACAGTGACAGTTATACTAGCAATATAACAGTAGAAGAAAAAACGCCAGTCATAACCAAAAATAATTTACTAGAGCAAAAAGTGATATGTACACAAAGCCTCAGTTGAGAGGCAGAGTCGTGAGATCTGGTCATGCTGCAAAATAGATTATTTTTGCAACAAAACCAGACTGCAAGTGTAACCTTGAGTGTCATTCAGGCCCATTTTTTTGTCCGCTTGTCTGAAACAGTTACAAATTAAAGTCTGATTCGACCCACGCACACCTGTCTGTTTGTGCACACACATCTGGTATTTTGCATGAATGTGGAAAAGTGCATGCACATTTCTAAAAGCCTTAGCATCTCCAAGTTTCCATATGTTTATCTTAGAGGTAAGGATATTTTATTTTCCCTATAGGAGAGAACTCAGAAGCTCAATTTGGGAAACTTTGGGCAAAACTTTCATATTATCAGATGCATGGAAAAGTGTAAACAATTGTGTATGATTCCACAACCAGGGAATTGCTATTTTTCCCCGTGTATCAAGCGGAGTGAAAACATCCGATTCTCATTCCCAGTGAATACCCTTCATTGTTATTTTAACTATATAGCTAGATATTGAATACCACTCTGACAAAAGCAGCTCTTGTAACCACCTACATGGGTATTAAATTCATTATCACCTGATAAAGTTAAAATTTTTCTCTGTTTCCCAAACTACCATAATCTTCACATGTTCAAGGGAATTTAGGATGCAAAAGTCTAGATTGTACAGCTGTTCCCAAACTTGTTTTGGCTGTTTCAAGTCACTGAGGGAGGGAGGGAGGGGGGGAAAACCACATTTGAGGGGCCCATTAAAAATGATTTCTGCAATATAGGGGCAAATTCAAATTTGGTGTAAATGGGTTAGATTTTACTTGACTCAAAATATATGTTGCTGACACTAGTCTATATTTGGTTCATAGTGCTTCTATACTTTGAAAATTCAGTCATATATTCTGAGATCTTCCTAATCTCCTATTAGACCATCAGCATTCCAAGGGAGAAAGCACCAGCCAGAAAGTCTTGATAAAGTCCTTTAAATTTTACTGTCAACACAACTGTAGTTAGATAAGCTAACACTTTTCAGCTAATTTCCATAAATGGCTGTATTTGGAAATGCATGCTTTATTGTTTAGTAATGAGCTTGTAAAATGAGAAATCAAACTTATTCCGCAGAACTTAATATTAACCAACTGTCTTTCTTCTGAGTCTCCCACTGTGGTCCTTATTTTTAAAATCTACTCCAGGAGCGAGACCTTGTATGCTACATTACAGACTAGAGCAGAACTCCAAGCTACAGATTTGTTTTAAAATAACAACAAACAAACAAAAACTCTTAGAAAAATTGAGTTTTATTTTTATAAAGCTGCGATTAAGCAGTTTTATATTTTAGTGTACTGCTACACTGCCCAGTATGAAATGGCTTAAGAATCACTGAGGGGTTTGAGGGGTTTTTTTGCTTACAATCTTTCTGAATGTGAATATTGAATATTCCCCATCTGTGCCCTTTCTACCATTGAATTCCAATGCAAAGAGTCATTGAGAATAGACTGAGAGGCCCTACAGAGCTAAGGGAAAGTGGGGGCGGGTTTAAATAAGCTGTGTATTTAAAAAACGTTGGGTTAACTTATTTAAGCCTATTTTAAACTTACATATACTAATGGAGCTGTTCTGTAAACAGTTTTTTAACATGAAGTGCAATAGAGTGCAGAAGAGTGCAGCTAACAAGCAATTGCAGAGATGGGGAGGCAAAGAAGTGTAGTGTATAGGAGCCGTAGAGTATACAAGTCATGCAATGCATCCAGAAGATGTAGCCAGCACAGATACAGATAATGTTGACAGCAATGATTATTTATGCTACAGAATAATTACCCAGCTTTTTTGCCTTCCCAACCACCTTTAAAAAACCCACCCGCACCCTCTCTCTCTGCACAGTGTCACAGTACTATTTGTGGTCAACCCTATATCAGCCAATTTTAAATGTCAAGTTACAGTTTGAAGAAAAGTTACTTCATTTATATTGCACTTGTAGCAAAGGATAAACACTACCTGGCCTTATATGTAAAATTAAACTCTAAACACAATATTAAATGCAAGCGATGCAAACACTTCAAAACTTTGATATAACCATATTTTTAAGCACCAAACTACACAGTATTTACAAGTAGGCAAATCCACACAACTTGAAATGATCTGAATACTCAAAGCAGCTTTTAAAGCTATTTCAATTTACACATACATACCTATATATCTATATGTATATACATGATTATGCATGTGTATGGGTGCGTACACACCCATGTACACACACCTTGTAATGTGTGTGTATACACCCCCCCCGTATTAATCCAAATCCAAAATGACTGAATTGAAAATGATCCCCCAATAATTAAAGTACATCCTTGGAAAATTATAAGTTTATTCTAGTTTAAGTATTTAAAATGTTATAATTTCCCACGTACAGAGTCTAATTATTGGGGGGCTGTCTTAAATTCATCCCTGCCACCACTCCAGCGGGGAAAGCAGACCCCCACCACTTGCCTCCCCTAGTGGCTTGCCCCTCAAATCATTCCCCTTATGCCTGTCCCCCAGCACCTGCTTCCCTTGTTGCCTGTCACCCACAGTGCCTGTCTCTTTCCACTGCCCACCCCCTGGTGACTTGTACCCCCTGCCACCTGCCCCCATTTACTCTGTATAGTGGCCTGGACTCCAGCCAGGGGCAGAGAGCACACAGTGGCTACAGCCCTGCCCTGGCCAGGCACCAGCTTCAGTGACAACTCTACTCCTGGCCAGAGGCAGTCAGCAGCTGTGGCTCTGGCCTTGGGCCCAGGTGAGGGCTGGAGTTGGAGTCACAGCAGCCCCCTTGCTGTTGCCTGGTCCTCCCAGCGCTTTTCTCTCACTCCCCTATGCACTTTGCCTGGGCCAGGCACCACGAGGTCACCCTTATGCTCCCCCCAGCTGCATGAGCCACCCCAATCCTGGTCAGGGGCAGGCAGCAGCTCCAGCTTTTAGTCCAGTATTTGAGTCCAAGAGAAGGGTTTTTTTACCCCCATGTTAAATAGGGAAAGAAAACCTCATCTTGGATTGAGTAAATACAAGATATATTTTATTTCAATATTGAAAAAATAATTTTACAGGGTATATTGACCTTCCCTGTCCTGGAAGATGCCAAAATGCCATTATAGCTTTTTGTGGGGAGGAAACAGAAGGGAGGGGGCACAGCTGGAGGAGAGGTTACAATATCTGATACTGCTTTTCAATGCACATTTTTGTTTCAATTTTTTACAACCTCAGTTTGCACACCTCACTCAAAGGGTCTAACCAGTAGCAGATAACATGCCAATGGAAGTAAAGCACTAATTCATAATTTCGTATTAGACTTTGTATATAACAAGCACTAAGAAATTAACATGGATATAATCTAATTACAGGGGGGTCCATCTTTAATTCAAATTCATTTAAAAAAAAAAAGAAACTAATGATACCATTTACTGGAATGGAATGATCAAACCACTTATTCTGGTTAGAAATTATCCCACTTTCATCAGTTACTGATCATTCACTAAGGAAGCGACTTCCATGGAGAATTCATAATAATACTCAATAGATTTGAGAGAGTACCACGGCCATATTATTTCTCTCTGAAAGACTGAAGACACCTTACTTAGCAAGAAACCAGCTTTAAGATATGAATCAGAATGTGTCTAATTGTCTGTATCCTTCCTCCTGCTAAAATTTGCTTTAGCACTTGCTGTAGCACTGAAAGAACAGACCTGGCTTGCAAGGCTGAATGGCTGAAGAGAACTCAACCAAGGAAAAGCAGTAAAATAAAATTAAAAAAAAAAAGAAAAAAAAGAAAAGAAATTGCAATGTGAATGAAACAAGAACAAACTCCAGACACCCTTCTTTCCTCAGACCTGATGTCGAATGCTTCACATTCTAAAGCTTGTCTACGTCTATCTTAACCAAGCAGTTGGTCCAATAAAAGATACCACTTACAAAAATCCTTGCCTCTCAGAGAACAATTATCACACTATTAATCTATCAGGCCTGGAGCATCAGTGTGGCTTATCCGAGTAGTAATAAACAGTCACCCTGTATTCTCCGTGGAGTTATTACCCACATTTAAAAAATACGAAATGCTGGAATTTTCAGAGGTGGCAAGTGGGAACAATGCCCCACATCTGCTCAACAGTTTCCTTTTCCCCTTGCTAACGGCACATATTTACATTACCATTATAACTCACACAACCTGTTTCCTAAGCTTGCTAGGAGTATGCTGAAGGAGCGACAAAGAAAATTCAAGTCAGTCTTCCTTGGTCTTTAAGATTGTTGGCACCATATTTAAGGTGCAGAGCAGCTTGTTGCCAAGCAAACAAGCAGCAAAAAATATTTTACAAATCTTTCTCAGCCAATAATTCCCTACAGAAATACTCTGACCGAAACATGTAGAAAACCCCTACCAAAGGGATTTACGGAGCAGATCAAAACCCATCCTATTTCTATTTTAGGCCACTCTGGCCACTCCTGGTTACAACAACAAAGCATTTTCCCTCCTCAGCCAGCCTATTTCTAATCCTAGGGGTCAGAAAGTAAAATTCAAACGTAGTTAGCCCTTCAAAGCCGTTCTTCTGCGGTATACCGACCCTGCACAGAAATCCGTGCAGGTTCCCTCACGACCACACAGGCCCACGAAAGCCCACGGGCACCAGAGCCCATCGAAAGGGGTCACATATATGGACTCCTACCCAGCTGATCCCATGGGTGAGTGAACTGCTTGTCTTTTTTTCTCAAGCGCTTGGAGACAAAGTCTAACCAGCAGCGCAAGGAGCTTTTTATTTATTTTTTAAAGCAATTTGAGAACACTGAGAGGTACTTTAGACGCACAAAAACACAGGCTCTGTTCCAGTGATCAGAGTCCAGACAGCCAGGGGTGTCAGCCGGGGCAGAGGGGGGAAGATCTCCAGCGAGCCAAGCACAGGGCGGAGCGGGAAGGCCCGGACAAGGGGTCCGAGATCTGCCCCTCGGAGACCGTGGCGGCAGAGGCTGAACCAGGGCCCTGCCAGCAGCCGGCTGCTTTCAGGGGGCTTCACAGGCAGCAGCAGCAGCAGCGATCGCAGCGCCCGGCCCCTGTGGGCTGAGAGGACCCCGGCAGGTCTCAGCCGCCCGGAGGCAGCATCCCCGGAGGCGGCGGCCGCGGATACGGACTGGCCCGCACCTGAGCCGCCCCCCGCGCGGGAGGATGCGCGTCTCCAGCCCCGGGCGCGGCCCCCCGGCTTCGCTCCCCGCAGCGACGCACAAAGGCATTG
>NW_017729004.1:49836011-49838204 GCF_001723915.1 Gavialis gangeticus | reverse complement strand
CTGCCCGCCCCCGCCGCAGCGCGGCACCCGGCACCTCGCGGCGCCGCGGGACCCACCCCTTGGCGTGCTCGGCCTCCTCCTCATTGTCGCCGTCGATGCCGCAGGTGTCCTGATCGTCCAGCTCCAGGCTTTGCTGGCTGGCTGCAGACTCGCTGTCCTCCGCCATCACGGGGGAAGGAGGGAGGCGCGGGGGAGGTACCGCCAGCCTATGAAAGGAACTGGGGCGCGCAGGCACATGCAGCCCGGAGGAGCTCCCTCTAGCTGCTGTCCTCCCCGCCTCCCCACGGGCCGGGCTCCCCTCAGGCGCAGCCCCAGGGGAGCCTGCCCCACTCCAGCCTAGTGCTGCATCTCACCCCAGCGCCAGGCCGCAGCCACCCGGCAGCACTAAGCGTCTGCGCCCTCCGGGCACGCCTGGCACAAGCAGCCAGCTGAGTTTGACCCGGACCAGCTGTTTATAGGGCTCCCCCCAGTGCCCGGGCTACCCGCCTGCTCATGCAGGGCTCTGGGGCAGCCATCTAGACATGGGTGCCGCTGGCATAGCCTCCAGAGAAGTACCCCAGGCCCTGCTGGCAACGCATAGGGCGTACACGCAGATGCATGGGCACCCCTCAGATTGGCAGTGCACCCCCTGAGACTGGCAGCCACTGACACTGTCTGCAAGTGGTTGCTGACTGCTGGTCAGCTCTTACCACCCCCCCGCGGCCGGCACCACTGTGGCAGTCCCCGCTTGGCCCAAGCTCGCTGCCAACATCAGCGCAGCTGCCTGCGGGCAGCCCTCTCTCACCACCGCCATGCCCCCTAGCCTCAGGAGGCACGAGGTGTTCATGCCAGGCCCCTTCCCTTCTTTGCCCAGGCACAGCCAACCAGTGACAGTGGCTCCCTTATTTTGTCCTTCCCTTTAATAATAATTCCCTTTTCCCAAGCTGGCAGGTTGGCAAGCTGCTACCCAAAGAACTGATGGGTGCTTCCCCATCCACTACGTCCTGGCTGGTTCTTGTCACCTTTCACAACTCTTGGGTGCTCTTCTTAAAGCCCTAAAGCAGTGCTTCCCAAGCAGCGTGCCACGGCACAAGCGTGCCATCAGAAATGAACAGGTGTGCCATGGAATTTTGCCAGGAAGGGGAATGCCTTAACAGGTGTGCCTCAGAGAAAAATTATTAATGTAAGTGTGGAAAAGATTGGGAAGCACTGCCCTAGATCACTGTTTCCCAAACTTTTGATATCTGGGACAATTTTTCCAGATTCAAATTAGCAGCACACTATGCTCACCAGTTTGCAGGCCAGATCCAGTCCATGGGCCCAAACCCACTGTGCAGTGCTGGCCTGGTTTGTGCCTATTTCTCCCACATAGGGCCAGCACAGCCAGGACCTGATCCAGCTGCATAGGGCCAAGCAAAACCCAATCCAGTTGCATGAGGTTGTCTGGCCGGGGCCCAATCCAGCCCATTTTTTGTGGCACATCCTTTAGGAATCACTGCCCTAGATCTTGAATGGATGTTAGCTATTTAAACTAGCAAACAGGGCTTGCACAATAACAAATAGATGGATATGGATTAATTCAGGGTAGAAATAGAAGGTGGTTTCTAACCATCAGTGCAGTGAGAATCCTGGAACAGTCTGCCAATAAGAGTAGTGAGGGGCAAGAAACCCAACTTAATTTAAGATGTAGCTTGAGTAGTTTATGTTTATGAAAGGGATTCTATGACATGGCTGGTTGTAATAGGTGGGGAACTGGACTTAGTGACCCAGGAGTTCCCTTCCAATCCAAAATTCTTATGTGGTCACATAGGAATTTAGGATCTCATTTTTAAGAGTATGCATTTCTAGATCATTTGGTTGCAGACTGACACTTGAATGGAGCAGGGGGTCCTGATACTCAAAAGGGTCAGAAAGGAATTTAAAAAGTCCTCACTATTAGTATGTTTTTAAATGTCATGATTTTAAAACCAACACCATATTTTTGGTGCTTGAGTATTCAAAAATTTTGAGCTTGAATAATATCTTGAATAAGACCTCCCGACCCTGACTCTGCCAGCCAGTCCCACAGTTCTTACTGCTACAGATTGCCCTTTGACCTCTTTTCTCCCCACCTCCTGTAAGGAAAAAGAGAAGGTGGTAAGAATTAGAATAGTTCTAATGAGTCTTGAAATAATACAGGGGTGGGCAATTATTTTGGGCAGAGGGCTGCTTACC
>NW_017729004.1:49835732-49836000 GCF_001723915.1 Gavialis gangeticus | reverse complement strand
GGGGGGGGTGTGCCCCAAGATCTGTGTGGGGAAGGCAGGGCTGCACTAGGCTGTGTTCTGGGTGGACAGTGGAAGGCGCTGGGAGTGGGGGCTATGCCCTCCTGCCATTTGCCCAGCAGGGAGCCCAGGGTGGAGCTGCTGTGCTGCCTCTGGACAAGCAAAACACAACAGCAGGAGCAACCCCAGCCTCCCTGCAGCTCCTGGATAAGCAGCAGCTTCGTCCCATGCCTGCCCACCCCACCGCAGCTTGGCGAGTGGCAGGAGGGCA
>NW_017729004.1:49788885-49830732 GCF_001723915.1 Gavialis gangeticus | reverse complement strand
ATGGGGGGTATGTGCCCTGGATTAGAGCAGGGCGGGGTGGGTGGCGGAGTTGCAGCCACCCTAAAATTCACTGTAGCCCCCATAGCCCCTGCTGCCCACCCAGAGAGCAGCCTGGTGCATCCCTGGCCCCACCTACCCTGCACCAATCTGGGGGCACATCCCCCCCCATGCCCTCCCACCGCTTGCCCAGCCAGGGTGGGATGGGGGACACGGGACAAAGCTGCTGCTCATCTGGGAAGCACAGGCAGGCTGGGGTGGCTCCCACTGCTGTGCGCCACTTGCCTGGAGGCAGCACAATGGCACCGCCCCGCCCTGGCTGGGCGAGCAGCAAGAGGGCATAGCCCCTGCTCCCAGCACCTTCCACTATCCACCTGGAGCACACCCAGTACAGCCCTGGCCTCACCCACCCCACTTATACACTGCCCCCCCCATGCCCTCTTGGACCAGCGGCAGGTGCAGTGGTGAGAACCACCAGATGAACCACTCCCAGATAGGTGGCACACAGTGGCAGGAGCCACCCCACCCCAGCCCCTTGCTGCTTCCTCCCCCCGCAGCAGGGCAGCTTTTGCCCCAACCCATGCCCAGTGCTCTGCACTGCAGCCACTCACAGCCTGCCTGTGCTCAGGACAGCCCCGCATGGGCTGCGAGTAGCTGCAGCAGGGAGTGTGGGCCACAGGCTGGCAAGGGTCTGCTTTTCCCCAGGCTCAACTTTTTCCCAGGCCCCTTCCCTGCCTGGGGTCCACCCCCCTTCCCTTACATGAGTTTCCAGAGCAGTGCACTCACATGGTCCCAGGCCAGAAGGCTCTGCTGGGGCTTCCAGCTGTGGGGGCAGGACTGGGCGGGCCCTACTGTTGCAGGAGCCTGCTGGGCTTCCCATGGTCCCATTTTTGACAGGAACCAAGGACTGATCAATATTAATTTTCCAAATTTTTTAGGGGCCCCACGGGCCAGATAGAATGGCCTTGTGGGCCGGATGCGGCCTGTGAGCTGTATTGTGTCCACCCCTGAAATAATAGGATATGAAACTATCCTGGCCTATTTCTGGCAGCTTTTCCTTTGCTCCTGTAGTGGGTACCATATTCAATAGGTGTTACAAGTAGGATGTCCTCTTCTATAGCACATTGTATCTGAGGTTTACAAACTACTTTACAAAAACTTGCATTGGGCCTGAAAGTGTGGATGTGATAAAAAATATCATTAAGGAACACAAATAATTCCTCCATAGTTAAAAAAGGAAATCACCTCCATTTTAAAATGTTACTTTAGATTTCCCCCTTCAGAAGACATTTGCAGTATGCTGGAAAATTACCATATTTGCTTTGCAGATGAAGGACAACCAAATTCATTTTTTTTGCATGTTCTTAATGCTAATGGTCTCTAATACTTTCAAAGGAGGAACTTAGACAATATCCTCTCCCTCATGAATGTAAGCGGTAAGTCCTGGCTTTGTTGGCAACTTTTAATCTTCCTATAGGGACACATGCTTGAGAGGTAGAAATCCGATTGGTGACTGTAGCTCTGTAGATTGTTAGGCAGTCAGGAGGATAATTAGAGGAAAATTAGGTAGCAAACCCATGCAATTTTTCTTTACCATTAATATTTCCCATTTAAGCTGTAGAATTTATTCAAAAGGCATTTTATGGAGTGTGGGTTCAGTAGATCTATGATCAAACACAGCATCAGTCATGATAAGTTCTGGTATCATCTTTTGGGGAATACACTCTACCTCGGCAGGGAACTCTCCTTGCTAGTCTAATAGGTCTTTTCCAACTCTGCAGCTTCTAAGTCCTTGCTGTAGAGCAATTGGAGAATTTTGAATGCAGTAAATCACCAGGGCTTGTGGTAGTTTCTAAGAAAATAATGCATTAAAATACCAGAAATATTGAAAGCATCTTTAAAAACAAGAACTATTCCTAAAGATGGAAAGTTGTTAATGTGGCATTTATTTTCTAAAAGTGGGCTGATACTGAATTACAGACAGGCGGCCTAACTTCAGTTCCAGCAAAATTGATGGTGTGGGCAATTAATCCTTGGTCAAGTATAATGAGATATTCTAACTATCCCTGCTGCCATAAGAATGCCTCACTAACATGTTAGTGTGCTTTGAAAAAGCCAAACACCATTTATTTGATTTTTAAGGGAGGAAAAGGAAAACAGTTGCAGAATTACATAGTACAACCTTGCTATAAACTAAAAAAGCTAGTTAAACAACAGAAGACAGTTATAGTGAACAGCTGCACCTCAACCTGGCAAGAAATTGACCAAGTAATTAATAATTGTAATTAACTGATTTGATAGGTTTATTAAAGATATATGGAGAAAATGAAGTACAGGCTGGTGAAGTTTGTTAAAGACTAAAGACCCATTTGAATCATTTTGTTCTAGAAACTGGCTTTAATCATTTTCTATGAATGATTTTTCTACCAATTCATCTTGAAGCATGACTAAGTATAGCATCTATGGGATGGATTTGAAGAAGATATCACAGGCATGAAGCCCAGATTTTGATTCCTACTACACACACAACCTATAAATGTGCTGGTGAATCCATACAGAGGCATCCCTTTGAGTAGCTGGTATGGACATCTGCTGGAGGTAGGATAAAGAAGGAATGCAACTTAAAGCAAAACTATGTTAAGCTAATCCAATTATATCACAGTAGTTACTTACTATCAGGTGATGGCCAAACAATGTTATAACCGAACATTGTGCAACTTTAAATGAGTATGTTTTCTAATAGATCAGTGATGTAATAATGAAACCACGTTAACTGAGACAGCGTTTAGTGAGGAGTACCTGTACTACAATGCGACTCCCTTCTAGCGTGCCCACATCCCCCCACATCAACTTGACTAACACTTAGGCAGCAGAGTTGGATGGAGCAGTTTGGTACACGGATCACTTCCACCAGTAGTTACTGGTAAGGAAGCATCCTCTGCCACCAAAGAATATGATTAGAGGGCAGATTCTCATCTAGTACAAAGTAAGTCCCATTAACTGCAAAGAGAAGTAGAAAAATGCCATCAAAACCAAACAGGCCTCAATCTTATTTAACAAAAGAAGATTGAGAGGTGACTTGATTCCAGCCTTCAAATACCTTTAGAGGTGCACAAATCTGGCTGTAATTTAAGCCATTAACTTTCTGTGTTGTCCATTGCAGAACAACTGATCAGCGTCTTCATTACAATCCTTTTTATATTTCAGAACTGTTATCAAATCCCCACTCAGTCTTCTTTTCTCTAAATAATGCCCATTTTTCCGTGTTTTTGTGAACTTTTATCTTGTTACTCTCTTCTGAACAGTCTTCAGATTTTCCACATCTGATGAAGTATGCTATTGCCTATGGAAGCTTACGCCTTTCTGAACAAGTTAGTCTTCAATGTACCACTCTACCCTGCCTTTTGCCTGATTTCAAGCTAACACAGCTATTTACCTTATTTTACATCTTTAAAAAAAAAAAAAGTGTGGTTACCGAATGCAGTACTCCAGGTGAGGTTTCATTGGTGTTGAAGAATCACTGCCTGTGTCTTGCATACCAACAGTCCTGTTAATACTTTTAGCTTATTGTATAACAATGCTGCACTGTGGACTCATGCAGCTTGTGGTTTCCTACAAATTACAGATTATATCCTGTAGTACTGCAGCCTAGCCAATCATTCTCCATTTTGTATTTATAGATTTGATCCTTCCTAAGCATAGTACTTAGTAGTATGTAGTACATAAAACCTGTGTAGTCTATATTCTATAAGGTGTTTTCTGAGAACCATTGCCATTTACAATACACCTTAGACTGAGGTTCAAATTTAAGAGAAGGCAGCTTCCCTTGGTTTAACAAGCAGACTGTCTGTCTCTGTTGCCCTGCATTTCTCTCTTTAAATGCTTAATATCTCACATGGGCTCAGGACCCACCTCTAAATCTGTCTAGTCTATCTCACTAATTTAAACCTGTTTGATTTAAAAATGGATGAAGGTAAAAATTTGGTTTTAATGCGATACAGGTCCTACGGTTTTAAACCATCAACACTTCTAAGTACATAGATAACATTAGCATTGTGAGTTGTATTGTCAAGTCAATAGGATTTGTCCCCATTTTGGGGCTACTTACCCTGCAGGCACCTTTCTGGTTTCTTCTGGGCCACCTTGCTCATGCCTTTAGTTTCTACTCTTCTTGGATGACAAGCTGCATCTTTATCTCTTACTACAACAATTTTACAGTTTCAGCTCACTGTGAATGTCCTTTGCAGGTGTGGCCTTAGTTCAGCATCTGAAATCTTGACCTAAAATCTCAGGGACATGAACAGTCAACTAGTGATCAGTCAGCTTTCACAAACCATAGTGCCATTTATGCTCCATTTCAGAGAAAACATCACAATAGCAAACAGGCTACACAGATGACAAGTTTACCACACATATTATCAATATAGGATGCAGATAAGTAGAGATACATCTTGTGAATTTTCTTTGTTCCACAGGCTTTGCCTCATCCTATGCTTTATTTGTCTGACTAAATTACACCCTGCTGGTAAGCCAGGAATGTAATGATACATGATTCTTATAGCATAGTCAAACTGAATCCATGCTATGCAAGTTCCCCAGCCTGTAGGTTGCTACAGCACCTTGCACTTGTAAGTGTTGAATCCCATCTTATTCTCATCCGCCCACCCCTGTAACCTGTCTAGGTCTGATTGCAGCCTATTCCTCCCTTCTAGCATGCCTGTACTACATTCTTCAAGCCAGATACACTGACAAAGAGACAGATTCTAAGTGCATGTGATTCGGTGTGCTTTAGCAAAAACGTTGAAAACAAGCCTATGCACTTGTGAAAACTAAACATAAGGATAGGTAGAAATGGTTACAAAATAAAACTAGTTTGTAACCTGGATCTTTTTGGGTATATTAAGTGTTGGGTATTTTCAATTCTTGGTCAGCAGGCTCCTCACTGTGTACAGTACACTCTGCTCTGAATTGCAGCTCTCTTAGGCTCCCACACTGTCTTGTCCTGTATTGGCTGGTGCAGCAGGAATCTGAAACAATGGACCTGTCACCCTCCCTCCCACTGAGCCTCAGTTACATTTTAAAATACAGCTCACAACCCACCTCTCTCCTAACTTCAGCTGTCGTCTACATCCCCACACCAATCTTTGCATTCTCTAAGGCCAAGATCTCAGTAGGATTCAAAAAAAGGGTTAGGCATTTATATGAAAAGCAAGAATATTCACAGTTACATTAGATGGAATTAAAAACCATGGATAAGAAATAGAAATCTTCAAGATTCAGGGAAAGCAAGCAATAAGTGACAAAGTTAAAACAGTATATTGGGGAATTTCTTGTCTTTTTTTCTGAAGCATCTAGAATCGATCACTGTTGGAGCCATAATATTCAACAGATCAAACACAGATTTGGTTTAGGTCCACTATGACAGTGCCTGTGCTCCCACTACTATCAAACCTGTAAAACCAAAAAATGAAGAGCTTCCTCCCAAAATGATGAGAATTTTCTTTTAAAAATGGTTATATTGGGTATTTAGTATGCCAAGACCATTTTATTGAGGTGGGTTTTGGCCCTTTGGGGGAAACTCCTTACTTCCACATATGGCTGTCTCCTACATCAAACCGTATCATCACTCACAAGTGAATTTTGTTCCCTCATACCTCCTATCATTTTCCCCCCTGGGCCTCTATAATCTCCCCAGTTCATGAATTCTTCCCACATGGTATTCAATGAATTGGTTTGGAGGACTCCTCTCTATTCCTCTTGAGTGCAGATAGGGCTGGGGAATGGGATTAGAACTACTTTTGGTTGCTGGGTCATTTCTCCTTGCTGTGAAAACAGAGGAAGCAGAAGTCTCTTTCTAGTTATTTATGTGATGGATTATTTATTGGATTCAACATCACCATGCTCTGCAGACCAAGTGGGAACAACATGTGAGCTAGGTGAATGAATGTTGTCCGAGTCCCAAAACATTCATATAGAGTTTCAAATTCCCTTGGGGCCAGGTTTTCTGCATCTGCAGTTGGTTTAGGTGGTTTCTTTGGTCTGTCTCTAAAGTGTTTGGCAAGTATGATGTTTAGGCAAGGGTAAAAGAAAAAACAAAACCTCTTTCATGTAGTCTGGGTCAAGCCACTATTAGGTCTCCCAGGGTTTTGATGTGGGACCAAGGTTCTCTTCCTCATGTGGTGCTTGGTTGAGGTATTCATCAACTTCAGCCATAATTCTTGGTCTGAAAGTCTAGGAAGCAGTGTCACACATTACATGTCAATATGTGATTTAATTGCCCTAAACAGGGATGCACTATTATCACTAGGTTTGATTTTAGTAGTTTACCATAAAGAAGAATCTGGTTTTTTTAGAGGTAGGTTTCTGTGGGTTGAGTTGATCATGACTCTTGTGAGCTAGTATATAATGGATAAGTTCAACTATCCTCTGATCCCTAGGAGCACATGGAGAGGATGTGCAATATGTACACATCTGATGAGCCAGGCATGTACATACAGGTAGATGGGTTGGATACAAGATATTTTAAACCCTTTTTAAAGGAGTTCATGTTGCTTCTCTACTTTCTTTGTGATGGGTGTTATCATAGCCAGTTTTTGGCAGGGTCAAGTAGTCATTTGTTCCTTAGGAGGCAATGCTGTTTCAACTTGTCAGTACATTGAATGAGTAAATAGATTTCATGCCTGTTAAGAAAAAGAATCAGCAAATCTCACAAGTAGCTCTAGAAATTACTTGAAGAAATTAAGTGCCTGCATTTGTGCCAGTGTTACTACTCATACAGGTGATAAAGGTGAAAAAGCCCCTGGTTTGGGACACAGGTTACTGCTGTAGGCTCCTCAAGTCCCAGATCCAGCATTTCTCGACTTTCCATCTGGTATTGCTCCTTGACAAGGGACATAACTGTGGAACACAACTTCAATTTCTTCCTGAAATTAGATGCGCCATTTAGCCTTTCTGCAGTCTTGCCTACAGATCATAAGGCAGAGGGTTCTCATCATTGTCCAGCAGAGAATGAGTGCCCCAGTGGTTTGAGAGGAAAAATCCATTTCCTGTAGGGACAGTGCTGAGACAGAGAGTGCTCTCAGAAGAGGTCTCCATCTCTACTGGTAACCGTCTCTGTACCAAGGTCTATCCAGGTCACTCCAAAGATATATCTAGCAGCATTAAATGTCTATGTTGTAGGTGCTGATGCTGATGACTGTACCAGGGGAGCACTGTTAGGGAAGGTCCTCTGTGCCTTTGATTCAATTTGGGGTTCATGTTTTCTTCCTGAAGGTCTTTGCATCTTCCTATACAAAAGTAACAACTGAGCTCCAACTAGGGTTGGTGTCAATTTTTAGTGTATTTTTTTGGTGCCAGACTTCAGTGCTGGAAATGCGATACTGATTTTGCTGCCTGGCATCAGCCATTTGTCTGGTGCTATGATACCTTTTTGTTCTGGGTTTTAAGTTCTTCATATTTGCTAGATGGGATACTCAGGTGTTGCTTTGTCTGGTAGTTCTGATGCCCGTCTCCCCTTCATAGATTGCTCAAAACAAGTGCTCGTGAATTCAGTCCGTCTCGGAGACCAGGGTGACGCCGGCAACTCACCTGCGGCAGGAGACAACGCTCTCGGGAAACCCGCCCGGCTTGTGAGCCGGCTTTACAAACAGCTGCGGCCGGCCGGTGACGTCAGCACCAGACGGCGGCCGGCGAAGATAAAAACGGCGGCGGCTGCAGCGGGAGAGGTGGATGGCCGCGGAGTGGGGAATCCGTCGGCGGCAGGGAAGGAGTGTGGGGCCCGATGGTGTCCAGAGGAGAGCAGGAACAAGGAGAGCCAGGGAGAGGGAGCCAGCAGCAGCCTCCGGGAGCCGGCGATGGGCGAGAAGGGCCCGAACGGGACGTTGGCGAGGGGGAGCAGCTGCAGAGGACGCGCTGGAACCAGGTGAACGCCCGGCTCGGAAGGGTGACGAGGATCCCGAAGGAGGGTCGTGATCGGGGCGGGGTCGCCGCCGGGACCACGGGCACCAGGATAGACTTGACTTAGAGTCCTAGGGATAGGGGTTGGGAGCCGACTCTGTACTCAGAGGGGCTTGACCCGAGATGTATAAGGGATAGGGGCAAGGGAAGAAGTTGGATGGGCGTGACAGTCCACGTGACTCTGCTGAATCAGCTCAGGAAGGTGGCGTGAGGCTGGGGTGCAGGGGTGGTGGAGCCCTGTGTACATCTGCTGGGTTGGACCCAGGCAGTGAGGGACCTGCTAGGTGACCCTCCCATTGACGGTACCTCAAGACGTGGCAGGAGAGAACAGGGTCAGTGACACAGGGAAAGAACAACCTCGTAGCCTCACAGGCCCTAAGGCTTGGTGACAACAGTAGGGTGAATAAAGCCCAGCGGGCACACAGTCAACTCATGAATTCTCAATGGAGATTACTGGTGTACTGAGAATCTATTCAGTATATGACTCTTGCTTGAGAAGATGCATTTGCTGTGTGCATCCTTAAGGCAGATTGATCCACCTCATGGAGGACAGGGCTTGAAGTCAGCAGGCTAAAGCTGAGGAAAATAGTGTGTACTAGACAGTCTGATTTAGAAATCTGCTCGCACGGACCCACTTTATTTGCCAAGGTCTTCTATAGGTGAAATAGATAAGCTGTACAGAATTTTAGCCGGAGCTAAAGACTAGCAGGTCAGACATTCACTAGGTTCTGTCCCATGGCCATGGGAAGTAAAAGAAAGTTGAGGAGGGTTGCAGCTGCTCTGACTTGCTACCAGAGCACAAGGTAGCACAGGGTAGAGAATCATAGCCTTGGACACTGCTATTCAAGAAATCCCATCCTGCTTACAAGAGATGCAGATGCATCTGCAGTGAAATCCACTTGCTGGAAGAAAACAAAAATCTATTCATGAGTTCTGTATGGCACCAGATTTATATTGTAGTCATGTAGTGCATAGTTATATGCTACTTACAAAATTTTAATTGCTACAGATTGTGACAGGGGGTAGGGGCACCTTGGGGCCAGGTCTCAACTTTGGCCCGCCTACCTGTCTAGGAGCAATTTGCCCTGACTCACCTGCCATGACTTGATGAATAAATAACTGGTGTGAAATGCGTGAAGCTGCTCACTTTGTGTGCCCTGATGCCAAAGGCATTGTACACTGCTTTGAGCTCCCCTATACCATGTCCCAAGCCTCACAGATAACATCTTACGTTGCTATTAGCTCCAGCCCAAAGCTGGGCCAAACTCTGTTACTTGTAGAGCCGCTAACATTTGGCTCTTACACTCCGCCCTTCACAGGGCCTCTTTTGTACTGCCCCTCACTGGGCCACTCTTGACCTGCCTACTCCATGACTCTATGCAACTCTTCAGGCTTTCCTACTCACTCTGTCTGGACCACATGCAGCCTTTCAGGCCACCCTCACACACCCTAGTCTACGTGTCCACCAGCCTTATGCCTCATGCTGGGGTGAACTCAGCCACTAGCCCCTCTGTGGGCCACTCTCTCTCATTTACATTCTTATGGGGGATTGGCCTGTGAGTTGCCCCTCAGGCCACCACTACAGCCTAACTCAACACAACCCTGGTGCAGCCCTTCCAGTCACCCTTGCAACCCTACTCTACATCCCCAATGCACAGCCCTTCAGACCACAAAGGCACACCCTACTCTGTGTGGGCCACCACACATACTTCTGTCCCCTCACTGGGGCCACTCTAGCTTTCTGCCTCCTCTCTGGGGCCTCCAGGGTCTTATACCCCATGGGGTTCATGTGTCCATAGATGTGCCTGGCCCCCATGCCTGTCCCTACATTGGGACAACCCACCAGGATGTGGGCCTGGGGTTAAGGCACCCCTACCCACTTTTCACTGGGGAGGCAACTGGTTTGGCATTTCTGGGGAACTACCCTGCCACAGGTAGTCCCACCAGACCATCCTTCCCCAGCAGGGTGTAGTTTTCAGTCATTACCCAGGATCAGGAGCCTTCTGCCATCCCCATAACTCCTATTCTTACCTCCAAGATGATCTGAGTAGCAACTCCAGCCAGATGGTGTTCTCTCTACAGCTGTAGCCAGCAAACCGCTCACTCTCCTGAGGGCCTAAGCTAAAATGAAGGCTGCTTAGCCCCATTCACCTATCCAGTATCCTCCTGCAGTCATGTGACTGCCTCATCAGGGCTGGGCCATACCTGCGGGCTGCCCTGCTGTCTGCTCTCAGTCCTTAAAGTGGCAGGCACCAAAGGTGCTCTGCCACACAGATAAACAACTGAATCTGAAGTTATGAACTAGAACTTTGTGTTTATAAATCAGATTGGAGAACTGGTCCCCAGAAGATATAGTTACATAACTCAATTAAAATCAGTTTGTTTCGTTTGTTGGAGCCCATCAAACTGCTCTGCATTATTCAATCAGCCCCTGACAATTACATTTAAGATGTGATTAACTGGCTAATCGCATCTTAAATAGTGACCTGGCCATATGTTCATTCAGTTAATGGCTTGTGTGGGGAAAAAAAAAAAGCAACAGTTATTATACAAAATATGTGTAATAACTTTTTTGCTGGCTTCTGTCACACCTTTAATTGAGGTGTCCAGTGCTCCAGCTTTCAGAGCATACTCTGGTGTGCTCTAGAGGCTGGGAGTCCTGGTTAGCTGATCAGGGGTCCCAGATGGGGAGCACAATGACCTCCCCTGATTGGGAGCCCTGATCAGCTGATGGAGCTCCTAGCCATGGGAGCATATGGTGCCTACTCACAGTGGAGAGCTGATAAGCTGACAGATTAGCTGATCAGAGCTCTCAGTTGCAGGGGTGCACTATGTGCTCCTGTAGCTGGGAGCTCTGTCAGCTAATTGGAGCTTAAAGCTGTGGGAGTGCATGGTGCATCCCTGGGGCTGGGAGCTCCAAAAAAAAAAATTGAGAAAAGACTGCTGGTGTGATCCTGATCCTGGGCTCCCCCTGCACTGGCAATATGCTGTGATGGGCTCTAATGCTTGATCCCAATTGCACCTCTTGCCACACACGTGGCATGGCTGGAAGTGCAATCTTGGGATCATGCATTAGATTTCACCATGCCTTCTTTTTAACATCTGTCAGTGGCCTTCAAAATATACTCATAACTTTCAAATCAGCTAAATATGCAACAAGTTACACACACACACACACACACACACACACACACACACACACACACACACACACACTCTCTTAGGATGTATATATTTGTGCAGTGAAGCTGCTCTGATGCACTGTAATTACTGTGCTCCAGCATCACATTCATCAGTGTCCCCACACTGAAAAATGGTTGCGAGAGCGCTTTAACTAAAGCTCATTGAACTTTAGTTATTATGCCTGAAACATGTGACACTCCGGATGCTTTAGAGTGGTTCTTGGAGCCGCTCTAATTAAAGCACCCCTCTCCCAGCACGTGTATAAATGCCCTTAGTCATCAGTAGCAGATTATTAAAGTATTATTATTAAAAATATTAAACCATGTTGGGCACTTGAAATATGAGAGGTGGACTTAAGACAGAGTGAGGATGTCATATGGAAATAATCACTTTTGCATAAGAGAAACAGGATCTCTTAATTAACTGTTTATGCAGAACTTTTGAAGGCCAATTTAGTATTTAGAAACTCACGGTTCTTTGCCCCCCAAAAAGTGGATTATGGGTGGAAAATGGAAATACACCTTAAAATTACACATATTGGAAAAAAAAAAATCTAAAAAAAATTAGGAGTCAAATTCAGGATGTTTTTTGGGAACAGGCAAATCTTGCTGATACCCAAAGAACAAGCACTGCAGGGGCTCAATAACAAACATGACTTTGACCCTAAATCAAGCAGAAGAAAAAGTGAAATATGTACATATCACAAGGTGCTATGCAAGTATTTCTTCATACAGTGTAGGTGACTTTAGCTTTCACTAAGGTGAAGGAAACTACAGGGAAGGAAGATATGAAGGTTAATGGACTTGTCTATGATAGGTATATACATGTTACATTTACCTTGCTGTGTGCTATAGGATTATAAGGGGTTAAATTCCAGTGGGAGCCATCACCATGCATGTAGGAAAGCTGTTAACTGCTTTTACCAGTTACCAATACTTAATAGCAAGGTAGGTAGTCACTCCAACAGTTTCATCTCCAACCATGTTTTGTGCCAGAGACTGGCTTGTAAGCCGAGTTGAGGATACAGTTTCTGATAAGAAACTAGAATAACAAGTCTGGATGGGTAAGAGAGATACCAGAAATGTACAGGAAAATGGGTGGGGTGGAGTGGGAGGGTTGAGACCACTGGGACACAAGCTGGGCATCTGACCACGCAGGTTTAGGAATCTGAAGTAAGTTACCTTACTTACCTTTAGCTGATAAGTAAGATGGATCAGACTAGATCAGTGACTCACCACTTCTAAAAACCTCAAGAAGAAGCCCCTCTTTAAACACAAGGCACCCTCTGAAAATGCCACCTCTTAGTTAGTACTCATTTTTTACTACAGAAAAATAAAAGAGCAATTCTTCCTGTGTGAAGACCTCAGATAGCCCAAAGTAGATTAGAATGGTAACACTATAGATTCCAGTTTGAAAACTCCAAGTTTATCCTGGCAATCATATTTGCACACTTAGCAGTGTGAACATTGTGTGGCACCCCGTGGCACCCTTGAAAGGATCTCATTGCACTCTGGTTGAGAATCACTGTCTAAATTGGGGTAGACACCCCCCCAGCACAGGTGCCAGTGTGTGGCATGTGAAGGCATTTTGCAAGTCAAGGTTGCGGGTGTTTTTGGTACTCTGCCCAAAAACAGTTGACCCCTGGTCTAGATCTTCTCTTATTTAAAGTCCCTTTTTCTGCATCCCTCTTGATTAGATATTGTGATTAATACAGCAACCCAAAATAAAATTGCTGCTTTTAAAAGAGAAAACTTAAAAGGTACAGAACCTAGTTGGATCTGAGTAGTCATAGTTTGTTCACAGCAAGTTGCAGCTTCTGGGCCTGATCGAAGTGGGAAATTACAGGAACTCATCCAAAGAACTACAGTGGAAGGTGCTGTAAAACCCTGACTTTGATCCTGCATGACACCTAGCATCTCATGCATCAGTGCTGTATGTTTCTCTTGCAAGCAGAACCTGACATCCTGAGCTGAGCTCTGAGGTAGCATTTCCTACTTTGGCATCAGTACTGGTCAGCTGAGGTGTAGCCTGGTCTCTATGTGCACATGGAGTCTTTGCTTAAAAGTCTTTTTTCCTAATTAGACAAAATGAAACATACATCCCTGCCTATTATCAACTGCTGTTCCCTTGTACCTGTAAGTCTGAAGCAGAATAGGGATGGTTAGTGAATAAATATAGCAGCGGGTACTATTTCTGAAGCAGAAAGCACATTGCTAAACCAAGAAGTACCTTAATTAAGTGACAATAGAGCAGGTGCCATATTTTACAAGGTAATAATCTGGTCCTAGGTGGATAACTGCAGGTTATTGCCAAGAAAACTGGGCACCCATCCTATTATCACTGTTTAACTACAAAGTATGCCCCTGGTGCCAGTTTCTAGGTCAGAATTACAAGTGTGAAATAAAATAATCTAACCATTCCTTTGGTATTACAGCAATATTTGGCTGCTGTGTAGTGCCAAGTTCAAGCCTCATAGCCTAATGGTTTCCAGTTTAGAGGTCACACAGCAGCAACACTACTCTGAATTGATTAGTTTTGAGCATGTCAATTTACACTGGCAGCAGGCAACAGAATAGGAGAACAGGTGGTGGTGTTATTTTTTTTCTAAACTGAATTTGAAAAAATGAATACATTTGTTTTCTTTCAGCTTTTTCCAAATTAAACTAGAATCAAGGTAATGAGCTGAGAAGATAAAGTTGGGGGAAATCTAACTCATTAAAATGCTGTTGGCAATTAAAATGGAAGGAAACAATGATAAATTGGCTAGTGTCCACCTCTAAATTGCTTAAACTGTTCAGCAGGAGTCACTTTATCTGACAGTAGCTCAGCTCTTAAATTGACTGACAACATGCCTTTTTCTTAAGGTTTCTATTAAATACCCAAATACTTGCTTCCCTTGTTACCTGCCACCTCCTAGTAACAAGATAGTTATACAGCAGTTCCTTATGTTCTGCTTAGATTTGTTCATTTCCAAGAATCCTGTTCCTTCTAAAAATCCTGCTTTATGATTAGGTTAACTAGTAAATGGAAGTATTCCTCACTAGGTGGCATACATCCAATTTTGTTTTTAAGATCAGTAATAATATTTTGCTCCCCTCATAGAATCCCTGACTCAAAAACAGTAACCAATTATCCATAAATTTTAAAGAAGCAAGCTTATATTCTAAGATATCCAAGGATACTTCCAAAATTAGATCCTGCCTGTGCAGTTGAAGGGACACTGTATTACAACTAGATTTAGGCCTCCCAGTTCAGATTGAGCTGCCTTCATTTCTTAAGTGAATTTTACTTGGTTAAAAATCCCAACCTCCAATTCCCCTGGGCCAATGATTCACAAACTTTGTCTTGTTATGACTGCATTTACAGAATATGGTGCGACTATGTAGCAGTAACTTAGCAGATGGACTTAGATTGTAAGCACCTTGGGCAGCTGTGTTTTGCGTGTATAGAATATCTACCATAATAGGAATCTGAAAATACAAATAAGAATAAGGCAATTTGACACCCTCTCATGATCAATTTTATAGAAACCAAGGCAGGGTATCTTACAATGCTAAGGAAATGGGAGCTGAGGCTAAAATTTATAATATATAAAATGAGAGGTTAAAATTAGAGCTGTCAATGAATTGCAGTTAACATGTGCAATTAATGCATTAAATTGGTTCCCGAGTTAATTTTTTTAATGTGTTAATCACACGCATAGTTTGGAAGCCTGTACCCAGGCTCTGCAGCATCTGGGCTGCTCAGTGGGGCAGCAGTGGCAGCGCAGAGGACCACAGGGTAGCCCAAGTGCGGGCTCAGGACAGCTGCAGCCAGGGGAGGGTGGGGAAGGGC
Source organism: Gavialis gangeticus (assembly GCF_001723915.1). Classification (NCBI taxonomy): domain Eukaryota; kingdom Metazoa; phylum Chordata; order Crocodylia; family Gavialidae; genus Gavialis; species Gavialis gangeticus. The sequence goes on along the minus strand of NW_017729004.1, from coordinate 49,815,762 downwards.
GGTGCACAGGCATACATGAGCAGCCACAGCCACTGTGTGTAGAGCAGTGCTGTGCCAGTAAGTCTATGGAGTGGGAAGGGTTCAGGAGGCAGATCAAGGCTCCCACGGTGAGGGAGGGAGTGGGACAGGGGCAGGTGCTGGGGTGAATGGGGCCCCAGGGCTGGGGTGGGTCCATCCAGAGATGCAGGGGTGGGGCATGGCTCCCTGCCACTGTGTGCACCCCTGGAGGAGGCTTGGGGGGCACATGCCCTCAGAATGCGTGTAGCATGAAGACAGGCTACCCATTGCAGGCTGGGGCTCTGCGCCCTGCTGCCTTTGCCTTGGGAGCCGTGCGCTGGTCACACTGCACGTCCCCTGTCTGCAACATGGTGTTGCATAGCTCCCAGGGCAAAGGCAGCAGGGCACAGAACCAGCCCACAGCGGGCAGCCCACCTCCACCCCATGCACAAATCCAGGGAGCATGTGACCTCCATGCCTCCCTTGGGGATGCATACAGTGGCTGGGAGCCATGTCCCCGCCCTCTCCCTGAACTCCTGAACAAGCCACCCCTGGCTTCATCCCATGACCAGCTCCAGGTTCACATTCACCCCAAGGCCTTCCCCTGCCTTTGCCCTGCCCTAGTCCCTCCTCCACTGTGGGGGCCTCAATTTAGCCCCCCACCCCTTCCCATCCACAGACTTACTAGTGAGGTGCTGTCTGTGTCTGTCCCTCACTCCCAAGCCACAGACCCCAAGTCCTGCTGCTGCCCCTCACTCCTGACCCACAGTACCCTGCATCCTGCCAGGGTATGCGGGGACCCCCCTCTCCTTAGGCTCCGAACTCCACATACCCACAGCCCCCCACATCTTCAGAAATTCCCCCCCACACACATACTCCACATCCACCCCACAACCATACGAACTTTCTGTGCATAATTTTGAGTTTAGCTGTGCAATTTAAAATTGCAATCAATTTTTTTTATTGTATGACAGCCCTAATTAAAATATACATATATACCTACATAAAGCTGGAGAGAAATCATTTTCCCCCCATGCATCAGCTCTCCACACTCAAGAAACCTTGATGTTTATGAACTAGTAAAAACCATTATATTGTGTCCAAAAAAAATCCTTCTATTTTAGGATATTGAATGTTTTTATTACTTTTTCATCTTTTACAGTACATTGTCTTGGGGTCCCCCCCCACCCCGTCCAACCTCTAAAACTTGTCAGCAGAAAAAAAGAAGTTGCACTCATACCAATATTTTCTGGGCCCTTTTCTACTGAAACTGGGGTTACTTGGAATGTTGTTTGCTGAATTACAGTCCTGAATTTCAACCTGGCTCTCTAGGTTTTAGTTTTATTTGTGCCTGCTTTATTATACAGCTGCAAAACATAAGCAGGTCACTTCTCCAGATTTTCATAAGAGGGAAGGATGCAATGAAGGAGTTGGGTACCTAAAACAGGAGGTGGGTGGACTTCAGGTGCTTAAGTCCAAGACAGGAATCCAAAAACCTTACTTGCTAGCACATCCTTGAGTATATGACCAGACCTGCTGCAGCCCAAATAACCAGGCACCTTGTGGCTCCTGAAAGGAGGTGGTGGTTCCTCCTCATTTCATGTAACAGAATTATGATTAGAACAGTTGTATGGGAAGTGGAATTATATATCCCATGCTGAGAAAAGAAAAACACCACACACTTTGCACTTCCCAGGAGAATGCTGCAACAGGGCACTCTCCACTATACTTTTGCCAATGTATAGAAAATGAAAAAGTCATGGGACCAGAAGGAGAGAGCCTGATTCTGTTGTCTAATGGTTTTAGGACACTATTCTGAGAGAGCAAGTCCCTGATTTTGGTCCTTGCTTCCATTTCTGTTTATACATTTCCAATTAAATAGTAACTGGATAAAAAACAAAATCTCAGGAGCATAGATCAAACCCAAGACTCCCTTTCTACTAAGTGAGTTACCCCAAGCTGGTGTCACTTAGCTGGGAGATTGTGCAGAAGAACCAACTTTTTGTTACAACCACTCTGACAGTCAAGAGTTCCCAAGGACCTAACCCATCACCCTGTTTGCAGTGCTCTCTCTTAATTTTGCTTACTATATCACTCTGGCATCTTGGAGAGAGACTCCCATTTCGCGAGTTACATAGTCTAAGAGTCAGAATCAAACTATTTTTTATTACTGTAACAGGAGGGAGTCCTAGGGGGTCGCCGTGATCTCCCCCGATACCCCTTACCATGTCTAGTTAGTCTACAAAGCACCCTCAATTCTCGCTCCACGCCTCACGGGTGCTCATCAATCGCTACCCCTCTCTGGGGCTTGGGGTCAGCACACCTCAGTGCTGCGTCTTCCCTGGTGGTCGGGTTGGCACACTTCCAATGCAGCGCCTTCTCTCACGTTCAGGGTCAGCGCACCCCCAATACTGTGCCCTCTCTGGTGCCCAGGTCCCCACGTTGCCGTGGACCCCCTATGAGGTCTCCTCCATCCCCTTATAGCCTCTCCCAAGCCACCGGTCAAACAGCAAACAAAGCACCAGCCCCTGGGCTATAACATAAATTCACGCTGCTCAGCTAAAACATCACTCGAGCCACCCCCAAGGGTGCTCCATCCCTCACCCGTATCAAGCTGCTTGTGCATTCAGGCCTCTTCTCTTTTCTCGCTCAGGCAGAGCTCCTTCCCTCTTAGCTGCCAGCAGGGAACTAACTCCTAGCCTTCAGCCTGGGATTTATATAGGAGCCAAGCCCTGCCCCTTCCAGTCAACTGACCAGGCAGGTGTGGGTCACTAGCATCCTCTGGTTACCCTAGCAACCTGCACCTGGGTGCTTATCCCGGCTCTCCAAGTAGCAGGCACCTTAGTGCCCTGTTACAATTACCATGAAATGTGGGTTTGACAATAACCCCCCCCAAATCTACTTGGTATTTTTAAAGAGTTCCAAAACTGCAAAATATCCAGCTTGCATTAGTTTTCTTTTAAATAAAATTTGCATTCAGTATAATATCAGGATCCTACCTTATTACGTTTCCTCCTCACCACAAAATGTAAAAAAGGAACATAAATTTAAAGTCAGTTATAGAAAAACTGCTTCAACCTAATTTAATATTGGTTGTCTCTACCTTTACAAGATATTTTAATGGTATCTGAAAATAAAATTTAAATAATTAAATCCAATTAAATACAAATTTGACCAAATTTTAAGGAAAAGAGTTTAAAAGAAATTACTGCAATGCTTTTAGTAAGTTTAATGTTTGTATAATCAAAATATGTTTTTTAAAATATTCAAATTATTAAGTCAGATATTATAACAGGTTTAGATACCCAGTAAGTGTCCCTTTATTTAAAACAGACCTGTTCTGAATTTGTGACCAGGCACCACAACATAGATCACATAGGCCCCTTTTTTGGTACTGTCAGTGGCAAAAATTCCACATACTTAAAAGGCAGGAGGATGCACTTAGAATGGGATTAAATAATAATAAATACTTAGTTAGCACTTACATAATCATTTAAATATTTAATGCACTGTATACCCCCTGTATAATATCCTGTATCAGAAATCTTCTCTCTCATCTCCTGACTTGACTCACATGATGGAGTGGGTCCTACTGGTTCAGACACTGAATTGGGACTCTATAGAGATTTGGGTTCTGTTCACAGCTGTCACTGGCCTACTGGGTAACCGTTGGCAAAAGTCACTTTGTCTTTGTACCTTTGTTCCTTTCTGTCTAAGATGGGAATTACATAATGAGCAACTTCACCAGAGTTGCTGCTAATACTGTTTGAATAATTGAACAAAATACAACGAACTAAATATTTCAAGTCCATACACAAAAGTGGAGGATCTCTAGTTTTTCTATCACTAACCTTATGGCATCTTTACTTGTGCTCTGGGGGGTAGGGGGAGGCACTTTAATTAGAGTGGCTCTGAGATCCGCTCTAATTAAAGCACCCGCAGTGTCTTGTGTATTCAGTGTTCTGTACTTCAAAATGGTGGCAGGGGCACTTTAAAGCTTGTTCGACAAGATTTAAAGTGCCTCTGCTGCCAATTTTGAAGCATGGGGATGCTGAATACATGAGATGTGGAGACTGCTGGAGTGAATCTGCGCTGTAATTACAGCATGTCAGAGCAGCTTCACCGCACGTCCACAATCATCCTTAGTTCCCAATACAGCAGGACAACTAAGCACATGCTTAACTTTAAGTACGTTCCAGTGACTTAGAGCAAGGGTCAACAACTCATCTGGCCCTGTGGGCCAGGTGAGTGGCATGTAGCCGATTCACTGGTTGGTCCAGAGCCATGGTCCCCATCTCTATGCCAATCCAAGATGCATGGTGCACTGGCACTTCCTCCTCACTGGTCCACTTCCTCCTCAGATGGCACCCTCTCTAGCCAGGCACCCTATGCATGTCCTTAACTGGGGCAGGCACTGTGTGTAATTCAGATCCTGAAAATGGCACTGCATGCAGCATGCTTCTTGGGTCCTGCATGTGTGGCTGGTCTGGCACACGCCACCTGGGCTAACTCAGACCCAGGGATGGCACTGCAGGCCATATCTTTGACACGCCTATCTTAAGAGAAAAATCTGGCCCCCTTGACTTCAAGACTCCCATTGACTTCAGTAAGGCCAGGATTTCACTCCTATGGACTTCAGTGCTCTATACCTAGAGAAACTGTGGCATTTTCATCCTTGGCTGGGATGGTTTAGTCAGGGATGATCCTGCCTTGAGGAGGGAGCTGGACTAGATGACCTTATGTGATCCTTTCCAGCCTTACTTTCCTATGATTGTTAAGTGCTTTCGGGATAGAGAAGGTTTCCTGAACAGGGGATTAGGGGTGGGGAGAGGGGGAGTCTTGGGTAAATATGGACTTAATTAATCTTTAGCAATGATATATTCTTTTGAACACATGTAATGAATCATATAGATGGATGTTTGCACAGCAAAAAGTGAACCAAAATCATTTTACCTAGTAACTTATAGGTACACACAAGGTGAAGACACTCCACAGCAGGAAAAAAACCACCCACAAAGCTATTTTTTTTTAAAGTTTATTTTTATTTATAATTTTTGGATAACCAAGCAGCTCTGTATGGAGAAAGCACAGAAGAATAACTCTGGCACTTTTGGATAGTACATAATTTTTTTTCTTCAAAATGTTTTTAGACACATTCAGTCCACTTGCTCAGCCCATCATCCACATTACGTGAGCAAGCTTAGCTCATAGGATTCTAGAGAATAGTAACCATATATACAGTCAATGACACTATTTTCTTGGCTATTTTGGGTCATGAAAATGTTCTCTAAGTCTACCTTGGCTAAACGAGAATCCACAGTACACATGATAGCTACTGAATACACCGTATTGAAATGAGAAATGCTCAGCACAAATGGGACACTTGGCATGCAGTTTAAAAGAAAAGGTATAATTTCATATATTTATAAAATCCAAACAGGGTCAATTAAAAGGAGTTAGCAAAAGAAGGGACTCTTCATTGTTACTGTAAAAAAGGCACTTTGAGTTAATGGGACCAGAATTGGAGGACTCCTAGTTGACACAAAGTTCAGTTTGGTTTTATAAAAAGGCTTTGATACCAAGGGATGCTACTCAAGTTTCCTGCAGTTTTACATTAAGACAAATTGCTGAATAGATTATAATAATGACATAAAATGTTTACAACCAACTTGTAAAAATAAGAAAAGCATAGTATAAGCAAAATATTACTAAAAAGCAGCAATGCATAGCCTTCCATTGAGATAATGCATAATTTTAGACACTAAGTGTCACACTTTTGTTTTTAGGTATTTCTTCAGTAGCATTATCAAGATAAAATTGGCTTAAGAAAACATAAAGTTTCACGAGCTCCCACTAGAAAGGAGACTGAGGTCATAAACCAGCCAAAACAATTTGTCAGTATTTTCAACATCCTTGATGACTAATATCAAGTAAATGGATTAACAATCACACTCTTCTTTCAGCTATCTCACTGGAGGCATCCATTAAGTCAGAATAATGATTTTAACTCTCTAACATTTACACAGTAATGCATTTTAAGTTCTGTCAAATGCTGCCCACCACAGTTTTTTTTTCTTTTTTCTTCCACAATCAAGCACTTCCACAGAAAGAATATTTGGCAATTATACTCCACTGAAAAGCAGATTTTTTTCAATAGCTCATTTTATATTGAAAGCCATCAGTGGTCTCTCCTCTCGTTTCTGCCAAGGACTCTTTTTATCTTCTCCTTGGTCGTCATCCTCATCATCATCGTCATCATGGACAGATGCCCCATGTTCAGGGCTAGTTAATGGCTCTGGTTGCATTTCTACAGTTCTTTTTGTTGTTTCCTCCTGCAGGCTGGGCAACTGGACACTTCTTTTACTAGCCCCATCCAATAGGCATCTTAGAGTGCTGTCCTCAGGGCTGCAAACTGCTGTTCCACATTCACTGCCACTTTGGTCCATATCATCCAAATACACAAGCTGTGTGTAAGCTGTACTATCTGACACTCTCTGTTCTCTCTGCTGGTGCTCCTGCACTGGCTGGTGAACCTGCTGAATGGGTAAATGATCTACTCTTCCCTTTCGGGCAGATTTGGGTTCATTCATGTCAACACCAGAATCCAAACTGGCATCATTACTTCCATTCCTTCCAGCTCTTTGGAGATCAATGTATGAATGTCTAACATGAGCATTTGAACGTCCATCAAGAGAAACAAACCATGCTCGAGGATGAGGGAGTGGCTTTCCACCTCCAAGTTCCATCAAAGCTTTTTCTGTGAGAAGCTGCACTTCACTATTCATCTGGGCCAAAGATGCATCATTAAGTGAGGCAGGAATGGATATAGACTCTGACATGGAAGCATTCTGTGGACTCCACTCAGTTGCACCTGCATCTTGCAAATGTTGTTGAGATATTGCTTGTGATGATAACTGTTGGGATTGTATCTGTTGGGGAGGATGTGGAAAAAGCTGTGCATGAGGGTTGGAAAGCTCAGCCTGCAGTCTTTCTATATCAATTTGCTGGTCAGTAGGGACAACCAGTGGTTGACTAACGAAAGGGTGTTCTCCTGGTAATTTCATGTAATGACCTGGGATGACCAATGCAGGCAACACTTTTCTGTAAACACTGTCATTGACTTGATCAACAGAATTGCAGCAGATCAACTGACCCGGTCGAGGAAAAGATGTAGGTCGTTCAAGATGATCAACAGACCGAGACATCATACATTCAGTTGGTCTGCAGTCCAGCAGTTCTTTTTCAGGGGCTGAAGGTGTAGGGTATATTTGTTCCTGAATATTGTATTTACTTCCTGTAGAAATGTGGTTTAGGGATACTTGAATCTCTCTCTCTTGCTTTTCAAATAAAGGCTGAGACAGCATAGCATTGTAACTTCTCCTGAAATCTTCTTTGATAGGAGACTCATAGCCCTCTGGTATTTCTGTAGATTTTCTTGTTTTTAAAGGAAAAGTATCTGCTGATTTCTGATAGTCTTTTATTAAAGTCCCACTAGGATTCAGGCTCTCCAAGGAGATTCTGCTTTTGTCTTTCTCATCTGAAAGCAGTTCTTCTCGGGAACTGAATTCCTGGGAAGTACTGTATGAATGTTTGAGCATAGGTGTATGCATATCTGCTTCTCCACTAGGAGACACCATTTCCATGTGGACAGCACTTATTAACTCCTTGGTGCCTGATGTTTCGGTGTGTCCATTGCTGGTACCAGACATGCCTCCAGGAAATTCTGACTCCCGTCGTGAAAATATTAAGTTGATGTGAGACATGGAGGTTGATTGATCCTTCTTAGAACCATCCAGTGCTGTGGAAAGCTGCAATTTCTTATGGTGCTGACGTGGTTTTATACATTTCCTCCTGCAATAAGCCATAAAAAATTCTATGTTTATAACTAATGTACATATAAGACCAATGAGTGTGCAACAATAAAAGCATTTCAAGCAGCAATTGAAAGCTCAACTCTTTAGCTTTCAAGAAAGAATAAAAGTAAACAAGAATTTGGGAAACCTCCTGAATGAATAATATTAAACTGGAGCAAGTGCCTGGAAGATACAAACTTCAAGTCAGCGATGCATGTTCATTAAATAAAAGTTTAGCATTTTAAAACAAAAATTACTGAAAACATCCATGCAGCACTGAAACAAATGGATTTAAGACTCAAGATGCACTGTCTTCTTTTTAATGTAAAGTTTCAAGGTTTAATTCTGTATGGAGAACTTAACTGTGTGAATTATGGGGATGTATAATTTACAACTCCCCACTTAATAGACCCGGGAAAACAACTTGTGCTGTATGCAGCTAGGGACTGTCTTACCACGTCATTTATTTTGAAGTTCAAATCAAGGTGCGTGTGTGCGTGTGCATGCACATGTGTGTGCTGCATATATTTAAATGTGAAACAGAGAATGAATAATGTCATTATTGAGCGAGTAGGGATGCTTACATTTTCAATGTGAAATGAATCATCAAAACAATAAACATTACCTGCAATAATACAAAAGGAGACAGAACAAAACCAGAAGAATGAGAGCCATCCCTCCTAAAATTGCCAAAAGAAACACTGTGTGATAGCTGGTAATGTCCTGTGTTACAATGGGACCTAGAAGGCCAGAAAAAAAGAATTCAGACTTGTGACAACCTTTCAACAAAGTGAGGCATTATGAGCTGCAAATGAAGACAACTGCTCCCTTGCTTTCAAGATAATAAACAAATAACTCTCTTTTTAGCTGCTCTCTCATCTCTTGTGCTGTATGAGAGGGGGGAATATTGTGGAAAGGGCTATAATGCCAATAGACTGTTCTGTGGAAATTTACCTGGTTCCAAAAGGGGCATGCTTTATAGCTCAATTGCCATGCCACAGTTGGGAAGCCACTGCAAAGTTCTCAGGTGTGCATGGAGCAGAATTGCTGCTGACCCATGTTTGCCTATTCAGATTTCTTTTTACCCACAATTTTATCACCTTGCAATAAGCTGTAGATGTGACACATCTTATTTAGAGAAGACAGGTGTTCAAATTTCCAGTTTAAGTCAAGAGAAGCTGCACATCTTTAGCATCTTCGAAAGGCAAGTCCTTAATTTAATAATGTTATTTTTTTTAGAATGGTCAGTGCAATATTTACTCACAGAGATAAACACACAAATGCACATAGGTTTTGCACATGTACCAATTCACTCATGTTTTATCCTTACCACTGTATGATATACAGGCCCAATTTTTCTTTTCAGGCAAGGTAGTGTAGTAAAAAACAGGATCTGGCCTGTCGCATTAGACAATGTGAAAGATAATCCTATACTGTGGTCTGTATACTACTACTACTAAATATATCTAGTAGTTGTATACAATACAGTTGCAACAGACTTATGTGGATAAGAAGGGAGGTGGTTATTAGAATCTCTAGTAAACCATGGTGCCTATCATGCCAAAGTTTGAGAAATCTTGACGGAGGCTCTGACAGGATGGCAATTCAGAATATAAACAGAACTCGACGCTAAAGAAAAATCTTTAAAGACAAGTGCAAACTGATGTTGCAAAATATGTTAAATAAGGGATCAAAATTACAAGTGGTGAAACTCTATTAAAAATTAAAGATGCATCATAGAAACATCTGGTTAACAGTTGTGGTCTTTTTAAAAGCACGATTACTTTTGGCAGATTGCTTTGAATTAAAGATACAGTTTGTCTTTATCTACACCTGCAACTGAGTCTTGTTCAGCACTGAGACAGCTGCATGTTTCAGCAATTTTACTTTGGTAGCACAAGCTTGAACAAAAACTTAAAAGGAAAGAGAACCACCAGGAAGGTTTGTGGAAACTACAGAAAAACATACAAAGAAGAAATCCCTGCAGCGCAGGTTGCTTTGTTTGACAGACAGAGCTCAGTGTATTTGCATAGTCAGGGCGAGGTAGTTTCAGTCAGGCTACCTTTGTTTTCAAGTTGATCAAAAACTTAAATGAAATCTCAGAAGAGGTGGTTTGCACCTGGTTTAAACAGAAGAGCCTCTGATTATACATGGCAGGGCAACTCTGCTAGTGAGCTAAACTAGCGTGGTGGGGGGAGAGGTGTTGAAATCCAGCTGCAATGTTAACAGTTTAAGAGGGTATAAGTACAAGCAACAGATAGCTCCCACTGATTTCTAAATTATTTAAAAATCCTCCTGGATGTCAACTGATGAATCTGGAAAGGCTTCCAATTCAGCCTAAATGGTGAATTAGGCTGTTTCAGACACTAGTTCTTTACTTGTTTAGGGTCAAATTCCACCCTAACCCTATGCCTGGTGTAAGTTTAATGAAGTCATTGAGATTATAGCAGGTGCCCAAAGAAATTAAACGTTTGATAAACTAATGAAAATATCAATTAATTAGCATTCAACCTAAGACTGTATTAGTTTCAGGTGAAAACTGGATGTGTGCGTAACTGCTGGAACTCAAACTAAACCAATGTTATTATTTCCCTCATTTACCAGCAACATTTAGTTGATAATGATGACATGGGTGACATCACAGCAAGGGATACTGTACTAAAAACTTACTTATTTAAGTTGTATGAAGGTTCTGAATTCTTAAAACAAGAATATTTGTGTTCAAGTACAAGGTCCCCTCCACTAAAAAATGTAACACTTTCTTTGCAAATCTACTTTTGAATAATCTATTTTTCATTAAGCTGTGACATCTCAGATGAGGTAATTTGGAAAAATATAAATAAATTAATATTTGTTACTGAATACATTAATAAGATTAAATTACTCTCACCTGGGATAGTAGGAGACATGGCTGCAACCCAATAACCCAACTGTGGTGCAATGTATGTCCAAGTCAGCTGATTTCCATCTTGTTGTACAAGGCCTAAACTACTCTTCAGCCATGTCCCTGTAAAACACAATGTTCAGAATAGGACACTGTCTACACATCATTACATACAGGCAAAAGATAAATTGTGACAAGATTTATCGCTGAGTCCATCCAGTAACTAGCACATCACACAATGCCTATGATGTTATAGGGGGACTTGCAGATCTTACATGGATTTTTGGCACTTCTTTCGAAGTAGGAGTCATCCCCGTGGTCATTTGAGGAACTTTATACTTTAAAAAAAAAAGGAAGCAGCTGTTTAAAATGAAGAAAAATAATTAAAGCATCTAAAAGGTTGTGAATACCAATGGTTACTACCTTGGATTCCTTTTGGTTGAGTATTCCAAAAGCTAATATCAAGGGGCTTTACATACATTGTTTGTATTATTAATATCTCTTTTGGAATTCTCATTCAAAAACGCATTGTACAACTACAGCAGATCTCAAAACTTCTATGGCAGCAAAGATTTCTAAATGCTATGGACATATGCACCCATGTGTTCAGCATACAACACACTCCTCTAAAGACTAAAATGATTCCGGTCATTGAAAACAAATATTAATTTTTTTTTGGTCAGAGTAGACAGCTTATTAAATAGTGTTTATTTGGTTTATTTTCCTGTGAGGCATGGACGCTTAATACGAAGTTAGAGAACTGAATTGAGGCATTTGAAACGTGCTGCTTTAGGAGACTGCTGTGTATCTCGTACACTGATCACCAAACCAATGAGTATATCAAGCAGTAAATCAGTCCAGAAACTGGAACCTACAAACTGTTGTTGGAAGGTGTATGATGAAAGAAGCTGCAATGGTTTGGACACATCATGAGAAGGCTGGACACCCTTGCCAACATCATAATGCAGGGCACAGTGGAGCAAAAGAGAAAAAGAAGTAGATCCAAGAAGAGCTGGGGAACCAATATTAAGGACTGGATAGGGCTTCAACTGACCGAGTGCAAAAAGCTAGTTAAACACAGGGCAAAGTGGGAGAGGAGGGTTGTTGCAGCATCTAAGGTGCCCCAGCAGTTACAGTGGCCTTGAGACTGACTTGGCTTGATTTGGTAAAATGTGATTCTCCACCCTGCCTACTTAAAGAAACATACTCTCTCAAGAGAAATGTTACAGATATTTTAAACTGGTATTTAGAATCCAAAATAAATTCTTAAGCAAGTGTTAATTTCAAAGTCAAATTTTCAGCCTGAAAAATTTAAGGATTTTATTCTTTAAAAAAATCTGGGTTTTTTTTTCAGTAGACACAGTGAGAGCAATGCACGCTTATGCAAAAGCTTTGAAACAGGCAAATTATTTGAACTTTATTATACATTAACATTAAGACCTTCCCTCTCCCCTCCACCAAAAGAATTGTTCCTCTCTTTGATCCAAGACAGCACCTCCAAATTCTGGTAACAGCCCTCCTGCATACTTTCCCTGAAAGAAAACTGGATTGGTGCTGTGAAGGACTGAAAATTTAAACATTGCAATGCAATATTTTCAGGCTTCTGCAAGGCAATTAGAAACAAAGGGGGTAAGTGTATGTTGTGCTGGATACAAAAGTAGATTCCTTCAAAATAATTTCTGCAGGCAATAAAGATGCTTTTACATCTTTGGGACACTTCTAAAATGCTCCTTTAAACACAAGGCATTTTACACAAGACATTTTCAAGTATATGTTGATCTAGCAGTTCTGTTCTTCTGCCACCAGTGGGTGCCACAAGTGAAAACAAATCAAAGAAAACTAATCAGCTGCAGTTCTTCACACACTTTAGCTACCACCAGAAGATTACTAGAACACAGTATCTCATCTGCTTCAGCAGATAAACACCTTCATGTGCTATTAATTCCTAATATGATGGAGCAGATGAAAAACTGTATTTACTTGACCCATTTTAAATGCCCTTTTTGTAAAGGGATATATATTATCACTATTGTGACTTGCCCCACTATAAAATGGGTTTTCCGGTATCTTTTCCCCAAACAAGGGAATGATGTCACTAATGAATCTAAGAAGTTGGAGGAGAGAAAAGAAAAATGCTGTAAATTTGAAACTGACAGTGAAATACTTTATTAGTTATATGCAATATCACTAAATTCTTTATAATTTCCTACTTCCTCAGTATTTGTTATATTATTCACATGTTCCAATTACACAAGTATAATAGGAAAGACTTCTTTCGAAGAGACTGTTTTGACAATGCAATTTTTAACTACATATTTTTCAGGTAAACCATCTCTTTTGAACGACAACTAAGTTCATCTGAATTTTGTGAAAGCTTGGGAAGTCTGTTGCACCTGACAGCATTATAGTATTAAAGAAAGCTGCTACATGTAGACAAATACAATCAATGACTCCTCATTTAAACTTGTGGCCAGGAATCACATTTAATATCTGGGGAGGGGAGAAGGATGTATTTCCTATTTGGTAAGTATCCAACAGCAAAAAAATTGTCGTTCCATGCACTGGGTCATTTTAGCACACATTAACCTACCTAGGTTTTTACATGGCACCCTCCAACACTGTATCTGGTCACTGCAGTATAGCATTGGCTTCATCTCCAGAACACCCCACAAAATGGGGATATAACATAAGAGGCCAAAAGAGATTTAAGTAACTTGCACAAAGTAACAGCACATTTTCATTTTCTTTTTTTTTTTTTTAAATGTAGACCCTAGGAATAAAACAAACCCAGATTGCTTAAGGCAGCCATTTTTCCTCCACATTTTATACCATGTTACATCCCCTAAACAGAAATATACCCACAACTAATGGTCTTGAATGCAAAGCTGAGAAAATGACCTACAATCTTGCAAGGAACATCTTTGCTCTACTACTTGTTTGGTACAGTGGCCACTAGGCTGTCACTGAAATGACCATTTGTGATCACACTGCTCACAGCTTAAGCTCCCATTTACAGCTTTTTTTTAAGAAAGAAAAAAGGCTGAAGACTTTGTTAAAGGTCTAAGAGGTTTAAGTTAGCAATCAGGGTAAAGAAATCAACTGGTAGTGAAGGTGGAGGTGGTGAGTCAATTTTCTCTGTAATCCAAGCTTTCTTACAAGTACAGACAGTCAAAAAGCTGGGGCTGAATCAATTCAATCTTTGTAGGTTGGTCTTAGCTGCAGAGATTAAACTAACTAACAAGTGAACAAACATTTACTTTTTGTAGCCACATGCCTTTTTGTAGACCCAGGCCAGAAGCTGGGGGGCGCAAGAGCATGACTCTGGCACACAGCCAGCATGGGCTGTGTGTTTGCATCATCTTTCTGCCGCCCCTGAGGTCTCTAGGATTTGCAGTCCAGAATCACAGCAGTAGGACTGTGCAGGGTTGCTCATCACTTCTTCCTGCTTCCAGGTGCCTCTGGATTTGTAGTTCACAGTCACACTAAGTTAAGCAAAGCAAAGCAGCTCTGTTTAACCCCCCCGGCTCCAGAACCCAGCTAGGGTTTGCTTGGGGAGGGCAGTCCCTGCCTGCCCTTCATCCCCAACCCTTCTCTGCTGGAGCAGACAGCACAGCTCAGCTCAGGGTTGGAAAGCATGCTGGTATGCTGGGGGATGGTGATTTAACTTGAACCAGGAATTGGTCTGGGGCAGAAGTTTCATAAACCGGTTTGACCCAGATCTGTTAAGTCTGATACTACATTCAACCAGGTTTATCTTAAACCAGTTTCAGTCATTTTGAAACTGGTTTATGTGCACTGAACTTCTGTCCAGTTACAGGTTTAAACCAGTTTCTGATCACTTAAACCAGCTTGTGTGCAACTTCTGTCCCTAGCCCTTAAGAAATATGATACTTAAATGTGCATACAGAAACACACATACATCCCCCTCCACCCTTGTAGCTTGGCCAACTGCTACTTATAGACAATACATTTAGATGGGAATTGTTACTGCAATTATTTACTAAGGGAATCTTGTATCCAGCTGACTTTGCTCTGCTTTACACTGCATTTGAACAAACAATCCTTATAATCCTTATAATGCATCTTTAAAAGCTCTTTCACTTAGTAAGTATTTGCTTGCATAATGAAGAGATCAAGAAGCTAACAGAGGCTACACTCTTATCACTGGGAAAAAACTCAGCTGTCATCCTGTAAAATAGGCAGAGACTCAGATTGTTAGTAAGTTATCAACACAGAGGAGCTGTGTATTTGCTGAGAAAGTGAATGACAGATACTAGTGTGAAGGCCTTTCTGCTTGTCCTCTGCTTGCTTAGCTTGCTTACCTGTTTTTGCCAACAATTGGCTGTTCTCCAGAACGCCTACTGGTCACAACACCAAAACCCTGCTCCTCACTTTCTTGGATGTGGAGTTATGTTACTGTTTTTCACAGAGCAGCTCATGTGCTCAGATACCTGATCTCGGCTGGGAGGGCAAAGCCTGAGGGTCTATTGAGTAAGGACACATCCCACTGCTTACCCCTTCTAGCCACTTGCTTGCAGAGGAAGTAATTAGACTGTATTGTGCATGGGGGTGTGTACATGTGTATGAATATATATAATAATTAGAATTATATACACAACTATATATGTATGTTGTATACAAACACACAAATATATATATTCATACATGCACACATACAATACAGTGTCTGGTTTATATTTATTTATATAAAAACAGAATATAAGTATGATGTGCAGTCAGAATTGCAACAAAGCAGAAGATTAAGGTGGTGGTTGGGAATCTTACATGGCTAAAAGCTATGACAATATAGACTGTTATTAGTTAATTGTCATGTACTCCTATCACAAAATCCCAGAACAAAGATCATCTCAAACCAGCTACACAGAACATCAGAGAAGCTTAACGCTTGATGTGTGAGGAGAATTTATTGCATGAAGACAATTTTTGTTTAATACTTTTGTCTTATAGGTCAGGAAAACATTTCATGGTGTCAGAATGCATTTTTGGAGCAGAAACAACAAGTTGTATCAAGTCAGTCAGTAATGCGTGGTTGAAGCCAATTCACTTTTGCCGTTAACCTAGAAAGACCATCTGGTGCTTCATGGAAAACTTCTATATATAGAGACAATTCTTGCTTATAGATCACTTGTACATTTCTCTTTTTCCCCTATTAGTGCTCAGCGGAGCCAAAATGCTGATCCAGGATTAAAGTCAGGGAGTAGCATACTGACTCAAATGAGTACGTAAGAGTTTCCTTGTAACTCTTTGCTTACCAATGGTACGTGTGTTCTGGAATAAGTGGGGTTTTGTAACAGTACAAAAAGATGGTGATAACAGACCTACAGGCTGGGGAACTCCCTTCTCATCAGCACAGAGGCAGAAAAGGAACTTGGAGTCATTGCTGATTCCAAGATGAACATGCGCCGCCAATGTGAGGACGTGGTCAGTAAGGCTAACCACACCTTGTCATGCATCCACAGATGCACCACGAGCAGGTCCAAGGAGGTGATCCTCCCCCTCTATGCAACACTGGTCAGGCCGCAGTTGGAGTACTGTGTCCAGTTCTAGGCGCTGCACTTCAGGAGGAATGTGGCCAGCATTGAGAGGGTCCAGAGGAGGGCCACTCGCATGATCAGGGGGCAGCAAGGCAGGCCCTACAAGGGGAGGCTATGGGACCTGAACCTGTTCAGCCTCCACAAGAGGAGGCTGAGAGGGGATCTAGTGGCTGTCTATAAACTGGCCAAGGGGGACCAGCAGGCAATGGGAGAGTCCCTGTTCCCCTGAGCACTACTGGGAGTAACAAGGAACAATGGCCATAAGTTGACTGAGAATAGATTTAGGCTAGACATCAGGAGGCGCTACTTCACAGTCAGGGCAGCTAGGATCTTGAACCAACTTCCAAGGGAAGTGGTGCTCGCTCCTACCCTGGGGGTCTTCAAAAGGAGGCTAGATAATCAACTACCTGGGGTCGTTTGACCCCAGCATGCTTTTCTGCCCACGGTAGGGGGTCAGAGTTGATGATCTGCTCAGGTCTCTTCTGACCCTACCAACTATGAAACTATTAACTATGAAACTATGGTATTAAAAAAAATAAACTGGACAGTTGGTTTAAAAACTTCAGTTAAAAGGAAAGTGAAGAATTAAAGTCATTAAAATGAAAAAGGTAAAAAAATAATAAAAAATTAAAGCAATATAAATTATCTATCAAGGGTAACCCCATAGTAAACCTAAAATTCACCATCAAATGAATGCCACCCCTCCTCCCCCAGTGGGACAGTTAAAATCAGGCATAAGATTATGTCTCTTATGAGTTAAAATCAGGCATAACACTTTAACAGAGCAGCAGGAACAAGGGAGATAAAAGGCACGACTCTACATTGCATTAAATCTGATTTTCAAGGACATACAATCTATTTCCTTATGTAGACAAGCCTTCATTTGCAATAGTATGCTAGTGGTCCCATTGACTTCAAAAGCAGTGTTCATGTGAGTGCTTGCCAGATCCACGTCTTAGTGCTGGTTCTATTGTGTAAATGTTTCATGCATTATTGATTTACTTAAAAGAAACAAAAAACAACAACCACAAAACAAAACAAGAAAACCCCAACACCAAAATTGTATTTTAATGCATTCACAGTGAAATCTAAGCATATTAAAATCTTCTTGGTTTCAGTGCATACCCACACTTGCATAGGGCTCAGTCTTGTTCTTATTGATGTAAAATGCAAACCCCTTGATTTCCATGAGGAAGGATCATGCATATATATACAAGCAGAACTATCCCAAAGGGCCATCTACCCCAGGTAGACACGTGACTTAAAAATAAAAGGAGAAAAATTCCACTCCCTCTTACTTCAACAAGCCTACGTGCTGACATGCAAGACCAGAACCCAGCCCTAGGGGAGAACTTTTAATTCTGGTGACACTGTATTAATCTGCCTAATCTAACCAATTTATAACCCATATCATCTTCACTATAGTTCCTTCTTATTTTGATTATATAATCATTCCACTAAAACAGTTTGGCATGTGACTGGCTAGAGCACACTGTAGCTTGTATGCAGCCATGTAGTATCCTTCAATGTCAATAATAACAGATGTCCAAACACCACAAGTATTTGGTCTCAGTGTCGCCATGTTTTTGTCAATATTTTTTTTCAGTTTTTGTCTGGAATCTAATTTACTGCTCTCCTCAAAGAAAACCATTTCTCCCCCCATGAAGCACTCTGCTATGTGAAACATTCAAACAGAAGTGCTCTTTATTGATAAAACATGTGTTCCCCCCCCAATTAAAGAATTATCTAATTATACTTGCTGAAAGCAATCAAAGTAAAATGACCAAATTGTGCTACATACAGGGTAAATGATGTGTTTCCTGTGGGACTGAATAAATAGAAGGGTGGATTTAATTAACCAAAGATTGAATTAAGCTAAACTCACTATACTAGTGATTTTCATTTTATTATTAATAAGATTATACTCATGGGAAAGAGTGCTGGAAATAAGATAAAGTTGATCTTTTACAATTGCCTAATATTATAAATGCATATTTCTTAATAAGAATTGGTATTCCTTCAACTGTTGATTTCTTCTCTGGTAAGTTATGTCACACAGGATTGCATCACTGAAATTTTTTGTAGGTTAAACAGAAGCACGTATGCAAGAAGAAATGGTATAGCCTATTAAACTATTAAATACCAAATATTCACAACATAGCAAATGTGGTTATTTCTAGAACTAATTTCTTTAGACTCTTCAAAAGTATGGCTCTCACCAGATGTGTTTATCCAATATGATGGATAAACACATCTGGTGAGAGCCATACTTTTGAAGAGTCTAAAGAACTGCTCCCACTTCCTGTGGCTCTACAATGGGGCCCTGCTGCCAGCAGAGGGAGATCTAGGTGCCTCCTGGGTGCTAGCCCAGGGGGTGGCAAGGAGCACTGGGCCAGGAGACATTTTTCTCCTGGCCAGGGCTAAGACATTACTCCCTGCCCCCAGAGGGCTGACAATATCCCCCTGCCCTGGCAGCAGAGAGCTCCCAGTTCCAGCTCCTTGATCACAGCAGGAGATTTGGAAAGGGCTGCAAGGGTTGGGTAGATCACAACCCCCTGCCCCAATCAGTTGGTGGGGCAGCTAGCAGTGAGCCCCGAGCTGGGTGGGGATTCCCTGTGCAGCTGGGGGCTCACTACTAACTGCCCCACCTGTAGATGGGGCAGGGGGCTTGGACCTGCTCAACCATGCAGATCTCTCCAAGCCCTGTGCCTTGATCACCTCGAAGCCCTGTGCCTTGATCACCTGATTGGGGTGTGGGGCTGGTATCTATCCCTGACCGGGACAGTTCCCAGCCTCCACACTGTAATCTCAGGGTGGGGGCTAGGGAGCTTGTTCCCCACTCAGCTCCATGCTTATGGAGCTTAATGGGGAACAGGCTCCCCAGCCCCTACCAACAGGGAGCTCCCAGTGCCAGCTCCACCTTTGCAGGGCTGGCACTGGAAGATCCTTATCTCTCAGCCTAAACTCTGCAGTCATAGGGCTCAGGCTGGGAGATAAAGATCTTCCAGTGCTGGCCCCACTGTGGCAGAGCTGGCACTGGGAGATAAGGATCTCCCCCCCCCCCTCCTTGATCATGATCTTGGACTGGGGGGCTTGGAGCTCTCTGCTGCCAAGGCAGGGGGACATAATTCCTGCCTAAGCCCACTTCAGCAGCAGGCAGCTCCCAGGGGAGGAAACAATTTCTCACCCCCTTGTGGCTGGCTGACTGGGAGCAAATTTGCTCCTGGTCAGGTGTCTACATGTGCAGTAAGTACCAGTGAATAAATTTGCTTCTTGAATTTGCAGGTAACAAATTTACTCATGATTAGAGAAGTTTACTGAGCAGTAAGCATGTGCAAGTGTAGCTGTACATGCTTGCTGTGCAGCAAACTATGATACTTCACAGGAAAGCATCTCGTGTAGATGCACTCACTGAGAATTCAGTCCATGGCATTTTTTTTAAAGAAAATGTTTTATTCCAGTTGTACATTATTCTTGTTATTTTAAAACATGAATAAACTGCCAGTGGAGTTGAATCCTCGAAAGCAGTTAACACGATTACCTCTAAGCAACATCAACGTGGGAAATTTTAATCCAAATAGATTTTTGGGGTTTTTTTAGAAAATCTTTAAGGCAACAAAATAGCAACTTGGAATATTTGTTTCATGATTGTCAGTATACCAGTCTACCATTACTAATGCAATCCTGTAATTTACCAATTTAATCTAATAAGTTAATATTACAATTTTGTTTTTGAAGATGCTAGGCAACATACACACACAAGAAAGGTTCATGCTCTGAGATCATGTCTTCTTTATTATTCTACTATGAATCTGCTCTTACGGCCTTCTGCTATTTGGATTAGTTTAGTTAAATCATGCTACTGTTGTAGAAATGCCATAATTATTTGGCAAACCCTCCAAAACAGGTTGGTGCGCTTCAGACTACTGAGCACCAGAAAAAATGCTTTCTTGACAGAGATCTTTTGGCAGAAAACATCTCTACAAAACATAATTGTTCAATTCTCCAGTCTGAACAGGGCTCTTCTGTTTCCCTTTGTTACCTCCATGATAATTTTATTCAGACTTTCCTTTACATACATCAGCTACCTGTCAGATGTTTTAAAAAAGTGTTTTAGAAAAGCATTTTTCTTTATTTAATAATTTTAATAACATTTGAGTAGGTGTTGGGGCAGATTGTATACAAAAGTAATTTCCATTGTTTCAGTTCCTTAAGCATTCTGCCCACCCCCTAAAAATGCCAGAACTGTAAGGCTTGTCAAAAAACCATTTATTTTATACAGTGGCAATGCATAGGGAGGTGGACGGGGGTGCATGTGCACCCCCTGAGAGCACCGGTGCACCCCCTGACTCACCACTTAGGCAATGGGCAGGGGGGGCAGGCGGGAGCGCCAGTGTCCATCCACCCTGCAAGTGCCGGCCAATCCCTGCAATAGCTGCAGCCACTTCCATGAGTGGCTGCAGCAATTGTCTGAAGCTTGCTCCCAGAAGCAGCTGTGGCCACTCACGGAAACAGCTACAGCAGTCGCGGGGGGGTACATGACTAAGGCAGCACCAGTCACCCATGCTTTTATACATGTGTCAATAACTAATTTTAAATGCAAAGGCTTGGTTGTGCCTCCAGCACTGTAATTTCTGAATGCTGAGTTTACATGAAAGATACTGCATTTAACATTTGCTTAATATGTTATTGACATGTGACACATATTTGATTAACAATATTAGAATAACACTTAAGTAAATAAACAAGAGAATGCAACTACCAGCTCCTATCTAAAGGCTTCAAAGCAATTTACACCCATTAATTCATTCAGTCTCACAACACATCTGTGAGGTTATTGTATCTATTTTACAGATTTGGAAATGGCAGCATAGACACATGACTTAGGTAACTTGATCCGTTACCAGAAGTCACACACAGTTAGCTTTATTAGTGAATATTATTAAGGGAAATACAAAGTTGAAGGGGTAGAAGGAGAACCAGAGATCCAGACAAAGGTGGCTACATTGTCTAGTGTGGGTGGAGGGAGGACATACAGAAGACTGTCTTGATATCAGGACTCCTCTTTAGTAGCTTCTAGCTCTACCTGGCAGCTTCACTCCTTTTCTGATCCAGATCCTTAATCACCACTCAGGCAGCTGTCCTAGCATGCTTACCCTTTTCCCACTAAAAGTAATCCTAAACTGCACAACCTTGCCATCCTTAGCTCCACTGCCCTCCTCGTCTTGAACCCTCATGCCTACCTTCCCCTCTACCTCTGCCACCTGTCTCTGGGTAGAGGTCTGGGAACCTCCTCATGGGGGCAGAATTACAGCAGTATGTGGGGCTGTGCATTGGTGAAATCAATATAATTTTGTTTATGTTATTTGGTTTAAGTTTTCATTTTATTTCCTTGTTTTTATAGTTTTGTGTTGCTAGGTACATGTTGGCCACTTGAGCAGTGCATGTGCATAAATGTTAGCATCAATTTCCTTCTCTGTTCTCTCTCTCTCATTCTCTATATGTTATCGGAGTATGCATGCCTATGCCTCATTTGCAGTGCCTCAAAATGCCTATCGTACCCACAGAAGCAATAAAGATGGCACACAAGGTTTCTTTAAAAAAAGAACAAACCCAATTCTAGCACTCAGCACTGAAAGCCATAGCCTCTATTAAAAAAAAATAAATAAAGCAAACACAAGTGTCTTTGACCCATGCTTTTAAATTATATTCTTCCGAAGGAATCATGCTAGACAAAACCTACCTCACAGTTAGGCACATGAAGCATTAGCAGAAGATCTTCTTTTCCTTTAGAAGCTGAGATCCATCTGCTACTCTGCAATTATATTTGTGCCTATTATGTAGGCATCATGCATGATAAAAAGCTGGTTTTGGTAACTACCATTTCTATGGCAACACATAAAATACTAGATTCTTTGAAAGCAGTTACTTAAAACTTGTATTCCTCTGTGTATTTAGTCTTTAAAGGGACTAATTTAGTCTTGACAGTTAAGATAGAAAAGAAAGTCAACATCAAACTGTCAAAGAGCTTGGAAACTACAGAAACAGTGTAAGCTGTGAAGCCTTGGTTTTTTCTTCACAACTTGCAAATGAATCTTCACATGCTCAGGAAACCTGAGAGTTTCTAGTAGTATATAGTATGTTGGATATGGCTTTTCTGATTCAATTGGACTGTAAGCTATTTAGGGTAGGAAATGTCTTCCCCTGTGCTTGCACAGGGCCTAGTCTAAAGGTGCTTCAATCTTGGCTGTACCACTGGGCCATATAAATAATGGTAGTAGTAATAACTATAGTATACTGTACATTATGTAGACTGAGGCTTTGGTACACAACAGTGGTGCTTGACCTTTGTCACTGAAGGCCATATGAGTAACATGGGGCCAGTCCATGGGCCAGATCAGGCCCCACCCCACCAGACTGTGCCCCTGTGCTGCCTCTCAATCCCACACTACCAGACTGGGGCTTTGTGACACCTCCCCCAGCCACATACTACCTTCCTGGGATCTGCACTGCTGGATAAGGGCCCTGAGTCACCTCCTTCAGCCCAACGCCACCTCCCTGGGATGTGCACCACTGGATAGAGGCCCCAGACTACCTCCCTAGGACATGTGCTGTTGGATCAGGGGCCTGTGCTGTCTCCCTCAGCCCTATCTTGCCTCGTTGGGGCCCATGTTGCTGGACTGGGACTCTGCACTGCCTCCCCTTGGGCACATACAACCAGACTGTGGCCCTGCCCTGCCTCCACTCTGCCCCCGTTTGCCTAGATTGGGTCCCAGAAATTTGGTAGGAGGAGAGTGGGAATTGCTGCCATTACTCCCTGCTGCCAAATTTTCAGACCTGTGGGTACCTTTGAAGGCTGGAAGGCATGGGTCTGCAGGTGGCATCTGGCCTGTGGGCTGGGGGTTAAGCACCCTGGTATACAGTGTCTCAGCAAAACTCACTGAGGAGCCAAAGTGCATGAAATCCCACAGCATGTTAACTCTGCAGTCCAATGCCTTCCAGCCATTACAGATATACACCAACAACAGACTTTCTAGACATTTCAGGGATTCCACCCAACTGCTTGTAAATAGTTCAATATAAAGCAATTTACATTCTTAACTGAAAGATTATTGAGATGTTTTCAAATCATGTCCCAATCCTACTATGTTTTATCATGGCAAAAACTAGCCACTGTATAAAGTCTGTTGGTCTCAGCAGTCAGATTTTCTCCTTTCTGCATCCACTGATACTCTAACTGATGTAACTTTTACAGTAACATCAGCTCATCATCACTGTAAATAACCTGCCAACAAATACATTATAAACTTATGTGAACAGTGCCTTGTCTAATGGTGCGTCTGAATATGGAGGCCAGCAGCTAGAAGACAACTCATTTTAATACATGAATCTATTTATTG
Organism: Gavialis gangeticus; assembly: GCF_001723915.1. Lineage (NCBI taxonomy): Eukaryota > Metazoa > Chordata > Crocodylia > Gavialidae > Gavialis > Gavialis gangeticus. Next base: position 49,792,073 of record NW_017729004.1, on the reverse strand, counting down.
CAAAAATGAAAGTCTCCACTCTCCTAGCTGAATTATCTCCAGGGTGACAACCTTTTACAAGTTAATTGCTTTAAAATAATTGGTAGTAAACTGGATGGCTTAGAATTTACAATACAGCTGTTTAAAATCTCTCACCCCTCTTCCACTTAGTTTATTATAACGTTCACAGGTAAAATAGTTCTAATTTTTTATTTGCTAATTATTTAAAAAAAAAAACTTACTCCAGTTTTACTTTTAATAGGCTTTTTATAGTATTCATGATCCTAGTATCTGTGACATTCACACATGTTAATATATTAATTTGCATCCTAACACCTGAAATCCTGACCTCATTATAATCAGGCAGTTTTATTGAGTTTATTGGATAAAGATGTCATCCAAAAAGATTAGGGGAGACATTTTTAAAGGTATTTAGGCATCTACTATGCAGATTGGAATTATAAATACTGCCTGAAATTTCAGACCAAGCACTGCAGCAGCATCTACTTAACTATTCACCCATTAATTAATTCAAGCTACCGTGGTATATGAATAATTGTATCTTCAATCTATAGAATCTACGAAAAATCCCATATTCACAGACTAAATGTTGTTGGATTTTTATTAGCATATTTTCTCTGTAAAATTTATATAATCATCTGGTTTCAAAAACATGCCCAATATTTTGGAAGCAGGGAAAAAAAAGTGAGAAGTTATATGCAGTTGAACCTGAAATACTATTGTACTGCATATAGTAATGATAAAAACCACATGACTTCTCAACAAAAACTAAGCATTGCCCAGAAAAATTTATATTGCTACTATGTCTGAAAGCAACACTGAATTATTTCACAGTCACACTTTCACCCCTGGCATTCACCCCAATTATTAAATAGATTTGTGAAAGTCTTTAGCTACTAAAAGTCTACTAAAGAAAACCACAACATAAACCACGGCTGACAAAGGAGAGCTCCCGAAGGTAAAGACACAGAAAAAATTCCACATCAGAAAGCTAGAAGGATCTTGTTATATTTTTTTTTTTGCCTGCCTCTGGGGGCTCAGAGGGAATTTAAAGTCATCTTACTTGGGAAAGTTGAGGATTCCCCCATCATGGGAAAAAACCCTGGATGGCAGAGAGCCAGCTCAAAATGGCTCTGTGCCAGCTGCCTTCACATCCCCCAGTACTAAGAGAGAAAGCAAGTGACAGACTGCTGTTGTGCTGCACTCATACAGAGATAAGGTCACCGTTCCTTGGATGTTAGTGCAGTCAGCACAGCACACAGTGGGCTTGAAACTACTCTACACTCAGGTGCAGTGGGGCTAAATGAGCCCCCAATCAATGTCAGAACTAGGAAGAAGTAAAGGGATTTAGAATTAACTGTGCCCCTCCCTCAGCTGTACAGAGCTGATGCTGGTCAGCTGAAGGAGCCATAATGACAATGTCCTGAGCTCCATATCCAGATGCTTTGTGCTGATGGGGATGATTTCCTAGGAAGCCAACTGTTTGTCTTTAACAGCATCATGATGCTCCAACCATGACCTGCTAGCCAAAGTCCTATCTGTAGCAAAAGGCAGCCAGTATAGAATCAACCCCATGACGGGAGTCTGGCTAGTGGCACTGGTTTCCCCATTCAATGGCAGCCACTGGACACTGAGCACTCAGGTCTTTACATGCAAAAGTGAAAAGTGTATTCCACAATAAGAAAAAGGTTTTGCTGTCCCTTTGCTAGGACATGAACTTTTACTTAGCGTACACAAATTAGACCTTAAATCAAAATAAGCATCACTTAAAGTGATGAGCTTCACCTCTCTCCTAAAGGCAAGTGTGTCTTCTCTTCCAGGTTGGCTGATCTCGTACGGTGAGTTTTAAATTAGCCTCGCCGGGGGAGGGCGCCACAGGAAGACGTGGAGACACCACCCGGGCAAGACAGGTGACAAATTGCAAGGAGTACCCAGGTAAGAAGCAGGGGTCGAGACAGTCTCCCAAATCGGGGGGTGGCACACGCAGCTATGCAAGGCCTTAAATGCTTATATACCAATGCGCATAGTATGGGGAACAAACAGGAGGAACTCACCCTTGGAATACCCAGTTCAAACCCAGACATAATAGGGCTTACAGAAACGTGGTGGGATTCATCCCACGACTGGGCAGTTAGCATTAGGGGTTATAGGCTTTACAGGCAGGATAGAGAAGGAAGGAAAGGTCGGGGTGTGGCACTGTATGTCAAGGAGCGATACAAATCCTCTGCCAGCAGAATGGGGTCAGAGGAGGGGCAAGCTGAAGTGCACTGGGTCAAGATACAAGGGGGCTGTGGGGAGAGGGATTTAACGGTGGGTGTCTACTACAGACCCTGCAACCAAGGGGAGGAGCTGGACCAGGAATTTTTGGGCCAGCTTGCAGAGGCACTTAAGGCAAGGGATGCAGTTGTCATGGGTGATTTAAATTACCCGGACATCTGCTGGGAGGACCAGTCAGGCAGGGCAGACCATTCCAGGAGGTTACTGGCTGAGATACAGGACCTCCACTTAATTCAGGAGGTGCACAGTCCCACCAGAGGAAATGCCCTGTTGGACCTGGTCCTGGCCACAGGCGACGACCTGGTGAGGGGCCTCCAGGTCCTTGACCACCTGGGTGATAGCGATCATCACTTGCTGGAATTTACCATCCAGCGCAGGGTGTCAAGAGCCTGCAGCAAGGTGGTAGCCCTAGACTTCAAGAGGGCCAACTTCAATGAACTGAGATTAGTGGGAGAGGCACTGGGGTTCTCAAGAGCAGGGGAACTCAGTGCCCAAGAAGAGTGGTCGTTCCTTAAGGAGACGATATGAAGGGCCCAAGGGGTGTCTATCCCAAAAAGAAGCAAGGGGGGCAGGAGTGCCCAGAAGCCCCCTGGCTCACCAAGGGTGTCCGGGAATGCCTGATTGCCAAAAAGGCGGCATACACCCAGTGGAAGGGGGGTGCTGTCTTCAAAGAGGAGTATATCTCCTCTGCCTGGGCCTGTAGGGGGGCTGTCAGGAAAGCTAAGGCGGACATAGAGCTATGACTAGCGTCCAAGATCAAAGATAATAAAAGTCCTTTTTCAAATATATAGGGAGGATGAAGAAAGCACTGGGAAACATGGGGCCCCTGCAAGATCCTCTGGGCAATCTGGTGGTTGCGCCAGAGGAGAAAGCAGACCCCTTTAACCAATTCTTCACCTCTGTTTTCTTGT
>NW_017729004.1:49783271-49783885 GCF_001723915.1 Gavialis gangeticus | reverse complement strand
GGGCGGCTAGGATCTGGAACCAACTTCCAAGGGATGTGGTGCTGGCTCCTACCCTGGGGGTCTTTAAGAAGAGGCTTGATGCCTACCTGGCTGGAGTCATTTGAGCCCAGTTTTTCTCCTGCCCAGGCAGGGGGTTGGACTTGAAGATCTACAAGGTCCCTTCTGAACCTACTTCTATGATTCTATGAAAGTAACTAGCAGTGAACCATGCCAGAGTTATATTTGAGACTGGAATGATCAGGCATGGACAGCCTCTTGTGGGGAAAGTGAATATGAGTCAGCCTTCCCATTCTTCCTTTGAAAAAGTAAAAACAAAACAATCTCAAATCACAAACCAAAATAATTTCCAGGAAGAACCTGAGCAAGTGAATGTGATCGCCTGTGTGTCAACACAAGATTCTAGTTTTCCTGACAGGAAGCCCTAAATCTCACTCCATTCAATTGGTGATGGGTTGGTAAAAGCATTCAGATGTATCATTCTGCATTACATTTCACAAGTTATTTAAAGTTATTCCCATAACATCCTGACAACTCCATCTATAATAATACAGATATTTTACAATTAGGATTATTATTTGGGGAAAAATAAAACAAAAACCACACACACACACACA
>NW_017729004.1:49773450-49783068 GCF_001723915.1 Gavialis gangeticus | reverse complement strand
CACACACACACACACACACACACACACACACACACACACACACACACACACACACACTTTAGTAAATAGAAGCAAGAGATAAGCAAAATTCTCACCATAGAAAAAACACAATGGTTTCATGCCAATTCTTCTAAGAACTTCTGCAAGATATCCTAACTTCATCGAAATCTTTCACCAGCCAGGGGCATATAATTTAATTCTTTCCAGTGATCCATGATTCTTGATTTTCCATTTTTCTTATATTTCCTAATCTCTAGCTTTCTCATCCATTCTCCTGTCTTCATCTGAAGTGTTCTTCACAGACCAATTAAGTTATTCAAGGTGAAATTCATCCCTGAGCAGAGGGCCAGCTCCACTCTATGTACAATGCAAGCCTTGTTTATACCTTGAAAACATAAGGGCGAAAGAGGCAGATACCTTGTACTGATGCTCAGTACAGGAGTGAAATTCCCCCTCAGCAAAGAGCAGCAGAAACAATTCAGTGCGCTTTATGGCTTAGGTTTCTGAGGGTCCTTAATGTTTCAAAATGTTCAGATAACTTTTATATGCCCATGGTTGGTTTTGTAATTTCTATAAGTATAAGGGAGAACCCTATTATATTACTACTTGGCTCTTATGAAGAGCTTGTCATCTGTGAAGTTCAAAGTGATTTACTAAATTGGTATCAGTATCCCTATTTGATATATGGGGAAACAGACAGCTGAAATGTCTTATTTAAGGTCATCCAGCAGGCCTATGGCAGAGCCAGGAATAACATTCAGATCTCCTAGTCTAGTAAGCGGCATTGCTTCCCAGTCCTTAGGTGAAAAAAATTCCTGGAAAACATTGAAATAGACACTGCTGGAACGCAGTTGAGTGTTTATGCAAAAATACTGAATATTGTTAATATTCCTTTTGCAAATACTCTGAAGTTTGCATGAAATGCTTTAACTAGAAACAGAGACTTTATGCAGCCAAGTTACATTTCTAAAAACTAATCATCCAGCTTTTTCTATTTTCTATTTTTCTATTTTTTCTATTTTCATATAAAGAAAGAAGGCAGATTTTTGTACGCTCTAAGGGGAACCCAATACCAACACATGAAAACCAGCAAGAAAACTAGTTTGAGAAATGAAACCACATGCAAGACAGTTACCAAGAATTGCTTACCAAATTTTTGGTCAAACTTCCATGCTGGAACATGAGCATTGTGCTTCAGGTTGCTGTTTGCTGGCAGAGGCACTGTTACATAGATGGGGCCATTCACTGGGATTGGAGTCCCGTCACTGTTGAGCAAATGAACACTGACTGCAGTAACAGGGGTAAGGTCATACCTGGTGTTATTTCCTATCAAGTGAAAAAACAACTGAATAAATATCATCCTAACATTCCAAGTTACATGTTTCTATTAAACATTATATTCTGTACTATTTGATGAAAAATGGTCATAAAGAGAAAATAAAATTAAACTCATTTTCAGGTACTGCAAGAAAACAGACGTCCCATTTTCTAAGTTTCTCAATCTAGGAGAATTCTAAAATGCAGTTTCCGTAGTTCAGACCACTAATTTCATATAGGCAAACACAGGCACACATTGGAAAAAGCTTTTGATCACTACTGATCTGGACCACACAAAAACAGTGATCTAGAATCACAGGACTGTACATCAGATGTACACCAATCTCTGAAATCATCCATTCTGCACCTCAGAAACACTACAGTAAGTCATTAAAGTATCATATAGATTCATAGATGCTAGGGTCGGAAGGGACCTCAACAGATCTTCAAGTCCAACCCCCTGCATAGGCAGGAAAGAGTGCTGGGGTCAGATGACCCCAGCTGGATGCCTATCCAGCCTTCTCTTAAAGACCCCCAAGTGAGGGGAGAGCACCACCTCCCTTGGAAGCCCATTCCAAATTTTGGCCACCCTTACTGTGAAGAAGTTTTTCCTGATATCTAGCCTAAATCTGATCTCTGTCAGTTTGTGACCATGTTCCTTGTTACCCCAAGAGGCACCCTGGTGAACAGAGCATCTCTGACCTCTTGCTGTGACCTGCTAATGAATTTGTAGGTGGCCACAAGATCACCTCAGCCTTCTCTTGCAGAGGCTGAAGAGGTCCAGGTCCCTTAGTCTCTCCTCATAGGGCTTGTCCTGTAAGCCCCTAATCATACAAGTGGCCCTCCTCTGGACCCTCTCGAGTCTATCAACATCCTTCTTGAAGTACGGCACCCAAAACTGGACGCAGTACTCCAACTGCGGTCTGACCAATGCCACACAGAGGGGAAGTATCACCTCCTTGGTTCTCTCTGTCATGCATCTGCTGATGCATGATAACGTGCAGTTAGCTTTGCTGATGATTTCGTCACACTGACGACTCGTGTTCATCTTGGAGTCCACTATGACTCCGAGATCCCTTTTCGCTTCTGTGCTGCTGAGAGGGTCACTTCCCAGCCAGTAGGTGTGCTGGATATTTTTGGACCCTAGGTGCATCGCTCTGCACTTGTCCTTGTTGTACTGCATCCTGTTTTGTACTACCCACTTTTCTAACCTGTCCAGGTCTGCCTGCAATTTTTCCCTACCCTCCAGAGCGTGCACTTCACCCCACAATTTAGTATCATCCACAAACTTGGACGGAGTACACTTCACACCTACATCCAAGTCACTGATCAAAATATTGAAGAGTACAGGTCCAAGGACCAAACCCTGTGGGACCCCACTACTCACATCCTTCCGGGTTGATACCAACCAGTCTACTACCACTCTCTGGGTGTGACCGCTAAGCCAATTTGCCACCCAGCAGACCATGTAAACATCTATGTCGCAGCCTCTTAATTTATTTATGAGAATAGGATGAGATACCATATCAAAGGCCTTGCTAAAGTCCAAGAAAGCGACATTCACCTCTACTCCTGTGTCTAAGCATTTTGTGACTCATAAAACAAAGCCGGATTGGTCAGGCACGATTTACCTGCTATGAATCCATGCTGGTTTCCCTGCTGCATTATTTTTCCTGCTGGACTGCCACAAATATAATCCTTCATAATCTTTTCAAAGACCTTTCCAAGGATGGAGGTGAGACTGACTGGCCTATAATTACTCGGATCCTCCTTCTTCCCGTTCTTGAAAATAGGGACCACATTGGCCCTTTTCCAGTCCCCTGGGACCTGACCCGAGCGCCATGAGCGCTCAAACACCCGTGCCAGTGGTTCTACTATGACACCGGCCAATTCCTTCAGTACCCGTGGATGAAGCTCATCTGGGCCTGCTGACTTGAACACATCCAGTCCATCCAAGTGACTCTGCGCCAAGTCAGCGTTGACAGTTGGTGGGCGGATGTCCCTCTGATGTCCATCTAAGAGCCCATTAGGAGACTTATCTTGAGCCCTGTTCAGGAACACTGAGGCAAAAAAGTCATTGAATAGCTCAGCCTTGCTCCCCATCTCTGTCACTAATTGGTCCTTCTTGTTCAGTAGGGGTCCTATGCTGCCCTGCACCTTTCTTTTACTCCCTACATACCTAAAAAAAGATTTTTGTTGTCTTTAATTTGTGTTGCCAGCCTCAGCTTTGTAGTTGCTTTGTTTTTTCTAACTGCCTCCCTGCAATTCCAGGCCAAGTAGGTATACTCCTCCTTGGTAGCTTCCCGCAGCTTCCACCGCCTATATGCAATACAAATACAACAAATAACTGTGTCTAGTAGAGTCTGGTCAAGAATTTGGTGTAGTCTGATGTATGCAGGCAGAAAGGCTCAGTTTTGTTAGATGGTAGTTACATTTACCACATAACAGCACTTAATTTACAATGAAAGCATGTTTTAGCCATGCTAGTAAAGAACTCAATACTGTAATGAGGAATTCCTCTTCAGAGTGATGCAAGTTGTCAGCTTGTCAGAGAAATATATTTCTGTTAACAAAGCATGTCAGTACCTGATCACTTTGTTTTTGCATGTATAAATCCCCAGGGATGAGAGTTATCTTCTAAGTATTTACGCTGGATTTTATAAACATCTGAAATGTAGGTTATATGTTAGACAGCTTCTAGTTCCAAATTTTGCTCTTTTTGGTGCCAGTGTCTTTGTAAACGTGATAGCTAACATGTACATGTAAAATAAATCACCCAGTGAAAAGAGGGAGTTCTGGTGAAGATTTCTTTGCCTCCTTTCAATTTATGTTAACATTTCATGTAATAGTGCCAGGCTGAAAAGTTTACATTCTAAGGTGGCAAGCGTATTCCTTAAATCCATTTCCTACAACAACAAGGAACGTGTTAGCCATCACCCGATCCACAAAATCTATTTTTTCATATAAAAATTAAGTTTCTTGCCTGAGTTGTGAAAGCAAATTAAACGAATGCTTATGAAAGACGCAGCTGCTATGAATGGGTATGCATGTACAACGATTAAAATTGGAGCAACTGCAATAAATGTCAGTTTGCATTTATTTCTTGTCATTTTTGACACCTGGTGACCTGTAAAATGCCCTAGAAAAATCTATAAGGGAAATCCATTATGACTTTGAATCCACTCTTTACAAAAGAGTCCATAGCAATAGCTGAAGTAACACCACAATTTGTGGGTATTTTATTTCATTAGAATACAGAGAGTATTGTTTTGTTTGCTCAAAAGACTTGGATCTTATGAAGCCATCTTACCACTCCACAACATGAGGTTAACATAAACATTAAGCCAAGGCTCAAAAGGCTTTTTTCTTGCTCCTGTTTATAATAGACTGAGTTGTGCATTACATGTTAATTGTCCCATGTTACTGTCCTAAATAGACAGGCAAGAATCCTTGAAAATCACCTACTGAATTCAAAAGGATATATTTTTTTTAGTTAAAACTGCTATGAAGCTACAATGGATGCACACCAGACAGCAGGGTAAATATATTTAAACAATGGGAGGATATGCTTCTAAATACTACTGGTCTCTATGTAAGATAAGAACTTAGCTGAAACCGACAGCAAACTCTGTTCAGGAAGAATCTATACTTCCTACAGAAATTACTGGTGTGTCACTTGGGATTAAGTAATTTTCAAGTGCCTTTTTTGTTCTTTTTCTTAAATATGGGAATTTAAAAAAATGAAATAATCCCCAGTAGCTGGTAGTCTCATCTTTTACTCAACAGCTGATAAACCTAAGGTATACTTAACAAATATTTCAAGTGAGAAGCTTTAAATATTGAGAAATTAATACCACACTTAGAAAACGTACACTCTTAACATTTCTTGAGGACAAGAAAAAAAAGCCATTTAGTATTAGTAGAGGACATTTTACCTGACCTGTAATTTTGAACCTTATATCTTCAAACTCCTAAACCCTATTTCTTTGGATATACCTACGATACTTTTGCATGATGGCTAACAGCTCCCTCACACTCAGCTACAGGAGGTTTCCCTTTGAGTGCGGTGTCAAAGGGTACAAATGGGTATGCCATAAATGGGATACTGGAAATATGTATCTAAGATGCCTCTATGAGGTACAGAAGGGAATCCAGGTAAGTTATTCTGCATGGCTCCTGTTCTACAGGAGAGCCACTTTTTAGACTTGGAGATTATGTCACTCCTAGCAATTAATGCTCATACAATCCTTTCTTATTAATTATTATTTGTATTACCATTGGGCCAAGAGTCCTTGTCATAGACCAGGATCCCCTGTGAAACATACTGGACAAACACAGGGGGAAAAAAAATGGTTCCTGTTCCAAAGAGACAACAGGAAGATGCAGACAGACAGAGGAGTACAAGGAAACAATAGCTACCTGCAGATGTTTTAAAAAAAAAAGTGCTTTACCAAAAGCAGCAGCGCATTACTTCAACCCAGCTCTGCAGCATCTGTAAAGACTGGCACTTCAGCAGGGCTTTTAGCTAAAGCCAATTCATTCAGCTATTAAATAAAAGTGCCAAAAAAGCCCCACTAAAGCACATGATCTCTACAGACTCTGCAGAGGCGGCTGGAAGTAACATGCTGCCTCTTTTGGGCATGCATGGGGCTTAGCATGGGAATGTGCACAGTTTAAAGTAAAGCACTGTTTTTCGTTGTTGTTTTTTTTAAATGTCGGCAAGCACCCAATGAGACAATTAGTAGACAGCTTGAAAGGCAGTGGTCGCAGAACGCTGTTGTCAAGCATTTTATTCATTCATGGCAAAGAAGAATTCTAAGAGAAATGTGTAAACAGAAGTGAAGCTGCCCAACTGTGAGAAGTGGCATAAGAGATGTCTATATGAAAGATGTCTATCTGAAAATTTAACAATTCCGTGACACAGGCTGGCATCCTGAGTAGTTTAGGAGAGTGGACAATACTTGTTAATGAATGGGAGAGCCACTAGACTGCAAGGGGCCTGGAAAGTGTAGCCTGTTGTGATAAAGAGGAAGCTAGTGGAGAGATGCAAGAGATGGATGACACTGGCTGCATCTACATGAGACACTGACTCATTACTGCAGTATGGGACAACAGCCCCAGGTACTGCCATTATGGAGGGAGGAAGAGCAAAAGTAGCCCCATCTCTTCTCCTGCAATCAACATGGTGGGAGCTGATGCTGTCCTAGGAGTCATGTGGTTGTCCTAGACACAGAACTCTGCTGCTGTGCCTCTGCTCCTGAGCGCCTCCTCCCTTTATGAAGTCACTCCAAGTGTACATTTGCTGCCCAAAGATGACCATGGTCAACTGTGTTAAAGGCAGCCAAAAAGTTAAGGGGAAAGAATAGTTCCAATTGTTCCAAGGTCCGGCTAAAAGGAAGTAATCAGATCTTCTGTCAAGAATGGTTTCAGCAGAGACCAAGGACCAGATGCCAGACTGGAAAGAGCCTTGGATGGAACTGGAGGAGGGGAACTACAGATAGTTGCTGGAGACAGGGGGGCAGTATGGGTGTAGCAACTGGGGTCAATTAGGAGGGGAAAAGCAAAGATACTTGAGACTACAACATATCTGACAAGGGAAGGAACTAGGGATGGGCAAAACATTAAAGATTACTATATTTCTTGTAATCTGAGACAAGGTCCTCCCACCCCCTCACAACAATCCCCATAGGGGAAAAAGAAAACCTCATTTTAGTTTTGAGTATCTGCCTGGAGCAGGTGGAAGCTTAGCTCTGGCTTTGGCCCTTGGCTTGGAGATGAACCTGGAGCTTGCCCCAGGCTAGGGTGGCTTATGTGGCAGAGGAACTTACAGAAGGAAGAATGTGGGGGAAACTGCACAGTGGATGCAGGCAATGTTCCTTCTAAGGTGTAGCCATCCATGAGCACCCCACTTTAGTCCGCGAGCACGCTGCTTCGGTCCATTCCCGAATTGGTCTGCTTCCCCCTTTAATCTTTAATATTATACTGTGTACCAGATGCATTCTTTAATATTTGTCTCAGTCTATTTATTATCTTATTAGATGTTTTTCTTTAAAGGCCCAATTCTGCTTTTAATTTGCATTGTTGTAAATAATAGAAGAAACTAGCTGTAATACCCACATGCTACCTTGTAATCATGTCGATGTGGCCAGGATTAAGACTTAATTAATACTTAAATATGGCCAAGCATTTGAGTTCTCTGTCTTCAGTTACCAAAGAGCTGACTTTGTCTCCAGTACCTGTTACATTAAGTGTGTGTACCTCCCTGTCATGTCTCTCGGACCCACATGCAGGCTGCGCTCTGACGGCTCCCTGCCTCCGCGCCTCACTGCAGCCTTTGAAAGCGGTGCAGCACCGTGTGCATCCTGCCACTGGCCGGGTCCGGAGCAAGGCACATGGCATTGCTTTCAAAGGCTGCACCGAGGCGCAGAGGCAGGGAGTAGGCCCATGGGGCTGCCGGGCTTTGGCGCGGGAGCTGTGGGGCTTGCGGCACAGGGATGAAAGCTAAGATTAAGGTGAAGCTGGCGGGGCTCGGGGCGAAGCTTGCCTGAAGGGGCTGGGGACCGGAGCAGGTTCCTGCAGCCAGTGGAGCCTGTGCAGTGCGCGGCTTGGTCCCTGCCCCTGCCTTGCCTTGGGGAGGAGCTGCTGCCTGCTCCGCGCTGCAGGCATCGGGGCCCGGCTCCTTAAATTCCAAGTTGTCTTGGACTTAGGTAAATACAGTAATATAAAGAATGAGGGAAGAGTTTGCAAGAGGGAGTTCAGGAGAGAAGATAAGATTGGCTCCTTGGGGCAAACAGATGGGTGAAAGGAGAGGAGACAAATTACTGCGTTCACACGAGGGAACAGGGGCTGGGGGGAATTGTATTTTGTCAGTTATTTATGGAAATGTTGGCAAGATCACTCACATACACCGTATGCACTTGAGACAATATTTTAAATGTCCTCTATTAACAAGCAGAAATAACTGCAGCCCGAGAAGACTAAGCTAGAAAAGGAAAGATAGCAGCAGGTGATTCAACTTAAGATTTAAAATGTAATAAGGCTTTGAGTTCAATGTCTTGTGGAGATTGTTTTTTGTAAGAAGTTTTTATATTTTTTCTCGTTGTAGTAAAACAATCTGTATGGCTTTTTGTTTAAGTGGGATCCAAAATTATTCTGTATTTACCAAGACTATTGAAACAACTCTTTGTTGGAGCACCAGCACAATGTACAATGTTAAATCCCCAGAACGTGGGCATTTTACATACTTCCAAACAAAAGAATAATTAGGGATGACTAATTCTGCAGCATCTAAGGAACAAATTCTCTTTCACCCTTCCCACACATCAGGGTTTTACTTTTTATTAAAACGGGATAAAAACGTAGAACTTAAAAAAAACTCCACTCAAATTGACACACTTGAAGACAGGTCACCAAAGGAGAAGTGCAAAATGAAGTTATTTTTTCCACCAAGATTGATGCATACCAAACTTTTTTTCTGTAGGGATTATGCGAAAGGGAGAAGAAGACTTCATTATCCATATGGATTTAGCCCTTGACTCCCATACAGAGACTGCCAAAAAGGGGGCCAAGTAGGGCCATCTGCACAGGCACGTTGTCAGGTTGACATCTGCCTGTTGGGCCTAGGATTTTAACAGAAGCGTAGCTCCCATATTATCATCAGAATTCAAGATGAGTTTGTTTGTGGAGGCAGAAACAAATAGTTGGTAAAAAATATATCTCTCTCCCCACAACCAGTATAAAAAATACTCAAAATTACCTGTTCCATTTCCATCTGATCCTTGTAGATATGGAAAACGGTCTACTTCCCAAGGTGAACTGGCTGAAGTTAGAAATGCTGTCAGATCACTATAGCTGGTGTTCTCTGGCAACGTAAGGGCTCTCCTTTGAAACTGAACTCGAGGCTGGCCCCGTGCACCTATGAAAATTTAGAAATGACATTATATCTAATATGACATTATATTCAATGAGCATAGCCTGTTCATGATTTCATAACAGGGGTGCCCAAACTGTGGTACACAAGGCATCTCTGGGGGGTACATGAAAGAAATTGTGTTATGGCAGATTTAATTTTCATTATAATAATCATTCGCATTTAAAAGGTTAAAATATAAAACATATGTTGGTAGGGGTATGCAGGCAGCTGGTAAAACTGGAAGGGAATACACAAAAAGAAAAAGTTTGTAAATCTCTGGTTTATATATATATATATATTAAACTGCCCTTTAAAAATGCACTTAAGAGACACAGAGAATAGTGTCCCTTCCTATGAGATATGGTCTCTTAAGAACTACAAGTCCCAGA
>NW_017729004.1:49769496-49772862 GCF_001723915.1 Gavialis gangeticus | reverse complement strand
ATTTGTCACCTGGCTATGAATATCTCCTTTCTGTTATTTTGGTATACCTATATGATGCATTGATTTTTACAAAGTACTTCACATTGAGAGGGTGAGAAGGATCTAAAATTACATAGGTATTGGTAAATTGTTATTCTGAAAACTGTCTGACAAGTATAACATTGTTTTCACGTAAAGCAGGGTGAATTCCAAGTAAATTAGTGTGCTTCTGCAGGCTTATGGAAAAGAAACATGCTCATTGCATTTGAAAATGAAAAATGATGCTAAGAGGCAATTCACCGTGTTTCACGCATTTCTCATGAATCAACTTAACTAGTTGAAAGTGGAAATATTTAACTTTTAACTTAACTCAAGTTAATTTTAAAGGCTGCTAATGTTTAACTTCAACTAGTTACATTTTTCTTAAACTTTTCCCATGACTGCATAAAAGGCAATCACTTAGTGGGCCAGGACTGTCTACTGATAGTTTCAATTAATTTGAGTCTCAATTCCCTATTTTCTTTTGCTTTTAAAGCCTAGATCTATTCACGGGTGCTGAGTATGCAGGTGCCCAAGGGCTCTGGCCCCCCTTAGGAGGAGGGTTGTCAACTGAAATGCATAAAACTTTCCACGTGTCCATCATTTTAGCCTCTCCCCCTGCAAAAATAAAAGTTGGCACCTATGGATCCAGTTACCACCTCGTGCCATAATACCGTAAGTTTGGCAAGGACTGTGCTATAACAGCCACTGGCTGGTCAAATACTTGTGCACAACACTACTCAGTATAATTTGTGGAGAAAAAAAAATTGAGGATTATGATGCACGTAACAAAAATAAATATGAGTAAGACTATTGTAACTGGTTTTATCCAGACAAATTTAGCTATATGAACAGCACTTTGGTTGATGATTTCTGAAGGGGTTTAGATAGCAGACAATGTGCTATAGTTAAGAGACAGCAAATAAAACACTGATTTAGAACTCGGGAGACTGGAATCTTTTCCCAACTCTGCCTCTGACTTGCTAGGGGAATTTGGGTATGTCATTTCACCTCTGAGTTTCAGTTTTTTCAATCCATCACATGGGAATAGGATTGTGCTTGCATCCTTTGTGAAGTGCTTTGAGATCTACTGATGAAGAACAATATGAGACTAGATGGCAGCTTTAGGAGCTCTGTAGGCAATGAATCACTCTTCTGTTTGGAGGAGGAAGCCCAGAATTCAAACTGCTTTGCCAATGATTTGCTACAGATAAACACGAACTGGTCACTCAGGGTGAAAAATCACCAGTGGTAAGGCGGGTTAGTTCAGGAACTACCCTACCACTGGAGTTATGCAAAGGGCCTGTGCTAAACATCACTGTTGAAGGAACGGCATCTCTTCTGTACCACAGTATAGGTCAACATAGCCTTACAGAAGTAAGTGCAATGAAGGGGCAGACTGCTAAGAATTCACATTGATCTATTGACCATCAAAGCCTGAGCAACTGGCTAGAAGAGCCAACAGGTACAATAGTGCTAATCACTGGCTCAGGCTCGGGTGAAACTGAATTTCCTATTTCTGCAGGCCATCAGCACAACCCCAGATTGCTAGACTGTGTGTAAGATTTCATCTTTATCTTTTTATGTCAGCATGTAAATTATTAACCACCAGTTACATTTTCTACAAAATCAGCACTCACAAACAGAAGGTTTTCTATCACAACATGATTTAAGGGAGGTTAGTATAATAGTTTTTATGTTAGTTTCCTATAAACATCTGGTTTATGAAAACAATAGCTGTTTTTGATAGATTCTCACCACTAACCACATTTTGCAGCACAGAACAAAACCCTATCTGCAAGCCCCTGACACAACATACAAATGAAGATTTAAATCAAAAGCTATTCTCAAGGGCTCTTTGATATTCAAATGGATACACCCAAAGCCCACACAAGGTTAAGAGTCAAACAACTCTGTTCTTACTGTAAATTATGACTGTCAAGTTCCAAGATGCCCACATGGGATAGCTGGATTTTTTTTCCACCATCCTATTTCAGAAGTTTCATGTTGGTGTCAAGTCAACAGAAAAATGAGCCAGGGGTTAGGATTCAGGCTCCTTATTATTTTACAACTGCTTATGTCACTAACCAGGAGACTAGTCCTGTCTATTTCCCTGAATTATTTTTCAGAAAGTCTTATTACAATGATGCATAAAATCCCACATAACAGAAGCAATACCTCCAGACAAAAACTGCAACACACTTAAAACATATGTATCCAATGGTTTAGCTTTTATTTGTTAGCCAAGCAATACACTGATGATCATATACATTAAATTGTATTACACGAATATAAGTTTAATGAATACTTTGAAGGTTTCCTTTTCTGATTCTGAAATAAAAGATCTAATAGTGTTTATTACATGCTGAAATAACTGAAGCAGTCTCTTAAAACAAACAGGATCCTTAAACGCTTAATATAGCAGTCTAAAAACATATTTCTGGAATGGGAAGAAATCTCTCGCAGCCAGTTTCCAAGCCTAAATGGAAAACAACATTACAGACTAAATAAATTAACTACAATGAACTCAAGGGAAGACTTATATCCCTAGTGCTTTGCAATATAGTAGCTGCTGAACCTCAGGGACAGATCTATTCAAACTTTCAGGAATGCTCGCCTCAACCGCCGGGTTTCATATGTCCCTAAAGGATAAGTATCTATAATAACAAACAAATAGAAAAGAAACCCTGCTAACAAGCAACAAAGAAAGCAAAAACTAGGATTGTCTCTCTCTAAACAGTTCAATGTAAAAACTGCAACATTTTTGGCTGTTTGTGGGTATAAGATTAATTATTCAAGTTGCCAAATACCAATATAATAATTCTGAAGACCCATGTAATTAAGAATTTAAAACAAAATAGTTCTTGTTGAACCAGTTAGCACATTAATTTACTGGGAAGCCCTGCAATTTTCATTTAAGAAAACTATGTGTTGAATAGTCTTTCAGGGAAGAGTGCTGTCGACTTGTCATACACAGAAACTATATTTCTGAAAAAAGTAAAAATAGTGAACCTCAGTTCTCTCAAACAATAAAGTCAATACAAACGCAGATTGTAAGCCACAAGACTGACGAATTAAGTACGCTGGGAAACCAGCAAGCAGTAAGCAAAGTAATTTAAAATACACTAACTACCCCACACTCCCTTCTTCATGGATGATTTTTTAGTGCACATGTATGAATTGTCTAAATCAGGGGTGCTCAACTTCTGCCTTGCAGGCCAAATAGGGCCTGAGAAGCTCTCCATGGATCAAGAAATTTGGTGGCAGCAGAGAAGTGGCAATGAATATGGCCACCCTCCTCCAATGCACTGCATAGCAGGTTATGGCCAGGTCACCCCCCCCCCCCAA
>NW_017729004.1:49757509-49769314 GCF_001723915.1 Gavialis gangeticus | reverse complement strand
GGTCCCCCCCCCCCCCCAAACACCTGGATCAGGCCAGGCCAGGCCCCTCCCCACAGGGCTGGATGGGGCTGGGCCACGCTCCCTTTCCCCCTGTGTGGCTGGGTTGGGTCTGGCTCAAGCCCTCTTTCACCTCCTTAACCTGTGGGACCAGGTTGGAGCTGGGATGCTCTCTTTGTGTGTTTGGATGGAGCCCTGCTGCAACTGCCCCATGCCCAATCAGGACCGTCAGCCAGATCCAGCCCATGGACAGTATGGGCACTGCCCATCTAGCCCACCAGCCAAAAAGGTTAAGCATGACTGGTCTAAATGTAGAAATTGCTATGAAATAAACCAAGGCATAAATTTATAATGTGCTTGCTTATCTGTACTAACTCCCTGTACCCTGAGTATATAAAAGGTGAGTAAGCTACTTTATCATTGGGAGCTTATGTTTTCACTGTTTTTTATTGTTGAAGTATCTTTTTGACCTTAGAAAGATTTAACTAAAGAAATCAGTTTCTGGGCCTTGTAAAGTTGTGATTCTTCTTAAAATGAACCTATGCTCTATTGAACCTTACAAACACCCATGCCGGCAAACTGACTAACTCTACTGCTGCATGCGCTAGCACACTGAATAGAAGCCATTGCCTTTACACCTCAAGGAAACAGGCAGACTGGGGAAGCTGTTGAAACTATAGCACCACACTTGAATTGGTGTGTGGCCTTCCTTAATATGAATACAAAGCCAAAACTTAGCATAATCCAGCAAGGAATAATGCCAGTGATTGTGCTTCAGTCTGTGTAAAACATGTGAAGCACAATCAACCCCAAGCACTTTTGTAAGGAGGTCACTGTAAGAAATGCATTACTTATGCATTACTGGAGGAGAGATATCTTTACCTTTGGTTAATTGAGTCCTAAACCCAGCTTGTTAAAAAATTGGTATTTTTCACCTTTTCTAGATGACCTGACCCTACACAGCCTGCATGTGTCTGTGGTTGCCAAGTTCCCTCCTCACAATGGCTTTGAGTGGATCTGAGTGGACTGTACCGTTACCATGAGAATGGAATCAGCCAACTTGGTTTTGACAGGCTTCTCAAATATAATTACTTGTACACCTTGCCAATTATTCAGTGGCACTGGTAACTGTTGCACAGGGTAGGCTCTTCCATCCATGGGATCAGGGCTCTAGACACCAGGATTCCCAAGTCTGTGTGGAGTTTTAATGAGCCTAGGTCTGCTCTCACTTTTCTACTGGAGTGAATCCTGACAGACTCTTCTGAAGTAATTGAAGTAAATACAACTGGTATAAGTATGAGAAGAATCAAGCCATATGAGCTGTGACGGAGGATTTGTAAGTCTTGGTAGGATGCCTAGGATTTCTTTTGTTTTTCTTTCTTCATTTCTTTTACTGTAACAAATATAGGAGTTGGGTCTTATATTTTATGGGATGGAGAATGTATGAGAGAAGGAAATATCTTGTTATCCTAAGATAAAGAGGGAGGATAAATCATGTAAATGGTTTTTCCTGTGTATGAGAGAGAGTTGAGAGCCAATTCCTAGGGTCTGTAATATTTTGGATAATACAACACCTCTCTCCTGTACTTCAGATATATCATTCTAATTTAAAGGAAGTATGGGGTAGCTGTGTACATTCAGTCATAGGAGCAAGACGGGTTGTGGCAGATACTGTTTGTATTAACATCATTTAACAAGTCAACTTTATTCCTGATTTAGAAAATACCAAAGGAGTGTTGCAAAGCTTTTAGCTTCTGGATTTTGCAGGGGGAAAAATTTTAGTTGTATGGTGAACTGTATGATGTTAGCAAACTTTCAGTAGAACAGGAATGTTTAATATGCCACAATAATAAAGTAATATTCTAACCAGTATTCCATAGTTTATCTGATGGAGCCTCTTGTGGTTCAGTGTCTTCTCCAGGCCAACTAATTTACAAAATCAGATTCATAATGTCAGCTCTCCAAGTGCAGAATGACTGTACTGCTGCTGGATTTGTTATACAGCTCTTTTCGACAGAGCTCTGTTCTATATATATATATATCTTTTTTTTTGTTTAGCACTTTTTCAGTTGTAGTCATATCTAGTGTTCTCACTAATGAAAAGCCTATTGTGTCTGAATGGTTTCTACTCATAAAAAAGATGTCAGCAATATTCCTTCAGATAAAAGAAGAAGGTCATCTTGCATGATTATGGCACGTAAAGAAAGTAACACTCCATGGTTCATTAACTTTCTGCTATAGCCCAAGATGATGATATTTATAAAATCAGATTAAAAAAAACCCACTGCATAATTTATACACAGGTAGGGTTACCCAGAGAGAGGCAGAAACCCTTGCTTTAATTTAAAAGCGAGCTCCTTTGAGCATCTAAGAGCTTCATTAACAGACTCACCTGAGCACAATTCATTCTAACAAATTAGAAATAGGGTTAATTTATGTCACCCAAGTAACAGACATGTGGTTGAATTAATCAATGTACGATAGTGCTTTAAGAAGTCACAACACTATATTCACTTGCATTTTGACCTTGTGAAGGGCTCTCCCTGCCCTGGCTTTATTTTTCAGATTAAAAAATGGAAGTAATAAGCAATAAACAATTTAGGGCAACAGAAACTGAATAATGAAGATTGGTGAAATTATGTTAGATGATGTAATAAGCAGCAAATAAAGAAAATACTTTCTCTAGCCAGCATAACAAAATGTAAAGAATTTTGAGAATTATTTAGAAAGAATGTAAGGAGATAGGCCCACGTATATTGAAATGCTCACTGATTTGGTAACAGGTTCCTAACATGATTTCCCTGGCTGAGTAGACAGGAATGTTTTGCTATCAGTGAAGTAATTAATCAAATTAACATTTATTAAAGTGAGGCCATAGGACATGGACCTGGCTTTACACCATCCAGGGAAATTCTAACATAACGGGTTAATTTAACCGCAAAGCGAAAGGGACCGGGACATCTATTCTTTTGTTTTTTTAAATACAGTTTTTTAATTCTAACGTCAACCTCTAGAAAAAAAACATACCTTGAAACCCTGAGACAATCTGTACTACATCTTCATAGACCATCAGAGTAGCAGATCGTTCAGGAAGAAGGCCAAGGCTCAGTGACGAAAACACTGTGGAAGGTAAGTTGTTTAAGTGGGATATATTTTCAATTTTTACAAAAAATAACATATTTGAAAGATTTTAGATTTAGATAATTCTCTTATTCAAAAAGGGTATTTTCTTCTGTTACTCCCAAAAAACAGCCAACCCAAACTCCTGTAGTTACAGAAAAGCAAATGTCTGCATTCACAAAAGAACCCATCTGTGTCATAAACCATGCATTTTATTGACAGAGTGATTTATCACTTATCTAAACAATACATTTTCACTTTCAGACTATTCTAAAATGGAAAGCACTTGAGAAGAGGTAATATTCCAGATTATGGAACAGAGAACTGTGGGTCAGGAATCTTTATTCCCAGTCCCACTCACAACATTATGTAGACATAAGTAATACGCTAATTCTGCCTCTGCTTAAATCAATTTTTCTATCTGACCTACCTTAAACAGACACTCACTGGATTAACTCTTGAGATACTTAGGTGTAAAGAAATGTAAAAGTATTGGGATGCTTTTCTGTCAGCATTGGTAGGTCTAAAGTTTGACCTTTTATTTGTCTGCAAAATTACAATAGTCGAAGTCATGACTACCCACCCTCTGTGTAATGAAGGTATTGTGGGCTTGCCTACACTATGATGGCAGCCAGCCTCAGCCACAATGCTTCCAAGCATACTCTAAACACGCACACAAGCAAAGCAGAAACTGAGGTATTAAGACCTTAAAGATGCCGCAAAGCAGCTTTACTCAGCCTATTTCTGGGTTTGAAGTCTATCTGTGGGAGCAGGTGGATGGGGCATACTTTGGAACACCCTGGCCAGGGCATATTGCCTCAGCACTGTAGACAAGTCCTATATGCAGCAAAACAATATGATTCTAGAATATAGTATGGAAAAGGGGTAATATGCAGGGAGTCTGCTGCACAGGATCTATACCCACTATGCTGGAGGGGAAGTGGGGGTGGAGGGAGAGGGGAAGGGCAGGGAAAGTATATCCTGCATGCCAATCCCTTCTGCCTAGGGAACCAGGGATATGTACCATAGCTACTTAGCATACTTCAGCCCTGACATCATGACAACGATAAGGAGCAGTTCTCCATCCACTCCATGACTGCCAGAAGAAGAGGGGAGGAGGAGAGAGAAAGAGTAGGAAATTCCACGTAGACTGAATATTTTTTAGGCCAGGGAATGTGTGCATCTGTTTGGAAAGTGCCTAACACATTTTGGAGCTATCACAATCTGAGGAAGAGATTTTCAAAAGCAAAGACCCCTTAAATGTTTACGTGCTTTGGAAAACTCCGCCTGAATTATTCCCCTAAAAACTTTATAGTAACAAATCAGAAATCTGGACTCTAGATATCCATTCCAAGTCACTCATGCACTTTTTAAAGAGCAGTAATTTTATTTTAAATTAGCAGAAATATATAGATAGTGTCAGTTTAACAAATATCAACTTAAAAATTCCCCATGAGCTCATGTGAGCATTAATAAATCACACAATAATTACTTAAACTATAGCTATTTTATAAAAGAATTTACTTTTTAATATTCTGCATATCAAACTAGAATTTTAGCCCAGGGAACACAGTGAAACAGCTAAATAACAGGTAGTGTTAAAGGGTTCAGTTACAAAAACTGTTTGTTTTTACTTAGTAATTTAATTTGTAGGAGTGAAAGCCAATGTAATTCAAGCACCCTAGGGAGCTGAATACAAGAATACATGCCAATGTTTTTTCTATTGCACGCTGGGCCACAATACATGAATAGCCTTTGAACTTCTTTTGTGCTTTTTGCATAATCATTACTCAATGTGACAAATTCAGGGAGTAATAGATTTTGGGGGCAGAAAAGATTTTTATGATCATTTGTAACACAGGTCAGAGGATTTTCCTGTATTAATATAATCTTCCAGTGAAACAGTTGTGCTTGAACTAGAGTGGATACTTTTCTAAAAAGAATGCCTTGTAATTATGCTTAATAGCCAGTGATGGAAAATTTACTATGACCCTTAGTAAGTTGTTCCCATGCCTAATTACACAATACAATGTCTGTTCAAAAAGTATCGAGACTAAACGTGTATTTGTGGTACAAAGTATTGGGTGGGGGGTGTGGCTTTGCTGAACACATCTGAGCGTGTTGGGACTCCTCTGGACAGGTTTGCAGCTCCTGGTGTTTCTCCAGTTTTCTGTGGCCAGCGGTTGAAGTAAGATCATTTGTGTCTTGCGTCCCCTTTCATTATGTCAGAGTACCCAGAACCGTGCATGTGCATTAAATTTTGCCTGAATATGGGGCAAACGGTAAGTGAAACATTTGAATTACTTAAAATAGCATTTGGTGCTGACACTATGAGCCATGCAAGAGTTTTTGAATAGTATCATTGGTTTAAAGAAGGATGATCATCTATCGAAAGTGATGAGTGTTCTGGATGCACTTCAACATCACAACATGATTAAATGTGGCGGCAGTTCGCAGTTTGGTTCTAAATGATAGGTGACTGACTGGCCAAGAGATAGCAGAAGAAGCTGGAATTTCTGTTGGTTCATGTCATTCAATTCTAACTGGTGATTTGGGAATGAAATGACCAGAAAAATGACCAGAAAAGTGTGTGTCTGACTCCTGGATGCTTCACCACGACAACACACCTGCCCACTCAGCACAGCTTGTGAAGCAATTTTTTGTCAAATTTTAGCCAAACGCTGTATCCCACAAGTGCCACAGCCTCCATATTCAAATGATTTGGTCCCATGCAACTTTTTTATCTTCCCTCAACTAAAGAAAGCCTTGAAAGGAAAAAGGTTTTGTGATATGAAAACCATAAAATGAAATGCAAGTGAGCAGCTTTTAGTGATTCCACAAATTGCTTATCAGAGGTGCTTCCAACAATGGCAGAAACGTTGGGAGAAGTGTGGGGCTGCAGAAGGAGCATACTTCGAAGGAGATTAAGCCGAAACCCCTGTAAATAAAATATTTTGTTTCCTACAGCATCATTCTTGATACTTTTTGAACAGCCCTTGTACATTAAAAAATTGTGCTTTATCTTTTAATTATTCCAGCCACTGTTTCTTCTTATACATTTGTCTGCTGGACTGAGGAGCTCTCCACTTTCAAATTCTGTTCTATTCCACTAATTACATCCAATAATCCCAGAGACGTACTTTCTAGGATAAGAGTTCCATTGCCTGTACGTGTGGCCATCATTTTTCATTCCCAGGTCCATACCCATTACAAACTCAACTGTTTGGCTTCAGTGAATTTAGCAAACAATTCAGATTCCTTGCGCAGTGACCCATCTACCTTATCATTTACCACTCTCCTAAGCCTTGTCTCATCCACAACCTTCACCAGTAATGATTTTATGTTTTCTGCCCAGGCACTGGCAAAAATGTTAAAAAATGAAGGACTAAGAACTGACCTTGTAGAACCCCACTAGACATCTAGTGATTCCTAACTTCTGTTACAAGGAGACATATCATTTAGCTCTTTTTAATGTGTATTTCTGTGATAGAAAATCATCTTTGTTGCTCAAGATATTGAAAATTGCCAACTCAAATGCCTTACAAAAATCTATGTACATTATCAGCATTATGACTAATCAACTAAACTAGTAAGTCTGTCAGAAAAAGATATTAAGGGTCCCTTTATGCATACAGGTAAAGGCACAATGGGATCTAATGTGCCGTTCATACAATCGCACCTCCAGCCATACTACATGTGCTTGGCAAGATGTGTGATCATGGAATTGCACATTAGATCCGATCGCACCTTATTGCCGGTGTAGGAGAAGCCTGATCCTGGGCTCCCTCTGCACTGGCTAGAAGCATGCTCCTGCAGCTGGGAACCCCTTCAGCTGAGGGGCTCCTAGCTGCAGTGGTGCCCCACATACCTCTGTGACTGGGAGATGCAGCTGCTGTGATCTCCCAGGCACAGGGGCTCAGCGCAATACCAGGCCTGGGAGACACAGGCAGATGCAATCTCCCAGCCCCAAGGGCTCCACATACCCCTGCCTGGGTCCCAGCAATGGGAGGTACACTGCTGGGAACCAACATTTGGAGCTGCGGGACTCTGGGTCCCAGGAGCTGTAGGGTGCTGCCAGATCCTAGTGGGCAGCAGCTGGGGATGAGGTCCCCTCAGTTGTGGGACTCCCAGCCTCAGCTGAACATGGTGTACTCAATGGTATACTCCACGGTCATCTCCAGCTGCAGGGGAGACCCTGCTACACATGTAAATTAAAGCTGGAGACCAACCAGCTATAAAGCTAGTACCCATTTTTTGAGGTCTAACTTTACAGCTGTTTGGACAATTTTATAGCATGACGGGTACTTTGCATGTGTAGCTGGTTTCATTTAGTTGTACAATTTACAAGCCAGTTGTGCGATAACTGCACCAGGTAGTGGGGACCCAAGTTAATTTGGTAAGAATTGCCTGCGACCTACCCATCCCAGACATGTTCCCCTGCTTTACTGTTTTACTAATCAAATTCTGTATCATTCATTCCATTATTTTGCCCAGGGACCACATTAGATTGATAAATATATAGGTACCCAGTTTAGCTCAGAAGAGACGCTTGGACCCAGAGACATCCTCAACCAGTTCTTCTAAAACTCTTGAAAGCCAGTTACCTGGACCTGCCCATTTAAAAGTGTCTAGCTGTAGTTGTTGCTGTTTAACATCATCCTGAATAACTTTTGGCAAGGAAAGTATTTCATCATCATGTCATTAGAATACATCATCTGTTTTTATCCTCAAATGCATAACAGATTCCTTAAGCATTTCTGCCTTTTTTTTATTATTACAGGCAATTCCATCATGTCCATCTAGTAAACTAATTAATGTCCTTTTTAATGCCATACTTTAATTCTTCATATGCTTAAGCTCCTTTTTATCATTTTTAACTCTGCCAGCCCTGGGGGTTTTTTGCCAAGGGGTGAATACCATTAATATTTCTTCATACAAATGGCCTAGAATAAAAATTAGTTGTTTGGGAACTTATGAGAAAAAGAAGTGAAGACATGTCAAAAGAAGAGACTTTTCCCTTAATTTTGAATCTCCACCATTAGTGGATTCCTACTAGAAGGAGACAGAAATTTTGGTCTTTAAAATAGGTCAGCAGGCAGAAGGCTGCATTACACATAGCACTTTATCACACAATACTTTTCATGTTCAGGACAATTTACAAGATCATTAAAAAGCACCGATTTACATAAAGATAACAATGCCTAGACAGCCAAGAATATCTTCCATTATTTGTTTAGTAGTAGTTCAAACAATGTTCAAGAAATGAACTGTTAATTAGAGAGTCATTATTCTGTTCACAGTTCTTTTTAAAAAAATATTTTTCATATATTCTTCCTTGCAGCTAATTTAATTGAAACAGAAGGACTGACTGATTAAGCAGTAAAGTCCTGGAATTCAGTTGCTACTTAGACAAAGTTAAATTATACCCAGATTAGAGGGGGGGAAAAGACCATGATTGCTCTTATGCTCTTACAGCAGCATCACAAAATCAGTGGTTATACCGCTTCTTAGTATGTGGCTTTACCAGGCATGCTTTTTGCAATACATGATAAGCCCACTATACTGCTGCCTGAAATGATGTATCTGGTCTGTGAAGAAAAGCAAATAGACAATAAATCCTGGACCATATCCATTCCTGCATGAACCTCTTGCAGACGCAGGAGTATGCATTGGTAGAGTTCACTGCAGAAACTAAACTTGTATGTTCTGCTCTTTTACTTTCAGTATTTTATTCAGCTTGGACCAAACTCCTGTTTTTGTTTGTAGTATTCCTCACTTCCTGGTTCTTATGAACTGACGATCCTGCACCATTTGTGTTGTAAACACCACTGATAAATGTTTAAATACACGTATATAGACATATAAAACATTAAAAAGTTTTGTAAAAAAAATCCTTTCCCCCCAAACCTCAATATTTGGAGCCTAAATTACTGAACAACGTCTCTTTTAAGAGAGTACATCAAGGAATAGGTATTCTGAATTTGCATTTCTGAATCTGCTTTTGAATGTCTTTGTTGCAGATATTTAATCAGGAAAGGTATTAAGTTCCAGGTAAAGATAACAAAAAAGTGGATTTCGGTCCTACTGAAGTCAATGGAAAAATGCCTCTTGATTTCTATAGGGGAATGATAGAAGGCCAAACATTTTTTTTTTCCTGAAATGTGATCTTATTTCATCTTCCAAGAGAGAGGCCTGGTTGAAACTTGTACATATAGTTACAGCTCAACCAATTTCATCGACTTACCAAAACAATAGCACCACATTTGATTCTCTTCCCTCAAAGTCAATAGCTGAAAAATGTCACGTAAGTAAAGATTTTGGATTATAAACTTCATTGCTGAACAAGAAAGATTTCTACACCTCCCTGCCTGCCATCTGACACCAACAGGGAAGGAATCCTGCTTGATCTGCACAACAAAGAGCAGCCCCACAAAGACACTCTCATGGACCCAGAGGAACAGATTTCCAGCTTCTGCTTCCTCTGTGCAAAAATGAAGTTTATTTCCTACATATAGGAACTTTTTACCATCTTCAACTTTCCCTGAGCCTGATGAAGGGCACGTGAACTGGAAAGCTTGCAGAAAAAAGATTTTTTTTTTTTTTTGCAGTTTCTCAGTTGGCCCAATAAAAGCTATCATCTCTGAACGAAGAGTCCTAGATTTTTGGTTTTTTATGCAAGTAAAGCTGTATTCTAAAGATAGGTAAGTGATTGTAAGGCTGGTGCCACTGGATGCACTTATATATTAGTTAAGGCTCTCAGAAATATGGAAAGAATACTAAGGAAGCTGCCACTTGAATGATTGCTAAAACTAAAGGAGAAAGTCAAAGAAGTTTCTAGTTTTGGAAGAGACCAACCTTTTTTTTAAAAGCAAATTAAGGTAGGTAAGCAAACAGCATATTGCTGTGGGGAAAGCAGAAGACTAATAATCTGAAGACGAGGTTCTAGTCCCAGGTCTGTCAGAGATTTTCTGTCTGACTTTGGACAACTCACTTAACCTCTCTGCAACTGAGTTTCTTCCTCTGGAACATGGCGATAATACAACAATTCCCAACTTCCACAGAATGTAGTGACATTTACATTAACAATTATAATACTTCTCTCTGAAATATATGTGAATCTGTCATGTTGGAAAAAGTGATTGTGTCAAGATGCTACCAGGCATTTTTGCACCTGTCTAGAAGACTATAGCTGGACATGGGACAGAACTGAAGAAAAAAGGACTACTGTCAAAGTCTAGGGGGAAAATGTACTGGTACAATGCAGCTGCCAAAATAGCACACTGCAAAATAGAGCTGCCATACAGAAAACTTGTTAACTATATTTCTTATTTTCTACAGAAGGTGGACTGCAGAAATGATAAAAAGTTTTAAAAAGCTAGTGTTAACTGGGTTAAATGTTTTCCGCATCACATCAAAGAGATTCAAGAGTAGACTGAAATCCACAAAAAGAAACGATTTCACACTGGTGAGCAATCAGGGCAATCACTATGTTTATCAAATTACCCATATATTTTTCCCCAACAGCCACCCAGGACTGCAACCATTAGCATTAAACATACAAAAACATACAAAACTGTGTAACTTCCTTTAGATGCAAAATCTTACCTCAGAACAAAAATAAAGATCTCTTACCAGGCAATCTTATAGGTTTCCATGGTGCAGAATTTGGCACGTAAGCATGTTTACTAGCAGTAACAAACAGCTGATTGCCCAGCTTATACTGAAACTTGATGAAGGCAGTGCCATCTGCTCCTGAGGTTCCAGAGGCAATGGAAATCTGGTTGCTAAAAATCTCGATAAAGGCTTCGGTTACTGGCTGATGTGTGGTGGCATCACTTACATGGACCTTCAGTATCACTTCTGTAATGACAAACAAAGAGACTAATTATCCTTTGAAAACCTTTAATGGGCAGCAGCAGTTAGAACAAGTGAGGATGCCAAAGGCAAAAGAGATACGGGGCCCAACACTAACCTCTGACATAGATGTCTGATACCATCTATCTTCCCTACCTACTATTCTCCATTCGAAGTTACTGCCCTTTTGATAACTCTATGGAGCTGCCATCTGGCAGAACCTCATGCACAAGCAAGATATTTCACACACTTACAGCTGCTTCTGTCACACTGCGGGCCACCTGCCATGCCTCTGAGTCCTTATTCTACTGTTAGCACAGACTATGCAGGTGCTTATACTGCAGCTATCACCATGGAATCTGGGCAATAGCCAGTCAGTCTGTCTGAGCAGAAAACAGCAATCCAAGGCAGGAGGTTTTATATGCATTGATTACAGCAGCAATCAACTGACACAACGGCATGTATTTTGCTTCTTCGGAGTTAACCTGTCCTTTTCCCAGAAATTAATTATTCTTAAAAGAATTCCCAGATGTACAGTGTCTGGCCACTTAAAGTCTTATGACTTTAAGGATAGGGAGAGACATTACACATAGGCTGATTTAAGTGATCAAACTTCACTGATTTGGCTCAAACTGGTTTGTGCAACATCTGTCCCAGACCCCTTGCTGGTTTAAGATAAACCAGACTCCCCCAGCATCCCAGCAAGCTCTCTGGGCTGGGCTGGGCAGGGCTCCCCTCAGAGCTGGCCCCTCCCCTCTGCTCCCTGGCTGGAGCTCAGCAGAGACTGCAGGCATCTGCCTGGCTTCCCTCTGCTCCCCTCCCCACTCCCTGCTA
>NW_017729004.1:49744637-49752509 GCF_001723915.1 Gavialis gangeticus | reverse complement strand
CCTGGCTGGAGCTCAGCAGAGACTGCAGGCATCTGCCTGGCTTCCCTCTGCTTCTCTCCCCACTCCCTGCTAAGTCCCCTCTGCCTTACACAGACATCTCTCAGCATTCGCTAGCAGACCACATGCTGGCTACAGTCCATGCTGTGGCAGACAGGACAAAGGCAGAATCAACAGATAGCTGGTCACGCCCTTCTGTTGTTTTCTTAATGGGGTGGTAAACACTGAGTTAGGGGAGATAAACACTGTGTTATCAATTCCCTGCTAGGCTGGTGGGGGGGCGGAGAGGGGAACCCCTTCTTAATCAGAGCATCCTGCCAGGGCCTGGCCACACCCCCTTCACCTCAGCACTATGGAAGGGAAGGGAGCTAGCACCCTTCAGTTTCTAGCCTGAGCCAGTGCAGGCATGTGCCTGCATGCCTGGGATGTCTGTGTAGTTACAAACTGATTTAGCCTAGCCAGGTTAGACTAACCCGCAAAGATTGAATCAATTCAGGCTCAGGCTTTTTAAATGTCTGTCCCTAGCCTAAAACACAGGCTATGACATACTGCTTTGTTTTAACAAGTCAGTTATTCATTAGGCAGCTTGTTCTGCCATGCATTTTTAATAGTCCTTGGATAGTTCTCCTGCCCAACACCACTGCCTTTATCCCCACAATATCATTGACTGCCTACAACACCTAGGTATAGGTGCCACAAGTGGCACAGGCAGCCTTGGTGTGGCATGTAGGGGATTGGAGAGGGGACAGCAGCACAGTGGCAGACAGGGCAGGAAGCAGAAAGCAGAGCAGCTTATTGGACAGGAGAAAGGGATCAGAATGGCACATGGGGAGGGTGCAGAGCTAATTTGTGACGCACCTGCCAAAAAAAGGTTTGCCTCCAGTAGCCTACGGTATTGGACATACCGTGACAGCAGTGGTCCAACCCTTCCAACATTAGTCAAATATTTCCAAAGTATGGGACCAACTCATGTCTCCTGCTTTCCCATCTTGAGCAATTCTTGCATTCCCATACTGTATCTCAGCAGATAAGCTATTCTACAAAGCACTGAGATAATCTAATGCAACCTTCTCCTTCCTGTTCATGAGAGTTCAAACCAATTCCTCACTAACAAGCACATGTTCATGCTCCATATGCAAGTTATTTCTTCAAGTGCTGCAGAAGAAATACAGCATGATCTCATGAATGTTTTATGAATGTAACTGAAATATTATCTTACAGAGAACAATACTAGAGGTGGAGTTTTCTTACATGCATTAACACTTAAATTATTAGCCAAGGCTTAAAAAAAATAGTTTCAGTAATATGAAGGCAGTAAACAAGCAAGAAGTGGTTTTAAATAGAATAGCAAAGACCCAACATAAATCTTTGTAAATTCCAACTGTTAAATGATGTAACTGAGCATGCAGATGAAAGCAAGAAACAACTTCAGAAAATAAAGCTTACAGGGGATTTTTCATTGTGACGGAGCAGCTTTAGTGCTTCATCACTTTAAGGGCTGGAGCAGGCAGCCACCAGGTGGCTGATTGCAGTGGCCATTTTCAAACATAGGCCAGAAAGGCAGCAGTTTGGGTGGAGCAGCCAAGGAAGCAACAGGCTGAGCTGCTCCTGGAATACCTTGGAGGTTAAGATACAAGCTTTGGGGGATGGTTTGGAGGCTCCTGGTCCTGGGTATGACTTGAAACTGCACCCTGCTGGGGAAGGGTGGCTTGGTGGGGCTCCTAGTGGCATGGGAGCCCCCAGAAAATGCCAGGACAGTTACCTCCCTGGTGGGTAGGGGTGCCTTAAAATCTTAGCCCCCACTATATAGTGGAGAATATACAAACTATGGGGCCAGGCACACTGAAGGAAAGGCACCTGAGCCCCTGGGGGTGTAAGACCCCAAGCCCATAAAGAAGCAGTGTGGAGCCCCAGTGAGGGGGGAACAGAGGGGTGGGAGGCCAGTATGTGGGGCCAGGGGCCCAGTGTGTGTTTCTGTATGTTTATGTAGAGTTGCCCCGAGAGCCGCCAGGGCAAGCTTGGCCTGGGTCGGGAACTTGGCTGGCCACTACTCAGGTGAGGGTTGAGGGAGAGACCCAAGAGACTGTACGTCTGCCACCCAAGGCATGATCTGGATAAAGCCCCACAGCCTATGGGAGCTGCTCCAAGAAGGAGCAGGGCAGAACAAGTTGTTGATGCGAGAAAGAGACCCTGTGGGAGGGGGTGGAGTGCGAGAGGCCCTAGTGAGAGGAGGGTGGTGTGAATGTGCATGTGTAACAGGCCTGACAATGAGGGCTAAGTTTGGTATGGCTTTAGGTCGGGTGTGTAGCAAGAACTTATGATGCCATCTGCGAGACGTGAGCCACCGTGTAGGGGAGGTTCAGAACGGTGAATAGCACCCCCCTGGAATTGGGGCCTGTAATGGGTAGTCTCCCGCATTTTCCACCAGTTATGGGAACAGTGAAGTCATGGCAGGTGAGACTGGGTGAACTGCACCCCATAGAGACAGTGGGTGGGCAACTCAAGACTCAGCCCCAGGCTTGTCCCGTCGCATACATCTAATGAATGTTCTTCAAAACAACAGTGCTTTTCTCAATGTGCTTCAGTCAGAAATTAATCAGAACCCTTCATAAGTATAGATATTCTGTCTGAATTTTGAAGTAAAACAACCACACATCAGAAGCCACAAACAAAAATCCCATTATTATTCATCCTCATCATTAATCTCTCATTTTATAACTTGGCAACAAGACACACCGATTTAAAAAAACGTTCAGAGTGAAACATATTCTAGCCATTAAAGATCCTGCGTTTGTTCCCAGTTTCACACTTACAGTAAAAAAAAAAGGAAAAGAAGTCCAACATATGGAGGGGGGCAGGTGGGGAAGGAATATACACCTGAAGCGCAACACATATACATATACAATGACTCCTAAGCCCCACCTTAATCAGCAAGTCCCATGCTACATGTTACAATTATCAAGCAATTAACTGGTTAATTGTGCAATTACCTTGAGACCAGCTATACATACCTATCACGCCATAAGAAGGTCCAACCACCTATAAAAGTTAGACCTAAAAAATATGTACTAACTTTATAGCTGGTTACTATTGAGCTTTAATTTGCATGTGTAGCAGGGTCTCTCCTGAAGCTGGGAGCCCTCACAGCTGAGGGGTGCACCATGCTCGCCTGGGGCTGGGAGTCCTGCAACTGAGGGGACTTAGCCCCAGCAGCTGCTGACTCTGGGTCTTGGTAGCACCCTGCAGCTGCCAAGTCCTGACAGCATGCTCCCTTGTTTCATGCAGCCCTGAGGATGGGAGACTTGGCAGCCATGAACTCCCAACTCTGGGGGCTTCATGTACCTCCAGGGCCCCTCAGCCTGAGACTGGGCTCCCTGTGCACTGGCAATAGTGATAGCTCTAATGTGGATGGGATCTAATGTGTGGCATGGCAGGAGGCACAATTGTTTGGATAGCACATAAGATCCCATTGTGCCTTTACTTGCATATGTAGAGGGGCCCTATGGGCATCTTTACACGTGCTCTGGGGTGGAGGGGGAGGGGAAGGGCATTTTAATTAGAGTGACTCTCAGGAGCTACTCTAATTAAAATGCCTACAGTGTCTCATGTAATCAGTGTCTTGCACTTCAAAATCATGGTGGGGGTGCTTTAATTAAAGCTCGTTCAATGAGTTTTAGTTAAAGCACCCCCGCCGCCAGTTTGAAATGCAGGGATGCTGAAGCTGCTGGAGCATTCTAATTAAAATGTTCCAGCAGATTCAATTAATCAAGTCTGCTCAATCGAGAACATGTCAGAGCAGGCACTGGGCATGTGTATAGGTGTCCCAAGTAACTAATGCAATCTAGCATTGAAGACAGTTCATATACAAATAAAGGACTCCTTGATTACTGTATTTACAAGCAACAAGGCAAGTAACAAAGCAAGCTGCTTTTTGTTGTTTTTTTTAAATGCCCAAAACAAGTGCTCTTAGATCTGAAGCCACATACTTAAGTTGTTGGCATTTTTTTTCTTTTGATTTCTGTAACAAATACAAAGAACAAATGCAGCAAAGAAAGAAGGAGGCACACACAGAAAGAAGAACAAGTGAATGAGACGAGCTGAACAGTATGGTTACAAGATAGTTCAGAACTTAAGAGAGCAGAAGAGGTACTCTGACAACTGAAATTAGTTATATGCTAAAGGAGCTCTACAGCGTAACAGATGAGGAGGGTTATAAATTGAAAAAAGCAGGTCAGACCAATTAAAATATTTGTGAAAATTTCAAGTTTCACAATTGAGGCTGCTACTAGAAGTGATCAAGCGATGAAGATTGTGATTATATATCAAAGTCAGCATGCAAATCTTTTCTCTTTCTTAGAAAAGAAAGCAAAAAGAGGAGAAAGACCTAAGGGTTCTTCTTCTAGGACTCTTCTTTCAGATGTTGTGCTTCCCTCTCTCTCTCCCTAGACAATGCTAACTATTAAGGTCTCTCCCTGTGTCCTGTAATGAGCACTAAACGGAGGTTCTCCTGGAATACTGCTGCCAAACCAATATAATAAAAAGGCAATGAACAGGAATGCTTGCTTCTGCTTTGGGAAACTAGGGACTGAAAGTGGGTGACCTAAAAGCTACTTCAAATCAGGATCTTTAGATCCAAGACCCATTTTTATCTCTTTTTATTGTTTGTTTTTTTCTTCTAGAAAGGAAAAATCCTAGCCAACTGATACTAGTTGTTTATCTCAACTGACACACTTACGAATTGTCAAAGACTTACTTAATCAAGGGTTTTCTCCTACACACAGCCCTTTTCTTCTTATCTAATTCAGCAGTGAAGTCATGAGTGCTGAACCTATGGCATCACAATAATTTCCACAGCAAAAGACTGATTACAGTCTTCAAGCAGGAGACAGATTTTTTGGCAAATACCAAATGGTGCTAAGAGTAAAGCCCCACAGGATCATATCTACAGGTCAAAGGAAATCTGATTGGTGGAGAGCAGTCACAGGCAGAAGTTCAAACACATGTGGGACTGTAAGGAAGGCTCTAAAGTAGCTGGAAAATTGGTTGAAGAGCAGAGAACAGAGTGTACTGTGGAATAAAGAGTATGCACTACTGAAGACAGGAGAAGGTTCTGCAGAATTGTAGTACCGTAATTCTCCCCATGCAAAACTGCTATGTTCATTTATTACAGGGAACAAAGTGTTTTTTGTTTCTCCAGTAAAGTTTTGGAGGGAGTGAGGAAAAAAATAAGGATAGCAGTGTGATTACAACTGTACTGCTAAGGAAATACAGTATGTCCCAAACGTTTAAGGGACCCGGCTTTACTAAGTGCTCCTTATTTGATGATGTCCACTGGCACTATTTAGAGAAGTAAAAACAAGACATGGGCTTGTTTACACGTGACACTGTAAATGCATTTTCTGAGGGCATTAGGGGGAGGTTAAATCGATTAAAATGGCTGCCTGATATCACGTAAGTCAGGATAGGGGAGACTAGCGGGGGGTGGTAGGGTTGGAGGTCCAGCAGGCTGGAGGGGTCTGCTGGGGGTTGGGAATGGAGGCACAAGTCATGGGTGGGGTAGGGAGGCAGGCATGACCCACGTGTGGGGTGGGGGGAGCTGGCACTGGCGATGTGTAGAGGGTGCACGTGCATCCCCTGAGCGTGGTAATGTACCCCCTATGAAAAGGCGCAGACGGTGGTGTCTGCACATAGTCAGCGATCGGCAGCATCTGCAGGTGGTCGCTGACTCCTGGTTGGTGCTCACTGCCACCCCCTGCCACTGCCAGCACTGGAGGCACCTGTGAGAGATCCCCGCTTACCACTGCATTGCTCTCGTCACCATTGCCACACTCCTGCTGCCGTTGTGCCCCCCCAGCTGCTGGGGGTACACGTCGTTCATGGGGGCTGGTATGACCTGAAAAGGGGATGTGGGGGGGGAAGCACAACCCAGAGGGAGTCCCATCCCAGCGGACCTACACCCCATCCCTCTCCTCACCAGGACTGACTTGCTCAACTCTGGCAGCAGCAAACATAAAAAGCATAAAAGCAGCTGTACCTGGAGTGGCTTGTGGGATGGGAGTTGAGAGCACAGTCTGGGGGGACAGGGAGCAAGAGGCTGGGGGGGAATGACAAAAAGACCAGCGCATGGGAAGGGGAGAGCGGAAAGAGCAGGCCCAGGGCTGGGGCCAGTGACTGGGTTTCCCCACCCCAGGGCTACGCAGAGGAAGTGGCCAGAAGCTCCATGCACCAATTTCATCTAAACTGGATGAGTCTGATAATACGTAGATCCAGGTTCTGCAATTCTTAAACCAGGTTCTGCAATTTTTAGATCAGTTCATGAGCATGGAACTTCTCTTCAGTTACAGGTTTATATTGACTGCCAGTCATTGAGACCGGGTCTGTAAGTGTAAGGTTGTCACTGGGATGAGCTAAATTTAAATTGGGTAGCCATTTTGAACACCATTTAACCTCCTGAATGTCTGTTCTTCACCTCTGTGTCTTGTAGGGCTGTGCGAAGATTCAGTAGCTAATTTGGTCTGGAGGAGATTCAGCCCAATTTGGCATCCAAATCCGAATCAAACTGGGAGACCAATTAAAAGGTCCAAATCGATTTGGAAAAGATTTGGCATCACTTCAGAAATTTGAAGCAGGTTCAACATGCAAAATGCCCTGCAACTCCTAATGTGGACTCCCCTGTGCTAAACTGGCACCTTCGTAAAGCATAAGTATCTGTTAGCTCCTGAAGAAATTCTGGCACCCCAGGAGAGTGCTTACCTTCCTCCCATTCTTAGCACACACTCCTGTGCGGGCTGCTGTTCTGACACCCCCTCTGAATTAGCACCCACCTCTCCCTAAGTTACGCTCCCAATTCTATAGCTGTTGAAGGAAGCATATTACACAACTTTCCTAAACAGCATGAAGACTTCTGAGCTCCGAAGGGAAGGAAACAATACTTATATAACAGAACTGAAGGATGGGATGTAATGAGAAAAAGAAAAGAACACCCTCTAAGAGGAAATAAGTCCATCCAACACGTCATGAAATGGTGTGAGGCATTGTAACCAGCATTGCACTTTTGTTCCTTCTTCCTTATTACATATCAAGAAAAAAAAAGAAATATTCAGCAAATGAATCTGTCAGTTACATCAGAGGTATTTAAAACAGAAAGTTTCAAACTGTTTGATCAAAAATCCTTTTCAGTCTCATGTGGTCATACTGCACTTTGTTACACAGACCTATGGGCTGACTATCTCTACAGTCATCTGCAAGGCTTTTGGGGTGGGCACAGGGAAGGAAGGCAAGTCCCTAATACCCTCCTTTATGCACATAAAAATAAAAAATAGGAAAAGAAAACAAACAGAACTACTACAGCGTCTTTCCCAGCCTTTTCTCCATATCACTAGACATTGGAAGAACAACAGTTTTAACTTGAAGATCCCCTTTTAAGTAGATTTGAAAATTGAAAAGTGACCAGTCTGGCAGTTATGAATGTTTTGTTTATAAAAGGATGCTAAAATTATAAGAAACCTGTGGAAAAAAATCTTATGACTTAAGGTTTAAGCAATCAAAAGCTTACTGGGAAAGGCAGCTAATCCCAAATCTACTGTATCTACCAGTTTATCCACAGCTGGGGATCAGAGCAGTGCTAACTGCTCAAGTGAGCCAGAGTCTTTTTTCTTAGTTTTATGTTCCTTTGTGATCCTCAGCAATCACATCCTATTTGTTTTTATAATAACAAGGATAAACCAAAACTGCCAGTTTCAGTGAAAGCAGCCACTATGCGTAACTCTCAGTTTCAAGTACTAAATTTATTCTCAGCTATATAAAGAAAACCATTATTGTTAAGGTTATCTTTGGGGGAAAAAGTCTCCCAAAAAAAGGACCCCCCCCCCCCCC
>NW_017729004.1:49726369-49744437 GCF_001723915.1 Gavialis gangeticus | reverse complement strand
GGAAAAAGTCTCCCAAAAAAAAGACCCCCCCCCCCCACACACACACACACAAAAAAACTACCCACCCTCTAAAATTCCATTTGTATTTTTAATCTGGTTTTGGTAAGTTTTTGCTAAATCCAAACTTTCTTTCAAGCATCCTTTCTGTGCCATCTATTTGTTGACCCATGGTTTCCTCCTGTGAATGAAAAATTTCCTTAAGAATTGACACTATCAAGGGGGT
Organism: Gavialis gangeticus; assembly: GCF_001723915.1. Taxonomy (NCBI): domain Eukaryota; kingdom Metazoa; phylum Chordata; order Crocodylia; family Gavialidae; genus Gavialis; species Gavialis gangeticus. The sequence continues at coordinate 49,744,214 of NW_017729004.1, read as the reverse complement.
CTCCCAAATCAATCATTCTGAAACTACTGTGTTGTATTTAAATAAGGCAAATAATGAAATAACAGAAATGATCAGCTGCTGAGCAGGGATGTCAGGCACGCAGAACTTTTACTGAAATCAATGGACTAGAGTTCTGACACAGAAAATCATTCAGATCAACTTGCAGAAGCAATGCTTGGATGAACCCCCCACACCCAATCCTCCTCCATCAATGTAGGAGCCCTCTGGTGCCAACTGGAGAAAGGGTGACTACTGGTGAGAAGCTTAACAAAGCAATAGTTACTGGGTATCAGTGGTACTGCTGACATCTTCCTTTGGGAATCCCCTTTATGCATGGACCGTGTCAGGATATTACACAAGTACAATAACCCCTTACGTTCCTAGACTGATTAAAAAAAAAAAAAAAAAAAAAAAAAAAAAAAAATCAATCCCAACTTCCTGAACATTTCAAAAAATTATCATTATAAGTTAATTTTATTTAAAACTACATCCTCCACTGAGCTTAGGGTTACTGGCACTTAATTTTAATACCTATACTACTGACACTTATTTTTAATACCTACTTGCTAAATGGGTAAACCTTTCCTTGTTTTAACCTTTGGCCCAATTGCGAGGTTGTCCGCGTTGCTGAACAACAGGATTTTCATTTATCTGAGACGAAATATTTTTCTTGGAAAAAAGGAGTGCTCCTCACCCTCTTGCCATAGATGCTGACTTGAGTGTTTAAATGTCAACATTTTGAGTAAATGTACCATAGCAAGAAGTCTTCACTGACCACTGAGATTTAAATACAGTGGCAGAGTAAGTATGTACAAGTGGGCCTCTTTGGAAAAAGAAGAAGTGGTATATGTCTCTTATGTGGCTGGTCACACAGACCCTAAACTGACTAGCACAAGTATTTTGGTAGGTGAATTTAAATGAACCACCTCAGATGAAGGAAAATGCAGCTAAAGGTAGAGATTTCAGGGACATCATCTATAACTCAATGGACCAGAACTGGTATACATAGTCGCTGATTTCTATGGACCAGTACCAATTTACAGCAGCAGCTCACCTGGCTGGAATATTTTGGTATTGATCTGATTCAGTATTTAGTTACCAAATACATTCTTTCACACGGTATGGAACGAAATGTGAGCATACATGACATCCGAAGCACTTTCTACACTTACTTGCCAAACTATACTTGTTGAGTTGGGGTCAATGATTGTGCCCTTGTATTTCTGCAGTTTGTCTTCATGGCCCATATGGCTGATGCATATGAATAAGTTACATAGGTAGAACCAAGATTTTGAAAGGGGGTGGAGGGTGAGGAAGCAATGACTGATGCTGCCAGGTTGGCTGCACTGCTCAACTCCCAGCCTCTTCCCCCTTCCCCCCACAAGGCAGGTAGACCAAACCATGGGAGCAGCAGCTGGGGACTTCTTTTAAACCTCTGAACCAAGTAAGCCGCTTCCTCCCCCACCCCTCAGCACTTGGCACACTCTCTCTTCCTCTTCATGCTCAGCAGCACCTTCCCTCCCACAAGTAGTGGTGATAGACAAGTTTCTCTTTTCTGTGCCTGCTCCCAGGCTGGTGGGGAACACCTGGAGGGGAAATGTACCTGCTACTGCTACTGCCAAGGTCCCAAGCTGAGCCTAGCTCCTGTGCAGCCACTCCCTGTAGCCCCAGCTAGAGCAGGACAGAAGTGGCTCTAGGGCTTCCCTGCCCCCAGGTCAGCTAGGGAAAGCAGAAGCAGTAATAGGCAAGTCTCCCCTTCCTGCACCCAGAGGCAGAAATAAAGAGAGGGAAGGGAGAGGAGGGGAGGCATCACTGAGCATTGAACAGAGTGCCAAGAGAGGGGAAATCTTCCCTGCTTTGGGGACTTAAAAAGTTGCTGCCTGCTGCTCCCGCTGTGTCTACAGGGGACCGAGATGCTGCTCCCTTTTACTGTAGAAAAGGGAGTATTAACTGCACCAATACACCACTCTGGATCCTCCCTGCTTGTGTATGGACACACAACATCCTGATTTGAGAAGGTTGAGTTGTTGCCCACTAGCAGAGGTTCCATTCTCAAGAATGCAAAGGCAAAAATGTCTCTACTGGCATCTTTACTGGCTTTGGCATTAGGATTAAACTATGCCTTCTTCCTTTGTGTTTAGGGCACAAGGCCTTTTTCTTATGCTGAGAAGATACGGGGACTAAAAAACTGTTTAATTTAATTGCTTATATGTTCTCTGTTAGCATCTACTGAAATTAGACAAACATTCTCAAATCCAGGTCTGAAGAGCTTACATTCAGGAGCCCTGAAATAACTAGCTGAATTCTCCACAGACCAATGTTACATTTGAAGAAACCTTGGAAAACTTGGGAAATTCCAGAGACTGGGCAGCCTGCCACAGTCTCAATAATTAAATGTTCCAGGGAAGTAAACAGGAGGTAGCTTGAGGGTGATCCTGGGTAAAATAATAGCACAGCTAATTTGGGACACTACCGATAAAGAGCTAAAGGCCAAAATACAGGTAGTATCAGTCATTTTGGTTTCATGGTTGGTAGATCTTGTCAATCCCTGGATCTATAAACAGGAAAATGACAAACAGAACTAGGAAACTGTTCTTGCCCTTTTATGGAGCATTGGCAATATGGCTACTAGAACTGTGTGCCCACCTCATGTCCACACTTCAAAGGGGATGTGTAAATACTGGTGATGGGGCAAAGAAAGGCAACAAAAATGATCCAGGGACTGGAAAACAAGACTTACAATGTGAGGATTATGGAGCTTGACCTAATCAATTCAATGAGAAGGTTGACAAGCTATTTGATCCTTGCATATATGTAGTTACACATGGAAAATATATGATACTGGTTGACTTTCCAGTCTTGCATAATAAGATCCAAAGGCTGGAAGTTGAAGTTAGACAAATGCAACTTTGAAATAAAATATATTTTTTTAGCAGAGAGGTAATTAAATATTGAAACAGCTTATGAGTAGGAGGTCTACTTAATTTCACAGATTTCATGGAAACTGAAAAACTGATTTCTACAAACACTGTGAAAAATGATGGTTTCTGTACTTTTGCATGCAACTGCTGAGGGGAAAAAAAAACTTACTAAAAATAAAATGCTAGCTTCTCAGTGGGAGCCAGTGGCTATTGTGGCCTGGCTTTGCAGCCCACTGGGGAAGGAGGGGGAGGGAGAGGGAAGGAGCCACCAGTATGAATGGGAGTAGCGAGGATGATGACCACTCCCCCTGCTGCTGCTTGGCCAAGAGGACTGCCTTTGGTGCAGCCTGTCCCTCTCTGCCAATCAGCAGAAAGGGATGGGGCCACATGAAAGGGAGCTCTCAGCTAATCAGCAGCAAGGGACAGGGCAGCTGGGGCCCCTTGGCCCATCAGCATGGGGAAGGTTCACTACAAAAAGACTGCAAAAATGGTGCCTGGCAACATGAGTGGTCCATGACTTTTCCTTTGCCTTGGTGTGCATTAAGTAGATCTCTGCTTACAAGAGGAGGTACACACTCATTACTGTTTGGAGTCTAATAGAAGATTAGATATCTTTGGGAAGAAAACAACAATAAAAGTAAACTTGAATCTAGCTTCTGGAAGATCTGTGGCCTGCAACTAGAAAGCAAGGTTGGGTGGCTGTGGTGTTATCTTTTGGCCTTACACTCTGTGACACTCCCTCTTTACTCTCTTTTTCATAAAAGCTGGAGAGCACGCAGGATTGCCTGCATTGACCTTAATGTGCTTCTAACAGCTTTTTACTAAGACAACAACTATAATCAAATCTCATGCTTCAGGAATCAGAAAGAAATTCCATGGCCCCCCACCAACCCATAATTGGCTAGATGTGTTCTGCCCCTCTCCCACCCCCTTCAGTGATTTTTCTGAAGCCCCTCCACAGCTGGAGGTGGGTATAAGTTAGAACACATGAAGGAATGGTATCTGATTAGCATGTCTTGCTCACATGCTTAGGCCAATTGCCAGCTTGAAGTTGAAAAAGGATTTTCTTCCAGGTTAGACCTTTGCAAGAAGCTTTCATGTTATGTAACATACAGAAGATACATCTGTTCAGATCATCTAGGCATCTCTTGCTTAATAAATTCACTGCCACTGGAGGGGCCTCAGGCAATGGTGGTATCTCGGTCTCGCCTGTTCTTTGCCTGTAGCAGAATTTAGCTTCTGGAGACTGAACTGCTTTAGTATAAAATTATGGTGCTTAAAACCAGGGAATCATGGCCTGTTTTTGCAGGAGGTTAGATTAGGTGCTCGTATGGTTTCCTTCAAGTTTGAACTGCGTGAGATCTATAAAACATTTACAAAGAAGCTATCAGTTGTTTAGCCCAACACATACAATGCTCAATGCATCTTATAATTAACATCTCAAGAGCCTGTTCAGTAAGCAAGCTAGAATACTCCTATGCAATCTCCAGTTATGACTGAGCTCCTGAAAAAGCAGGTATGTGGAAGGGTGAAGATAATAAAATATTCATCACTTAAGTGTCCCATGTATAAAGAGGGATTTGCAAAATCTCAAGCTGCTGGAGCCTAGATTATTTATCAGTAAAAAATAATTTCTTGTAAAAACGTTAGGAATTTATTTTAATTTTTTTAAAGTGAAAATCATATGCAAATTTCCTACATGAGAACCTGATTCCCTATTGTTAGGTGATTAAACTGGCATTTATAATTAACCTGAAACTCACGTAACTATGAAACTCATGAATAGCAAAAGTTGCATTAACAGCCCAGGCTTTGATCTTCATAGAAACCATGCAAGGCGCAGTAATTTCTTTTCCAAACCTTGCATTTTAGATCCTGCATTATATAAAGATACTGTCAGAGAACACAGATGGAAGTTGCGTTTAAAGGCTTTAGCTTGCCACACACGTAATGCATTCTTTACAAGATATGAAAAAGTAATCCCAGTTTAAAAAACCCTCTCTCCCCCAATAGTCCTTTCAATGCTGGGAAATCAATGATGTAACATCAATGTAGTGATGTTTTGTTCAGTTGATGAGCATTCCTTTTCCTGATCCAAGTAAAAAACGCTGCTGATTCTACATCAACTACAAAATATTTCTAGGATGACAACGTAGTAATGAACACAAGGTACCATGCAACCCACAAACCTGCACCTACTATATCAGTAATCAAATCTGAAAATCTTGGTCTTCAAGTAACCATTGATGGACAAATGATTTTTTCTTAGAACTTATAAACAAGGTAGAGATGGAAAACAGGAAAGCAAAAAAAACCAGACAAGCATTTATCTCATTTATTACCAAGGAATGTTAAGTTTTGCTTCATGTTTCTCACAAAGCCCAGTTTTTAAAGCAAGTGATTTGTGAAGCAAGTCGTTTCTGTTCAACTTCTTAACAAACAAACCTAAATGTTGAAAGAAAAAACTCATCTTGAGTTACTTTGTAACTCTCTGCACCAGGCTGGATACCGGGGTTGGGAGGGAGCACATAGGGCCTGAGGTGGAGCGGCAGCACTGAGGGGCGCTGGTGCTCCATCCCCCCCGCTGCCCCCTCATCATTCATGATGGGCAATTTGCTAGTGTGTGTGTGTGTCTATATATAGACACAGACATGCACACACTCTAAACCTTCTAGTCATGTTCATTACCTCCTTAAACCACCTGAAGAAACCCGTGCACGTTACAATATATGCACATGCAGACTGGCACCCCCGCACACCCATCTGCAAGGCATTGTCCCCCTCACAGCTGTTGTCTCTTAGTCTTGTCCCTGAATACGGGGTTTAAAACTCAGTTCTTTCATTGTCGCTTTCGCTGGAGGACTCGCTGCTGATGTCCTTATTGCCGTCTTCCGATTCAGTTGTCTCAACATCCTCTTCACTGTTGTTGTCCGTTTCCCCACTGGGGAGGGTCTTGAAAGATCCTGCGCCAAGTGTCCCTCTGCTAGATGGATTTGGCTGTGTCCTCACTATCTTCTGCCACCAATTTCTGGTAGTAGGACTGGAGTTGGCTCAAAGCCATTTTAACACAATCTACCACTTCCAAGTTCGTGTGCCTGTACATCAGGAGGTTCCTGGACTTCCACAGATGCAGAACAAGTACAAACTATGCATGGACTTCCTGATGCAGAACAAGTACAAACTATGCATGATATTAGTCCAAAGTCAAATGTCTCATGATTTACCACAGTTCATGGGGCTGGGCCCCAGCCACGGTGATCACACCTGTCAGCACTACTCAGTATGTGTCTGTACTCCAGACACCCTCCACAAAGGATTAATGTGCTAATTAGCCTTCCCACTCATACATGGAACTCAGTGTTCTTTTCGTTAGTTCTGGGATCCTCCAAAAAATGTATATGAAGATGAGGCCCTAGTCTTAAGGTTGGTGAAGAAATAGGAAATGGGAAAGAAAGATACAGCTCAACTGTGGAAGTGGAGAGGAAGTTAAAATGTATTCAGTGTAGTGACTTAAAAAAAATCCATGCTGAGGTGGACTGAGTGCAATGGGCATTACCATATATCTTCCTCAGATGGGCTGTATTAACCTATCTTTGTGGTAGGTTTTCATCAGCATATTTGCCTAGTAGGGGCCATGTGTTTTTTAGTTATGCTCAGTGTTGACTGGATTTAAATCAGTTTCATAGCTGGTTTCTATCACCAAGCATATGCTATTTTTCACAGCAGTTTAATGATAGACAAAGTATTTAATTATGTTTTCTTGTATATGAATGTAAGACAAAGGGCTTTTTTCCCCATGCTGACTGGGAAAAATTACCTTGTCTTGTATTTGAGTAAATATGATATTTCTGTCCTCACTAGTGCTTATGGAATCCCTACTTAGAATCACCCAAAAATTTAATTACGCTGTAGCTTAGCTCTTCTTCTAGATAATTAATGAAGACATTAAATTAAATAGGACCTACTGCAGCCCCCTTCAGCACTGTATTATAAAGCTTCCCCAAACCAACAGATAGCCATTTGTCATTACTCATTGTTTGCTCCTTCTTTCAGCTTTCAATCCACACAGTAACTCTCATCCAAGTCAATTTGAATTAATTTTTCAATTAATGTTTTCAAGCTAAGCTGCTGTACTGTGTAAATTTCAGCTGTGATGACTGCTTAATTATGCAATGCATGAAAACTGATTCAGCAAACAAAACTTACCTTAATTATTATAATAGCTTACAGTGATCTTAGCTCTTGACAGACAATTAGTTTTACAGCTGTAAACAGTTTAGATTAAATTTTAAAATCAGACTGAAATGAAAATTTTCTATTTTTCAAAGCTGGTTTTAATCTACCCTGAAACAAAGTGGTTCTAGAGCAGTCACTTAACAAGACACTTTCAATAGGATTTAGCGAATCTGCATTTATGGGATATAAGAGCCAGCAGATCTCAATGGAAACCATGATTCTACCCATCTCTAAACATGCATCTTCGTGAGCCAGTTTTTTATTTTAAAAAAGATGCATCTAGCTAGGTGTTATCAAGATGCCAGTCCAGTAATATTGCTGCTTTTGCCACAGCTTGAAAGACAAATGGGATATACCTAATTAACTTAACATGCAGCCTTAACGCTTCTGACCATCTTTAGCATTTGTCATACTTCCTGCAATCAAGACCATAGGGGTCAGTGATTATGTGAATGCCACAAGTCACTGTTCTCTTTATACACTGATCTCAATATAATATAGTCTAGATGTGAATTAGTTTGTTATAAAAAAATCATGTAACAATGAAAAAGAAGATTATAATTTACACTGTAAAAACATCCAGTGAATTTACATGATGATCATAAGAACCAGTTCTTTTAAGAAGGATTCATCTTTGGTGCCAATGGGAATCCTTGATAACAAATGGAAACTATGCTTCAAAAAAAAAAGGATCCAATATCTTTTTGATTACTTTTTTGTTAAGGTCACAACACTAAAACTTTGAAAGCTGCACTGTAAGATATCAGCTTTAAGTTTCAGATTATGTTTAAAAGCAAGTGCTTGCTTCACAAGTCTGGTATAGTCTACATACAAAGGTGAGGAGGAAAGGGAGGAGTTTTTGAATAATTAAAATCATAGAGATGCCAGGCTTATACATGTAAACTGTATTCAATGGATCGCTTTAGGATTCTAAGGCAGATAAAATAGTCTGCATACAGCAACACCAACAAACAGCACCTATACTTTGTTTTAAGTATCAGGGATCAGTGCTTGATGTACAGTAGCACAGTAGTTTGAAGGCAAGGGCAGCATACTATGTAAAATGACAGAAACTAGTTATACCCAAGCACAAAGAGACATAAAGGACAAGATAAATGTTAGAAGTCCTGATTTTGTCAGCCCATTTCACAACCTTCAAACACAATTTAATTTATATGTCTATTCTCCTTTATTCTTTAAAGTTCCACTCTCTTTAGCATTTTGCTGGGGGGGGGGACAAGAACCCCGAGTACCTGTTTCCCAGATACAAGATTAAGAAAATATGCATCTTAAATGTACCTGTAGACTGTATGTTTATTGTTTCCAAAGAATTTTCCTTTCATAATCACAGAGGAACTGTTAAGAATACCGGTGTATCATAATTAATAATTTTAAAAAAATCAACTCAGTAAATTACGAAACTAACCCACCATCTTCACTACTGGAATTACTTCCACCGACTTCTAGACAGAGGCCTTTAAAACATAAAAGAATTGAAGTAGTTCCCCTCTCCCAGTCTCTCCTTATAAATATACCGTGTTTATATATAATTATTTATCATTTATTATTTTTTATACTCAAGGTTTTTTTTCCTCTTCTTGCCCGAAACATTTTGTATGTGATGTTCAATTTCTCTGTATTTTAATTATATTGAATTTAGAATAAATATTTTCTATATGATCCTGATTTATGAAAGCAAAACACACCAGTGCCAAAGTAAGGCAAACTCTTCTGCCCTTACAAACATTTGATTGAAGTCATAAGGTTTCTCTACCTTATTCGTAGGAAACCCTGACAAAAGTGAAAACTAAATACACAATGATAAGTATACACATGCATTTAATAACCTACATCAAGTTACTTCATGGGAAAGTCAATTCCATTAGCTTCAGCAAGTGACACAACAACCAACTGATCACTCTTTCAGCATCAAAATAATTTTCTTAAGGTGATGTTAGTGACAATATGTTGTGCCTGGTTATTACTGTGGTATTATTGCATAAATACAGAATTATGATCTAACTGGGGTTACAGAGACATGGTGGGATAGTTCACATGACTGGTGTATGGTCATGGATGGGTATAGCTTGTTCAGGAGGGATAGATAGGCAGGGGAAAAAAAGGAGGTCCTATATACAGAGGCAATGTACACGTGTTCAGAGATGCAGGAGGAGGAGGTAGATGAGGCTTTCTTTCAACAACTAACGGAAGCTTCCAAATTACAGGACCTGGTTCTCATGAGGAGCTTTAATTACCAGAACATCTGCTGGGGGGGGGGTAACACAGCGTCACAAAAATAGTCCACTAAATTCCTGGAGTGTTCTGGGGACAACTTTTTGACACAGATGGTAGAGAGGCCAAATGGGGAAAGTTTTTTTGACTTCCTACTCACAAACAGAGAGGAGTTGATTGAGAATGTGAAGGTAGAAGATAACAGGTAACAGTTACTATGGAATGACAGAGTTCAAGATCCTATGGGAAAGAAGGAAGACATGCAGCAATAAGGACACTGATCTTCAGAAAAGCACACTTTAATAAACTCAGGGGTAGAATCTGCTGGAAGGAGAGTCTAAGGGGGAATGGAGTCCAGATGACTGGGATGTACTTTAAGGGAGCCTTCTTAAGGGCACAGGAGCAAGCCAGGGGTGGATCTAGGAGTGGTGCAGTTGCATTACTTTGTGCACATCCTTTCACAGCATCTGACGAAATGAGCTTCAGTCCACAAAAGTTTGTACTGTATAATATATAATCTATTTTAGTTAGTCTATAAATTGCAAATCGACCCTGCAATCTCTGGCATCTTCCATTTAAAGGAAAGGGGAGGTATGGTCCTGGAATGTAAGATAGTCTGATGGGTCATGTCAAGGGTGAGCCAACATAGCGTTAACCAGCGGTGAAAGGACTAAACGAACCAACGTAGTTGTAGTTGTATACTCATATAGCTCCTACCAAGGCAGAGAAAGTGATTGCAAAGTGGTTTCATTATTTTGATTCACAAAGCGTGTGTACACAAATTTCTGCCAGAAAAGAGTAGAATGGTCGGTCCCAGTGCATCTTTCCAATGTAGAGAAGATGAGAGGTAAAAAGAAAATCAAGTCAGAGGGATGCAAGAAAAAAAAAAAGTGAGTACTTTTGTTCCATTTTCTTTCTGCCAACAAAATACATTTCTATCCCCTCTTAGTCAATTCTGTCCATGTTTTGTCCAGTCTCTCTCCTACTGTTTTTTCCTTCCACTTTTTGGATTTCCATGAGTAATACTTCCCCATATTTTTCTCATTTTGCTCTCCCCTTCAGTTGTTTGCAATAGAAAGTGTAGTGTTTCCAGAAAGCATTTGCCAGTGCTGTCATGCAGCAGAGCTTTCCTGGCAACAGTTTTTGGCTAGGAACACACAGCACTCAAGTGCTTCAAAACAACTGGTACTTAAAAGGTGCTACTGAGCTTTGGACCATTTGGACAGAATCATACAGAATGATAATTGTGTTGGCTTCTCTCGTTTTGGTGAATGGGACACAAGCATAACAGAGAAAGTGGATGGGCAACACACACTTTATTTAATATCTAATGAGCAAAGAGTAAAGCTTGTTTCACTCAAGTTCATCTTCTGCCTGTTGAACTAGTATCAATCAAATCAGGGTCAAAACTGATTTCTAATTTTCTGAAATGGACTCGTATGATTCACAATGCATCTTAGTTGGGACAAGGGTCATTTTGGCTAAGATAATATTCGTTACACAAATTATTTAAAACAGGGTGGAGTGCCTCATGTGATATGAAATGATGTAGCCAAAACAAGTAAATTCACTATTCTTTTTAAATGATTACACTTTTATATAAGGACCCACTATCTAAATTAGGAACAGCTTTTGCAAGGCATTTTGTCACAGCATGTAAAGTTGTAATAAAGTGTACTGAAAAACTTGAAGCTTTCTCTTTGGGCTGTTGAGTGTGAATTATTTCCCCAAAAAAGTGCACAATATCATTTCTCCAAAAATTTGACGAGATGGTTTTGCTGAATCAAAACTAGTAAGTACAGACCTTGTAACTTAGGTAGATGGAGCTATAGACTTTCAGCCACTTCTGCACCACCCTTATCCTGAGTTGTTCTGAGGGCCAGGAAGGTCCCCAGCAGGCAGGCAGTCCTGTGGGTCTGTCTCAGTTATGGCTGTAGCAGGGCACTGGGGTGTGCCTGATCCTTTAAGGGAGCAAGCAACCTCAGAGGCAGCTGGCAGGTGGCAAAGGGGGTTAATTAAGGATTCCCCTGATGGCAGCAGTCTAGGCTGGAGCTATATAATAAGCCCTGGCCCTGAGCCTGTCCAGCCCTGGGAGCCATGAAGTAAGGAGCTCCTAGCAGCAGGGCTCCTGACATAGGGAACAAAGGAAGGTATCTGGGGCAGAGAGGGGCTTAGTTATATGGGCAGGTGCCCCTGATTTATGTTAAGCCAAGAGATGGCTTGAGTGCCTGCCAGAGGGTAGGTGTTCATTAAGCTGTTAGCAGTTCAGCCTGATGCCCTGCAAGGGCAGGCAAGGCATATTCAGAGGGCTGGCAGCCCAAGCTGAGAGTGGGGCCCAGCAGGGAGTACCAGGGCCTAGAGCAGGAGGTACTTGATGAGGCCCTAGGGGGTATGGGCAGGCGGTGATGGCGTGGCACCATCCCCCATAGCCGCCACCCACCCGGTCAGACGCAGGGGGCGGGGAAAGGTCACACGCAGCGGTTGCTGACCTTCTGCGTTTGGCCGTGTGCCAGCTTCCCTCCATTCCGCATCCAGCTGCTGGGGGTACACTGACCCAAAAAGGTTGAAAACCCCTGGCCTACAGAGTGAGGATCTGTGGAGATCCATGATCCCAAGGCCCAAAGAGGGCTGGGAGTAATCAGAGGATCCAGAAACACGAAGCAGGGCTGAGAGACAGAGAGTGTCTTTGTGTGGGACCCAGAGTTTCAGGAGCTAAGGGTTAGCTGACAGTGAGACCAGAAGGCCCATGCACGCAGAGAAGAGGAGAGAGCTGTACCAGGGGTTTGGGAGCCAAGAGAGAGAGGAGGAGTATGGGACCAGGGGTTCGGGGAGCATGAACATGAGACTAGTGGGGTCCAGGAGCTCAGGGAAAAGGCTGAGTGAGAAACTCTGGGCTCTGAAGGCCCAAGGGGGCCAAGTGTGTGAACTTAACCTTATACTGATAACACCCACAAGGCTTGGGGCATGGTGTAGGGCGAGAAAAGAGCCACGCAATTTGCCTCTAAGGTTACAGGGGCACAGGCAGGCCGAGAAGTGCCTATCAGGTGTGAGGGCTGGACTGAGATCAGTGGGGTCCAGGAGAGACCTGGTGTGGGATTTATCAGTGTTAAGGCTCACTCTAAGGCCTGTGGGCAGCCTCCCTTACTCATCTGTTGATAAGAACAAGGTGTGGCAGCCAAGCAACTGAGGGAGTGTGACATTAGAAGCAGAGTCAGGCAGGAGCTGCACAGCCACTAGACGCATCATAGCTGTCCCTGTGGCCATGAGACTGTCACAATGGCTGCTTCCCCAGGCTTGAAATACAGTCTGGAATCTGCACAGAAATAAAGTATGTACAGTGATCATATGCTTCACATCCCTGCTACCCCCAAAACACTCCCTGCACCACAGCTATCTAGGGAGACAGTTGTCCACAATGTCTTCAAACAGTGTGCGCGCACAAGGAGAATCCTCCTTCTGTTAGATATAAGGCTTTTAGAGTCTCACTAGTTGTTCTGGGTCTTTTACACAGCATAAGAAGCTGTGGCACGGTGAGGGTCTCATGAGCAAGTTTTCTTTGCATTATTTCATTGCATGTGGTTGGACTGTGTTTTAGTTTAAACTAAGTGTCTCTGGTCTGGTGAATTATTGCTGGTATAATTTGGAGAACCCTGTATTTAGTGCCACAGTTATTAACTTCAAGCCAAACTCGATAGTCAGGGTTTCCTTTCCAGAAACCTGCCCCCCTGTATATAATATAAACTTCAGAAAATCACAGAAATGTACTTTACAAATATTGCTTTACACATGCTTCTATTCTCAACAATTCCTGGTAGCTGCATTCATATTTAGCCACTAAACGAAAAAGTAGTGCTTCTTGTTTATGGTTTATTGAAACAGAAAATAAAATTAAGAAACATCAGTTTCTCTTGACTCCATTTGAAAACAAATATTTACTTCCTCCTGAACTGATTTATTTGAAAATTTCACATATGCATTTATTGAGGGGGAGAACTGATTTTTGGAAAATTTGGGAATTATGACCAAGAAAAAAAAAAAATTCATTTTTCAGTAGTTTCCTAGCATTCCCTGACACCTCATCTCCCAAAAAGGCTTGATCTCTGAAAATTCATATTCATTTTACACCGCTTGCCTCAATGAGAACTGATTTTTTCCTGTTCTTAGAAAGCCTGGTGACTTATTTTTGGAACAATCTAACTATTTTTCCCTGAAGTGATGACATCCAATGTTTAATGAAATCCACAAGTCATACTGCACATATTCAGGGAAGCCAGTAGTCAAGAGACAGAGTTAAAACATATGCAGTCATATTCCACAGGAACCTTATAAAAAGACTGTTACAGGGTTTACATTTAGCACAGCAGAGAATCCATCAATATCACACTTTCATATATAAAGTTACTATAAAAATAACAGAAGACCTGAAGAAGGGCGTTTGATGCCCAAAAGCTTATAGACATAGATTTCATAGACACTGGGGCTGGAAGGGACCTCAGAAGATCAAGTCCAGCCCCCTGCCCCAGGAAGTCAGCTAGGGTCAAAGAATCCCAGCAAGATAAGCATCCAAATGCTTCTTAAAAAGAGTCCAGAGTAGGTGCTTGCACCACCTCTGGAGGGAGTCTATTCCAGGCCTTGGGGACTCAAACAGTAAAGAAGTTTTTCCTTACGTCCAACTTAAAACGGTCTTGGAGGAGTTTGTGACCGTTGGACCTTATCCCTTGGGGTGCTCTGGTGAACAGGCATTCCCCCAGATCCTGATGCATACCCTTTATGTACTTATAGGCTACCACCCCTGAGCCTGCACTTTACTAGGCTGAAGAGTCCCATAGCTTTCAGCCTCTCTTCATAAGACCTGCTCTCTTGTACTCCAATCATGCATGTGGCTGTCCTCTGAAGTACTTCCGGTCCATTTGCAGGTCTGCTGGCAAGCATGCGGGGGCCCCCCTACACTCCTGTGGGACACTCCATCTGCCCCACCATCTCAGCATTCACGAGCCATGCCTGATACCTCAAGGTATGTAGAAAAAACCTATAAAGCTGTGCCTATGGCCAAATCACCAATTCTCCAAATCAGAATTGAATCTTCAGATTCAGATTCGGCTGCATTGAATTGGGACAGTGATCTGAGTCAGTGAATCAAATCACTGTCCCCCGAATCAGGCTTAATCTGATCCCGGCCAGGCCAGTGCCACGCTGTCTTCCCCCCTTGTCCCTGCACCCCATTCCCTGCTTTGAGTTCCCAGCATGCCACTTTGGACCACATGGGCACAGCTGGAGCAGATAATCCATGGCTCCTGGCACTCCCCCTGCCCCACGTCCCCTCTCCCACCAGCACACGCTCTGCCCCCCACCAGTGGGAAGAACCATACTTGAGCTTTGACTGTGCTGTCTGCTCTGAGAATGGGTGCAAGGCTGACGCTGTGTGCAGACAGCCTCACTGGGCAGAATCCCGGCCAGAAGCATAGTGTGCCCTGCCCTGGAGCGTATGCTGAGGCCTGAGGGGGTCAGCTGGGTTAGGGAGGGAAGTGGCTGCTCGGCCAGTGGAATTGCTGCTGCAGCCAGCTGCAACACAGGAAAGGGAGAAGGATGAGAGGTGCTGAAAGCCAGTGCAGCCACAGGCCAGATACAATTCTTCTTCAGAGGAGCAGGCACATGGGCGGACAGAATTATCTGGTGGGCCAGATTTGGTCCATAGGCCACATTTTACCCATCCCTGATCTAATGCAGTTAAAAGTGGCTGAGCTTTCTTAGTTTTGTTACAAAGTTTTGACCTGATCAGACCAAGGGCCAACCCTTGAGTTATCTCTTGAACATCCGCTGAAGAGCATAAAGCACCCAGCAAAGTGCCCATCAAGGCCTTTTTTCTGTAATGAGAATCTCTGGTCATTTTGCCTCTTCTGTTAGCTCTTTTTTTTTTTTTGGAACTATTTCCTCCATGGGCAATTTTATTTATCAGAGCAGCTTGTTGTTCTGCCTTAGCTCCTTCTGTATTTAATTTTCACACAGTGTCCTCTTTCCCTGGAGAAACACACAAATTGCATATTGCAGTCAGTTTGCCTTGATTACAAAGGTCTACATTGTTAGCTGCATCAAAAACCCCAAGTAAAAGGGCAGGATGCAGCTGCACTGCCTCAGGGAACCTAATAACCAAACACTGTCATCATTTGGTACCTGGTTTCCCTCTTGCTCTGGAAGAGAGAAAGTAGTCTACATCAATCTCCTACTGGACAAGTTATTTCCCTGCCCATGCAGCTCAGGCCAGTAAGGGAAGTAGGGGAAGTAGGGAGGCAGAAGAAGAGCCAAGGTTTTGCCTACTCCGCACCCATCAGCAAAAACAAGGATGTAGCAATCTTGCAAAAAAAATGTTCTCTATATACCAATGAGTAGACACTCAAGGACTAAGAGAGTAACTTTACACCCCACCCGCATCCCAAAGACGCATAACACTGGTCACATAAAAACACTAAAATCACAGGCTTTGCATCATGCAACATAGAGTGGCAACATATTAAAATGTAAGGGATGGGGAACAAAGTCTATCAAGGAGTAAGGCTTGAAACAGAATGATATGAAAACACTATACCAGACTGGTTTCTTGAACATTTGCTGAAATTTGTAGGATAATACAAGAGAACCATAAGAATCCCCAGATCACACGCATGCTGGCTAAACAGCAGTTCTGCAGAAAAGGACCTGGGGGTTACAGTGGACAATAAGCTGGATGTGAGCCAACAGCGTGTCCTTGTTGCCAAGCTAATAGCATGCTGGGCTGCATTAGCAGGAGTATTGCCAGCAGATCGAGGGAAGTGATTCTTCCCCACTAGATGTCACCTTACCAGTGCCAAATAGAGTACTGTGTCCAGTTTTGGGCCCCCCATTACAGAAAGGATGTGGACAAATTGGAAACAGTCCAGCAGACGGCAACAAAAATGGTGAGGGGGCTGGGACACATGACTTATGAGAAGAGGCTGAGGGAGCTGGGCTTAGCGGGGATTTAACAGCTGAGGCGGGATTTAACAGCAACCTTCAGCTACTTGAAGAGCGGTTTTAAAGAGGATGGAGCTAGACTGTTCTTAGCAGTGGCAGCTGACAGAACAAGGAGCAATGGTCTCAACTTGCAGCAAGGACAGTTTAGGTTAGATATTAGGAAAAACTCTCTCAATAGCATGGTAGTAAAGCACTAGAACAAGTTAACCAGAAATGTTGTAGAATCTCCATCTTTAGAGATTTTTAAGAGTTGGGTAGACAAAGCCTTGCCTAGGATTATGTAGTTGGGAGTGGTCCTGGGTTGAGCAGGGGGTTGAGCTAGGTGACCTCCTGAAGTCTATAATCCTATGATGCTATATCACAGAATATGGTATTCTCATCCAGTGTACCAGATGCCCCATGGAAACTATGTAGGTGAAAAAGAAAATAGACATGAACTACACACCAGAATCTACTCACAGAAAAAACATAAAGGACAAACAAACGAACACCAGTAGCAGCACATTTTTCACAGAACAACCATTCTTTTTCATGACCTCACCATCCTTTTGCTCGAAAGGAATTTATAAAACGCCTCCACAGAAAGAGCCTGGGAACACAAATTAATAATTCTACTGGACAGGAAAAAAGAGTAAAAATCTGGCCTTCATAAAGACGGTGGCTTTACAGCTTATTACAAGCTTACAAATCCTGCCAATCTATTCACTGAACTTCACAGATAACTACCCCGTTTCTTGAATGCTTTCCCGCCATCACCAACTAGATTGGGGTCAGCAACCCCTGGCACACATGCTGAGTATGGCACGTGAGGCCATTTTGCTCGGCACATCACAGCCAGCCCCAGCTCTGGGTAGCTGCTGCCAATCATGGAGCCTGTGCTGCTCCCAGCAGGGCCTGCAACCTCCCAGCAGCTGGAACTGGCAGCAGCAGGGCCTGCAACTGGCAGCAGCTACCCAGAGCTGGGGCCGGATGCAGCCAGGAGGCTGCAAACAGCTGCGCCGGGCTCCACAGTCCGGCGTCAGCTCCATGCTGGCAGCGACTGTGCGCGCACCTTGGGGCAGACAGTAGGGTAGCACAGTCTGCCCGCCCTGAGGTGTGTGTGCAATCACTACCAGCATGGAGCTGTCTGGAGCCCAGGCTGGCTACAAACAGCTGTGCCAGGCTCCGGAGCCCAGTCACCGGCTCTGTGCTGGGAGCAGAGGAAAGACCGGGGTTGTGTTGCCTCAGGACCCTCCCCCACCACATGCTCCGAGGCACGTGTCAGTATAGAGCTGATGCCTGGGCTCTGGAGCCCAGCGCAGCTGTTTGTAGCCTCCCAGCTGCAGCTGGCCCCAGCTCTGGGTAGCTGCTGGCAGCCGGGAGCCCAGGCTGCTCTCAGCAGGCAGCTGGGATGCTGCAAGCCCTGCTGGGAGCAGCCTGGACTCCATGGCTATCAGCAGCTACCCAGAACCGGGGCTGGCTGCAGCCGG
>NW_017729004.1:49720794-49721369 GCF_001723915.1 Gavialis gangeticus | reverse complement strand
TATCAGCAGCTACCCAGAGCTGGGGCTGGCTGCAGCCGGGAGGCTACAAACAGCTGCTACCTCCCCACCCCTGGACCCAGCCCCAACACGCGCAGTGCCGGCACCTGCTGCCTTCCCAGAGCCTGGAGCCAGGAGACAGCTGGGGCTTGGGCCCGGGGCGGGAGGGCAGCAGCTGTTTGTAGCCTCCCAGCTGCAGCCAGCCCCTCTGGGTAGCTGCTGATAGCCACGGAGCCCAGGCTGCTCCCACAGAAGCCCTGCTGCAAGCAGCCCGGGCTCTGTGGCTCTCAGCAGCTACCCAGAACCCAGGCCAGCTGCAGACAGCTGCTGCCTCTTCACCCTGGCCCCAGCTGCCTCCTAGCCCCAGACCTGGCTCTGGGCTCTGGGGAGACAGCACATACCAGCAATGCTCCCCATTGTGCTGCCCTCGCCAATTCTGCAAAGCAGTGTTGGAAACCAGCGCAGCAGAGCAGTGAGGAGAGCAGAAAGCTGCCTGCTCTGAGCTCCCTGCTGCCCTGCCACACTTCCCCTGCAGGTGGGGGCAGCAGCAAGGGGCACAGCCCTGCGCTGCTGCCCAC
>NW_017729004.1:49718900-49720593 GCF_001723915.1 Gavialis gangeticus | reverse complement strand
CCAGCGCAGCAGAGCAGTGAGGAGAGCAGAAAGCTGCCTGCTCTGAGCTCCCTGCTGCCCTGCCACACTTCCCCTGCAGGTGGGGGCAGCAGCGAGGGGCACAGCCTTGCGCTGCTGCCCACGCTGCTCCCATGCACGCAAGTGAAGTGTGGCAGGGCAGCAGGGAGCTCGGAGCAGGCAGCTTTCTGTGCCCCTGCTGTGCCCTGCCACATCGGGTTCCAACGCTGCTTTGCAGAAGTGGTGAGGGCAGCACAGCAGGGAGCACTGCTGGTATGTGTTGCCTCCCCAGAGCCCGGGGCCAGGTCTGGGGCTGGGAGGCAGCTGGGGCCGGGGCCGGGGCAGAGAAGCAGCAGATGTTTGCAGCAGGCCCAGGTCCTGGGAAGCTGCTGACAGCTACAGAGCCTGGGCTGGGGGGCAGGGGCTTTGGGTGGGGGACACAGGGCAGCAGGGCACCAACTGCCAAAACTTCCTTAACCTGATGAAGGGATTTTCAACCCGAAAGCTTGCTCAAAAATTGTTCTACAACTATTTTAGTTGGTCTAATAAAAGATATCAGATTCACCCAAAGAACCTTGTCTGCCTCTGTAGAAGCTTCACACTTACAATAATCTTCTGTATTGAAAAGACAAGTTCAGGGTTTCATCAGCATCTCTACTGTCAGAATCCACAAACCCAAATACAAAATTGGTAAGTAAATAGCCAATGCTATCATTTGGAGACAACGTAACCTCCAGATACCCGGAACAGCCAGCAAATCAAGAAAACTAAAATACTCTGACCAGTCTCCAGCACTGAGTTTGCAGGGAATGGGGCTCCTACATCACGTAGATGCTTTTTAGGAGTCTAAGATAAGGGTCCTATATTTGAAAATTTTGGCTTGCACATATAAAAATAATTCAGAATTACTTTATCTGGTGCACTGAAAGTTTAAGCTGGTTTTCGCCATTGAAAAATGATGCAATTGTTTTGAACTGACTAAGATTTTACGCCCTTATAAAAAGTTCTTGCTAGAAGAAAACTTCAGCCCTTGATGCTACAAACATATACGTGCGCTTAACATTTAAGCATGAGATGTAAAAATGAAGGCAACTGGGGCACTCCTATGATTAAGGCTACAAGCACACCTAAATATGGGATCAAATTTACTTTTAACATTATGTTCTTTCTTTAAAAGTTTTGGTAAGATTGAAAATCACAGACCTTACACTAAGAGTGACTTTAAAAAGCCACACTTAAAATGCAGTGAATTATAAATTTTAACCTAGAGTTACAACAATTTACAAATAAGTTTTCAATAGGAATCCTGGTTTTCTCTGTATAAAAATCCAAAATTCTCTGATAAAACTCCCAAAATGCATGTTTTTCTGAATTTAAAATAAAACTGCACTATGTATACATAGGTATCAATTGAATACACTGTTTTACTGCTATATTTACAATTTCAAAGCAGTCTGAAAACCCACCAGTGCCTCAGTAATTATAATAAAATAAATTCTAAATACCTATACATTTTGGCATTCACTTTTGGTTTAATGATAGAAAATCAGAGCTCCCCTCCTGCCCCCACTGCTGCTTTGTAGTGCTGAGCAGCCCTGATATACCAGTGCCCTGTTCGTGCTCATGCTGCTGCCCTTCACTTCCAACCAACAGCACCCCCCCCCCCCCCCCCTCCCGGGGCCCCCCCCCCCCAACC
>NW_017729004.1:49713198-49713900 GCF_001723915.1 Gavialis gangeticus | reverse complement strand
CCGGTGCCCCTCACTCCCAACCCACGGTCCCCTGTCCCCTCCCACTCCTGCTGGTGCTCTCCACTCTTGACCTGCAACCCCCTGACCCTGCTAGTGCCCCTCACTCCCAATCCACAGTCCTACATCCCCACTGGTGCCCCTCAATCCTGACCCACAATCCCCCTCACTCCCTACCCACAGTCCCCTATCCCTGCTAGTGCCCATCACTCCCACCCCACTGCCCCCCACCCACAGCCCCACAGTGTGTGAGGAAGGGGGTGGGGGTAGGCACAGACAACGCATGGGGGGGGAGCAGGAGGGACATTAGACTCCCCCAGATTTCTGCACTCACAGTGGGGCGTGGGGCTGCAGCCTGGCCTGACCAGCTCCAAACAGGAGCTGCCTCCATGACCAAGCAGGCAGGACCCAGTAGAGGAGGAACTGCCATGCAGCCATGGCTGCCAAGGTGAGGCGCAGTAATGGAGGCACTGAGCTGTGCCTTCTGCTGCTGCTGGGCAGGCAGGAGTACCTCACCTTGGTGGCCTGGCACTCCCTCCCACCCCACCCCAGGTCCCACCCACTAGGCTGAGGAGACAACTTCTTCCCAAAGCTGATCTAGCCAGCCTGCAGCTCCATGCCTCCCTGGGGGGATAAATCTGCAAGGGGGGGGATGACATATGCCCCCCACCACTTCCCCAAAGCATCACCTGTGCCCTTCCTCCC
>NW_017729004.1:49712582-49713036 GCF_001723915.1 Gavialis gangeticus | reverse complement strand
GAGAACTCCAACTCTTTTCCCACCCCACCCCAGGTCCCACCCACTAGGCTGAGGAGACAACTTCTTCCCAAAGCTGATCTAGCCAGCCTGCAGCTCCATGCCTCCCTGGGGGGATAAATCTGCAAGGGGGGGGATGACATATGCCCCCCACCACTTCCCCAAAGCATCACCTGTGCCCTTCCTCCCTCCCACAGGACATACCTGGAGGGAGCTGCCCTCCACCATGCTTCCCGGCTGCCATATGCACCCTGCGTCCTGCTCCCCTCAGCCCCAAGCAGCCCCTTGTACACTGGAACACTGCCAGCCTGCAAGGGGAAACCTGTGATTTCCCATGTTTTTCTCCTTTAAAGGAGAAAATCCGCATTTTGCCACATTTTTCTGCAACTAATGGAAAACCCAGATCCCTGGTTTTGACGTGGTGGGACTCATCACATGATTGGGCGGTGAATGTCAC
>NW_017729004.1:49700866-49712571 GCF_001723915.1 Gavialis gangeticus | reverse complement strand
CCCTTCCGACCCTAGAAACTATGAAACTATGAAAGCCTCAACCTTTTTATTTATTTACACATGTATGTGCATGCACACACACAATCGTGTGTAAATGAAACCAAATTGCCTTGATTTAAAATTGTTCTACCATGCCTAGCACTTCCAAAATGTTAATTTAAATTTCATAAAAGGTAAGGCCAATAAAATAATATAAAACACTTTTCTTCACTGATGTGGGTTTTTTTTTAAATTTAAGTAATAGATGAAATCTTAATTCTAGAGTCAGAGCTCTGATGGAAATGTTAATGCATGACAGGCAGCTGTCATGTCACCTATTTAGAAATTGGTATACTGATAAAAGGTATTTAAAAATCACATTATATTCTTCTTTAGATTGTTATTTATTAAGATTTAAATGTCTTGGCCAGGCATCTTCTAGGAGGATTCAGTGCCAAATAAAGATAAAAGCTTTATCTGAATCAACTGATTTAATCATACACGTTATGGGTGCTTGTACACGGACCAGACTATTAATGAAGTCTGCTGGTGTGAGGTAATTACTGCGCTCCATCCAGCCTCTGCGTCTTGTGTATCAGCGCCCCTGCACTTCATAATGGTGGCAGGGGCACCCGTTCAACAAGCTTTCGATAAAGCACCCCGTTGCCAGTTTGAAGTATGGGGACACAGATACACGAGACACTCCTCCCCACCACCCCAACTGCCCCAACTCCTGAAGCACATGTGAAAATGCCCTATGGTGCTAAATAACCAAAGGCTATGTCCAGGTACTATTCAGTGGTTATTACGAAGAAGCCAAGAATAACCATAACTAAGAAATGTTTCATTAGAAGCTTGGTACATGTTTTAGATACTCTGGCCTTTGTACACAGAAACTTTTGTCAGGATGGTAGAACAGGATGCAGCAAATTACTGGTTGATTAACTGTGAGTGTGGGACCTCTAGAACTCAAGACCTCCAGAGTTGAAGACATAAGTAAGTCTTTACAGCTGGAGTTACAGACAGGCTTTTTCAGATCTTGTAGACACATCCTCTGCACAGTTCACAAAAGGGAATATATTACATATCCCCCTAAAGTATCCTATACCTAACAATTTATGTTCAAATTACTAAATCTTCATAATGCAGGCATCAAAATAAAGTCAAATTATCGTCTGAGAGAGAGGCTGGAACTACAACACCATGGAAGTTCTGGGCTGGCTTCTGCTCAGACTTTCCAACATTAGCTGGAGGATGAAGTTCAGGTCGAAGGGATATGGGCTACAATTTATGGAGAAAATGGAAGCAAATTGCTCTGGAGTCTGCGACACAAGTTGGGCACAAGTTGATGGAGAGGAGGTATAGATTGGACATCCGCAAAAACTACTTCACAGTTAGGGCGGCTAGGAGCTGGAACCAACTTCCAAGGGAAGTGGTGCTGGCCCCTACCCTGGGGGTCTTTAAGAAGAGGCTGGATGCCTACCTGGCTGGACTCATTTGAGTCCCGTTTCTTGTTTTGGGGTTTTGTTGTTCTCCCGCCCTGGCGGGGGTCGGGCTAGAAGATCTACTAGGTCCCTTCCGACCCTAAATCTATGAAACTATGAGAGTTGGTCATCATGCTAACGACAGCAGTTCCAACATGTCATGTTAACTACTGGTACTCTCTGGAACACAGGCTGCTTAGTTCTGGTTTCTCCTTGCATCTTACTGCTACACTGCCCCAACTGACAGTTTAAAGAGGCAGCATGTGCTTCCTTAGTATTATTAATCTATGTAAGTAAATGTCACAAAGATGTTATAGGACTACAAATGGAAATGAGAAGATTCAAGTGTTTGAATAGGAAGGGAGGCATCCACAAGTCATACTCTATGAAGAGGTGATCCATGCTATGAACTAGTTTTAGAAACCCTTTTTATGAAATGCGGAGTAAGGAGATTAATGGACAAGGCTTTGCCTAAGCATATTGTTTTGCCGATCTTATAAAGCATCAAGGTCCATTACTGGTAACAGCAAACCACAACTAAATGTAAATACCTTGTCAGTCTCAACTTCACCAACAGAAGTGTGTTCATTATAATCCCTCTAGACAGGGCAGGACTGAGGGCCTCTGGCAGGGGAAAAACCTGTGGGGGATGAGACTAGAAACTGGGAAAATACTACTCATTCTTTCCTGACTACCCAAAGGTTTCACATGAAAACCCTTTATGACCTGGGACTAGCCCAAGAGACTGTCTGTCCACTTGCCTTGCTGCCACAGTTGTGAAAAAGGGATTAGTGGAGATACTCATAACAGAAGCCTTAATTATTAACGAAGACCTGTCAGCAGTGTAGAAACCTGTTCTTTGCCTCACTGTCCACAAAAAAAAAAAATCAATGCAGATCTCTTTTTACTTGTGCTTTTTGGGAAAGAAGGAAAAATAGCAGTGGTAAAGAATGATTTAATTTTGATTGTTCATTTTCTAATTCAGGGGAAAGGTGTAACACCAGCTAGAGCTCAATAAAGGAATTGTGTGGGGGGGGTGTTTACTATAAACAGAGATAAATATGGTCTTATACACAGGCCTGGCCAGTCTCTCAGTCTCAGTCCTACAATATGAGATAGGAGTAGGTAAAAGCAAGAAAGGGAAAAATGGATACAAGGACTTTTTAACCCTGCTTCTCATTTAAGGGAGGAAATTAGCCTTCCTTCACATTGGTTCAGAGAAAAAAAGTGAGATCCATGCACAAAATGGCACTTCAGCAGACTGGTTGTTACAGATAAAAATGAAGCAAAAAAGCCACATAAAAACACAAAAGTAGACACTCCCTTTGTACACTAAAACTGAAAAAAGCTATTTCATGGATTAGACATGTATTTAGGAGTTTTGAAAGAATATTTTTTTATTTAGTTGCCATTTGCTGTTACCAGCAAATCTTACGCCTTCTGACAAGTCTATAAGCATACTGATAGTTTTAACTCTTGCACTAAAACTCCTACAGTCAATAACTAGACAGTTAGTAAAATTGGTAATAGGTTGAATTTCTGTCCTATAACACATGTAATCAGCAGGTGGCCTCCTAGAAATGACAGCTTCACTCTTGAGTGATTACTGTTTCATCTCTTGAGTTTTATTGAGGAGAATTAAACAGTAAACCACAGCAGAATATACACTAATAGTCTGTTGTGGCATGCCAAGTGCTATGGGAGGTACCAGGCTAAAGGCAGAGTACATTCAATTACTAAGTCTCTAAGTGCATTTTATATGTGTGCTCCAGGAGCGAGGGGTGGGGGGAAGGATGCTTTATTTAATGAGATTGGTTCTGAGAGCCGCTCTAATTAAAGTAGCTGGAGTGTCTCATGTATCAGCATCCCTGCACTTTAAAATGGTGGCGGGGGCACTTTAAAGCTTGAATGAGCTTTAGATAAAACACCGCTGCTGCCATTTTGAAGTGTGGGGATGTTGATACGAGATGCGGGAGGCTGCTGGGGCACAGAAATTGCAATGTTTCAGCAGACTATGAAATCGAGAGTGCTTGGACACGCTGCAATTCTAGCATGTTGGAGCAGACTCTCTGCCCATGTACAGGTACCCTAATATTTTGCTAAATGTATACCCTCATGTGTGTGAATGCTTCTCTGATAATCTGGAGCATTAATATTTTTGCTTTATTTTGGTGGGTTTTTTTAAATAATCTTTGCACAAACCCTACTACGGTTTGGGGGTTCGGGGGATGTCAAGAAGCTTTTCTTGTGTTTATTTCACTGATACAACAAGTGTGGTCTTGTTGCAAAGTCCATGTCATGCTGTATCTATTTATGTTGCTGTTATTTTATACATTATGTTAAACTGTATACACCTTTATGAGGTTGGTCATAGTTCAAATCAAAAGGAACTGAGGGATGCACAATTTAGGAAAACAGAGTAGATGCAACTCAGGGATGGGCAAAATAGATCCAGCCTGCCAAAAGATTCTATCCAGCCCACAGTGGGTCCCTCAGTCCCAACCTGCCCAGGCACAGGAGGGCAGCCTGAGTCATGGCGTGTGCAGCCAATCCTACTGACCCCAGGCACATGATGGGCAGGGGTGGTGCGGCAGCTGAAGTGAGCTTCCCAGCAGCCCCTGCAGCAGTGACTTATTCTGCCTGGCTGCTGCTGCCAGCATCTCCACCACCACTGCCAGACCCGACCCCGCTGCCCATCTGCCCTGCACCCACTGCTAGCAGGGCCTGGACAGAGTGGGTGGGCAGGCAGGCAGGGTCTCCATGGAGACCAGCCCAGGTTCCCCACAGGCAAAGCAGGCTCTGCCAGGCAGATGGGATAGAGCCATGGATGGGTGGGGAGCAATGTCTGGGAGCAGGATGGGTGGGCGAGGACCAGGATTGCAGGGTGGTGACAGCATCAGGCTGGGGCTGAGATGCAATGTGCTTCCCATATGTCCCTATGACAGGCCCTGGTTCTATGGGCAGGGATGTGGGGGGAGTGGATCGCAGCTCTGCCCCAGGCCCTGGCCCCGCACTACCACCACCCCATGATCCCAGCCCCCACCCATCTGCCCCACTCCCAGATGCCACTGCTTGCCCAACTGTGACCCCACCCTACCTGCTCAGCTCTGCACACCCTGCCTGCAGGGATCCCAGGTCAGTCTCCATGGAGACTCTGCCCATTCACCCATCTGGCACCCCTGGCAGTGGATATGTATCAGATGGGCCCAGGGCCAAATTGATTGCCGTGTTGTGCTGCACTGGGAGGAGGCAGGTGACTCCTCCTCCCTGCCTGCAACAGCTCACCAAAATTCCTTCAGTGTCCCTCCAGCCCAAATAATTGCCCACCCTGGTGTATCTGCTAAATATCCCTTGCTACTGTGATACTACGGCAAAGACAACTGCCATCCCCAATCACAGGCAGAAGGAAACATTAATAGATTGAACACCCAAGGCATCATCTTCCTATAAAAGGAATATTAACTCCTCTACAGCAAAGGCACTTGAGAAAGATAGCCCATTGGCCAGACAAATGCCAGAGGGAAATTTCTGGAGGATTCTGAGACTCAGGAAGAACTGGGACAATGCTGATGGGGGTGGTGGTCATGGCTTGGAGGTACTTTAAAGGGCTGTCTGTAAGATGACCAAGGTCTTTGGATTTTTGCCAGTTTGGAGAAGTCCCCAAGGTCCCAGCAGTCACGGCTGGCAGGATCAGCAGGAAGGCTGATTTTTGGAGATACTGGCCACATTCTCAGGGGGCTAGGTGGTAGCCAGAGGAGAGAACAAATAACATTACTTGTATTTTTGTTCTTGCTTAAACTTAGGGTTAGTTTGCTTGTATAATTCCATTCACAACAGAAAAACATGGGAAAAGGTGGATTTTATCTTTTAAGGGAGAAAAAACAGAGGAAACACGCAGGTTTCCCCTTGCAGGCTGGCAGCCTTCCAGCCTGCAAGAGGCTGCTTGGGGCTGGGGGTGTGGGGTAGCGAGAGAGTGGGGAGTAAGAGTCGGATAGCACCAGCATGGAGCTTTTCCTCTTGATGGCCAGGAGCTATGGACTGAGGCCCCTTGTGATATGGAACCCGCCCACTACCTTGGCACCCTCTGTCTCCTCCTGTGCCTGCTAGCAGGTATGCGCAGAGACACAACGGTGGGGACAGAGGGAAATATGGGGAAAGAACACCTGGGGGAGGGGAGGCATCAGGGCATGACAGGTGCCAGATGTGGCGCTTTGTGGTTCCACAGCAGGTAGGGGGAGTGCCCAGGGGGCCATCCCTAAGCTGGTCCTAACGTTGGCCCACCCATCGAACTCGCCTGCCATACCTCTGTTGTGATTTTAAAAAAGTTGTTTCTAGGCCAGAGGCTACCCATTTAATGCCCTGATGCCAATACACGGCTCCATACCAGCCGTACACTGTTCCATGCTTCGCAGATAGCATCCAATCCACTATCCACTATTACTCCCCCATTGCTGGGCCACATTCAGCCTCCAGCCCAAACTTGGCCTCAGGTGTTTTTAGACATGCCTGGGCCACATGCCCTCTTCCTCACTGGGGCCTCTGCTCCAGCCAGCCTTCAGGCCCCCTCAGACTCTACTGTACATGGCCTCCGGCAGCCACTTAACCCACTCACTGGGGCCTCTGGGTCTTACGCCCCTGGGGCCTCAGGTATCCGTAGACTTGCCCAGACTCCCAATGCAGCCTACGGTCCGGTCCACTCAGGCCTCAGGTGTTTGTTAACGTGCCTGCATCCCAGCTCAGGCCCCATTCAATGGGCCTGGGCCCTGCGCTTGTCTGTTGGGGTGTGCTCCTTTAGCTTTTCCGCTCCACAGGGCACCCACAAGGCAGTGGGGACCGAGGCTTTCCAGCGCCCCGTATCTGCCTTTCACTGGGGAGGCACAGGTGTAGCATTTCCTGAAGACTGCCCCACCACAGGCAGCCCCACCACATCATCCAACCCCAGCAGGATGTAGTTTTAGATCATTTCCCAGGACCAGGCTCCTCCATCCCCGTAGTTCCTACCTTTGACCTCCAGGCGTTCTGGGAACAACAATACTCCAACCAGAAGATGTTCACCCTTCAGCTCTCCAGTTGCAACTGGCTGGCCCTGTTCCCTGGCCCTGGGCCTGAGGGTGCCCAGCCCTCCACCAATCAGGTGGCCTCCTGACTATCATGTGACCACATGATTGGGTGTGCTGCCATGTGCAAGCTCTTCTGAAGCCTGCTTCAGCCATTAAAGTGGCAAGCACCCAAAGGTTCTCTGCCACAGAGAGCAATGGACCTTCTTCTTCCAAAGCATCATGCCTGCTCCCCCTGCCTAGGGGCTTGGGCTCAATTTTGGTGTCCCAGGCCATACACACACGCGCCCAAAAAGCCCTCTCCCTGCTTCCCCCAGCTGCCATGCTCACCCCCATTCCCGCCAGCCTGCCTTGCACTGCCCAACTCCTTTTTATTTTCTGACTGTGCCACTGACTAACATGGTGTAAAAAAATGGTGATTTACCAGAAGCAGCAACGTGTTAGTTGGACCTGGCATTGCACTATCTGTATGGCATGAGCACTTGAGTGGGGCTTTTTGGCGTTTATCTAAAGCTGATTCAATCAGCTATGTGTTGGGCTCAGTATGGAGGCACACTGAGCTGAAAGTAAAGCACCAGTTCTTTTTCCAAGTCTGTAAGCAGATGGCTTCGTTGGTAAGTGGCAGCAGGGCAGTGATGAATAATGCCACAACTCGCATAGTCCTCTGTGGTGGCTGGACAACATGGACCCTGGCTCTCTAAGGCACAGCTCCCACAGAGTTTTCCTCAGTTCCTGGCATAGGTGGGGCTGGAGTGGGCAGAGAAATGAGGCATGACCTCCAAAACAGACTCTGGCAGGGCTGGGGTGGGAAAAGGAGCTGGGGATCAAAAGCACCAGCAGGACTTGGAGGGGTGGGGGAAGCTGTGGGTTGGGAGCAAGGGATACTACTAGCATAGGCAGGGCAACGGCATATGAGGACTGTTTAGTGCCACAAAACAGCGGAGGAGACAGCCACAGCTGGACCTGTGTCCGGGTGAGGAAAGAGGGCAGGGGGAGCTTTGGTTTTCCATGATAAAAAAAATTAAAAATTAAATGCCAAAATATATTAGTATTTAGAATTTATTATAATGAGTGAAACACTGATAGGCTTCCAAATTGCTTTAAAACTGTAAATATATCAATAAAACATTGTGTTCAACTAATACCTACCTACACACACATATATCTAGTGGCATTGCATTTTAATCATGGAAAATGTGGCTTTGGGGTTTTTTTTAAATCAGAGAATTTAAGATTTATCAGGAATTTGCTGTTTTTAAACAAAGAAAACCAGGATCCCTGGCAATATTCTAGTTAGCCCATTCTGTGGAAAGAAAGTCCTAAAATTTCTTTTAGAATGCAAGGGGAACTACCTGGAGCTGGCAGAGATTCCCCTAATTAAGGAAGCAGGCTCCTTGGTTCTGGGACAACAAGAATTTCTGGCACAAAGGGATCCAAGGCAGGAGTAATTGACATGCACAGATAAAAGATAGGATTTAGGAAAACTGCAATAACCTGCAATTATGCCAAGGAATCTTGGATTTTTAGTTCATTTAGTTTATGTTCCAATGATACAGGTCCCAACCCTACCCCTATGGAGCTAGTACAAGGCTAATAAATAAGACCAGGAAGGTCCAATCAGATTAGTGTTGAGCTTAGACTGCCAAAACATACATATCTAATTTGGTTTCTCATATGAACTAACGTAACTTTGTTTCCTAGTAATCTGGAATTTCAGAAAGTTCTTCTAAGTTGTAGCTTGAAAGCAGCATATTTATATGGCTACCAATGGGGAGGCAGGGTAGAATCTGTAAAAAAATACATTGGAAAGTCTATCCTGAAGTATTATACGGCTGCTTTGTGCCACATTATCAGAGCCAGCTGACAATGAAGTCAATTTTACTGGCCCACAGAGGGACAGTCTCTTACATAAGGCAAACCTCAAACAATATGCCTCAACCTGCTTCCAGTAAGGCTGGAAAGACAGGAGGTTGCTTGAAGGAAGTGGCATGAGTAGGTGATTACACCATCACTGGGACTTTTTAATTTACACCAGGCTGTAACATCCTCTCAGGGTTTTCCCACATGATTTTGGGGGGATGACAGGGGAAGGGGTGATTGGCTTCCTCAGAAAGCAACAGCAGGATCAGCCACATGCGAGGAAGCACAGCGCTACCCTGGCAGCTAGCCCACCATTTTGAAGTTCACTACTTTGCAACAATAATTTTGATTTACAAAAGCAAAATACCCAGATACATATCTAAAAGTCCTACATTTTAGACTGTTGGAGAGAGATTGCATTCACACGAATACAATAGCTGCAAACTAACTAATGTGGCTGTTCTTTTGGGGTTTTTCTAGAAAGCAGACACTCCAAAATTACTTGCTGAGCAAAAGAGGAAAGAGCAATTGATGAATAGAACAGAATTCCCTTGTGGAGATCTTAATTCAGCTGTATTCACTTATTTAACAGATGTCAAAAAAGCAAGCCATTATTTGTCAGTTCAGAACAATTTCACATAGCAGTTTTTACCCCTGGTAGTATTATCCTCTACCAGCTTCTGGCCACTGGACAGTTATTAAAAAGATGTAGTAAATTAGCCTGTTGTCAATTGGGGTCTCACTGCATGAGGAAATACATAAAAATATATTCAGATAAAATTTCACATGAAAATCTCTTAATGAAGTCTACACAATACAACGTTACATTCTTTAATGACAGAATAAACTAATATTCAATTCAAACACAAAATTTCAGATGCTGCATTTCTACTGTGCTTTCAACTAGCCTTTGTTCTCAAATGGTCAGTCTACAAATAGACTGATCTAAGCATATTTTTGCCTATAAAACTAGGCATAAGACATTCCTATTGCCTTTCAGTTGAAAGGCATACATAGTATTAAGATTTCAGTTTGTAAGATCCTATCTGCTTGTGTTCCGTATCTTGCATCCATACGTTTCTGCCAATCATTAAGACAGTAGTCAAC
This sequence comes from Gavialis gangeticus, assembly GCF_001723915.1. Lineage (NCBI taxonomy): Eukaryota > Metazoa > Chordata > Crocodylia > Gavialidae > Gavialis > Gavialis gangeticus. Next base: position 49,703,084 of record NW_017729004.1, on the reverse strand, counting down.
TTTTGTTCTTAAGAGAAATGGCACCCAATTTGCTTAGAGTCTAAAATGTTATGGATTAAAAGCACTAGCTGCTTCAAAATGAGAGACAAGTTCTCTCTCTCTTCCCTTGGCTAGTTTTGAAAACAGCAATCCTGCTGAAAAGGGACATTTGAGAGAACAGCAGCGAGCGCCTTTCAGAACACACTTGAAGCAGCATGAGGCAGGCTGGAGACAGAGGCAAAATAATTGATGCCCACCCCTCCAACATTTAACAGACAATGTTAACAGAGGTTTGTGAACAAGCCACTTATCACACTAACAACTGGCTTCTCTCTCAAGACACTCAGATGCCCAATGCCAATCAAATGAAACTAAGTAAAATGGTTGCCTTCACACCTTAATTATGCTTGGTATTTCAGTTAATATAAATTTATATTAAGACTTATATTAGGGTAAACACCTGAGATTCTAGGATCTGGACTGAATAAAATAGATGTACTCCCTTCCAACATGGCTACTGTCCATAGAAAAGAAGAAGTTAGAGCTGTAAGATTATATTAGTTTACCATGGCTTCAGAAACAAAGGACAGCAGTGGGCAAGCTTTCAAAATACAAGTTCTTCTACCATAAGAGTCCTCCTGCTTTCAGTCTGTTACAGTTAAATGCATGTGCTTCTTAAACATAAGTATTGTGCAACCAGCTTAAACAGCAGTGAAATTTTCACTTTTGAGAGGAGCTAATACAGTTGTTTGCAAGTCAATGCAATACAATAGTCATATTGCAAAGGCAATATGGTGATGTGACAGAAACACCAGTTAATTGCCAGGGGGGGAAAAAAAAAAAAAAAAATCAAACCCACATTACTTGTTTCCATTTTTCCAAATACTGCACATAATCTTTCAACTTTCACCAACTTAAAATTGGCTTAGATCATTACTGCCTTAAAAACAAAAAAACAAAACAAAAAAAAAAAGATGCTAGCCAATTAAGGACCATCTATTAACAACTTAAACTTTCATAATCATTGTAAATATTTATGGGAATTTTTGGAAGGAAGCCTTTTCAATTAGACTTTTCTGCAACAAACTCAGAAAAGCTTACCAACCACATGGGTCTGAGCTTTTAAATGATAAATTCATGCTATTGTTAGATAACTATTTTTGGAAGGGAAACATATATGGAACAATTATGGAGGTGAAGCAAAGGAGGGCAAAAAATTCTTCACTAATTGCTTTCATGTTCTTATGCAAGTGTCTGCATTTGGCTAAGTGATTTCTTCTTGAAGAAATCTGTGCCCATAGGACTGTAACTCCCATAATTCACTTTCTCCTCCCCCAGCCTTCCCTCACCCTCCTGCCTTGGATAAGCAGGATGTACAATGTTTCCTTTTTCTGTGAAGAGAAACCTCCTCCTGACATGTACACTTGGGAAAAAAAAAAATCAGAGATTTAATTAATCATATATAAACAAAACTTAAGGGTTTTTATGGTGTTGGGGATATGCACTTCCAGTTCCTATGCTTTATTTATTTTTGTTTCAAGTACTTGCAACAGACTAACAAAACAACAAGAAATGTTTAAGCTATCTTGTAATGGACAGGACTCAGCATTCAGTTGTACCAGAAATATTAATATTTCTACTGTGTATGCAGCTAGGATTGTGCAAGTCAGTTTTATCACTCTCATGGCAATTATACAGCTAGGTATGCATCTACCTCAGGGAGAGGCAATTATATGGGTTGGAGGACCACTTAAAGAGTTTTGATGAGCTTTTGTGGTGGGGGGGGGGCGGGAATCATCATGGATCACTACTAGTCAAAATAATTTTGCTATTCATGTCTTGAGAGCAATTAGACCTTTTAAACAGGAAGTGAATTGTTAACATTATACACTGATCACAAGGAATCCTGGTTTTCTCTGATGAAAAATTGCAGTCTCTGATAAAAGTCACAAATTCTCTGATAAAACCCCAAAATCCATGATTAATATAAAATGCCACTAATATGTATGTCTATCAACTGAACACAATGTTTTATTGACATATTTACAATTTTAAAGCAATTTGGAAGCCTACCAGTGCCTCAATCACTATAATAAAATAAATTCTAAGTACCTATAAATTTTGGTATTTGATTTTGGGGTTTTTAACATGGAAAAATCAGAGCTCCCCCTGCCCCCTTACACAGAACGCAGGTCCAGGCCCCTCACTCCCAAGCCACAGCCCCCCAGCCTTGCTTCTG
>NW_017729004.1:49671091-49695866 GCF_001723915.1 Gavialis gangeticus | reverse complement strand
TGCTTCTGACCCTCACTCCCCCACCCCCCCACAGGTCACCCCTACCGCTGCTGGTGCCCCTTGCCCCCTACCTACAGCCCCCTCCCCCCTCAGCCCTGCTGGAAAGGTCCCCCCAACTGCCAGGGCTATGGGGCCAGGGAGCTGGGTCCACAGCCCCATGCCTGCTGCAGCAGCACCTAAGCGCTGGCTGCTGCAGCACAGCATATGCTGCACCAGCTCCCCCCTGCCCCTGTGGGCAGCACAGCCATAGCTGCCCACTGCAGGCTCAGGCAAGGAGGGGGCTAGCTCCCTGCTGACACACACACTCCTGGTGGGGTAGGGGGGACCCATGCCCCTCAGATCTGTACACAGGGCAGGGGTGGGTGCAGGCTGCCTGCTGTGGGTTCAGACTTCATGCCCTGCTGCCCTCCACTGAGGGCTCTGCAGCCCAGCAGGCAGGATATGGTACAACAGGTCACAGCAGGGAAGCTCCTTGCTGCTGTGAGTTCTGCGCTACCCTGGCCGTGTGTCCTCTGCCTGCCCTGCAGCAAGAAGGGGCACAATCCCACACCATTGCGCCTGCTGCTGCGGGATGGGCAGGGGATGCCTTGCCAGGGCGATGCAAGGCTTGCAGCAGCAAAGAGCTTCCCCACCCAGGCATGCTCTACTCAACTATGCTGGGTCCTACCCACTGGGCTGTGGAGGCCCCGGGGGAGGGCAGGAGGGTGGGGAGCCCAAGCCCACAGTAGGCAGCTTGCACCCATATCTTATGGGGGTGGGGGAAATGGGCACAGGTCCCTCCTGGCCCCCAAGGAGTGCACACACTGGCAGAGAGCCCCCCACCTGGACGAGTTGCCCGCAACCCCGTCCCACTCTAACTGGGCCCTGCAGCCAAGCATTCTGGCCCTGAGCCCCAATACCCATGCACTGCCTGGCTGGGGCAGCAGCTGCACCCCGGCCCCAGCCCTGCCCAACTGCCTCCTCGCCCTTCCTACTTACTGGGACCTCAATTCCCTCCCCCTCCCTCACCTGTGGGAGCTGCTCCCCCCGCCTGACTGCCTTCCTTCCACTACCCCCTTCCCCTACAGGCTGGAATTCTGCCAGCCTGCAGAAAGCTCTTTGCAAAAGTGGAAAATCAGTGCGTTTCTCCATTAAAATGAGAAATTCACATTTTTCTGAGAAATCCACATTTTTCTAGGTTTTCCATGGGAAATGGAAAACCCAGATCCTTGTTGATCATCCTGAAGTATGTATCCCTTTTACCTGACAAGAAGTATGCTGTTCATAAGTCTGTTGCATGAGCAAGTGAATGTAAAGTAGTATAAGGGAAAGCAATTCAAAGTAATGGAAGTGGTCTACTCTAGTGAATGAGAACTATATTTCCATTTGAAGGATAGTCTGAGACGACTTAAGCTTGCTAACTAGGGACTTCTATATACATGCAGCAAGGATGCTCCAACATGCTTTACATCCAGCACGTTGGAGCAGACTTGATTAATCGAGTCTGCTGTAGTGTGGAAATTAACGTACTCCACCCATCTCCAGCATCACATGCATCAGCGCACCCGCGCTAAAAACTGGTGATGGGGCATTTTGAACTAAAGCTTATCAAACGAGCTTTAGATTAAAGTGCCCCACCACCAGTTTTCTGCATGGGGATGCTTATACACATGACACTTTGGTGCTTTTAATTAGCGCGGCTCACTAATTAAAGCGCCTCCCCTGCCACCTGGAGCACATCTATAAACTCCCTATACGTCTACTACAAGGCAGAGTCCAGTGCCCTTCAACAGGAAATAAGCATGAAGAAAACTGGCTCAACTCATTGACACTTGCTCATGAGTTTTTAGTCACAGACATGTAGAGCTACCTTAAGCCAGATAGGTACAGTCCACCTGACAGATCCCCAGAATTCAGTCACTGCTTTTACTGGAGACATCAAAATCAGGAAATGATGCAGAACCACTAGAATGTGCCTTCTGGCAGTTTCTTTTACAGTAGCAGCAAATATTACTTCACAGTTCCAGGACTGCTGAACTATGTATATGGGTTGAACTTGAAGCAATAATCCTATAAATTACATTATCTTTTGCTGGGTTCTCACTATACTGCATTTTACTATTTTGTTTCTACTGTATATAATTAAAGTTATTCACCTGATTATTTCTAACACTGACATTCCCTAGGGCTTTCCCTACTCTTTTAGACATTAATGTATTTATAACATTTATAAAAATTCATTTTCTATGAACTGTATATCAGTAGCATGTCACAGTGGCTTGGTTTTAATACGAAAATAGGTTCTCTCTAAACAGATGCATTTTTAAAAAACATGTGGGCAAGAATGGAAAATAAAACCTGCCATATCAGATCAGACCAGTAGTTCATTTCCTATGGAATTCTGCCGTTGGCAACAGCTTCAACCTGAGATAAAGGGAAAGTGACAAAAAAGCCTAACTAAAGGAATCATTTGCACAGAATGTATGTATGCTGAAAAAGGGAGAAGGAAAGGAAGAATAATATTTCTTACATAAAAGCCCGTTACGACAAGTGTTTAGATACCCCAAAGTCTAGTTTTGCAGTCCATGCAAATCAAAAAAATAAGAAAAATGCCCAAAATATTCCCTTAAATACTCAGTAGTAAAAGAGAATTTAGACATGGAACAAATAACTATCTGCAGACTCACTGGTTTCATAGCATGACGGATGAACCTCTGTAAATATCAAGAGCTCATATTTGATAAAGACATTTTAGAGACTGAGTTCATGGAAAAAAATCACCACACTAGACACAAGTTTTCTGGGGATGTCACTCCTAAAAGTGGTTGCACCAATTCTCACAATACAGGATTTTTTATATATTCTTTTCTCTTGCTCAATTTTATGCATCATAGTGATAACATTCAGAGGGTGGCCTGATGGCAATAATGTTTTTAGACATTATGTTCTCTGAAAAACAAACGGAAAACTTCTAAATTCTCACTACTCAGCTCCTAGAAGGGTATAACATAGATCACTGCACTGGACACTCAAGCACCCCAGCTTGTCCTCCTTCTAAGCCACCAGTCCCTGCCCCCCCCCCCACTCCACCATACCACTCAGATACCCGAAAGCGCAGGCCCCCTCAGCACTGCCCCACCCCCTGGGGCACAGTCAGGACAGGAAGTAGAAGCTGGAGAGAAGAGACTAGAGCCCCCAGCTGCTATAGCAGCAGCAGCAACGTGGGATGGGGGGTGGAGGGGCAAAGAGGAGGAGGAAGAGTGGAGCTGTGGGTGGCTGGGAGTCTGGGGGTGGGGTCACAATTTAATCCTGGGGGTGGGGAGGGGTGCATGCAGCCTGCCAGTTGACTGCCCTGAACTGAATCATTCATTTCACTGCATTCCACCCGCCACTAGTTTTTCCTTTCTGTTCAAAGTTCCAGGTTTAAGAGATTGTCAGCTCAGCCTCAAATGCTGATTCAGGTGACAATCACTTAACCCTACACACAGCAACCATCACTTACATCAGAATCTTGAGAGAAAGGCCTGTGTTAATACATTACAACAGGGCTGTCCAGCTTCCAAGCAGCTGGGAGCTGTGGCCTGCACCAAGGTTAGGCACAGCTTTTCTACACTGCAGACACCATGAACCCTCCCATGCTTGCACTGCATGCCTGTGACTCTCCTCCCACTGCTGCACTATGTGGCTACAACCCCTCCCTCACCACTACAGTGCATGCCCTAGCCCCATGACACTGCATCACTGCATGCCTACAACCCCCTCCAGCGCATTATGCACTTGCCACTACAGCACTACATGCCTACAGCCATGCCCTGGCCTGCCTCGCCCGCACCCCCCCTACCCAAGGATCACTCTCAGCTCCCCATGCTGCTCTACCCTCTGGGACAGGGACAGAAAGCAGCTGCTGGAGGAGGGCAAGGGAGCCCAGACAGTCTGACTGCTGTTGCAGCCGGAGCAATGGGGGTGGGGATAGCAGGACTCCAGGTGCTGCAATTCAATGTATGCAGCCCGTGAGCCACCAGTCAGACAACCCTGCAATACACAGAATGGCCCAAATCCACTTCTACCACAGCCAATTGTAAAAACATTAAGTTTTAATAACTTAAGAGTAAGTCATAAAATGTTCCCCCAACAGAACCATCTTCCCCAATTTTCCCTTCCTTTCCAGGAGAAATAGAAGGTTAAAAAAATTAACATATTCCCATACTGAAATACCAGACCAGTTTTGGCAGAATACACAGAAGAATTTCAAGACAAATGGAAGCAAGTAATATTTATGAAAATAGACATTAAAACCCATAAAAATAAAACTGCTTAGCAATCCTGACCAATATAGTAATTTCTTCAGATTCGCAGGACAGTGCATCATGAAATTATCTCCTTCAAGACCGTTTTTATCTCCTTCAAGACCGTTAATATAAACATTACGCAAATTAGGTGGATGATACTGGATGGACTGATTCTGTTAATTTTAAGGCTGTTGGATTTCTTTTACATCTGCCACCAGTGAGGATTCCATTTCTGGGAACACATATAGCTCTGACAACAAGCTCTAAGAACAGACTTTGATCAGAACATTTTAGATCTGCGACTGACAAATTTCTTTTTGATAAACAATAAAAAAATGTTCTGGAAGCAAGGCAAGGAAAATTAAGAAATCACAGGATGTGAAGTTTTGAGAAGGCTTTTAAGAAACGTCTCTTGACACTGATGAAATGGGAGGTGTGCCAAAGCTAAGCAAAATTCTAGATCAGCCACTTGAAGAGGAGCCTGATGAAAAACAAGGCTGATATTTTTTAAAACTAAAGATAGGAGAAACAATATTTATTAAATGCATGACGTAGGAAACTTAGGAAATCCTCAAAGGGAACTTACAAAGCTCCTTTTGTAGACGAGCCTATGAACTTCACTTCATAAATTTACTGGATACAAAAAATCATGGACTCAATATTAGGGTTACCATACGTCCGGGTTTTCCCAGACACATCCTATTTTTTGACCCCCTGTCCTCATGTCGGGGAGGAGTGGGGGTTGAAATGGTAACAAATGTCCAAGTTTTTACTTTGCCTCTCCTTTCCCAGGCTGGCTGCTTGGGGCTGGGAGCAGCGGGCAAGGTGATTGGCTGTCAGGGGCCATGTGGTCTGTACATGGGCCCAGCAAACTGCTCCCAGGTAAGACACACAGATTGTGTGTGCGCACGCACACACATGCACTGCATGGACAGCAGGACTGGCGGGGTAGGAGCTGCGGGGCACCGGCAGTGCTGGGGGGGCAGGGGGCTGCAGGTTAGGAGTGAGGGGCATCAGCAGCGCTGGGGGGCAAAGGGCTGTAGGGTAAGGGTGCGGGGTGGGCACCAGCAGGGCTGGGGGGCAGGGGGCTGTGGGTCAGGAGTGCAGGGCAGGCACTGGGAGGGGCTGGGGGGGGGCAGGGGCAGAGCACAGGCATAACCCCTCCCCTCTCTGCTCCCCCCTCCACCTACAAAGTTGTCTTTTTTGGTACTGGAAATATGGTAACCCTATAATAGACATTGGATTTACGACACAATACAACCTGCCTGACATCTGATTCACCAGGTACCTGCCAGACCTGACCTCTTACATTCTTCTTTTCCCCTTCCTTTTCTCCCCTGCCCATCGCTACTTTGTCTTCCTAATTTTCAGCTATTTCCTTTTTTTCAGACAGCCTCTTTTTTACCTTGTATTACTATCACTGAAGTGTCTCCCCATAGGCCTTTCCCTGACCCCCTCCCTTCCCTGCTTTACCTTCTGTCTTTCTAATTTCTACCTATTTCCATCTCACTGACACATCCTGCCACACTTTTAGCTTATCTCATTCCTTGGAGTCTTATAACAGCAGAGACTCCCTATGCCTGAAGAAGGGTGATTGCACCTGAAAGCTTGCTAAGAACTTTTTCCCAACTACTCAGTTGGTCTAATAAAAGTTATCACATCTACTCAAAAAACCTTGCCTGCCTATGTCCTTAGACTAACATGGCTACAACCAAAAACCCAGTGACTTAAGACACTTCTTTTTTGAGACATATAGAATTAAAAGCTTTTCAGTTAGCGACCTTTAGTGCCATCCTGCAATGCTTTGTTACTAGAAGTTAAGAGTCCAATTGATTTTTAAAATATGTATATATTATGAAATACCAGTGCAATCTATCATATAAAGTAGTTAATTGCGGCAGTTAGTCTAACACATCCTATTCATCCTTGAATGGAATTAACTCTGCAAACTAGAGTTATGTCACTGAAAAAGCTTGCAGCTGAACAAATTCATCTACAATTCTTCAGCTAGACAGGAAAAAAGAAGGGGGCGGGGTGGATAAAGTTAAAAAATAATATATTACCCCTACATTGATACTCAAGAGATTATAGAAGACCTGAATCACACAACAGGGACCAAATGTGAATTCTTATGGAAAGTTTTTTAGGTGATGCCAGCTGTAAAATCATGAACAACAGAAATAGCTAACGCATCCACTTGTGGCTTGAAGTGCCAAACGTTCAGATATGCAATTGCGTCGCTTTCAATATAAAGTAAATGATATATATTGCACAATGAATAGGAGAAACAAAAATGTACCAAATGTAGGTGGAGGCATGGACTAAGTGCTGCAACTGCAGCAACGTAAATGTTGGTACCTGTCAGTTACACGCACCGGAACTGGAATTAGCATATGAAGGAAGTAGCGACTTGGCTGTATTTTCTGAAACTCTTCCATCAAACTAGATGTTGTAAGGATGATTCATGATAAACAAGTTCTCTAGCAAGAATCTTGTTACAAAACCTTTGTATTATAAATCAGACGCTACACAAATGAAGAAGTGGCGAGTGGGATGTTAAAGAAATAGGACTGAGCAAGAGCCATATTTGGCACGCATCCCAGTAGGGTTGGGTTTTTTTAAGTCAAATCTACGCTATCAAGCAAACACTGCAATGACCTGAACGATCATATTTCTGTTGCTTAAGATTTACTTAGAAAACATTAAAAGCAGGATCCAGTTGATATTTATCTCAACAGTTGTATAGTGTAGCTCTGTATCATTTGAAGACTGCTGTATGTCGGTGGAAGTGACCTGTATGTATAGTCTTAACTTTGTAAAGACCTTTTGGATGAAAGGAATTATAAAAATTTTAAATTTGGTGACCTCTCTTAAAAAGGGTTTATGCCTGATAACAACTTGGTAGTTTTAAACTAACATGTTAACTGCATAGGTTACAGGCAAGTACTTGTGGATCCTGATTTCCTAGGATAGTTGCTATTGTAAAGAAAGCATTTTTTATAGAAACTAGAGGACCGTTTTTAAACACTTAGAGGAGTGACGTGGAACAGCCCTTCAATAGGAATACTGGGAACAAAATCACAAACCCTAACTAAACATAAGGGAAAAAGTATGATCCATTTACAAAAGTGATATAATAGCTGCCTGTAATAGCAAGGGAGTGACTAGTCTTTATGCTCAAGGAAGTCTCTTCCAGTTCTATATTCAAATGATTTTCCTGTGAGGTTCTTCAGCCCCAAATTCTAAAAAAAAGCAAAGCAAAACAAATGAACAAACAAAAATCCCACATAGATCTGGTCTACAGGACTGGGGGTTTTGGCACTCGCTTATAGCGAACACAGCAATAAACGTCCAGCCTGCTGCTACAAAGTTCTGTTTACCATGCCCGACTCCATACGCTGACAATACATTTCTAAAAAGCAAGTCTACATAGGTCCCTCCTGATATTTCTTCCATAACATATTCATAATTAAGGCCAAAACCACTTGGTATGACTTCCTGATTTACACCAGACAGAGAATTTCACCTACTTCACATTTCTTTTCTGTCCACACATTCCAAGTGCAGCTATAAATATTGAGCTGTTCACTCAGAGAATGTGTGACCACAATTATGCACACAGTAAAGGAAAAATAAAAAAGGCCTTGCTTTAAATCCAACTTGCAAATATTTGCTTTCCAAGTTGTACGGTTAACAATCATTTTGCTCCAGCTCCAACAGGAAGAATAGGAAGCAGCCTGCATGATTAAACCACAGAACTGGAAAAAAAAAAAATCAAGTTCAGGCTATTACTAGTGCCTATAATAACTTTCAGCATGTCAAATAAATACACATTACTAGCAAGGAAAACTGAAGTGTGTTACGCACAGAAATTCGAGACTATTACTGAGAGTTATAAAGTGTTCCGAGGACTAGAACTGACCCGCCCAAGGAATTAATTCTTAAAAACAAACAAACAAACAAAACAAAACAAACAAACACCAACAATCCCAGAAAGGAACCTCAACAGTTACAAACTGCAAAAGCTTTTGTGTGTGTTCTACGTATATCGTTCTTGGAATTAAATTATCATCTTTTTATTAAAAACAGCTATTTCTGTTCATGGTAGACGTAAGAGGACAGACACTGGCAGTTAGGCCATCACTATTTCTATGATCCCTTGCCTCTTCATATTTGACTTTTTTTTAATCCTTTCATGATGAAGTCTAAACTATTAGGACGAAATTATGGCTAACATTGTTCTTTATTCATAACATGAGAAAAGACACAAGACTTGAAGTTAAAGCTGGTTTGGCAGCTGCTTGTTTTCAAACACCTTTGGTTTTGTAATGTTGTAGTTCTATATCCTAATAATTTTCTTTTGCATGCAAGCAGAAGAAAGTCACAGTGGGCACATCTACACATTCATTAATGCACTACTACTGTTGAGTGTTGACAAAAGACTATTTTTTCATTCTTCTTCAATAAACCCATGAAAAGCCCAATTTGTATCTCTTTATATGACCTGGGGACTAGCACACAAGCCTGGACTCAAATTCATTTTAAAATAAATTGATATTGTAATAAGTGTGAAGAGCAAAAAAGAAAAAGACAATTAACTTACCTGCTACTTTGTGTACTCATTCTCCCCACACCAGTCTAGGATGGACAGCTCATATTCTTTCTGACAGACAACAGCCAGCACCCTTTCCAACACCTGGGTCAAAGCTTTGGGATTCTGAGTGTACAGAAAGCCAACACCACAGTGGTCTGTAGCCATAGGCTATCAGCAGGTGAATGGCAGTTGTCAAGCTGACCAAGCATCCATTAAATGAGCCAGTCTTTTCTAGACCTTTCAGTTCTATATATAAAATAGCTATGATTTTTTTAGATGCTTCCCTGTATAACAAATAATGCTAAAGTGGAATGCTTTATTCCACTTACTAGCTGTATATAGTTGGCATCTTCCTCAAGGAATCTGCAATCATCCAAATCCTCCTTAACTATTTTTGCAAGGGTTTGAGAACCAAGAAAGAAAACAACAACAAAGAGAAAATATAAATGGCAAGATGTGGACAGAGGTAGTAATATACATAGAAGCTGCAACAGCCATAAAGGCTGCCAGAGACAGAGAGAACTAGCTATTAGGGACAGCTTACCACACATGCAGACCAAGCAAATGCCTGGGCAACAAATTGCTCACTTCAAGAAAGCACATATTCTGTAATTTTATCCAAGATAACATGGTACAGAGCCTGAACTGTCAGCAGAAGGCAAGTTAAAGAGATTCTGATGCTTCATGAATGCCTTCAGAAGAATCATCAGTAAAACTAGGAGAATCCTAGCCATCAAAATATTACCTCCTGAAAGGTGTCCCTGACCCCGTTTAAAGCTCTGAGGACAAGAGCATTCAGTCTCTGATAAACCTGATTGACACATGTACCCCACTACAACAGAAACATTTTTTTTGTGAAAGAAAAATTACGAGAGACAGAAAACTTAGCAAAGGCATAAATTTGAGAGATGTGATTTGGGGATTCTGTAATCTTGAGCAAGACAAACCAACCATGACACAAGAGGCCACAACAGCAGGATCCTAGGGGTCACCAAAATTCAGGAATTGGTGGCTGATGCTGTAGGACGGTAGACCAGATGAACAACAGCCCATTCGTTCTACGTTGGTGTACCAAGAGTGCAGAAACACCAGAGACTCTATTTCGTCTTCCTCACTAACCCTGAACAGGAGCAGCATGCTGTGCAGAAACATATTGATTTCCAATAGTACTACTTGCAGCGTCAGGTATTATTCAGTGTGGGTAAGTGATAAAATATGTCCCTAAAGTTGCATTCTCTTATTACAAGGGATTGGGGCTTTAATCAAGTGTCTCATCTTACATTTATGTAGTATCTCAGGAATATAGAATTTCATTTTTTGTTCATAATGCACTGGATTACCTGACCTTTAAGTAAGCAACACTGAGCTCCAAACAGGAAATAGAAATAAATGGAATTCAGTGGCACTACACAAACATACTTACTTTAAAATAGTTTAGTGTTATTTCATTTGCTCCCAAATCAATCCTCTTGATTTTAATACATTTATAATAATATACAGAAAGTCAGTTTCTCTAACCCGGCAAAATGAATATAAAATAATGATACCTTAAAACATGGAAAATTATAGATTTTTATGAACTGCCAAAAGCATCAATACAGATTGAAAATCTGCATCCTGTTCACTGATTCAAGTTTGCAGATGACACTTGTACCTAACACCTGCATGATAAAACAATTTTTAGGCTACCCAGTGAGAATAGTTCGTGTAAAAAATTAAAACTAAATTCATATAAATGTCCAGCTCTCTCAGAAATCTAATAATTGTATGCAAATATCATGTAGACTGTATAACAAGTAACCAGAGACATTTACTGGCCGTAACTGAATATTTAAATAATAGAACTAAGAAATATGAACACAAAATTAATTCATATGCCCTGTAAACTGCAGCAAATATTTAATTAAAAAAATTACCATGGGTAGGAAAATAATTCAAAAGAAAAGGGAAAAAAATATAATATTTCCAAGCCAGCATGTTTTTGACAAAGCAGCTGGTCAGCAAAACTTGGTGTTAGTAGAATTGCTGAATAAACATGAGGATAGAATTGGACTCAAGTATCCTGGATAAAAAATAAATAAATAAATAAAATCAAAAAAAAAAAATCAATGTAATAGCATAATTGCCACGATCATCTACAAAATACAATCCATTTATATTATACACATACCACAAAAGCATATCCTCGAAGGATCTGTAAAAATTAAAACAAATGGTGGACAATACATCACAGCAGAACATTGCAACAGCAGTTTGACACATTCCAAACAGTTCCACAAAGCAAGCACAAGTACACATGCAAGTCTCAGAACTGTGGGTTTATCCTTCAGTTTGCTACTGAAGGTAAGAAACAGCAGGGCAGATTTGGGTGAATGCTTGTTCTCTTATTTTCTCAATGCCGAGCAGGAAAGTTAATTCTAATGCCTCACTGCTTTGTCTCAGGAGTTTGATTATTAACTCCAAATGAAGTCAGATTTGGGGGGAGGGCAAGGTAGTGTCCTGTTTATGGTTTTTTCCTATTCCACTAAGCCTTTCTACAGGCACCTTCATGTCTGGACACTTCATGCAAAGGATTAGGATTTACAGGAGATGTTTTTAATTAGCATTCAAACAGGAGTCTTAAGAGTACCATGAGGCAAGACTGCAGATAATATGCTATCTCTGTTTGGCAGACAGGCTTATATTTGTGCAATGTGTGGCTACTCCATGCAGTCCTATGTAAAACTTTGTGCCCTGGAACAAATGGTCTAAAACCAATTTTTCTCCAGTGGTATAGATAGCATTGCATATGAATTCAGATAACTCCACTGGTAGCCGTTTTAAAAGTTAGCATTTATCACTTCTGCTTTAGACTGCTATCTGAAACAGACCAGTGATTTCCTATGTTGTAACTGTTTGGCAACTGTTGACTCTTTAAATGGCAACCTGTAACATCATTCAAAGTAGTGATGTTATCCCGACACCACAGAAGTCAGGAAATTAGCTCATAATGTTCACAGTAATATCAAGCTTTCAAATATGTATAATATACACATAACTATTTTTGAAAAACACATTCTCCCCTTACACGGATGGATCTCGGATTTTGAAAAAGTGTGTTCAGATTATGAGGTACATTATCCCAGGCAACAAAACACACATTTTTATCCAGTTAAAGAGAAACTAGAAGCTTTACCAATATGCTACAGGCCTACCACTATAGTATTTAGCTTAAGATCAAAGAAAAAACAAATATCACTTTATTAGAATGTTCACTAATTTGCTCAATTATGTATTACGTTTAAAAACTACAGCAAACTAGGCAAAAATAGTCAAAATATATTAGTTCTGTAGTTATTATAGTTAAATGTACAAATTTGTGAAACAAAGTCTAGCCTTCTTGAGCTTCTTGACAGCACCACCAATACTTCACACAGTTATTTCTACACTGGAGTTAATATTTCCACTCCCGAGTTAAAATGTTTGGCTTCAACCAAAAGACAGTCTGCAGAGCTGTAAAATAGAAGACATTACCAGGAATGGCTGAGAGACAGCAAAATTGCAGAAGAAAGGATGGGTTGAAGAGTGGAATATTTAATGACCATCTCTCCTTGTCAATGGTCTTGCACCTATGGAATGAAGAAAGATTAACAGGGACCAGGTAGATTATGACAAGTCATCAATTAATTGACTTCTTCAGGGCTGCCTGAACATAAATGCTACTGCTCCTCCAAGGCAGTTGGTTTTAATGTTTGGGTAGAGCAGGAATCAAACAGAGGGAGGGTGCATCACTGCACCCCACCTAGATCTAATCTGTCCCCTTGCCCTTAACCTAGATTCAGATAAAGTCAAAACTGTAAATCACTGCCTGGCTTCTTATTTCAGAAGGGAAGAACGCAGCTTCTTAACACTTGTGCTTAACCTACCCAAATTTCATTTCCTTCAAAGGAAAATGGAGAAGCTTCCATGTCAACATGCAATTTTTATGCTGGCTACTTTTTTATTTAAATTACATATATTAATCCATGAGCCGACTTGTTACCCACCTTGGTGAGGTGGCAAAGTGAAAGGGTTTCTATTTCCACAAAACAAACTACTGTCCAGAGACAGTATAAGGGCTTCAGACTCCATATAGGCACATTATTAGGGTAAAACAACAGCCTGTTTTCTAGGCAGGTTGAAAATTAGACTAGATTGCCTACCAGTTGAACATTCTGGCTGCAGCCCTATGTCCATATGAAAAAAAGGGACCATTAGATTAGCCATAACAGTAAATTGAAGAATAGCTTGCAAGCAGCTGACACAGAACTCAAGCACTGATGTTCAAATAAAAATGGCAGAGAGGAAAGATGGTCTTTCAGTTAATGAGGTGGACTGGTGCTCTGAATGCAGTTCCCAAACATTCCGTAGCCTGGCCACACAACTTTCTGAGTGCCTTATGGCGCCTATACACATAGGACCTCTGCTTTGACACATGTTAATTAAAACACATTGGAGCAGACTCGATTAATTGAGTCTGCTGGAGCGTGCTAATAAGTGCATGTCGAATGAGCTTTAGTTGAAGCGCCCCCGCCACCATTTTGAAGCGCTGGACACTGAATACATATGATGCTGCAGGTGCTTTGGTTAGAGCAGCTCTCTGGTATGCGCAGTCTGGCAGATGATATGCAAGCACAATGAGGCCTTGCTCTTAGCCAGTGATTCTAGGTACAACTACAGCAAAAACAACTCTGAATCTGGGATAACAGAAGAGCAAGAATGGCTTCTTTTAGTGAACATGTACGTTTCCAGAAAGAAGTGTGTTTTCTTTGTATTTTTACTGCCCTGCATTAGATTACCACCACATGCCAGAAGATATGCAAGGATCAAACCCTCCATAACCCTCACATATAGATACCTGAAGTGTCTTAATAGCAGTAAGATTTTACTATAACCAACTCATAATGAATCCAGTAGATTCACAATAGCAAGAGAAGTAGCAGTACTAAAGAAAGATGAGCATCATAAATGCTTAAGGTTCCCTACAATTTGATCAGGGCCCAGTGGGTATTTTCTATTCTTATGAATTTCCTGTTTGCCCCAACCACCCTTTATTATAATATACCTTGGAAACATATTTTGTCTTCCAAATTCCCCACCCTCTTGTGAGGCATGCATAACATATAACCTGCAAAAGAACCCTGAGAAACACTAAAATACTAAACAAGCAAGGGAACCAAGTTTGGTACTTTCCACTAAAACATGAGAGCAGGGTACTAGTCATTCATTCAGGGCAAACAACGCAGGTGACAGTTCTAATCTTTGGATGCGCTGAGACAGGATTTCCTCGTTTATCTCACTAGGTACAACAAAGGTTCCCCACTGCCACCACAGCTCCTAAAAGGTCTGTGTTACCAGAGCGTATCCAGTTTGCACTTGCTCCAACCACTCAAACGCACACCCTGTGTCCCCATCCCTCCACAGAGGAATTTCTGAAGGTAGCTTGTTCACTCACTTAAAAAGTAACTTACTCCTAAATATATTGAGTAGCTTCTCAGGGCCTGCTGCTGCTATGCTGCTTCCTAATCCAATCCCTAATCCAGTCCAGGAAAGGCACTAGGCAGAGAGACAGTGGGGAGATACTGTCCCAACCCTTTCTCTCTTGGTAGATTCCAACCAAAAAAGAAACAAAAAACCATTCTGTCAAGTCAAGTCAGTTCTATGGCCATTGCAACTGTTGGGGTACCTTAGAAGCTGTAACAACCCTCCTCTCCCACTACACCCTGTGCTTGGCTAGCTTTGTGCACTCTGTCAGCTGAAGCCCCGTTCAGTCCTTAGTATTGGTTCCCCAGCTCTTCGTGGTATACCTCTTTTCCTCTTTCCCTCCAAAGCACCCTGCATTATAGCGTTGGCAAGGGCATCTGGCCTTCTCATGATGTGTCCAAACCATTGCAGCTTCCTGTATGGAAGTAATATAGTATAGGATGTTTATAGTATATGCCCTCTTTCTTATGCCAATTGTTTTCATTACAGTGCTAACTACACACCATCCTTCATGAGTAAAATAAGTAGGCAAATGCCTTACTCGAGAGAGAGATTCTGAAGACAAGTAAAGAACAACACATGGATGTAATTAAGAACAGGGAGCATCATGCAGCAGGTGGCTTTACAGACATGACTTTTTAATGAAAAGAAACACCTTGAAAAACTAGACATATTTAAAATAATTTTGAATTGCCCTCTTCTTTGTTCAGTGATGGATATTTTAATGTTTTAATATTCCAAAGTCTGTTCCAAATCTGACTCAGCCAATAGCTTGGAATACATCCCATTGAAGCTTTAGTTCTTAAACTCATGGGCAATTTGAAGACAAGTGTATTTCAAATATTCTTTGTATTTTGATCTCTAGCAAAAGCATTTACATCATGTCAACTTATTTCCTGCCTAGAGTAGGTAGATTACATTGTCTCATGATGGCAGTCATCAATATTAACACAAATAGCTTTTTAAAAAAGTGTAACATTGTCCAGGTCAGTGTGCCACTCAGCATGTCTCAGAACTTGCCAGAAGCACTCCTTAAAACAAAGCAAGGAGAGCAGCTTCCAACACCAGTAGAGTGTTCATGTCATGTTTACCCCTGAACATAGTGCAAAGAATAGACTTTTTCCTACTGTTTGGCCATCTTTATCTTGCATCATCTGCCTCTCAAGCCTGCAAAACCATTAGCATTGTCCCCAGAGCTCCTGAACCCATTTACTTCCCAACAACTGCCCATCCACCTAAAACAACACTAATGCACCCTTGCAACTTTTTGCTCCTGATAATCAATAGAAGTGCTGAGTTTTCCTGAACTATAGCAAGATCAACAACCCAAGTAAGGAAAGAGTGGGAGGAAAGGAGGCAACAAAAAAAGGATTCTCTCATCTCGTATCACATATGATATTTTAGAAAACCTCAACCCAGTGGTTTTAGTGGACAGATGATCTCAGGAAGCACGGGCTAATTCATCCTGCTAACTCATTTCCAGCTAGTTAATGTATGATTCTGCTGTAATAGTTATTACATGGTCCAGTACAATCTTCTCCATTTCTTCACAATTGATCTTCCTTTAAATATATTTGGAGATTTTGGGAAAGAAGATGACTAGGAAGTTGTTTACAGGCCAATTTATAAGTAGCTAATTTGTACTGGAGCAATCCTCTAGCATGGCTACAACTATATTTATATAAGTAAGTATAGCTACCAATTTGGTAGTTAGATTGGTATAAAAACTGCATGGACAAACCTGGGCAATTCTACAAACCCTCACTTTGTTTCCAAATCTTTCTTAAATGTATTTACTCTGTGGGTGAATTGTTCCAATTTATACATAAGGAACCAACAATGCCACAGGAAAAAAAAATGCTACACTCCTTATTGAGGCTTTTTGGGATGATGGGGTAACATGGTAGTGTACCAAACCACTAACCTTTACCAGTTGTAAAAAGGATGGACCCTTTTGTGTCATTGTAGGAATTATACAACAATGTTAAACATTGCCAACCATTATTCATGTCTGTACATGAATAATGCCTCTCCATCATATAGCAGAGCTTTCACTCTTGTACATGCAGTTTTTATGCTCGTTGACATATGGGTAAAATTAGTGGATATTATCCATGAGACACCATCACGTAAAGACTAGAGCAGGAGTCAGCAACGTGAGGCCATTTTGCTCGGCACGCCACCACCAACCCTGGTTCTTGGTAGCTACTGCCAACCACAGAGCGTGGGCTGCTCCCAGCAGGCGGCTGGGAAGCTACAAGCCCTGCTGCAAGCAGCCTGGGCTCCGTGGTTGGCAGCAGCTACACAGAGTCGGGGGCTGGGTGCAGCAGGCAGGCTGCAAACAGCTGTGCCAGGCTCCAGCATCAGCTCTGTACCGGTGCATGCACCTGTGCCTTGGAGCGGGCAGTGGGAGGGGCCTGAGGTAGCGTAACCCTGATCTCTCCCCTGCTCCCTGCACAGAGGTGGGGCTCCAGAGCCCAGTGCAGCTGTTTGTAGCCAGCTTGGGCTCTGGGCAGCTGCAGCAAGAAGTGGGCAGGCTGCAAATAGCTGTGCCAGGCTCCACAGCTCCGGCATCAGCGTCATGCTGGCAGTGACTGTGCATGCACCTCAGAGCCCAGTCATCAGCTCTGTGTCAGCAGCAGGAGAGAGGCCAGAGTTGTGTGCCCCCCCTCTCCCCCCCGCACCTGCTCTGAGGCACGTGTGCAACTGTTTGCAGACTCCCGGCTGCAGCCAGCCCCAGCTCTGGGTAGCTGCTGCCAACTACAGAGCCCGGGCTGCTTGCAGCAGGGATTGCAGCTGAGCCGGCTTGATTCCCACCTGCTCCAAGCCCAGCACTGTCCCAGCCCCCCTACTGGGATGAGGCTGGCGCTGGCCCTTGCCAGGAGCACCACTTTTGTGGACTTAGCTATGTAGACTGGGTAGGTGGTTGGGCTGATGGGCAGACTCTGGGCTGGGGCTTCAGCTGCCCGTGCTGCAGTTCGGGGTCTGGGTCCCCAGGGAAGCACAGGGGCTCCAGCAGACCCCAGGGCATTATTGGGTCGGACTTTGTCCTGGGGCCTAGTAGCCCTGCTCTGTGCACTCATGCATCTGGTTCTGTATGTTTGTCTGCCTCTTGTTCTCTGTGTGTGTGTGTGTGTGTGCGTGCGTGCGTGCGTGCGTGCGTGCGTGCGCCTGGTTCTCGCTCTCTCTCCTTTTTTCTTTCTCTTTCCCTCTCTCCTCTTTCACTTATTTCTCTTTTTTTCTCTCTTGCTCTCTTACTGCAACAAAAAAAGTACACAAAGGCAACATTTATGATTATTAAATATACTAATATGCAGCGCACCCTGCAATGTTACCTCCCCCCACATTTTGTTTTTCTGGCATGCTGGCAATCTGGTGCCTTCCAAGGTAGACATAGTAGTTTTTTTAGCACCCTGGCTAAAGAACATTGCCTACCCCTAAACTAGAGGATCCCATGGTCCAGTCTACTTCCATAAGGCATTACTGGCAACCACAGCTGACATAATGTTTAGAAGTAGGAGCTAAAATGTCTAGGAAACAGATAGCTTAAAAGGTTATTTGTGCCCGGCGTACAGAGAGGCTGCTTCTGTTTAAATACGGCAAAACCCTGATGAAGTTAACTGAGGCAGACAATTTCACAAACCGTACTATACCAAACAAAAAGAAAGCCTTCCTCCCAGCTGTTTTAAAATTAGATACTTTTCAGGTCAGCTTAAAGAAGTGAAATGGACATGTCTGAACCAGAAGCTATGTTGACATTTTATATTGACTGAAGAACGTAGTCTTGTTTTTAAATACATTGGCCATATTTTTTAAATCTTAGACATGACAATGCCAAATATAACTGCTTATACATTTTAAATAACAGATTCCATGTCTCTATAAAACAAAGTATGTTATTAGAAATATATTAAAATATTAACATTTTACCCAACACAGGAAGAGAATGTCTTAGGAACCCGCTAGCTCCAATTTGAGAAAGCAATACAATGAATGACAATGAATAAAACAAACAAACAAAATCTTTTATGCAAACATTTTAAACTAAATATCAGAGAAACGTTTTCAGTGGTGACAGACAACAGAACAAGAAGCAATGGTCTCAAGTTGCAGCAAAGGAGATTTAGATTAGATACTAGGAAAAACTTTCTTACTAGAAGAGTGGTGAAGCTCTCAAACAAGTTACCTAGAGCGGTAGTGGCATCTCCATCCTTGGAGGTTTTTAAGGCCTGTCTCAACAAAGCCCTGGCAAGAATGATCTAGTTGGGGATGGTCCAGCTTAGAGCAGGAGGTTAGAGTCATAGAAGTTAGGGGCTGGAAGGGACCTTAGAGATCATCAGGTCCAGCCCCCCTGCTTAAGGCAGGAAAGACTGCTGAGGTCAGATGACTCTAGCGAAGTGCACGTCCAGTCGTCTTTTGAAGATCGCCAGGGAATGTGACTGTACCACCTCTGGGGGGAGTCTATTCCACACTCTAGACACATGAACTGTAAAGACATTGTTCCTAATATCTAATCTGAAGTAGTCCTCTATCAGTTTAAGACCATTCTAGTCTTCTCCTGGGGTGCCTTGGTGAACAAATATTCTCCTAGCCCCTGAAGTTCTCCCCTTATATACTTGAAGGCTGCCATCAAGTCCCCTCTGAGTCTTCTCTTCTCCAGGCTGAACAGTCCCATGTCCCTCAGCCTCTCCTCATATGGTCCATTTTCCAGGCCTCTAATTATTTGTGTAACCCTCCTTTGGACTCTTTCCAGATTCTCCACATCCCTCTTGAATTGACACACCCAGAACTGGACGGAGTATTCCAGTTGTGGCCTCACCAATGCTGAGCAGAGCAGGAGGATGACATCTTTAGTCTTGTTTGTGATGCATCAGTTATTTGCTTTGCTGGCTATAGCATCACACTGGTGGCTCATGTTCATTTTATGGTCGATCGTGACCCCCAGGTCTCTTTCAGTTATGGTGCTGGCTAACGTAGCACCACAGAGCCTGTATGTTGTGGCTTATGTCTCCACAGATGGAGCACCTTACTGGCCTCCCTAGGTCTCTTCAAACCCTAATCTCTATTATTTTTCTATGAAATTACTGGTCACCAGGTTTCGAATGTGTGTCCTACATTCGAAAGCTTGTCTACCTATCCCAACTACACAGTTGATTTAATAAAACATATCACCCCTAAGAAATCCTTGCCTCTCTCGTGCTTTCTAGACCATCACAGCTACAACGTCACTCTTAGGCTACATTAAAACAGTAGTGTGTGTATGGCAGGTATGCACAGACAGGGAGCATCAACAGTTCATTTCATAAAATATTTGCACAGAGAGCAGTTGTCCTAAAAATTCCAAGAAACACATTCTAATTCTTAGGATATGATAAATATATATATATTTAACATGCCTGCAACTATGAAGACTTGGTGCAGCTTTGACTATGGCAACAGGGCAAAGGAGGCTGAGCTTCTGATGTAGATGCAGCTATGCCTGCCGAGAGGGCTTTTCTGTTTTCAGAGTCAGAGCTTTCCTGAATGATGGCAACTCTGCTGGCAACAGCATCTTCCTACTGGCAAAGCTCAACCCATGCCAGAGGCTTTGCCAGCAGAGCTGACATAGCTCTTCCAGCTGAACTTGGTAATAGAGATGAGGCATTTTCTGGAGCCTTGCAGTCTGTGCTGTAAAGTTTGCTGATAGAACTATGAGCACATTCACAGAATTCATGCGACAGCAGAACCTTCCTTTCTGCTGGCAGATTTGCATCACCTCTGCAGACCAGAACAAGTCATTGCTGCTGCCCAACAGCAGAAATATGCACACACTCCCACACCATCACCTAGCTGTAGATGACCCTTCAGTAGTTGGTACCTTCCCTGAATTGCACATCATGCTTTGCTGGTATTGCTTCTGCAACAGAGTTGCCCTAAGCATGCAGGTGTTTACGTGCTTTGGCATCCTAGTTCTGGTAGCTGCTTCCCATCACCAGAACTTCTATGCAAGGAGAGAGGAAAGGCAAAGCAATGCCCAATTTCTTGTAGACAAGGTGCTTGATGTAAGCACTGGGAGAACCTAGGGTTTATTTTTGATCAGCTAAAATATTAAAATGACATTGTGTCCACATTACCATCTTAGAGAGCACTATTTAAGAAACAAACAACATAGAACACCACTCGGTTTTTCCTAGAAAAGAAGTAGTACAGTAATTCAGGACTCTGTGACACATATGGCCAGGAGTAAATTACAATAGTCCCAAATAAGTAAGGCTTTCTTTGAAGGATGTTAGTAATTAGCAACTTGTTGAGAAGATCTGATGCAATATTGGAGATCAACATCTGCATTGCAAAACAACTTAACAGTCTCAGTTTTACTCCTGACTCCAAGAATAACTATTGCCAAGGTTAAAAATGACAAGTTGGGAAATGTGACACATAAAACACAAAAACTCAGGATCTCTCCACAGTTTTTACTCCAATTTCCAGAAGATAAACTTTCATGACATTTCTAGTCCTTCTGGTTGTGAAATAAGCTAACCTGCCAGCTAGAAACAAAACAGAAGCATTAATACCCCCCATCTATCTAAAGCAAAACCTAATTAGACTACTTAAATACCAACTTAACTCTTTCCTTACGATCTTACTAAGCAGTTCCAGTTTATCTCATCTAATTTTGTGACTGGGAGGGGGAACATCCAGAAGCTCTTTCTAGTGCCAAGACATTCTTGTAGCTCAGGGGTAGGCAATCCCTGGCACATGCGCTACAGCATGGCATGTGAAGGCATTCTGCTTGGCACACATGCTTTGGGGCGGATGGCAGTGAAGAGGCCAAGGCTGTGCGGCCACAACACGGATTCGGCCCCTTGTGGCTGCCCCATTGTCTACCCCAGCATGCCAACATCTTACAAGTCAAGGTTGCAGGTGCTTTTGATACTCTGCCCAAAAACGTTGACGACCCCCGTCGTAGCTGAAAGTCACTCCAACATGGCTGTAGCTTCTGAACAGGTTAACTGTTATAGTCAACCATTCCAATGAACCATGCACTACTGTCCTAAAAATTAGGGCAAAAAGGCCTAGACAGAATCAGATACACACATGGCTCATAGTAAGGTTTTCCAGGAGTTGTCCAATATGTAATCCTGGAAATGCTACCACAGTTAAATAAACAATAATTTCACAGTTACCCCACATTAAGTGTTTATATATAAAGATCTTTATATATAAAGATGTTACTATGATACACAGACAGAAAATAAAAAACCCCTTCACAAATTAAATGGATTTTGCTAAAATTGTCCACAGGTTTACGTTGTCACTTAAGATAACTCTGAAACTAGTGGCAAGGTGTAAGCAAACAAACCTCAAACTTTCAAAATATTGATTCATGTGAACATTTTGTGTTTTATTCAACCCCAAGTCCACATCCATCTTATTTTGTTTTATTCAACACAATTTCTATTACAAATACAGCCAATATTTATATTTATTTTAAAAAAAAACCCTGAAATTAATTCCTCATTTAAAGTAATTGTTCAATTTTAAGCAGTCTTACATTCTCCAAAATGTACTTTCTACTAATTCTTAAACTTAATCTTAATGTCCTGATGAAGTTTTGATTAAGCCATTAAACATAAACATAAACATTCATTGAATAAAAGTGTGTGGCTTTTACTGTATTCTGCAAAAGGTAGCAGATTAAAAAAAATTCTAATCTTTACAGCTCAGCAGCCCATCCTCAGAGGCATAATGTATCCAACTATTTACATAATGAGCCAGGCAAGTCCTAATGCCACCCTATCTTCTTAAGGAGGGTGCTAAATACAGCACTTCATTACTGGTACCTTTTATATTCATAGAATTGTGGAATCATTCTGCCTGACCAGAATTTGAACTTTGTAACCATTTAAATGCGGGGCTGATGTAGGGAGGAAGAAATGTCAAACTGGGAAGCTTGAAAGAAAACTAGTCTCTCTCTTCACCCATTTCTTAACTGAAGTACCAATTGTAACCCTATGCTTACGCATGATGCTTAACTTCTACTCAGCTGGTCTAGTTGGCGATTTCTAACCAAAATCTCATCTAATCCGCCACCCCTCACTGAAGCATAGACAAATAATGTACAGAATATGTAATCTCTAGTTGATGGAATTACTAGTAATTCATCATCATAGTTTTTCTTGCTGCCCTCCTGATCTCTACATTTACTTCACCAACTTCAATCAGTCTTTGGTCTTCCCATCTCTTACCCTTCCCATAGCTACTTTCGTCTCAACCCAGAGCAGGCTGTTATCACAAAAATATAGCATAGTCACCTGCAAATTTTTCTATTCTATCACATCAACGTGCCTCAAATCTGATCTGAAAAGCCCACTACAAAGACCAAGGCTGGAAGGTACAGAGAAGGTGGGGGGTGCAAGGGGTGGAGATAACTCATCATCCATAACCATGTAAGCATTCACCCTTGTTCATAAATTCAGCACTAGAAGACCCAATCATTGACAAGTGCAATAGTAGTTTTTGAGATGTAGATACCTGCTGCTTGACTAAGACCACAAACTTGTAACACATAAGCTTCCCAAAAGCCTTGTGGGTCACTAGTAACCTCATCTAAACTAGATTCAATGTAATGGTAAACGAACATCCACAGGTTTATCCTTTAATGCACATATCTACACTTATTACAGGAAAAATGAGCAGTAATTTAAGTGGACTACTATACAAGGATAAAGCTCAATATTCATATAATGAAGGTGAATCTATTTTGTTTTCCATTCAACTGTTCTTTTTTCACTCACAACCTAATACAGCAGGAAGTAGCCAAGTATCAAGTCGAAATAAAGGCTGTCAAGTATTGTTACTATAAAATGGCCAACTCCCTGTCTTTAAAACCCTCCCACAATTTAAAAATTAAGTCAGTTTGTAACTCTTTCAGCCACTAGCCTTTCCAGCTGCAGAGTTAAGAAACAGCTGCTTCAAAAGAGTTGACAGTGAAAAGAAAGAGAGGAAAGGAAAGGACAAAACCACTGCGCTGTCATTTCACGAACACTTGAGTGTTCCATATACATCCAGTAAATATCCTCCATATGACCACATTGGTTATGGGCCAAAATACAATCAAATCCCGTTTTAAAGTGTTACCTTCTAAGGCTGCCTGTAATTCTGTTTTTATTGACACACCCACGAACAAATTCAATGCAAATCTTGTTTTACGTGCCCCAAACTCACAGCTTCACAAAATATTTGGCGTAGAATAAGAACTAGCAAAAGCCCTGAATAGTAAAGCCCTCCTTTTAAGGTAACTTTTTCTAATATAGGTTTTGCTGCAAGATTATCAACACTGTAATTACTTGATACCAAACCATGGGACTACAGGGTATTTTTTTTTGTTGGCTGTTGTACACAAACAGCAAAAAATGAGTTTCATTCAAGTGAATAATCTTTAAAAATGTAATTTAAAAAAAAATGAAAAACAGCACTCTGTCACTTAAAAGGGGGCACGGGATGGGAAAGAAGCAGGGCAAAGTTATGTCCTTGATGTATCCTGTTCCCACTCACCTAGTTATGGAAGGGTATTGCAAAAATGAAGGCTAAACAACACTGCTTCATGAAGGCTAAGCAAAAACCTGAAGGCCAGATGTGGTTTATAGGCCACTAACTGACCATTTTTTTAAGCTCCCAACCCAAGCCATGTGGCAGGTCCTTATAGCAGGCCAGTGACCACCAGCCAGCTGAGGTTTCTGCTCTGTAATACAAGGGCCAGCTTCCCAAATAAAGCGCTATGGCAGACCCCAGTCCTGGAGCTGGGCCCAAAGAGGCTTAGCAAGGGACAGAACTGCAGCCGCACAGAAACCCAGGCTGGAAGCTGGACCAGCAGGCGGGCAACTGGCTGCCCTCCACCCACGGCGGCCCCCGCGCCCGCCTCACCTGCCCAGCACAGGTGCATGGCGCGGCTGGGGCGCAGGCCCTGGGTGCCACCAGCGGGAAGGGGCTCCGAGGGGGCAGGGGACCAAGAAGTTCAG
The DNA here is from genome assembly GCF_001723915.1 of Gavialis gangeticus. Classification (NCBI taxonomy): domain Eukaryota; kingdom Metazoa; phylum Chordata; order Crocodylia; family Gavialidae; genus Gavialis; species Gavialis gangeticus. The sequence goes on along the minus strand of NW_017729004.1, from coordinate 49,671,501 downwards.
ATGCTGGAATACGCCCCCCCTCCCCCAGCTGAGCCCCGCAGTGACAGCGGGAGAGGCGCCCGGCGCCGGCCTTTCCCTGGGGGCTTGATGCCCCCCGGTTTCTAGCGGGCCTGCAGCACGGGCCGGCGGCGCGGCGCCCGCTGCCAACAAAAGCCGGGGGCGGAGCACGGGCACCCACCCCCCGCGGGGCGCCCCTGTCCGTGGCCCCGGGGTGCAGCAAAGCCACTCGCTCGACAAAAGCCGGGCGGGGGCAGGGACGGGGACGGGGACCCCGGCGCGCCCGCCCGCACCGACCTTGAGCCGCGTCGGGCGCCCGCAGGGTTTTGGTCACCGCCTTCCACACGTTGCAGCCCAGCAGGCAGAGGAGAAGCGCCGCCGCCCGGCTCATGTCCACCCGCTGCTGCCGCCGC
>NW_017729004.1:49653255-49670750 GCF_001723915.1 Gavialis gangeticus | reverse complement strand
CCCCGCCCTGCGCGGCGCACGCCCCGGCGGGGGGCTCCATCTGCCGGCCGGCCCAGACGGGCGCTGCGTGCGGGCCTGGCAGCGCCCCCAGGAGCTGCCCCACCTCGTGCCGGCTGCCCGGTGCTGACCACCCCGCCGGTGGCTCCCTCGGGGCGGTCACAAGCAGCTGTTGCCCCGTTGCAGGCGGAACGAAGTGGGTGGTTCAGACATCTGTGCCATTTGTCCCAGGGTTCATCCCCCAAAGGTTCACGGGATGAAAAGTGCAAGCGGGTTATGCCGGGACACTGCAGAGGGCATCTGAAGGGCTGTCCTGGGGCTGCATCCACCAGGCGATGGTTAGAGCCCCCTCAGGAAACCCATCCCAGCTCTGGGCTTCCAGCCAGCTGGAGGGTGACCTGTGTCCATGCCCATGCCCAGCGCCGTACCTAGACTCTTGGCTGCCCCAGGCAAACTTAGTATCAGGCCTGCCTTCACCAGAGATAATGATGATAATTTTAAAAATTACCATTTCCAAGCCCCCTTTCTGTCTGGGCTCCAGGCGGCTGCTTGGTCACCCATGCCTGTGTCCGGCCCTGCCAATCTTAGGACGTTTCTGTTCAGAGACAAACACAAGCACAATTTGTCCCAGGACAAATGCAATGTCTGCTCCTGGCCTTACATCCCTCTACAGATGCAAAATGGCCTCCTCTGTGATGCTTTCCTCTTTTCCAGTCATTGGGGCAAGTCACTAATTATTGCCACATTTCCCAACTGCAACGCAGCAGGAAAGAAGACTGTGATGACTTACGCACAATCATCAAAAATATTGAGTCACATACAGGAGTACTGTTCAACACCTCCTTGAAATTACAGTCCCAGGTGCCTGGGTTTTCTTGAGGCACAGTAGGTGTGAGCTCTTCTAACACATTTGCACATGTCAGTCTTTCAAATGAATTTTTTTAAAACGGCTATTTAATGAAGAATTGTTCAAAGAAAGGAAGGACTAGTGCAGCAACACTCAGTCCTGAGTGGCCCCAGGGCCACACGAGCAGTCAGCATCAACTAAAGAACCATTGCAACCATGTACATCTTGAGGTGGATGTGGCAAGCACAATCCAGTGCGCAGTTGCATTATGCAAATTATGCATAATTTCAGGAAAGCTACACTTGATGCATGAAGTAAAAAACAAAACCCAGTAACGTTTTACACAGAGCTTCAAGTGGTAAATACTTGTGGCCACTTGTGACTAAGGAGTCACAGTCCAGATATCGTTGCTTCATGCTTAGAACGTAAGAATCGCAGAAAAGGAGCTTGAGATTCTGTATTGGTTTCTGCCACAAACTTTCTGTCACTTAAGTTATTTAAGTCTGCATGGTGGCATTTTACTGCTACCCTGTAGCACAGTACAAAAGCACCGAGGAGATTATGCTTCAGAAAGACACAGTCTCTCCTAGAGGGCTTTTCCTTTCATATACTGTTCCATCTACCAGGATGCAACCATCTTGCTCCCTATGCTATAGCAAAGTCATGCCCAGGCCATTTTCCTTTGCCTACCTTTTTCTGGCACACGGCATCATGGGAAGCGTGGAAGCAAGCAGTCCTCCTTTCTCCAGAATGCAGGAACTGCTATTATGGGCAAGTTCTCCAGTAGCGTTGCAAGAGGAGGGCTGCTTGCAACACCCACTGATGCCTCTCTCACAGTCTGGTTCTTCAATTCTTTGTGCTTCTATTTGCTAGTATGTAAGGTTTTAATCCTATGTAATGTTAATCGCTCACAGAGGTTTTGTGACACTGAATTTGTGGTTTGTAAAGAATTTGTGTTCTAAAATATTATATTCAATGTGCAATATTATATTCTAAAATACATTTTAAATATTCTAACAATAAAAATGCAATACAATTACTTTTAGATGCAACAGCCAGTTGTTTACTTTAGGATTACTTACCCAAACTAGATGGCAGAGTAGAAATGTACCTTATAGACTAACTAAATCAGAGATGCATAAACTTTCATGATCCAGAGCTATCATCATCAGATGCTATGAAAGGACATGAACAGATCAGGCTATCAAATACAGAGAGTTATATGAACATAAAAGACAAGAAAAGGTAGGAGGAAGGACGAACGGGGCAGTGCTAGGAGAGGCAAACAAGTAACAAACCCATTGGAACAAAGGAGTCACAAAAACTTACCTAGGTAACAGGGTAGGAATCTGTAGTCCCTGTTTTAACCATACTTAACACAATGCAGTCTGTAAATGATTTTTTGTTCCACAATTTAGCATTTGAGCCAGCTTTTAAAGTTACGCTGTATAATAACAACTACTCTGAAGTCAGTGGTGGAACGTCCAGGTACGCTGAAGTGTTCTGCTACAGGTTCTTGTGCATTTTTGGACTTGAGGTCAGATTGTTGTCCTCATATTTTTTTAATGTAGGTGTTGCCATGTGTGTCCAGTGTAGACAGTGGAGAAGAACCGTATGCAGGTAATGGCATATATGATGTTGGTAGATGTGCAGGTGAATGAACCTCAGATGTTACAATCTGTGTTATTTAGTTGAGTGATTATCTGGTCTGTATTGATGAGGGGTCACAGCTTGCATCTGGGTCTGTTGCAAGACCTGGTGCTTTAGTGAGAGTTAGAAAGCCTGTTGCTTGAGAGATGCTGTTTGAGGTTGGGCAGCTGCCTGTAAACCACAACAGGTTTGTTCCCCACGGCTACCTTGAGATGCTTGCCATTTTCCAGGAGGGATTGGAGGCCATTAATGATGTGTTCAGGGTGTTCAAGCTAGGGGCTACAGGTGACAACCAGAGAGACTATGTTGTCCTTGTCTCAGGGTTGGTATTGCAGCAAGTCAGAGTGGGGTTTAAGTCTGGTTTGTTGACTTGAATAGCTATGGTTTTGAGACTGTATTGTAATGTTAGGAATTTCTGCTCCAGATCCTTAAGGTGTGCATCCTGGTTGGTGGGATCAGAGCATATATGTTTGTATCATAGATCCTGTCTGTAGACATTGGACCTAGTGATGTGCTTGGGATGAAAGCAGGTACTGTGAAGGTAACTGTGGCAGTCAGTAGGTTTCTGATACAATTTGGAGGCAATGTGGTAATGCAGATGTTTGCTGTGTTATTTAGGAAATAGATTCATAGATTCATAGATCGAGGTCTGGAAAGGACCTTGGAAAATCATCAGGTCCAGCATCCTGCACCAGGAAGGAAAGGCAACTGGGCTCAGTTGTCTCAGCAAGGTAACCATCCAGTCTCCTCTGGATGGACTCCACTCAGCAAAATGAATTTGCTGAGTGGAGTATTCTACAGTTAGTTTGATGGAGGGGTGGGAGTTGTTAAATTTTGGTAGAATTTCTCTAGAGATTCTTTCCCATGTGTCTATATGATGAAGCTGTCATCCATGTACCTTAGACATACAGGGTGACAAGAGTGCAGCTGTAGAGGAAATGGATTTCAAGATCTGTCATAAATATACTGGTATATTGGAGGGGCCATACATGTGTCCATGGCAGTGCCATTTATTTGTAGGTATAGGGGGTCCCCAAACCTGAAATAGTTGTGTGTGAAGTCAAAGTGAGAGAATATGAGAAATAGAAGCAACATCCTCATTAGGGATAATGTTCTTTGGCTCGCAGTCTGTCCTCATGGGGGACATTCTACACGTAAAGGAAGCCAAAAGACAGATGTTACATCCATGGTAGCTAATATGGTGTTTGCTGGGAGTTTATCAACAGTGCCCAAGTTTTTAAAAAGGAATCTGTATTATTTTTTCAAAGAGCTGGCAGCTCCGGTGGCATATGCATGTAGGATAGGGTCAATGTGGCCAAAAATTCCCTCCATGATGACACCAATACTAGAGACAATGGCACATTCTGGGTTGCCAAGTTTGTAGATCCTGGGAAATAAGTAAAAGTTGCCTGGCCTGGGCTCCCAGGAGGTGGAAGCATTAACCTTCTCCTGTCTCCAGAGGCAGTGTTGTTAAGAAGTCATTTAGTTCCTCCTGGGATGTGCCAGGGGGTTCTTGGTCAGGAGTTTGTAAAACTCTTGTAACGTTGTCTCTCAGCTTCCTTTATGTATGCCATTTAGTCTCTTACAACAATGGCACCCTTCCTATCAGCTTGTCATATGATAATACCAGGGTTGTTTATAAGAATGATTATGGTCTCTGTTCTGAAGGACTGAGGTTGTAATGTGTTATTTTTTTTGGCAATCTCAGAATGAGCACGGAGGCAAAAATAGTTTATATACAGATCCAGAGTAGGCCTGTAGCTGTCCGATGGTGTCCAGGAACTGTTCTTCTTGTGCTGTCTATGAGTGCTGTGGTGATCATTGTATAGCTCCTTGTCATGAAAATATTCCTTTAGTCTTAAGTAACAGAAAAAAAAAAAGCCTTGAGGTCCCCATACAGCTGCACTTTACCGAGTTGTGTAGCATGGTGAAAAAGATCTCAGGACAGTACAACACCTCAGCTGGACTGAGTGTGTGGTTGCCTGGGTTGATGCCATTACTGTGGCTTGTGGGATTGTTGCTGGAACATGTAAATGTGTAGAGATTTCTTTCCTTCATCTTCTTTAAGGAATGAAGGTGCTTGTGAAATGTTTCATAGCTAGATGCAGAAATCTCCTCTTGGTATATGGCTGTTTTGTCTGGGTGGTTCTATGTGTTCTTTGTTAGTTCTGCCAATCTAGTGTTGATTTGTTCCTGTTTGCTGTGTAAAACATTGATAAGGTGATTCCTCATCTTCTCAGAATAGGCTGTGTAATATGTAGAATGGAGTGCAGTAGTCACCTGGTGTCCCATGGGTATGATATTAATTTGCTTAAATCAGAAAGAGGATATCTGACCATATGTCTCCTGAATTTTTGAAAATCTTGTTCAGAAATTTTTAAAGCTGCAATATTTTGGATGTCTGTACACTTCTCATTTTTTCCTTCCTGAGGAGGCTTAGCAAGGGATAGAACTGCAGCCTCATGGAAATCCAGGCTGGCAGCTGGCCCAGTGGGCAACCTGCTGCCTCCCACCCACAGCAGTCCCTTGACCTGCTTCACCCGCCCAGGACAGGTGCACCGCGCTGCTGGGGAGATAGTTCCTCAGTTAGTTAAAAGAGCTCTTTTGATTTTGGTGGTACATTGATTTATTTTAATTGCTTGAAGTCTTTTAGATTTCTAGAACTAGATTACATGTAATTTACTGGTAATAAACAGCTTTTCCATGCCTTTGTTTTTTAAAACTTAATCTGAGCATGCTAATCTATGCATATAGTATCATACAATTATAATAATTTAGTACTTTATCAAAATTGTGGGTGAGTAGACAAAGTTATAAATCTAAGCAAGAAAGGCAAGAATATAAACACGCTACTTCAGTTCTAACATTTTTTTGAGACTGGGGCTGTGTTCGTAGATCTTTCCTTTGCCTAGGATACTGTATGGAAACACGGGCTGATGCTCAAACTGTCCCTCCTGCTGCCACTTGCCAAATTACTCCAGCTGCTTTTGACTTTGATGAGCAACAGAAGGATGAAGGTCTACCTATGAGATAAGGTCAGCACTCCAAGAATACTCAACAATGGTCTCCCACAGGATAGTGCTCTGGCACTGACACTTATTAACATCTGCATAAGTGATATGCCCTACACAACATCATGGAAATCGACACCAACAATATCGCTTTGACTACATAAGCAAAATCTTTTCAGGATATTGAAGCCACACTAAACTCTGATTTACCAATAATGGCTGAATACTTCCATACGTGGAGACTACAAGGAGGGCTTTAAACTAGATTCACTGTGGGGATGGAAACCAAAGCCCTGAGGTAAGTAGGGAAGTGGGTGACCTGGAGGAAGAGCAAGCAGGAGGGGGCAACAGGGAAGCTGCTCTCACGCTTCCTGAGAAATCAGGGCAATCAACTAGTTATCTCAGGTGCCTGTACACAAATGCACAGAGCCTGGGAAACAAGCAGGAAGAATGCTCCAGTCATGCAAATTCTTCAGTAAACTAAATCAGAAAAAGGAAGCTTATAAGAAGTGGAAACTTGGACAAATTACTAGGGAAGAATATAAGAGCAGGGATGAAGTCAGGAAGGCCAAAGAGCAATTGGAGTTGCAGCTAGCAAGGGATGTGAAGATTAACAAGAAGAGTTTCTACAAGTATGTCAGCAGCAAGAGGAGGATCAGGGGAAGTGTGGGTCCCTTACTGAATGGGGGAGGCAACCTTGTGATAGAGGATGCAGAAAAGGCTGAAGTGCTCAGTGCCTTTTTTTGCCTCAGTCTCCACAGGCAAGGGCAGCTCCCAGACTACTGTGCCAGGCAGCACAGTTTGGGGAGAAGGTAAGCAGCCCTCAGCAGTAAAATAACAGGTAAAGGACTACTTAGAAAAGCTGGATGTGTACAAGATGATGGGGCTGGATGAGATGCACCCAAGGGTGCAGAGGGAGTTGGCTAATGTGGTTGCAGAGCCATTGGCCATCATGTTTGAAAACTCATGATGATCAGGGGAGGTCCCAGATGATTGGAAAAGGGCAAACATCATGCTCATATTTGAGAAAGGGAAAAAGGAGGATCAACAAGGACAAGTGCACAGTTCTGCACGTAGGATGAAACAATCCCTTCCACCAGTACAGTTGGGGGTGGACTGGTTGAGCAGCAGCTCTACAGAAAAGGACCTGGAGGTTACAGTGGACAGTAAGCTGAATATGAGCCAGCAGTGTGCCATTGTTGCCAAGAAGGGTAGTGGCATACTGGGCTGCATTGGTAGGTGTGTTGTCAGTAGGTGAAAGGAAGTGAATCCTCCCCTCTATTTGGCACTGGTGAGGCCACATCTGGAGTACTGTGTTCATTTTTGGGCCCCCCCCACTCCCAAAGGATGTGGACAAATTGGAGGGCATCCAGTGGAGGGCAACAAAAATGGTGAGGGGGCAGAGAGACATGACTTATGAGGAAAGGCTGAGGGAACTGGGCTTATTTAGTCTAGAGAAGAAGAGACTGAGAGGGGACTTAATAGCAGCCTTCAACTACCTGAAGGGAGGTTTGAAAGAGGATGGAGCTAGACTATTTTCAGTGATGGCAGGTAACAGAACAAGGACCAGTGGTTTCAAGTTGCAGCAAGGGAAGTTTAGGTTAGATATTAGGAAGAATTTTCTCACTAGAAGTTGTAAAGCACTGGAACAGGTTACCCAGAGAGGTGGTGAAAGCTCCATCCTTGGAGATTTTCAAAACCCGGCTAGCTAAAGTTTTGACTGGGATGATCTAGTTGGGATGGTCCTGCTTTGAGTAGGGAGTTTAACTAGATAACCTCCTGAGGTCCCTCCCAACCCTAACTTTTTATGATTTTATGAAATCCAACCAAGTCCAGTGTCTCCACATTCCATTTTGACAATTGCAAGGCACATAACATCCTCAGTGTCACCTTTTGTGGAGAAAATATATGTCATGACCTGACTCCTACCTACCTTGGGGTGAACCTTGACCGCTCCCTCACCTACCATTATCACCTCCAAAAGACTGCCCTGAAAATAAAGGCACAAGTGAACATCATCTGAAAACTTGCCAGCAGAAGCTGGGGTACAAAAACCACCATCTTCTGCACTTCTGCCATAGCCCTGATTCTTCTCAACAGCTGAGTACTGTGCACCCATCTGGGCCTCAAGTCGATATACCAAACTCATCAACACTCAACCCTACTTGGTAATGAGGACTATTTCTGGAACTTTAATATCGACTCCAGTACAGAGACTCCAGTACTTTCAAACATTACTCGTCCCTCCCATCCCTGTTGGGATGCAGCAACATCTACAGAAATAACGCATATCTATAGTAACCCAGACCTTCATAGTATCATAGTACTTAGGGTCGGAAGGGACCTAAACAGATTATCAGGTCTGACCCCCTGCCCCAGGCAGGAACGGGTGCTGGGATCATATCACCCCAGCCAAATATCTGTCCAGCCTCCTCTTGAAGACCCCCAAAGTAGGAGAGAGCACCACCTGCCTTGGGAGCCCATTCCAGAGCCTGGCAGCCCTAATTGTAAAGTAATGTCTCCTGATGTTCAGTCTGAACCTCCTCTCTAACAATTTGTGACCATTATTCCTAGTAATGGTGGTGCCCGGGGGAGCAGAGCCTCCCCCAAGTCCCTCTGGTCCTCCCTGGTGAGTTTGTAAACGGCCACCAGATTTCCTTTCAGCCTTCTCTTGTGGAGGCTGAATAGGTTCAGGCCCTTTAGCTTCTCTTTGTAGGGCCTGCCCTGCTGCCTCTTGATCATGCGAGTGGCCCTCCTCTGGACCCTCTCAATGCTAGCCACATACCTTTTGACGTGTGGTGCCCAGAACTGGATGCAGTACTGCAACTGTGGCCTGACCAATGCTGCATGGAGGGGAAAGATCACCTCCCTGGATCTGCTTCCCATTCACAGAGACCTTCAAGATCTCCCAACTTGTCACAGGATTTCATCAAAACATTTTTGGACATGAACTGAGCACTTCCTATATGACAACACTGAAGAATCTTGAAAAGGAAAACTTGGGCAGAAAACTTGGGCAGAAAACACTTTTCCAAATAAGCACCTTGTCTCTGGCCCAACAATGCAACAACCGGGCTTCAACCTTCCATGGAGCATGTGGACAACCCTTAATAGGATATACACTGGACATGTCCGGTGTGGCCACCTGATGTACAAGTGGCACTTAAAACCTCATCTGGCTCTGACTGTTGGAAACCTGACCAAACCATGGAGCACATAATAACATCCTGCCCCAGATATAAGTTTGAGGGTGACATCCTGAAGTTACGCTTGTTTTCCAGATGGGTATTGGTCTGGTTGGGGAATATGGAATTAAAACTGTGATGATAGCTTTTGCTCCTAATGCCATAGGTGACACATTTGGCCCTCACTGGCCGAGGAGTGGGGAGTGCCAGCTGATGCCCCAATGGCACTTCCAGTTATGCTGGTTTTGCCGCTGGTGCTTCTGGGGTTGACCCTCCCCCCTCCCCCTGTTCGGCAATCAACCGCTAGGGGATCCCCCAACCCCAGTCACCAATTGGCTGCTGGTGCCCCCTCAGAGTCAGGAGGCACCAGTTGCCCATGCCTAATGCCATACAAAAGAAGAAGAAATTTTAACATGTTTGCATATCTGTAATAACTATGAAAAAAACATTTCCTCTCCTCTATATTACTCCATTTCTACGTTCTATATAAATACATCAGGATGGCACAAGAGCAACCTGAAACAAAAAAGTAGGACCTTTTTGGTTCTTGCAGAGAGAAGAAAAAGATAAGTCTGCAACAAGACAACTATGGATAGTGAGAAACTCATGGATAATTATCAATTTTGTCATTAAATTATTGAAGCCACATAATAGATAAAATTTAAAAAGCAATATAATGCTGCTTTCATTCTTGTCCAGCGTTTACTCTGTAAAAAATATGAAAATACCCATTATATCGGCTCTTGGTCATGTTTACGTGAAAGCAGCTGTTCTGTTAAAGATAGCTGCGTTTCTTTCATGCTAAATGAACCAACACTTTCAAGATCCAATCTTGGCTGTGTTTTACTTGTTCTCTTGCCCTAGAGGTTATACATTTCAAAGAGTGTGTTCCTTAATTATGAAGAAGTTGACTGGCTGTGATTTGCCTTCTTGACAAAATAAAGGGGGAAGGACAAATTTTTCTACATGTCTCTATCAAGTTATGTATTGAAAATTTATTTATTAAAATTACCCTTGTATGTGACAGTAAAATAAAAAACCCAAGTTTTTCAGCAAGCTTAGCTCTGTAAAAAATAGCAACCAGAAGTACTCTAACTCAACTGTTAGATCTTGATTTCACTGTGAACAAAGGTGGGCTTTTAATTCAAGACAGTGAAGTTAAAATCTTAGCAAAAAGCAGTTAATACTTTTTGTACAAGTTAAAAGGTTGAGCTAAAGACTAAACTCCCCTTTAAGCTTTATCTTGACCTCCCAAACCATGTGGAAACTACTATCTATCGTGTCTTTAGTAGGGTTTTACTAAGTTTTAGGTAACTTGAATAAAGCATATTGTCACACTGAAGACAAAGCCTTACTGTAATAAGATTCAAATTTACTGGAGCAAAAGTGTGAAATGCATAGCTCTTGTTTGGACTTAGACAGGAAAACATAGTTCCTTTCATTACAAATATGCAATGTGTCTTCCCAGAAAGGACACCTGGCTACTGTCATCATTTACTACCTGTACATAAAATAATGTACAGAAACCAGGAGAGAATAAAAATTGTCCGTAAAGACCTATCTTCTGGTGATTCTGAGATTAACTAGAGTTAAAAACATAAATGGACTCTGTGGGCATGTCTAAATGAGCATGGATGTGCTGTATGTGGTGCCACAGACCGCACATACAAGAGTTCCCCAGGAGGGTTTTTTGACCCTGGGAGATCCTGAGGTCATAAAAGCCCACACCAAAAAAGTGGGGTGGTGCACATGGCGGCAGCAAACACCACCAAAAACCAGAGCCTGACCAGCAGGAGTCACACTTACTGCTGGCCAGGCTTTCTGCTGTGGTTGCAGCCCTGGGCAGCCCTCAGGACCCCAGGTAAGGCTTCTGGGACCAGCACAGTTGCTGGTCCCAGCCCCCCTACCCCACCTGGGGTAACCTGCTACATGCCAGAATATGTGTGGCATGGGCATTACCCGGGGACTAGTAGCAGTGGCACAAAATATACACATATATATACACAACTCAGAAGGTAGAACAGAATGATTTGCTACTGTACAGAGTCTCTGGCCCTTTCATATCTGAAGGGCTACTAGGGCCATGAAATCTTAGTTTGGAGAGGCAGCTGACAAATGTCTCTACCCCACTTCCAACCTATCTCTCAACATCCAATTCCCCAAAGCCCACCTCAATTATTTAGGATGACCATCAGACAAAGGAGTTACTCTTCAGTGAAACAAAATGTGAGGTAATCGGAATATAGAAAAATGCCCAAGTGATTTAGTGTTGAAAGTTGTTAACAGTATGCAATTTATTGGGTTAACATTGTATCTCTTGATATTGATCTATAATTAGGTTCTGCGCACACATTCAAAATGTGCTTTGATAGGTACAGTAAACGCTCTCAGTTTGGGGTGGTTACAAAACTAAACATTCTAGTTTCCAGTGTGAATGGTTTCATCTTAGCTGTCAAAGTGTGTTGGTTAACATTATTGTTAGGCACAATTCAGCTGTCTCAATTCCTATCTATTCTTCCACACTGTCACTTGCATAGTTTCATAGTTTCATAGATTTAGGGTCGGAAGGGACCTAGTAGATCTTCTAGCCTGACCCCCCGCCAGGGCGGGAGAACAACAAAACCCCAAAACAAGAAACGGGACTCAAATGAGTCCAGCCAGGTAGGCATCCAGCCTCTTCTTAAAGACCCCCAGGGTAGGGGCCAGCACCACTTCCCTTGGAAGTTGGTTCCAGCTCCTAGCCGCCCTAACTGTGAAGTAGTTTTTGCGGATGTCCAATCTATGCCTCCTCTCCATCAACTTGTGCCCATTACTCCTTGTTATGGGAGCTTTCACATAATTATTACTTTGTATCTGAATATGGATAGGCTGAACAGGATGAATATGCAACCTGAATAGGCTGCATCCCTGGAAAATCTGTGCCAGATCTATATTGTAATGACAATTAAATATAATTTTAAGCTCTGAGGCAAGTAAAGAACACTAAGCAAAGAGATGCAAACACTTTTCATACAGACTTTCTAGCAGGTTGCTATCCAGCCTGTTTAGTTATTGTGTCTGATCAACAGCACTGTACAGGATATTTGAAACTGTCTATGAAGTCTTTGCATAATTTCTCACATAGATTTCATAGACATTAGGGCTGGAAGGGACATTGCAAGAACATCGGGTGCAGCCCCCTGCCCAAGAGGCAGGAAGTCAGCTGGGGTCAGATCACCCCAGCAAGATAAGCATCTAAGAGTTTCTTATACGTACAGAGTAGGTGCTTGCACCACTTCTGGGAGGGAGTCTATTCCAGACTCTGGAGACTCAAATGATAAAGAAGTTTTTCCTTATGCCCATTCTAAAATGGTCTTCCAGCAGTTTGTCACCATTAGATCTTGTCTTCCCTTGGGGTGCCCTGGTGAACAGATGTTCTCTCAGTTCCTGATGCACACCCCTTATAAGCTGCTACCAAGTCACCCCTGAGTCTTTGCTTCTCCAGGCTGAAGAGTCCAATGCCTCTCAGCTTCTCCTCATAAGGCTGGTTCTCAGGACCTCTAATCATGTGCATGGCTCTCCTGTGGACTCTCTTGAGCTTCTCCACATCCTTTCTAAAGTGTGGAGCTCAGAATTTCATGCAGTACTCCAGCTGTGACTTCACCAAGGCCAAGTAAAGTGGGAGGATGACTTCTTGGGTCTTGCTTGAGATGCATCAGTAGATGCAAGCCTGAGTTTTATTTGCTTTGCTGACTGCAGCATTGTATTGGTGGGTCATGTTCATCTTGTGGTCAATCATGACTCCCAAGTCTCTTTTGGTTGTAGTGCTAGTGGTAGGTATTGCTGAGACTATAAATATGATGTGGGTTTTTTTTCTCCTGAGGTGGAGTACCTTGTGTATTTTTCCATGTTGAACATCATCAGGTTTTGATCTGCCCACTTTGACAGCTGTCCAGATCACCTGCATTGCTAGCCCATCTCCAGTGTGACTGCACTTCCCCATAAGTTGGTGTCATATGTGAACTTAGCCAGTCTGCTTCTGACACCCAAATCCAGATCATTTATGAATATATTAAAGAGTACTGGTCTGAGTACTGAGCCCTAGGAGATGCTGATGGTCATCATGTGCCATGTTGACTCAGTTCCATCGACTATCGCTCTCTGGGTCCCACCACGGACCCAGGTCCCCAGCCATTGGACCATAAGGTTGTTGTGGCCACAGTTCCCCAATTGTACCATGAGGACATCATGGGAGACCAAGTGAAAGGCTTTGTTGCTATTTAAATATATGACATCAAACGCTTCTTCTTTGTCCAGGTGATGCAGCACCTGGTCATAGAAGGAAATGAGGTTGGTCAGGCAAGACTTATCCACAACAAAGCTATGTTGCCCATCTCTTAGAATGTTGCCATCCATTTCTTTGATGATTTTTTCCAGGATTTTTCCAGGGATTGAAGTCAAACAGATGGCCTGTATTTCCCTAGATCTTCCTTCCTTCCTTCCTTGAAGATAGGCACTTCTTCCAACCTTCAGAAACCTCTTCTGAGCACCATGAGTTCTCAAATATCCTTGCCATTGTTCATGCTATGATGTCAGCCAACTCTTTTAGGACACTTGGATGCATTCCATCTGGGCCAGCTGACATGTGGATGTCCAGCCTCTCAAGGTGTTCCCTCACAAGATCTTCACCAATTATATGGGTATATGATCACCTTTACCCTGGTAGTCATGCATTCTATCAGGCAGGGTGGTCCCCATGGGCTGGTGGAAAACCATTGTAAAGTAATTGTTGAGGAGATTAGCTTTTTCCTGGGTGTTGGTTGCCAGCTGCCCCATTTGGTTCAGCAAGGGTCTGACATTGCCCTTGTTTTTTTTCTGACTTTCCATGTAATTGAAGAAGGACTTTTTATTGTCCTTGATAGCCAGTTTGAGTTTGGTTTCACCCTTGTTTTTTCTAGTCTGCTCTCTACAGGTGTGGTCCAGTGCTGCATAATCCTCCTTAGTGGTAGTTCCTAACTTCCATCCCTTATAAGCTTCTCTTTTCAGATTCAGGAGGTCTATGAGTTCCCTATTGCACCAGTGGTGTCTCCCAGCCCTTTTGCTACCTTTCCTATGGGCTGGAATGGATTTTGCTTTTAGGATCATCTCCTTAAGGAGCAACCGCTCATCATGGACTCCTTTCCCTATTAGGTCATGGTCTCTCAGGGCCTCAACAACCAACCTTCTGAGCTTGTGAAAGTCAGCTTTCCTGAAGTTGAGGATTTCTGCATTGCTGACTGATTTGCCAGCTTTGTGATGGACAGAGAAAGTGATCAACTCATGATCACTGTCACTAAGCTTCCCCTTGATCCTTAGGTCACTGACTAGATCATCGCCTTTGGCCAGTACCAGATCTAGCAGTGCTTTACTTTTTGTCGGCCCGTAGACTTCTTGAGTCAAATAGAGCTCACCGATGCAAGTGAGGAAGTTTTGTGACTGATCAAATTTGGCTGAATGCTCTTCCCATGATGTCAGGGTGGTTGAAGTCACCCATGATGACCATGCACCGAGAGTGTGCAGACTCTGCCAGTTCCCTAGAGAATTCGTGGTCAAGCTCTTCCTCCTGGTTAGGAGGTCTATAATAGACTCCTGTAGTTATATTCCCTTCACCATGGTCTCCCCGTATTCTAACACAGAAGGTCTCAAGTTGCCCTCTTTCGGTGCCAAACTCTGCTTGTAGTGAAGTGTACTGCTCCTTTACATAGAGAGCTACACCCCAGCCCTTCCTTGCAACGTAATTCCTCCTGTACAAGGCGTAGCCATCAATACCTGTGGTCCAGTCACAGGTGGATTCCCACCAGGTCTCCATTATCCCTATGAGATCGTATTCATTTTTACTTAGCAGAATGGCCAGTTTCTCCTGTTTCTTCCCCATGCTCCTGGTATTTGTGTACAGGCAGCTAAGCCTGCCACCAGAACCCCTGGGTTTCCCTGTCGTCTTAGAAGAGTAGTGTCCTTGGGCTGGGGTAGGAGTGAGTTCCCTTGTGTTATCTGACCTGCTGATTCTGCGGTTGTCACTTCCAGGGTTTGCACTAGTGATTGTTCACCCGTCCCCCAGTGATTGGGGGGGATTAGTTTAAATCCCTGTCGAGCAGGTCAGCCATTCTGGCCAAGAAGAGCTTCTTTCCTATCAGAGCGAGGCGGAGGCCATCCCATCCCAATAAACTGCTGCCTCTCTCTCTGAAATGTGGACTGTGATTGAAGAAGCCAAAGCTTTCACGATGACACCAATGCCGCAGTCTTCTGTTGACTTCTTTAATACGTTTCTCCCTCCTGTGCCTGTGACCCATGACCTGTGACCCATAACTGGAAGGATCGAGGAGAAAACTACCTGCGGCCCCAACCCTCTGAGCCCAGCCCCCAGAGCCCTGTAGTCACTCATGACCTGGCCAGGATTGCTCTGAGCTGTGTCATTCATGCCTACATGGGTGAGGAGCATGCAGCAGTGGTTGGAGGGTCAGGATTGCTCTGAGCTGTGTCATTCATGCCTACATGGGTGAGGAGCATGTAGCAGTGGTTGGAGGGTCAGATGAGTTTAGGAATCCTCTCTGCCATGTCCTGTATACAGTCCCTGGGAACGCAGCAGACCTCATGAGCCAGGGGGTCAGGGCAGCAGTTTGCTCCCTCTGTCCCTCTTATGAAGGAGTTGCCCACCATGACCACCCTGCGTCTCCTCTTAGGGGTGGCAGCTAGCTGCCTTCCCTCATCCAGAGCCAGTGCTTCTGTTGATGTCTCTGGTGGTGGTGTGTGAGGTGTGTACCTGTTGCTCAGTTCCAAGGGAGGAGTGACCCCGGTACTGCATGTCTTGGGATCTGAGATGACTGTCTTCCAAGCATCCCAGGTGCGGCTCCTGGTTGATCTTCCTTTTGTCTATCTTCATGTAGTCAGGCATCTGTGCTCTTCTCTCTTCAATCTATAGGAGAAGAGCATGACTGTAGTAGTCATCAATCTCCTGCTCGTAGGCCCTGATGGCATGAAGTCTCCCTACCTGGGAAGTCTGCTTACCTGCCTACCACATAGTTACTGGCTTCCACGGTGGGCAAGCTCTTTTGCCCAACAAAGCACAAAGTCCACTAAAAATAGAACAGTGTCTGTGTATATAATCCTGATCATCATTTGTAGTGTTCCTGGCAAGCTGAATGAGCAAATGAGTATGATGCATGCATTTGCTTCTTCATGTGAGGATAGGGAATAATATTTAGTGCTGTTTCACATGGGTGAAAAGTTCAGTTTTTCTAACAATACTACAATAGTTCCTTACCTTTAGCACAAACTGAATGGATTTTCTAATCATGGTGCTAGTTTAGTTTGTAGCTATGTTAAGCATGGATGCAAAACTTATTGCAAGTACATATAAGCATAAAGAGTTACTTTTTAAATAAAATGATAAAGAACAAAAGGATCAAAGAACAAAAATATTTTATTTTGAAAGATCTCAAAGGGTAGCAATTCAGACACACTGCCTGAGAATGCTGCTGCAAGAACTAAATATTTATCCACACAGGGAAGTTAGCGCACAGTAAACTAAGGTGTGATTTTACAATGTACTATGCACTCTGCAGTCATTCCTAGGTTGTTTATCCCACCTGGCACAGAAGCACCGTTAACAGTGATTAATAAAGCTACAGACAGAAATTACATATAAACCAGTATAGGTGATTCGAAACTGGTTCCAATCTGTAACACAAAAGAAGTTCAGTGAGCATGAACCGCTTTCAAAATGGCTGAAACCAGTTTAAGGTAAACATAGATTAAGACAGATAAGATAAACTCGGCCTGTGAGTGTAGGAGGGCTATTAGGAAGGCCAAGGCAGAGATGGAAATCAGGCTACTGTCCAGGATTAAGGACAACAAAAAGTCCTTTTTCAAGTACATTGGGAACAAGAAGAGGGCAGCAGGCAATGTAGGGCCCCTGCAAAACTCAAATGGTAACCTTGTGGCTACACCAGATGAGAAAGCCGATATTTTTAACAGTTTCTTTACCTCTGTTTTCTTGAACAGGGACCGGGACATCCCTCTGTCAGGCCTTGGGTCAGCGCAGTTGTAGTTAGGGATCTTCTGGAAGGGTTAGACATTTTTAAATCTGCAGATCCAGATACCCTCCACCCAAGGATGTTGAGGGAGCTGGCAGGGGTCATCATGGAGCCTTTGGCCCAGCTGTATGAGCATTTGTGGTCATCTGGCCAGGTGCCAGGGGATTGGAAATTAGCTAATGTGGTCCCCATTTTTAAGAAAGGGAGGAAGAAGGACCTTTTAGCTAGTAACTAGTAGGCCCGGAAGCCTCACCTTGGTCCTTGGGAAGATCTTTGAGAAAATCATCAAGGAGCACATCTGTAGGGGACCAGCAGGGGAGATCATGCTCAGGGGCAATCAGCATGGGTTCATCAAAGGCAAGTCCTGCCTGACCAACTTGATTGCCTTTTATGATCAGGTAACTAAATCCTTGGATGATGGTGTCACTGTGGACGTAGTCTTTCTAGACTTTAAGAAGGCCTTTGACACTGTCTTATCCCATTCTCATTAATAAATTAAGCGACTGTGGCATTGATGCCTACACAGTTGGATAGGTAAAAAACTGGCTGATGGGGCACACCCAGAGAGTAGTGGTAGATAGGTCATACTCAACCTGGTGAGATGCGAGCAGTGGGGTCCCCCAGGGCTCGGTCCTTGGGCCTGCATTGTTTAATATCTTAATATCCAAGTCAGCGACTTGGATGAGGGGGTGGAAAGCACGTTGTCCAAGTTTGCTGATGACACTAAGATGTGTGGTGAGGTGGGCACACTTGA
>NW_017729004.1:49642609-49648255 GCF_001723915.1 Gavialis gangeticus | reverse complement strand
AATTAAAAAAGAGGTTGGATGATCATCTGTCTGCGGTCTTGTGAACCCAGCATTCATTCCTGCCTGTGGCAGGGGGTCAGGCTAGATGATCTGTTCAGGTCCCTCCTGACCCTGGTTACTATGAAACTATGAAACTATAGATGGATGTAGTATCAGACTTAACCGATTCAGGTTAAATTGGTTTATTGAACTTCTGTGCCAGATCCCTTCCAGATTCAAGTTAACTTACAGTCTCCCAGCATCCCTGGATGCTTTGTACCTCCCCTACAACTCCCCCTCACAGGGAAGAAGACAGCTTTGGATAGGTTAGCCTTGAAGCTGGAGGAGACAGTTTTGGATAGGCTACCTTTGGCCCAAGCTGTCTGCTCCAGCTGTGCAGGGAGGCATGCTGTAGCACCTCTCCTACCTTCCCCCCCACCAGCTTCTGGACTGGGCCACTGCAGCATGTGGCTCCATTTCTGGAATCAAAAATGAATGTCTGTTCATTTGCTTATCACTTCAGTCTACACAGCTAAGACTAACCTGCAAAGATTGAATCAATTCAGCCTCAGGATTTTTTACTGTCTTTACTTAGTCTAACAGTCTCCAGTGAGATAGTTAATGCAGAGTAGCTTCTGCACTGTAAATGAACATTGGATTTTACTGTGCACTAACTCTCTGAGTAGACAAGCTATAGATGTTACATAAACTGCCATAAGACCTTTGGTATTCATGTTGAATACATCAGAGACTTCTGTGGACCCTCATGCAGTTAGGTTATTTACCTCATAAGGAAAAAGGTTATATTGACCTTGCAGATAAATGAATCTGTAGGTCTATAGGTCCAATTGAAACATTCACTTCTTGATATTAGATCACTAAACAGGAGGATACGTATGTTTAAACAAGCCAAGTACAATACATTACTACTTCCAGTTTCCTTCCACTGAACTAGAGCAGTAAGGCACAACCTGAGGGCCTTCCCACAGGTCTCAAAATTTAGTGGTGGAGAAACAGTGGTAGCACTAATTGCTATGAGTCCTCTGCTGCCACATTTCCTGTGAGGAGCCCTATGAACCAGGTGACATGAACCAGGTGACATGGCTCTGTGCACCAAATTGTGCTGATCCACAAATTGTGCTGTTGCTCTGTGGCAGGATCTGGTGCTTAGGGTCAAGCCAGTCCACCAGACCTTATTTATGGCCAGGCCCCCCACTCCGCCTCCCTTGCTGACCCAACATCACATAGGTGACAACTTTTATTTTTGCCAGGGGGGGCCTAAGATGTTGGATATATGGAATGTTTTACACATTTCAGGTGAAAGCCCTCTTCCCAAGGGGGGCCAGGACCTTTGGGCCCCGCGTACTCAGCACTCATGCCAAACCAGATCTGGCCCACAGATCAACCCCTCCCATAGCATGTAATTCACAGACCAGCCCTGTGCCACTCATTTGTCCTTGTGGGGCTGGAAGGTTGACCACCACTGAACTAGAGAAACATGTAATTACATGAGAAACAGTGAAAATCCCTCCTTATAGATAGAGGATTCTATCCAAATCAGTAAGTATGACATATTATTTTATAAATTAAGGAGAAACAGAAGACATTAGGAGAAAGTAGGAATTGTTCAAACTGGGCATGTTAGTTTGTTTACAGCAACAAAAAAATTGTAATTCTATTATTCCTGTCACAGACACTTTTGATTTGATTGAAAAGAAAAAAAAACAAAAAAAAAATTATAAAACGAGCATAGATAGAACTTAACGCTTGACAGCTAGCACTTTGAGTCAGAGTAATAAAGTAATCAGAGCTGCAGTGATGATTCATTCTGGAGTCATTCAACTCCCACTGTAGTACTTCTTGAAGTCAAGTCATCAGGCTAGAATACTGAGCTGTTATGTTATAGCTGAACATATTGTCACTACATGCCTGAAAATTAGCACCACATGCAGTGGATGAATCACAAAGAAAATAATGGACCCTAAACCCATTGAGGTTTCAAATCCATTTGCTATTTTCAGCACTGTCAACCCAAAACATTTAAAATCCATGAATCAATTTCCCCTAAACTATAAGATAGACTTAAAAGTTATGAGGTTTTAAAAAAATAATAAATTCTATACATTTTAATTTGCACTCCCTGTTTTTGAGAATCATGGTTTCAAGATTTTCTCTGCAACTATGAGAACTGAAACTTGGTTTCTCATATAATCATATAACTCCTGGCTCTGAGGATTTGAGAAAAATGCCAAGTATACTAAGACTTACAGTAATAGAACAAGAATTGACAATACTCTAACCTTAGAGTGAATTACAATATCAGGGATCATTACAAGCTACAAAATCAACAAAGAATGTAACCATACAAAACTCATTCTGTTGTCCAACTACTTTTCATATCCTTTTTTTCACTTCTCATTTACATCTCAACCATCAGTAAGTAAATGGGTAGTATTGGCTGTACAAAGCTGGTGATGGGAGCAGGGATAACCAGTGGAGGGAAAAAGTGGATTTAAAATCTGCTGAACACTATGCCTGTTGGGTACATGTGCTTGGCTGAACTAATACAGACATCATACAGTCATTTGGTTTGTACTGGGAGAACCACTGCTCCCAGGAGAAATCGTAAGTGTATAGAAGTTCAGGCTTTTTCTGCCAGAGTATGAATGGCCACTCCAGGAGAAAAATAACCTGGGCACAACCAGGGTAAATAATTTCCAAGAGAGTTTCTCCTGGGATAGTGAATGCCTGTATGATGTTCACAACACAGGATGACCATGGGCCATCTGGGTTAGCCAATCAGGGCTGCCCTATGCACTTCCATCATCTGTTGCCAGGTGAACTAAGGGAGTTTGCAGAGCATACTGAAATGTGTGCATGGGCTTTTAACAGAGGAGTCACAGAAATCCCTGATTGCCCAGAGGGCCTGGGGAAATAAAAGGTGGATGTTAGTCCAATTTTTATGTGTTGTGAGCAAGAGACACTGAGGAGGGAATAGAGTGAACTAATACCTGAACTGCTGAGGAAATAGAGTGGACTATTACTTAAAGAAATTAGTTCCCATCAAAAAAGCTGCCAGCTTTGAGCTGTCAGTGATAACCATTCACTGAAGGAAGGGTGGCAAATGGATAAACCCCTGCTCACTTATGTTGTTACTGGTGACAGTAATAAAAAAGGGGGGGACCCTACCAGAGGTTTTAATCAAAATACGTTAGAAGCCAAAGATTACTAAAGATTATTTGACCCAGGAACCAAGAGGACATACCCAAGAACATTGGGATACAGGTGGATAAGATAAGATTTTATCCAAGTGTGGAGAGAAAGAGACTCAGGAGAAGGGGAGAAACCCAAAGATGACTCACCCTTGTCACTTAACTTAAATGAAGTTATGGACACCTGTGTGAAACAGGGCTCCAAGCAACACTTCTGGAGTTGCTGTTTTCTCTCAATTGGCAGCAGGCCGATTGGTATTTCTGGTTCCGGGAAGGGGCCACCAGGGAGAGTCTGCAACATTGGCGAGCAGAAAACATTGGAGGACTCTCCCATCAGGAGGTGCGTGCAGCTGGCCACAGCGGAGGAGTGCAGGCTGCATGAGCTGGTGATCAGAGGATTGGTGAACTAAGGCTACAGCACTGCAACGACCATAAGGAGTCCAAGGGACAGACATCTGGAAAAGAGAGTCAGGTCAGATGTGGCTGGGTGAGCAAAGATCAGGGGAAGAGCCACCTGTCATGGGAAACCAGCTCAGTGGGGTTGTCTTCCTCAATAGGATTGCATATGGAGGCCACTCAGAGGGGTTGATGTCTCATAGAGATTTGTATTTGAGTTCCGCAGGAGGCAGCCCAGAGAGGGCTTGTCTTCCTCCTGTGGACTCTGAGCTGAGCCATGAAGGAAACTTTAGGGAGGGGTTCACCTTTTCTCTAGGGAGCTGGATGGTGACTTGTAACCAGACCAGCCCAGAGAAGCCCTACATAGCCCATGGGACTGGAAATTAGTGCCTGAAGGGTAACACCTGGACATTTATTGTTGGTTTCTTTTTGGATGTTCAGACCTCTCATTTCTTGTTTTTTTTTTCCCTGTTCCATTATCCTCAGTTCTTTGTTTGGTGGGATGGATATAAAAGAGACCTGAGTCTCAGAGCTAATCCCAACCTAGTATGCTTGACCAGCTTGGAGGTTGCTGGGTAGTACCAATTTAAAATTATGAGAGCAGGAAGTGATTCTAGTTCAGGCTCATGGTGCTAGTGGGGCAGGGGAAGGACTGGAACCCTTGCTTCCTCTCCTCTTGGGACCAGAACACCATCTAACATCATGAAAGTGGTTAGGGTGGGGTGTAGGGGAGGTGGTGCCCTATGAAGAGACTCCTTTAGCAGGCCTAAAGTATCACTCCCCCATAGTGCTCTGCCCTGGCAGGCAGTGGCAGCACCAGCAGCAGCAGGTGGGGTGCTCAGGGAGCAGGTGCCCTGCAGGGCATGGCTCCAGCAAGTGCTGCACATCGGGGCAAGGGATGTAGCCTCTCCCAGGCTGTCTGTATCACTGGTGCTCCCTGCCACTTACGTGCAGCCCCTGCACTCACACAGCCTGGGGGGAAGCCCCATGTGCTGGAGCCAGGGGCCTTCCCTGCTGGGGCTGCGCAGAACAGGAAAGAAGCCCTGCTGGTGGAGCCCATTGCTTTCTCTGCTGGGGCTGTGCTGCAGGGGATGGAAGACCCAGGTGCCCACTGGGCTTCTCTCTGGGGCCGTGCAGCCCTGGCAGGGAAACATCTGGCTCCAGCATGTGGGGCTTCTCTCCCTCTTGTGTGAGCGCAGGGGCTGCATGTGAGTGGCAGGGAGTGCTTCAATACAGAGAGCCTGGGGGAGGCTGTGCCCATGTCTGTGATGTGCAGCACTGGCTGGAGCCATACCCTGCCGGGCACCTGAGCCCTGAGCACCTCACCTGCTGCTGCGCCACAGGCAGTGTGTGGAGTTCTTCACCCCCCACCCCTCCCTCACACCTGCACCCTGCCCATACAACCCCCCACATATACACAACCCCCCAACATATCCCCACTTTCTACCACACACACACCCATACACAACAACCATACACACACATCACACATACTTAACAGACCATACCATACCCACACCCACCCACACACACACTCACACACACACCCACGCACACCATACACACATCCACCATACACACACACACTTCCCCACCCCGCCACATGCACACCCAACATACACACCCAAACCCACCATGAATACACACCACACATACACGTACCACACAATATAGAAAACTAAGAATTTATTTTTGAGTTATTGCGCATTCACCTCTATAAAAACCCAATCAAACACTATATACACTATGCAAACACAAATCACAACAAAAATAGTTTTTGTAATGTAAATAAAATATGTTATAGTAGGTGTTTGACTTTTAGTGCATGGTTTGTTTGTTTTTTTTGGTTCTAAGATGGCAAACCCCCCCTCCCCCAAAAGGTCAGGTTACAAGGGTGGGCGGATGAGAATAGGATGGGATTCAACACAGACAAGTGAAAGGTGATGCACCTGGGGAGGAACAACCAGCACCATACCTACAGGTTAGGGAACTCCCCTCTTGTCAGCACGGAGGCAGAAAAGGATCTTGGAGTCATCATTGACTCCAAGATGAACATGGG
>NW_017729004.1:49621171-49637609 GCF_001723915.1 Gavialis gangeticus | reverse complement strand
GTCAGGGCGGCTAGGGTCTGGAACCAACTTCCAAGAGAAGTGGTGCAGGCTCCTACCCTGGGGGTTTTTAAGAGGAGGTTAGATGAATACCTTCCTGGGGTCGTTTGACCCCAGTACTCTTTCCTGCCATGGCAGGGGGTCGGACTAGATGATCTGCTCAGGTCCTTTCTGACCCTAGAAACTATGAAACTATGAAACCCTAGAAACTATGTGTGTTTGTGGGGTGAGGGGAGGGACTTCCAATGATAAAAGTCAAGAGTTAGGGGGTGGGAATTCCAGTCCCAAGATGGTGACAAGGGGGCACGGCAACTGTCAGGGGGTGGGGCTACCCATGCAATCCTCGGTAGCTCACCAAAACTTATTAAGTTGCACTCCACCTGATATAATTTCCCGCCCATGCCTTAAATTGTCACCTAGCTACATGTTCAACCAATTAATGGTGCGACTAAAGAAGAAATAAGCTACAAAGTTAGTCCACAGAAAATGTGTAATAGCTTTGTAGCTTGTTTTAATCACACCATTAATAGAACTTGTAGCCAAGTGCTCCCTGGCTGCTGGGAGCTTCATCAACTCTGGGGCCACCCACCTGCAGGGTTGCACCATCCACTGTCAGCCCTGCAGTGGACAAGGCTTGCAGTGGCGGCAGCATTATCAGCTGTGGGGCTTACAGCAGGGAGAATACTGCTTCCTTTGGAACCATTGTTGGCTGTGGGGCTCATAACAGTGACAGCATCCTCCCCACTGTCCCTGCTGCAAGCCCTGCAGCTCACAACACTCACAGCAGGGGCATTCTCTCTGCTGCCCCTGCTGTGACCCCCACCTAGCCCTGTCAACCATGGGGCTCGCAGTCATGCAAGCCAGCGCAGGGGGAGCTCAGGATTGTGATCCCAGGCTCCCCCTGCACTGGCAATAAGGTGGTACAGGATCTAATGCATGATCCCACAATTGCACCTCCTGCCATGCACATGTGGCGTGACAGAAGGCTTGATTATATGGATCATGCATTAGATCCCTTTGTGGCTTTACCTGCACATGTAGAAAGGCTCATAGAAACTTTTTCGTAACTCTGCTACAAGTACAAAATACAGCAAACATAACCTCCCTTTTGCTAGTCATCATCTATTGACTCAGGAAGTCACCACCACATCAGTATTGTTTCCCTCAAGGATATGAGTATTTCAGTTTGAGACATGCTGGATGAGAGCCTTAAAATGTTCTAGATTCTGAAACATAGATATACAGCACCTACAATCCAAAACCCAATCCAATATTATGTGGTAATTTACAAGGCCACCGACACATTGTAAAAAAACATATTGCCAGAAGATAAGATGTTCCAGCCTGGGATACTGACAAGATCCATTTGATACTGACTTTTAAAACATTTCTCCTTTTCATCATATCATACCTCCATTAGCAGTTACAGTACTGGTCCTTGTGGAATTAATTTTTTTGGATTATTTTATTTTTATTTATTTAAAAACAAAGTGTTTAGGCAATTACTGATCTCATTTTTCTCAAATGACTGCTCTGCTACATCTCTGATTAGCTCACACATAGCCTCATGTCTGAGTAATATCTTAGACAGCTACAGCTGTGCCTGCAAGTGCAACCAGTTTCCCAGTTCCCTAGGGTCACTTTAAATCAGCCAGTATTAAACCATACTACTCCCACCACTATTAACTTGGTGCATTTCACAAGATTTTTTCCTTTCTCTGCCAAAAACACAAAGTTCATCCAGAGCTTCCTTGTGACAGATGTAATACCAAAGATTCCCTTTATTTGCAGTATTAATACATGTAAATTACATTGAAAGAATGAACATAGTCCCACAAACACTTATGCTTATAAGTACTCTTGCCTTAACTGTGAGCCTCATGATTTAATTAGTTTTTTTAAAGCAGCTCTCTTATTCACTATCACTGTCATCTCTCAGTACTTTCAATACCACCAAAGCCAGGATATGCACAATTAAAATGTTTGCAACTTCCTATAGGCTTTGCAGGTTAAGGTAAAGATGGCCTTTTTCTCCTTTTGCTTTTTAATTGGGACAGAGGCAAGACTACCTTCAGTGAAGATGGCAGCCCCTGGACTCTATCTTTTTTCTGGGCTAAAGATGAAGGTATTAGGAAAATGGGGAAATATATAGAAAGGGTAGTAAATTGAAAAAGGAGGATCCAAGAATATGCTGCAGGAGGATGATAGGTAAGGAGAATGGAGAAGGAAAAATGACAGCTCTAGTTTGGGTTTTGGAGAGAGTGTTTTGAATTCCCATCCTAGGAACAGGGGGATGTCTGCATTTAGATTACCACATACAAAGTAGAAGAGAAGACTTTTCCTGTAGCACTAAAAACTCAGAAGGCAATTTAATATTATTTTTAAATATCTCCCTTTTCAGCAGTTATATTCATGACTTTTGAAAGGCTGGAAACACTAGTTGTCTTTCTTGTGCATTGTGAAAATAACATATTTTTGTAATATTAGATTCACCCAACAAGCTAATTACCATGCTAACAAATATATTTATGTTTTCCACTTGAACATGTTTAGGTCAGATTCTGCACAGCTCTTTATATTGTCCCTTTTAAATTAATTGAAAAAATATTAAATGCTATATGTGCATCTGTTCTTTTCTTTTTCTCCTAGAGCCTCCTTGTATTTGCATAAGGTACCCAGATAGAGAAAGTTAATTTATTCTTTTAAACCACAATACTTCTTATAAGTTTGCATTATACCTGGTGTACAGTATACTGCATTGGCTGGAACATGAATACAGAATCTGTTATTAACTGCTAATGAGATCAGACATCTGGACTATTTGTTTTAAATATGTCATAGAAGTTGAAATTGTGCTGAAATTGAGGTCGTTTATGTAAAATTACAAAATGTGAAAATGATTATTTTGCAGACCTTACTTGAGATTCAGTTTTGCCCATCTTTCCCATCTTTGAGTTTATTATCTGCCCAAGAGGGGAGAGGGGTGTTGAATGAAAGATCATCTCTGTATGAATTAAGAGTCATCTGGGAAGGATGGAAGAAAGACAGCACATTAGATAAACATTCTGAAATATGGAATATTGAAAATATGGGCAAGGCTGTGGTAGCTGATGGGTGGCTTGATGAATGGCCGATGTGTGGCGTGATGAATGGTTAATGCTGGGTTATGTTCATCATAGATGGACTTAATAACATTGGCCTGAACTGGCTTGTATTCATGAAGTATTCAGGCAAGCATTTAGGCCTCTCAGGAGAGACAGAAAGCCCAAGAGAGATGAGGCTAAAGTAGGTTTAAGACATTTTTGTGCCTCCTGGATTCTGAACTCTCTGAAGGCTGCTATGGGTGAATTTCTGTAATTTAAGCAACCTCTCTCTGCAGCTAGTCTACACCTGAGGTGTCTTCACTAGGAGAGAAATCTGTATTCCTACCTTAGCTAACATATAGTAATTAACATAAGACAAATTCCTAGAGCAGATAAGGCAGTTGCAATTTTCAGCTGTGCTAGCAGGGTCAGATAAAGACCATGGGGGAAGCTAGGAAGGAGGGAGGAAACCCTTTTCCTAGTGGAGAAAATGCCCAAGGGAATGTCAGGTAGACCTACACTTCTTCAACACTGTAGGCATTGCCCTGGGAGATCTGTTCCTTTCCAACTACATATAAAAGGGCTGCAGTTGGTCTGAAGGGGCCATAATGAGGTTTGAATCTGGTCATATCCCAATACTTCCTGCCAAAAACCTTTCACAATCAAACTGATTGCAGAGCAACTATATTCAAATGTTGAGACAGAGGCAACTTTATCCTTTTCACAAGACTTAATAGGCTGCTCACCATACCTATATCTATCAGTTAAATATGTTTGTGACAATGTTTTTCCAAATGTGGTAAGGAAAATCACAGGGAACTGGTTATAATACATTTTTAAATTGTTGAAGAGCCTGAGAAGGATTCTTTATGATCATGATCATCATCATTGCCAGTCCCTCAGTATAAGGATAACAGTCTTCCAGTCAATAGGGAAGCCATCAGGGAGTCCATAATAATTGGGAATCCGATCCAAGATCTACCTGTTTGATTGCAGATGTGACGAATAATTTTGGGAGGAAGGAGTAGATCCTGGTGACATTGGGTTACAGCTCTTTCCCTTTCGCTCTTTTTTATCTGCCTCCATAGTGAGGTGAGTTTGCTCAAAATCATTGATGCCTTACCATACAGTATGATGTCATTAGAGATAATTCAGTGTTGGATTTCCCAGGTACTGAGGTTCATATTACATTTCTTCAGATGGGCCATCTTTTGCTCACCTCTAGAGCAATGACCATCAGTGAATTGGGAATATAGGTCCTGTTTTTGGAGCCAATTGTCAGGCAGCCTTAGGACACACGTTCAATGGAGCTGGTGCTATATAAACACGGCTTCAATGCTGGTGGTGTTTACTTGAGCAAGAACGCTGTCTTTCCTTTCTCTGTTCTTCCAGTTGATATGGAGGATTTTCCAAAGATATTGCTGATGGTAATGTTTCAAAGCTTTTGTGTATTTCCCATATGTTGTTCGAGTTTCACACCTGTACTATTAGGTAGGGATGACAACAGCCTGGTAGACAAGAAGTATGGTTTGGGTCCTGAGGTCAATCAAAGACTACAGAAATGGTCAAAGGCAGTACTGGGTTGATGTCATTCTGTCAAACTCTGAAGGCTCTCCTTTTTCTGCCAATGAGAGCTTGACATTCCTAATCTTTCCCATTGAACTCCTGATGTTTCTTTGTGGAGAACCCAAGAGATTATTTACACATTTCACGGCTGTCTTACTTAGTCAATGGTGTCAAGATCATTGGGAGGTTGGAGAATTTTTCACTAAAGCACTTCTGGAGATTATTTGGAGAGAATCACTTTTATCAGGCTTTTTCAGGCCTCAATATTGAAACTCTTTCTTGGTTGCTTCTTTGGTTTAAGTTGTTTCAGGGTGATAAGTATGGACATGATCGAATGTATCCAATTACAATCTGTCCAGCAGTCATCTATGCTGATCATAACTCTGGGGATAGTGACATTGCGACTGTCCAGGGCACACACTATGACAGTTAATCAGATGCCAGTGTTTTGAAAGCAGGTGCATCTATGGTATCTTCCATCTGCTGCTTTGGCAGAATAGAGAGTTTGTGATGATGAGATTATGTTCTGAACGCTTGGTTAGAACAAGAATTCTATTTGAATTGACTTGCCTCACCCTTTCCTTTCCAAGACTTCCTTTCCATAGAAGAGAGTCTCTGCCCACTGAAATCACCAAGAAGAATTATCTTGTTTAGGGACAGATGATACCTGGCCCCCTTGCCACTTGCCCATTGCCATAGAACTTACTATTGAAGGAAGACCCCTGTGTGTGTTTTCTTTCAATATGGAGATGCTGTTGCACATTAGCAACCACAGGATTCTTTGCAGGAAGGAAGCCTTAATCCTATGGCTGGAAAAACCTAGAGAATTGGAGGTTTCTGTTTTCCTGAAGCCTTTGTCCTCCTTTGCCACTGTTGTGAACTATTGTTTCTTCATCTTCCTGCTCTACTGTTGAGGACTTTTATTTTTGGATCACTATTAGTTTGGAAATCTTGGTCTCAACCTTGCTACCATGTGTGACCCTACCAGAAGTCTAAAATTCCAGACAGTATAGCTCCTGGGGTCATTGATAAAACACAAGCCTCTCCATCATATCAAGGTTGTGATCCTTGGGAGGAGAAAGAGTCAGACTCATTATGCTATAACCAGGGATCTAGGTTTTTTGTTTCCCATGGAAAAATGGAGATAACTGTGGATTTTACCTTTTACTGCAGGCAAACACAGATTTCTCATTCTACCAGAGAAATGCATGGATTTTGCAGTTTTGCAATGAGCTCTCTGCAGGCTGGCAAAGCTCCAGCTGGGATGAAGCGTGAGGAGGGTGGTCAGGAAGGGGGCACCATGTGCATGTATATACGCATGGCCGCTGGGGAGCCTGGAGAGCAGCTCCCACAGGTAAGTGTGTATGTGTGTGGCGGGGAGATTAAAGGCCCCCATAGGGAGGGAGGGAGGAAATTGGGCAGGGCTGGGGCTAGGGCTGCTGTCCAGCCAGGCAGTGCATGGGGCTTGGGGCCCAGGGCCTTGATGGGGAGCAGGATGGGGCCATGGGCGGCTCGTCCAGGGGGCTGGGATGGGGCCAGTTCCCCACTGCTGCATGCACTCCCAGGACAGGGGGTCCTGTGCCCCCAGATGTGTCTGCAGGGCGGGGGTGGGGTGAGTTGCTTGCTGTGGGCTCAGGCGATGGGGGCTGCTCCCCACCACTGTGTGCACTCTTGGGGAGGCAGGGGGGACCCATGCCCCCCAGATCTCTGTGCGGAGCATGGGCACAAACTGCCCGCTTCAAGATCAGGCTCCTGCCCTGCTGCCCACCCCTGGGGCCTCTGCAGCTTGTTGTGTACAACCCAGTCCGGCAAAGAACAGTGGGATCATGCAGGAAAGCTGCTTGCCACTGCAAGCTCTGCACTGCCCTGGTGATGAATCCCCTGCATGCAACCCTGCACTGTTGCCCCTTCTGCAGCCGTGCCTTCAGGGGATGTGTCACCAGCGCAGCACAGAACTCGCTGTGGCAAGCAGCTTTCCTGCATGGCCCCGCTGTTCTTTGCAGTGCCAGGTAGCACATGCTGGGCTGCGGGGCAGGAGCCTGAAACAGGCAGTCTGCACC
Organism: Gavialis gangeticus; assembly: GCF_001723915.1. Classification (NCBI taxonomy): domain Eukaryota; kingdom Metazoa; phylum Chordata; order Crocodylia; family Gavialidae; genus Gavialis; species Gavialis gangeticus. The sequence continues at coordinate 49,630,903 of NW_017729004.1, read as the reverse complement.
TGCACCCCATGCACAGATCTGGTGGGGCACGGGTCCTCTCCTGCCCCCAGGAGTATCTGCAGTGGTGGGGATCTGCTCCCCCCCATCCCCCGATTTACCTCTCAGCAGGCAGGCAGCGGGGGTGGGGGTAATTCGGGCTCTGCTCTGCTGCAGCAGCCACTGCCTTCTGCCAGGGGCAAGTGGTTGTGGACCCAAGTCCCTGACCCCATAGCCCTGGCAGCTGGGGGCCCCCTCCAGCAGGGTTGGGGGAGCAGGAGCTGTGGGTGGGGGGTGAGGGGTACCAGCAGGGCTAGGGGGGGCACGGTGTGTGTGCGGGTTAAGGGGCACCAGCGGGGCTGGAGGGCTGTTGTGGGGGGCACGGAGTGAGGGGCATCATCAGGGCCAGGGGAGCTGTGGGGGGCCTTTCATTTTAATCATGGATTTTGGAGTTTTTATCAGAGAATTTGCAATTTTTTATCAGGGAAAAGGAGGATCCCTGGTTATGACACTGGCATTTTGTCTCCTGTGACGTGAAAATGAGCTATGGGGATTTGTGAACTGAGGAAAACAGCAAAGTCCATCATTACAACAACTCTGCCAGGCACTTTTTGGGAGAGTTGTGTACCACTGGAAGCCCTGTATTTGGTGGCTTACAAGGAGCACAAAATAATTAAATATTACTAAAAATGGTAACTATAGGAAATGGTCAAATTGTATGTATTTATTTCAAGTGTATGTATATATGCAAAATTGAAGGTTGTTAATTAAATAAATTGGTCTGATGTCTCATTTACACTAAGAGAGGTTAGGAGCATGCTTTAGAAACTATTACACTGCGTAAGAGGTGAAGAAGTCATCCACACTGCACCTTTATGCCTTAAAAAAAATAGAAGTGGTTGGGTGAACTTTTACAGTCTGTATTAAATAACATGATTTAGTGGTCTCTGATGATCTTAAAATATACTAAAACATTTTATTCAGGGAGAAACAATACCTATAAAATAACATTATTTGTGACACATTGCACATGCTCTTGGTAAATAGTAGTGAGGGAACAAGTTTAGTTTAAACTGCAGTATGCAGGCTGTATTCAGTTTTGACTTCCTCACTAATTTGGGGAAACAAAAGGAGACAAATTCTGTGGCCAGCTGAACACCTGTAAATTCCCTAGGTTGTAATCAAAGAAATTGCAGCCTAGTAGGCCACATGCTGCTGCTTGTTCAAAGGTAGTAAGTGGTTATAATTGTATTATTTATTATGTCTGGAGTGCCGAGGTGGGCATAACACTCTGAAGGCAAAAAAAGATGGCCAAAGTTATCAGTCCAAAACACTTAGCTTATAAGCCAGACAGTGTAGAGAGACAGCAGAGGGCAAAGGACAAAGTCATCTGACTAGAATGTGGGTCATATTATCCACTGCTTTAAGTTGGCACAGCTCCATTAATTTCAAAGGAACAGTTCCTAGTTTGAGCAGAAAAGAAACTGTTTGTATGTGTAGCTCAGGTAATTGAAGGGGATTATTAGCTGGCAGGTGTGCTGTGCGGAAACTGCAGACTGCACAGTTTCCCTCCGTCCCTATAGAACCAGGCCAGGACAGTCAAGGGACTTGACTATATACACATTTATTTACATTAACTTATCACAACTGAAAGGAACATGGATATAAACATATGTACAATATAAATATATATATTTATAAGATATCTAAACAAGTAACATAAACAACACCCTCTGGGTAAATGACATAAAACCTTATACCAGTGCTCCAGATACAGGTAAGTCAGAGGTAAGTATCTGATCTGATACAGATAAACTCCAAAGATAAACTTAATCCCAAGGGGAAACTCCAATGCCCTTGGGTTTTCCCAAGCCCTACAAGGAAGCTGGTAACTTTAGTGGGGCCCTCCCTGTGGGACCTCCCCTTTGAGGAGCCCTTAACTAACCAGGGGGGAACTCCCCCTCCTCTGTGGGAATCCTCTTTTCCCTGTAACTCACAGCTCCCAGGCCTGGAAGATGGCCCTCTTCCTTTGCGCCAAACTACTCTCTCACCTGCAGTGGACTGGGGGGAGGGGGGGGGGCGGGGTCACTGTCCCCTGGAACAGGGCTCCTCTATGAAGGGCTTCTGGGGCCTCTGACTTGGCCGTCTGCTGGCTCAGTAGCCCAAGGACCATCTGGCTCCCTGGACTCAACCTTTTGCTATGGGTTGGAGGCCTGGGCTGCCTTGTGCAGCACCAGGCTCGGTCCACTCCCAGACTCTCCATGCAGCGCCTCCTGCACTGAGCTCCCAGCCTCATTCCGGGGGTTAAGGACCTGAGCCGCCCAAGCGCTCCAAAGGTCCTACTCCATGCACCGTCCTGTGCACTGTGTCTCTGGCCGCACACCAGAGGTTGTAGACCTAAGCCACCTCACACAGCTCTTAGAGTCTGGATGCTGTGCGCCGTGCTGCGCACCGAGAGCCGAGCTGCTGGAGCCGTCTGCCGTTCCCCACTGATGGAAGTCTTTGGGGCGCTTCTGGGCTACTGCTTTGCCCTGCTGAGCAGCTCTCCTCAGCTCTTCTAAGTCCTGCTCTTCTCTCTTCTCTGTCCCAGATGTGTTCCCTTGTGCCGGGCACACAGCTCCTTTTATATACCCCAGGGCTCCGCCCCCAAAGTTCTGCCAGACCTGAGTGTTGCAGTCTTCAATCAGGTCCGGTGGGGGAGGGGAACTCTCCCCCTCCCCTCAGGAAAGGGGCATGGTTTAACTCCTCTTGCTGCCTCCTGACTGGTGGATGGACTCCACTAATCAAAACAGCAAGATTTCAAGCCTGGGGACTCAACCCAGGCTCCAAAAGGCAAGCCTGCTACATGTGTACTGGTGAGGTTTGACATCTGGGTTTGTAGTTTCAATCTGTTTTTCATCACCGTGTTATAAAATAAGGTATGTAGATACACACAAGGAGGTTCTAACAACCATAGGGGCAGCGTGAAAAAGGCAGGGGGGCCTGAATCTGTACTGTATATTTTGCAGTCAACATGTGCACAAAGTGAATGTAAAATCCTACTTTTCAGATTTAGTACCTTTAGTTTAAACAACATTTCCACTGGTAAAAGACACATCAGGAGTCTCAGAGTGGCAGAGAATCAGATCCAGTAGGTTTTGTTTTAATCCAATCCTGGTTTTATATAAATGTTACGTATTTGACTTCACTAGAATTATCCTGATTTTTATCAATGCAGCTGAGAGAAGAATCAGATGGAAATGATTCAGACTGGAAGCACTACTAGATCAGAGTCAAGCTTTTAATAGCCAGTTAAATTATTAATACAAGTATAGATTAATTAATACTTATGACTTTCCTTAGCTAAACCCAAAATATCTGATCTAAACATTTCAGATGTATTAAAAAAAAAGAACTATTTAACGATATAATGATTAGGGACTAAGTGCATTTGTGTAAATCAATGAAGTTGCACCATGAATAAACTTAGCCTCTTTACAGAAATGAATATGGTCTTGCTAGGAGAGGTTTTTCCATTTATATGGTCAAGTTCAAGACAACATAGAGCTTCTTATCATGTTCCACCATGTTCCACTCACATATCAAACCCTGAATTAGGCATGATTAACAAAGTGAGGTATGATTGTGTCTTACTTGCCGTGTCTACACAAGATGCTTACTGCCTAGTAGTTTGTTACTACTGTGCAGTAGTGTTGCAGGGCATGAACTGTGATGTGACCCTACTGTGCAGTAGTAACAAGTACAGGTGTGCAAAGTGGTTAGTATTTGAATTTTGGATTCAATTTTGATTTAGGTTTGGCCAAAATTGCAGGACAGTGATTCAATTAGTTGATTTGGATCACTGTCCTGATTCAATTCAGCCGAATCCAAATCTGAAGATTCAATGCTAATTTGGAGAATCAGTGATTCAGCCATAGACACAGCTTTAAATGTTTTTTCCACATACCTCAAAGTACCAGGCACAGCTCGTGAATGTTGACATGTTGGAGCATCCCACAGGATCTCGGGGGGGGGGGGCCCTGTGTGCTCGGTGGTGGACCCAGAAGTGGATTGGAAGTACTTCCAGTCCATTTTCGGGTCCACCACCAAGTGCGCAGGGGACCCCCCATGCTTCCCTGGCACAGTGATTGGCTGTGGGGGGGACCCTGGGTGCCCCCCTGAACCCAGGAGGCATCAGTTGCCAAGTTGGGGGGACTTGCTTCTGGTCCACTTCCGGATCCATCGCCAAGCATGCTGAGGACCTCCCTGCACTCCCGTGGGATGTTCCATCCACCCCAGCATGTCAGCATTCACAAGCCTCCTGGTACCTTGAGGTTTGTAGAAAAAACATTTAAAGCTGTGTCTACATCCAAATCATTGAATCTCTCTGAATCAATTCAGAGGGGTCTAATTTGATTCAGAGAGATTAAAGGGTCTCCTGATTTGATTCAGATGTGGAGATTCAGCCGCCAAATCAGGTCGAATCTCCGCCAAATTGAATCAGCGACTGAAGCTTCACTAGCCCTAGTAATGAGCTACTGCATGGTAAGTGTCACCAGGCAACCGTGCAGGGATGCTACTGAGCAATAACAGCTCGGCTATGTGTTTAGGTACTAAAGTACAAGTAAAGTACTTATACTAAATGACTACACAGTAACAACTGTCCAGTCAGAGTCTCGTGTAGACGCAGCCACTGAATTATTTAAATGACTCAGGCCCAGATCCACAAAGATATTACTGGGTATTTATACACATACCTTTAGTTTTTAGACAAGCTGGAGATTCGCCACTATGCAGTTGTATAAGTGACAAAATGTGTGTCAGTGCAGAGAAAATGGCAGTGGTGTGCTTTTCAACTAAAGCACCTCCAAGGTGTTGCAGTTCAGAAATTTACAACAGTCATTTTCTTCACACTGATGTATATTTCACTGCTTATACAACTGCAAGCATCGCAGCGCTGGGCACTAATTAAAGTGCCCAGCACCGAGGCACTTGCACATGTAAAAATGCCCTATGTGCCTAAATACATTTAAGGTATAGTGTCTACATTTTTACACAGGACATTTTGGGGATCAGATTTTTATTACCTAATAATTAAACATGAAAAATGAAAAAAAAATCTTCTAATCATTCAGACCATCATTGTCAAACTCAAATCAGTTGGAGGTTGCATTCCCTGCTTTTCAGGTGCCCATGGACCGTACCGTGCTCTTGTGTTGGCAGCCCCACCAGCACTATAGGCAAAATCCTCATGGTGGTGGGGCTTCCCTCAGTGGCACTCAGTGCCCTGGCAAAAACTGAGGTGCAGGCAGCTCCAACAATACCAGCACTACTACCACAGGTGCAGTGATAGAGTGTCTCACAGTGACAGCCAGTGCCTCCTGGATCTCACTGCAGTGTGGCCAGAAGCGATGTGGCTGGGCACTTGATGTGCTTGCCACTTGAAGAGGTCAGGCAGCCGACTGAGCCACTGGCAGGTGGGGTCAGGGCTTATTGAGGAGTCAGCTGACCCAGGGAGCTGGCAGGTATGGCTAGGCCTGATCAAGGGAGTCACCTGATTGGAGGAGGGCTGGATTTAGACAGGGTATACAGGCCTGGCAGTAACATCTTGGGAGCTGGTGTAGAAGCATCTTCTAGTAGGAAGGCTGCCACTCCCGAATGCCAGCAAGGAAAATGACATCTGGAGGTTTAGGTAGGAATTAAGAGGATGGAGGAGGTTTCTGGGGAGGGGCCAAGAGCTTGGGAGACCTAGTGAAGGGTTTGGGTGAACCTGGTGAGTGGGGCAGAGTATGGGGTCCTATTGAGGGGTCTGGATGAGCCCAGAGAAAGAAGGGGCTGCATTAGGGAAGATCTGTGGAGGGCTCCAGGGGAGCCCAGAGAAAGGGAGTGATCTATGGAGGGGCCTGAGAGGGCAGACCTACAGAGATGAGAGGGCTGACAGCCGGAGGACTGACCCTGGGAATCTCAACTGGCCTGTGCAGGGCCAGGGCCCAGGAGGTGCCAAAATGGTGAAATAGACCATGGCAGAGACTGCCAGAGCTGGGAGAACCTGGAGTTCTTGACTGGTGTGAGACGGGGCCAGGGCCAAGGAGAGGCTGAAGGTCCTTGTGTGGCCACAGCCCAGAGGAAGGGGTCAAGGGGTGTGCAGCCTGGGATGACGATGGCTGGTGCTAGGCCATCTGAGGAGGAAGGTGCAAGGAAAGGGGTCCAAGAGTGAGTTGGAGACCAGAAATGGAGGAATTAGATGGGAGATGGAGCCAGGGCCAGAGGACCTGGTAGTTAGCAGCCCAGGAGGGGCGTAGAACATCTAGGGGGAGCCCAGAGAGGGACGAGTAAGATCAGGAAGGCCTGAAGACTGGTCCTGGGTAAGACCTGAAACTGCACCCTACTGAGGCTGGTTAGCATGATGGGGCTGCCTATGGCAGGGCAGCCTTCATGAAATGCCACACATGGGCCACTCCAGGGAACAGTGAGGATGGGGCGCCTCAGCTCCCACTGCCTTGTGGGTTACTTCATGGAGGGGAAAGGCTGGGGGAACACACCACAACAAAAAAGCACTTGGTGAGGGAAGACCAGAACCACGTGGGTCCAGTGGCTCAGTGAGGGGCCAGGGAAGAGCATACAGGGGTAGGCAGGTCCAAGGGCCTGGATGGTAAGGTCCAGTGAGGGGCCTGAGAAATATAGTGAGGTCCAGCAAGCATAGTGGGTCCAGCAGCCCAGCAAGGGGTAGGGAGTAGAGTGCAGGACTGGACAGGTCTGAGGTTCTGGAGAGCGGCCACAGAAGTGGAGAACTAAAAGGGTCCAGGACGAGGGACCAAAAGGGGCTGGCAACCTGGAGAGGGCCTGGGAGGAAGACCGAAGGGCCTGATAGCTCAAGAAGCAGTTTTGCAAGACAGAGAGGTCTGAGGCCCAGAGACAGGCCAGAGAAACCAAGGGGTCTGGCAGCCCAGGAAGGGGCTATGCAGAGAGACTGAGAGGTCTGTGAGCCGAGAGTGGGGGCTGAGAGAGGCTGAGAGGTCAGAAGGCCCTGAGGGGGGCTGCATCAGCAATTGGTACAATGTCTGTAAGGATACCATTTGTGAGGCAAGGGGCTAGGAGAGGTATGGAGCCATGCAATTGGTCCCTAAGGCCAGGACCGCAACCCAGGTGGTTATTGTAATAAGCCCAGGGCAGCCTCCCGCACTCTGAACAAAAAGTAACATCAAGGCATGGTGGGCAAGAGCTGGGCAGTCTGCCCATACAGCAGGGTATCTCAAATTTTTTGGGGGGTACCCTGTGACAAGCTCCACCACTGAGACCAGTGGCACTGTTGCCACTGCTGCCACTGCAGAAAGCCCTGCCCAGTGGCAAGAGCTGGGGCAAAAGTCTGTGGGCCAGATGACCCAGTTTCTTAGGCTAGATCCAGTCCATTAGCCAAATGTTTGATGCCCTGGTCTAAACCAGTGATTCTCAAACAGGGTTCCACATAATAGTAGCATTGTTAGGTGTGCAAATACCTGCATGATAAACCCAGAGATTTCAAACAGGAATCTATGGTATCAAAAACTTTTTGACCTGTTGTTGTTTTTCTGAGTTCTTTGCGACAGAAGAATTGCTCTAGTATTTTTCTGTAGTGAAGAAAATGAGTGAAAGTGAAGAGCTGGCATTTTCCAATTGAGAACTGCTGTCCTAAATGGTAAGGTTTTCTTAATTAAAAAAACTATTATCCCAAATTTTGTACCTATATGAAAAATATTAACTGAGTAATATCAGCTTGTAGGAACTGGTTGATTTCATCTATTAGATCTAAATATTAAAGTTTCCTAGGTTCATAATCATAAAAACTCCATAGTAAGAAAGATAATTCTTGTGGAGACTAGTTCTTTTGTTCTTGTTTTCACCTATTTAGAACCACCTTTTTTAAATACATAGAATCACCTTTTCTAAATACATTGAATATATGACAAATCCAGGAAGTTGGTTTTAAGCCTATGACCAGTCTCTGAAGTCAAGCACCAGTTAAAAACCTTTTGAACTGGGACCTCTGTTAGTAGTACAGCCAACTGATCAGCAGATGGTGGTGGTGTACTTTCAGTGTATTCAATACAATAAGGTCTGCTATTTGCTGATCGTAGTTTCTGTCTATTTTTGGTGGACTGTTTTTATTTGCTAAATGGCAAGTAAGTATCTTGGCAATTTGTTTTGGTGCCGTAAATGCCCAGTTGTCATCTCAGAAATGCTTCGTTTTGGCTCATTTTAGATACTTACAAAAAGAATGGGGTTTTTTTTGTTTTGGCTTTGCTAAAGTATCAGGAATATGAAGCTTGTACTCTTGCTGCCTCTCCTTCCCTCATTAATGCCTTTTCTCTTCCACTTATTTCTGACTCCAGGCTCTCATTTTGATTCTGTTTAAAAAGTCCTTTAAGGAAAATCTGGTATAGCTGCTTAATGCTACATCTCTTGTAACACCACTGCACCCTTGTGACCAGAAACAGTTAAGAGCAGGCTGATGACAACTTGCGGTTGGTGCAAGTTGGCCAAGTCTCTCAGTATCTGGCAAGACCTATGCCCCTCTTTCTAGTGGTGAGGTGAGAAATAAGAGGCAACACAGAAAACACAGGCTGTATTTGCTATTTTTAATTTGATTTTCTCTCTTCTTATGTGCATGCTTGTTTTATTTTAAAAAATCTGATCCTACTTCCTTAATAGCAGCAGCAGCTCCAGCCTACCTCAACTAACTTCATTTCTTTTCCGCACATAAGAACTTTTATTAGTAGCATTTGGGGAACTGTCAAGCAGGGGCTTTTCTTACAAACATTCCATACATCTAAAGAGGAATGGAATAAGCAATATGAAGGATCATTTTTTTTTAATGTTCATCAATTTCATAGTGCTATGGAGGCCAAGTCTCTGTACTCAGAACTATGAGCCTTGTTTAACTATTTAGTGTTGTACAGTGACAGGATCATATTAACGTGTCTGTGTCTGATACTCTGAGTCTGATTATTCTATTGACGTTAATACATCACTACCCACATGGTAGGATCACAGTGATGCAGACAGAAACTAACCACACTCACAATGAATTGTATTGCATGCACCCCAAATAAGCTAAAAGGGACATTCCATTTGAATTCACGTAATCTGGCTCTCTGGCTATGAGGCCAGAAAAAGTATAAATCCACATGTGTGACCATTAATTTATTTATTTGAGAATGATCACCATATTTCATAGTGTATAAATTGACCCCATTTTTCTGATCCAAAAAGTTAGGAATTTCATAGATCCAATGTATAAGTCAACCTAACTTTTTGGATCAGAAATATGGGGTTGAGTTATACCAGCCCCTGTGTGCCCAAACTGCGGACCGCGCACCCAGGGGAGTGGACACATGCCACAGTGCCGCTTGCAGTGGATGGGGCTGGGCTTAGCCATCTGGCTGGGCTTAGGTAGGCTTAGCCAACCCCATCCCCTGTGATTTGCACCAGCTGAGCACCAATCCCGGCCCTGTCTGTTGCAAGCAGTGATGCTGAGTGCTGAGCCCAGCCCTATCCCCTGTGAGCAGTGCCAGGCCTAGTGCTTGGGTCATGCGGCCCAGGCAATGCTGCTCACAGAGGATAAGGGCATGCCACCTGAGTGCCAAGCCCAGCTTCGAAACTGGAAACATTTAGAAACTTTTGAAACATTTCAATTGCCCTCATTTCATTTTGAGGCTGTTTCAAAGCCTTTAGTTTCTTTTTGATTTCACTGTTTCGACTTCAGAACAAGACGAAACAGCGTTGAAATGAAGCACCCAG
>NW_017729004.1:49612579-49616171 GCF_001723915.1 Gavialis gangeticus | reverse complement strand
TCCCATCCCCTGCAAGTGGTGCCAGACTCGGTGCTCATCTGAAGTGCCCCCATTCCCTGCAAGTGGCACTGCCTGGGCTGCACCAGCTGAGCACCAAGCTTGGTACTGCTCTCAGGGGATGGGGATGGGCTCCACACTCAACAGCGCCACTTGCAGCAGTCAGGGCCAGGCTCAGCACTTGGCTAGCGTGGCTAAGGCAGTGCCGCTTGCAGGGGATGGGGGCACACCAGCTGAACACTGAGCCCAGCACCACTTGCAGGGGATGGGGACAAGGCTGGGCTAAGCACTTGGCTGATGAGGCTCTATCCTGTGCAAGCAGCACTGCCTGGGCTGTGTCAGCTGAGCTCCAAGCCCAGCACCACTCGCAGGGGATGGGGCTGCACCAGCCGAGTGCCAAGCCTGGCCTTGTCTGGTGTGAGTGGTGCTGCTGAATGCCAAGCCTGGTGCCACTCACAGGGAACAGGGCTAGGCTCAGTGCTCACAGTGGATGGGGCTGGGCTCAGCACTCAGCTGGTGTGGCCCAAGCAGCACAACTTACAGGGAGTGGGGGCATGCTAGCCGAGTGCTGAGCCCATCCCCATCTCCTGTGAGCAGTGTTGGGCTTGATGCTCAGCTGGTGTACCTCGATCCCCTGTGAGTGGTGCTGCCTAGGCCATGACGGCTGAGTGCCACTCACAGAAATGGTGATACCGTGTATAAGTCAAGGTTGAATTTTAAGAGTTAAAAATTGGGCTGCAAAACTCGACTTATACACAGTGAAATATGGTAAATAAGTCTGGCACCAAGAATCTTCCACTATGCCTTTTTCATGCTAAGAAGTTGACATTAATAGAAAAGAACTGAATTGGAAAGTGCAGAGTACTCAGGAAACAGTATCTTCCCTGTATGATACTGTGGGTTCTATATTGTTCCATTCTTTCATATTTAGACCATTTATTGCAATTCTTGTTTGATCTTCAGGTGTCTGGATTTGGTTCCTGGATGGTTTTTGGCTCTTCTCGATGAGGCCAGAAAACAGTGGGTGTTGGAACAAAGACAAAAGGTATTCCAGGAGAATCAGTGACCCAGAGACAAGAGATACCCACTTATTCCATAGATGTTTTATAACTTAGTGCAACTGAAAATCAAGCAATATTTTCCATTGTTTTTTCCCCCTGCCACCTAGAAAATAAAGGAAATATTTCTTTGAAGATGTCACATAAAGAGGGATTCCCATCATGCAATTTGCATCTGAAAACTGAAAAATTTTCATTGTTTAAAAAATTTAGCATGGATTTAACATTTTTAAGGTGATGGTTTTGTAATTGTATCCCAGTATTGTTCCTGTTGTATCATAAAAAACATGGAGCACCAATCACCATTTTTCATGTAACTGACTAAGGAAATGTAGAGTCACAAAAACAGTCCTTTATCCAGCACTCTGCATTATGTCTTTCAATAGTTTGTTCAGCTTTTGGGGGACCCCCCCCAATAATAAAAAGAACAGAAAATAAAAAGTATCGATGTTGTTGAGTACTACCAAAAATCTAAAAAGAGATATTACTGAAACACAAAGGACTTCAACAGTTTACCTGTGGTTGGTTAAAGGGAAATAGCTTTGTTTTATGAAGGTGCTAGAGAGGAAGTATTTCCATGGCTGAAAAAGTTCAAGATTTAAAAGATGGAAAAACTTACACTTTCAAGAAAAAATAATAGATTACAACTTAGGTAAAACTGAGACGATATTGATTTAATATTGTTTTTTCATCATCCAGTATAATTGAAATGAGTTTTACCACAGTTGTGACAGCTTCTCCCTCCCAAAATTTATGCTATTCCTTTGTCTACACAATGTTCAATTTCTGTGTCATGAGTATCAGATAAGCTGTCCCTTTAACTATTTTTATGGGGTCACAACATTTTCCATGAAAATACAGGCATTTTTTTCCTTGCTGGCACTGAGGCAAATGTTCTATTGTAAATATCTTCAATTGGTTCCAGCAAGAGGGATATAAAGGGAATGCATTACAGAGTGTGAAAGTTGTGAGCGTCCCATAGAATCATAGAGCAGTAGGGCTGGTCTAGACTTGCAGGCATGTGCGCTTGCAGCAGCTCAAAAAGAAGTAGTACAAATTTGAGCTGGGGCTTTTTGCCTCAGTGCACATGCCTGGACATGCACTTTGGTGTGGGGCATATTGTGCCACTTGGGGCAAAATAACCCTGCCAGGCTCCTCCTGGATCTGCAGCCAGGGAGAGCTTGAGGCTGGGGCCAGCACCTGTGCTGGCCCTAGCAGTACAAAAAGCTGCCTTGACAAGTAGCTCAGGGCCACTTGTACTGAGGAGCTTGGCCAATTGGTACCTGGGAACACTGCCCATTGTGCCAGCCAGACTGCTGAAACAGACCTGAGAGTTCCCTGCACCCTCTACCCACTGCAGGGGTCTGGCAGTGGGGGCTGCTGCCTGGCTGTGACCTGCTGCCACCTGGCATGTGGCCCCAAGGTTGCGTGCCTGCCAGACCCAGATGGGGATTGCATGGCCATTAGAGGTATCTGCCCCTCTGGGCCAGCTGCCAGTGGGCTGTGGCTGCAGAATTGGCCTTTGTGTGGACTACTGCCATGTGTGCCCCTGCCTGGCCATCTGGGCAGCTATTGCCTGGAAGATGTTCTCAGTGAGGTGGCCTGCTTTGAACTGTCAAAGCATGTCCTCCAGTTGGGTCCCAGGTGCAAGCTCTGAGCAGGCTCCTCTGCCTGGGTACTGCCACTTGCCTCACTAGCAGGAATTCTGGTGTTCTCTATTTGAAAACTGAAAAATCCCAGATAAAAAAATCCCAACGTCACTCTGTAAATCCATGTGCCCTGAAATCCATATTCTTCCACAATTAAAGCAAAAGACCACTAATATCTCTCTCTCTCCCTCTCTCTCTCTCTCTCTATCTATCGAGAGAGATCAGTTGGACAATGTTTTATTGATATATCTACAATGTTAAAGCAATTTGGAAGCCTACCTGTGTCTCTATTGTCATAAGAAAATGAATTCTAAATATCTATATGTTTTGCTGTTTGTCTTTGGATTTCTTATCATAAAGCAGTTAGAGCTCCCCCTGACCCCTTCACTCACCAGGATGTGGGAACAACTGTCCCTACACCCACAGCTACTGCCAGCAGGTCTCATCCTGTCTGGCAGCTGGGCATGCAGGGTGTGTGCCGGGGCAATGTGGAGTTTACAGGAGGAGGGTGAAAAGGGGAGTGGGGGGATGTGCGTGGCTGTGGAGGGATGTGGGGGGCTGTAGGGTGTGTGGATAGGTGTGGGTGGATCCTGGGGGGATTGTGGAGGGGGTTGCTCAGGAGGGGTGGGTCTCTTGCCCCCCACAGGGTGCAGCCCCCCCCCGCACAGCTCACGGACTGCGCCCCCACAGGGCCACAGCTCCCCCCCCGACAGGGCTATAGGCCCCACCACAGGGACCACAGCTCGCTCCCCCAGCCCCTCTGATGGCTGCCTTGCCTGGCCCCAGGACTCCAACACTTAAAGAAAAAAGCCCTGAAGTCACTGGCTGTAGGGGCCGCTGGGGCCTCCTGGCAGAGCCCTCCCACCCAGCCCCCACTTCCCAATCACG
>NW_017729004.1:49609023-49612275 GCF_001723915.1 Gavialis gangeticus | reverse complement strand
CCCCCCCCCAACCTTGGCCTCAGCAGTCTGGGACTCGAAAAGAAAAAAAAAGGCCCGCACTCACTGGCAGTAGCAGCAGCTGTGGGGGCTCTGGGGCCTGTCAGCAAAGCCCTCCCTGCATAGATCCCACTCCCCAATTGCTCTCCCTGCCTGACCCCATCCCTGATCACCCCTTCAGTACTAGGGCAAGGGCCAGCCATAGAGACGTTCTGGCTGGCTATCAGAGCATCTCCATGGAGCACCCAAGCCTCCGGTTGCCTCAGGGCATGGTCCTGGGCCATGCCCTGCCCCGCTTTTTTGCTGGGGTATTTTTTGACTCCTGGATATCCAGGGGTCTATATTTGCAGTGCAGGGAACATTTTTTGTTTCCACACGTACCTCTTGCAGCTTCTCAAAGGGTTTTGAGAAGCTGCAAAAGGCACGTGTGCGCTCGTTTGGATGTGCCCCTAGAAATCATCTAGTCCATCTCCCTGCTAGAGGCAGGATCACTGCTATCCAAACCATCCTATAAAACTCAACTGTCTAACCTCCTAGCAAAATTACACAGTTAACCCTGATACAACACGAGATATAAGACCCTAATCTGCCACAGGTAAAGCAGAGGGACCACTATAGCCAACATCCTGCTGCTGCAAAGTTAGAGGGCCACACCTCCGGCTACAGAGGAGGGCAAACCCCTCACCGTCTGTATCAATGTGACCATGGGGTAAAATTCCTTCCTGACCTCCAAATACAGTGATCAGTTTGACCTTGAGGAAGACCCTCTAGCCATGAACCTCTAGGACCTGGGTTTAAGTCCCAGCAGGAGTAATGGCACACCCCATCCAAAATCACCATCCTTGGCTGCAGTCAGCACCTAATGCTTCCGAGAAAAAATGTAGCAGCAAGGCGGAAGAGAATTCCCTCCTGGCCCCATGCAGAAATGAGCAAAGCACAGAAGCATGGGAAACACCCATAGTAGAACATAAGCATACCTAGGCCTAGATCATCCCTGGCTAGCTGCTGTTCAACCTATTATTGACCACCTCTAGGGGGCCTGTACATGAGTCTGGAGCCTGCTCCAATGCACTGTAGTTACAGCACATTGAAGCAGACTTGATTAATAGAGTCTGCTGGAGCATGGTAATTACTGCGCTCCAGCCAGCCTCCATGTCTTGTGTATCAGAGAGGCAGGTAAGTGCAGGGTATGTGCACAATATGGGGGTTTAAAGGGCCCTAAATTGAAGTGGTGGCCCTAAATTGAAGTGGTGGGCCCTAAATTGAAGTAGGTCCCCATTTCATCTACACAAACCCATAGATCCTTCTCCATAGTGCTGCCATCTAGCCAGATGTCACTCATTTTGTATTTGTGTTTTTAATTATTTTTCCGGAAGTATAGCACCTTACATTTGTCAGCATTGAACTTCAACCTGTTAGCTTCAGCACAGTTTTCCAATCTGAATTACACTGCTGTCCTTCAACACATCTGCAATCCTTCTGTTTCATGTTGTCTGAAAACTTTCTCAGGATGCTCTCAATTCTAGCATACAAATCATTAAAAAAACACCCTGAGAAGCACAGTGCCCAGGACCCCTGTGAGACTCCACTTGAAACCTCTGGCTCTGCTGATATGGATCCATTTATAATTACCGTTTGTTTGCACCTGTTGAGCCAGATGGCTTTCTACCATATAGTTGTTTTGTCTAGCTTACATTTCTCCAATTTGTTTATGCGAAGGTCATGCAGGACCTTATCAAAAGCCTTGCTAAAGTCCAGGTACACTATATCCACAGCATTCCCTTCATCCACCCAAATAGTTACTTTGTCAAAGAAGGCTATCAGGTTTGTTTGGCAAGGTTTGTTCTTGCCAATACATGCTGGGTGCTTATGATCACTCAGCCTTGCCTCCTCCAGATGCTTGGAAATGGACTTCCTTAAGATATGCTCCAGAAACTTCCTGAGTATTGCAGTGGTCTATAGTTCCTCGGGTCCTTCTTTTTGCCTTTTTTAAAGAAGGTTGCTATATTGGCCCTTTTCTAGTCCTCTGGTACCTTGCCACAGCTTCATGAATATTATTGCCAACGGTTGCAAGATCTCCTCTGTCAGTTCCTTTAGTACCCTAGGATGAAGTTCGTCAGGCCCTGCTGAGTGGACTTCATTCAGACCTATCAGAAATCATCTGACTGTCTTTTTTGTTATCTTATCCCTCAGCTTTTCCCTTTCCTTATCCAATAAGGATAAGAACATATACATTAAACTTCCTGATGTATTTTAAGTTATGAAATTACATGCAAAATTTTAATGTGAAAGCAGCATATGTTCACAATCAACTTAAGAAATTAACAAATTTAGGTTTTTCATCTGAAAGGCACAAATGATTGCAGGATAATGTGTCAGAGAAGGAAAACTAAATGGGTAGCTTTCATGTCACAGTTAAAACCATTGTAAACCCTTGCTATAGACCTCCCATATTGTAAGACTTGATGCTGTGCACCCTATTCCAAAGATGACAAATGTAAGATTTTACTGAGATTTATTTCTTATTCAGGTGGACAGTTATTGTAACAGCCAGTAGTTGCACATCCACCTGAAATAAGAACTCATAGAGAAGCAGGGCTGGAAGGGAAGGCCATAGGTCATCTAGTCCAACCCCCTGCCTGAGGCAGGATTATCCGTATATAAACCATCCTATACAATCCATAATCTAAACTCTTTGTAAAATTACCATCAACCCTGATATAACACAAGGGATAATACCCTAACCTATCACAGGTAAGCGGGGGAACCATGGAAGCCAATGTCCTGCTTCTACAAAAGGTTGTTAATATATGGACAAGAGACCCCAGGTAGAGGGCCATACCTCCACTACAGAGGAGGCAAAACCCCACCACAGTCTGTACTAATCTGACCATGGGGTAAAATTCTTTCCCAACCCCAAATATGGTAATCAGTCTGATCCTGAGCAGAGGGGCAAGAGTCTCTGGCCAGGAACCTCCAACTTGGGTCCCAGCAGGAGCATTAGCATACCCCAGTCTTGACTGTCATCAACACCCAATGCCTCTGAAGGAGGTTTAAGAACACCCTCATGTTACCAGATTTGCCCATCACTTTGGCGCGTGCTCATTTATTAGGAATATGTTTCTAGGGTCTTTGTAATTCTATCAATGAGCTGCTTGTGTTACTCGTGTTTCTATATGGAGCTGTATACCTCCCTTCTGCAAGTCCTCACCCCCAAAGGAGCTATCTTGCAGGACTCAGTTTCAATGGGGCTGG
>NW_017729004.1:49600834-49604023 GCF_001723915.1 Gavialis gangeticus | reverse complement strand
GCTATCAGGTTTGTTTGGCAAGGTTTGTTCTTGCCAATACATGCTGGGTGCTTATGATCACTCAGCCTTGCCTCCTCCAGATGCTTGGAAATGGACTTCCTTAAGATATGCTCCAGAAACTTCCTGAGTATTGCAGTGGTCTATAGTTCCTCGGGTCCTTCTTTTTGCCTTTTTTAAAGAAGGTTGCTATATTGGCCCTTTTCTAGTCCTCTGGTACCTTGCCACAGCTTCATGAATATTATTGCCAACGGTTGCAAGATCTCCTCTGTCAGTTCCTTTAGTACCCTAGGATGAAGTTCGTCAGGCCCTGCTGAGTGGACTTCATTCAGACCTATCAGAAATCATCTGACTGTCTTTTTTGTTATCTTATCCCTCAGCTTTTCCCTTTCCTTATCCAATAAGGATAAGAACATATACATTAAACTTCCTGATGTATTTTAAGTTATGAAATTACATGCAAAATTTTAATGTGAAAGCAGCATATGTTCACAATCAACTTAAGAAATTAACAAATTTAGGTTTTTCATCTGAAAGGCACAAATGATTGCAGGATAATGTGTCAGAGAAGGAAAACTAAATGGGTAGCTTTCATGTCACAGTTAAAACCATTGTAAACCCTTGCTATAGACCTCCCATATTGTAAGACTTGATGCTGTGCACCCTATTCCAAAGATGACAAATGTAAGATTTTACTGAGATTTATTTCTTATTCAGGTGGACAGTTATTGTAACAGCCAGTAGTTGCACATCCACCTGAAATAAGAACTCATAGAGAAGCAGGGCTGGAAGGGAAGGCCATAGGTCATCTAGTCCAACCCCCTGCCTGAGGCAGGATTATCCGTATATAAACCATCCTATACAATCCATAATCTAAACTCTTTGTAAAATTACCATCAACCCTGATATAACACAAGGGATAATACCCTAACCTATCACAGGTAAGCGGGGGAACCATGGAAGCCAATGTCCTGCTTCTACAAAAGGTTGTTAATATATGGACAAGAGACCCCAGGTAGAGGGCCATACCTCCACTACAGAGGAGGCAAAACCCCACCACAGTCTGTACTAATCTGACCATGGGGTAAAATTCTTTCCCAACCCCAAATATGGTAATCAGTCTGATCCTGAGCAGAGGGGCAAGAGTCTCTGGCCAGGAACCTCCAACTTGGGTCCCAGCAGGAGCATTAGCATACCCCAGTCTTGACTGTCATCAACACCCAATGCCTCTGAAGGAGGTTTAAGAACACCCTCATGTTACCAGATTTGCCCATCACTTTGGCGCGTGCTCATTTATTAGGAATATGTTTCTAGGGTCTTTGTAATTCTATCAATGAGCTGCTTGTGTTACTCGTGTTTCTATATGGAGCTGTATACCTCCCTTCTGCAAGTCCTCACCCCCAAAGGAGCTATCTTGCAGGACTCAGTTTCAATGGGGCTGGGTTCCTCCAGTCACCAAATCAGTCATAGACACAAACACACACCGATTAATGTGACACGCCTGACCCAGCCGGGTTGATCGGCATGACACCCTCGTATGCCAGGAATCAGTTCATTAAGGTAACAAAAGAATGCAGTCAGACACAAGCACACAGGTGAACCTCTGAATCCAGCTGGGTGTCCAGCTGACACCCTCATGGGCCAGCATTCAGTACATTAGGGCATGTCTGAGCCAAACTGGGTCATCAGCCTGTACAACCTGATCCCCTTATGTGTTTCAAACTCAGCACATCCCAATCTTTTGCCCCAACTGTTCTAGAAGTGATAGCCTCTTGATGAGCAGACCTCACAGTATTTCTGGGCTTCACAGCGATCTTTAGCTTAGGTAAAAGAAGCATTGCTGCAAGAGCAAGTGGGGAAGGAAAAGTAGAAGGAAAAATATACCCAGTTACTACCAGTTTGACTATAAAAGTTATTTATTGCTGAGTATATGAAATGTATAATGGTACTAGTAATAACAGACATGCAAAGGAAAACAATCAAAACAATTACAGTACTACCCTGGTTTCACTAGTATTTGGGGAAACTTAGCTCAAGCTTAACTAATACAGTTCAGGTTCAGAAATCTATGCCTAGAGAGAAAAGAGAGAGAGAGACAGAGACAGAGCTGGGATCTCACCAGTTCAAGGCACTTGGGTTCCAGTGCTGACAGGTAAAGTTCTTAGCACAATCCTTGAAGGGAGACAATCTGTTTCTTCCAGCTTCTTGGGAACAACAGCGGATGGTGTCAGAGATATTTTTTCTCTTGAAGCACACAGGTTGCTGCTTTTACAGATTTTTATACCCTCAGTTCAGCTTCTTCAAAGCTTTCTTTTAATTGTGTAAATAACTGTCTTTTCTATTGACAAGGGGTTATCTGGTTTGGAACATCTCAAGAAACTGATCAATAACCAGGAAAAACATAAGGTTAAGGAGTAACCAGACACTTAGGAGCCAGCTTGAAATTCTTATAGATAGCAGATATACTGGATGGGATACTTCATTGTTTCTTCAGAAACAATAGATAGCTTGCAGCATCAGGGTTTTGTATTTTTACCTGTTGTGAATAGGCCTCAGCTTAGCATGACTTTTCCAGATCTTATTGTAGTCTTTTAACAGACTTAAGGGGATTACTTGCAGTGTTCATAAACTTTGTGGGGAGGACTTCCACCAGTCATCCCGGGAGAAGTATGACAGCATTTGTGGTCAGGGTTCCAATGGGCTGGACGTTGTGATGAACCCTTTACTATTGTTCAAATGTTGCCCATACCCTCTCTGACTTGGTCTCTTACCTCAGCATTCCCTAACCCGGCAACAGAGTTTTAGTCAATCAAGTTTAAAGAGGCCTCCCATAGTGGGACCGGGGAATGTACGGCCTGAGATGTATATTAAACTTCACTTCTTCTTACTTCTGGTTAGATGAGGTGTGTGTGTGGAGTGTGGGGGGGAAGGTCCTTTGTAAATCTAGATTAGAATTGGTCTGATAAATGCTGAGCTGGGTGTGTGTAAATGTGGGTTGATTAGCATTTGGAGCACAGATTCCCCATCATGCAGTGCTCCCCTCCTCTTCTGATCCCAGAATTTAGTGCGGTCCTTGCCTTGGAATCTCTGTTCTCCATCCTGAATGCTAATGAAGGTGCATTCCTGTCCCATCTCCCATTTAAATGAGTTGTAATCTGGTTCCATCTCAGATGCAAATGAGACCAGGGGAGT
>NW_017729004.1:49595055-49595834 GCF_001723915.1 Gavialis gangeticus | reverse complement strand
GAGACCAGGGGAGTCGCTCCCTTATCTGGAGGGCTTTAGGTGCATCTCCCACTGCATCTTCATTGTCTTTCATAATCAGTTCTTGTTCAGGTAGAGGAGGGGAAAATTCTTTGTAAGTCAGACAGGCTGAGTCCTGTGCCAAGGTTCCCCAAGAACACGGAGCTGAGAGGTAACACTCACATATGTAGCAGAAAGTAAGGATTGGGGCAACCATCAAATCCCAAAAGCGTGGGAAATACCCATAGTAGAACAGAGGCATAGCTCTGACTAGATCATCCTTGACCAGTGGCAGTCCAACCTCTTCTTGAACACCTCCAGTGATGGAGAGTCTGCAACTTTCCT
The DNA here is from genome assembly GCF_001723915.1 of Gavialis gangeticus. Taxonomy (NCBI): domain Eukaryota; kingdom Metazoa; phylum Chordata; order Crocodylia; family Gavialidae; genus Gavialis; species Gavialis gangeticus. The sequence goes on along the minus strand of NW_017729004.1, from coordinate 49,595,492 downwards.
AAGCAGTCTATTCCACTGATATCCAACCTAAACTTGGCTGCAACTTCAAGCCATTTGTTCATGTACACTGGTCTGCAGTTAGAAAGAAAAGGTGCTTCCCTTTTTCTTTATGGCAGCTATTCAAGTATTTGAAGACTGCTATCATGTCCCCATTTAAGTACCTTTTCTGCAAGCTGAACATGCCTAGATCCTTCAGCATCTCCTTGTATGACTTGCCTTCTAAGTCCTTGATCCTCTTTGCCACCTGCCTCTGGACCCTAACTTCTCCACCTCCTTTCCAAAACGTGGAGCCCAGAAATGCACACAATACTCCAGATGAGGCCTAACTAATGGTGAGCAGAGAGGCACTATCACCTTCAATATCTTCCACGTAATGCTTCTACTGATGCACCCCAAAACCATATTTACCTTTTGTGCTTTTTTCACACAAATTTATC
>NW_017729004.1:49586139-49590055 GCF_001723915.1 Gavialis gangeticus | reverse complement strand
TGGACCCTAACTTCTCCACCTCCTTTCCAAAACGTGGAGCCCAGAAATGCACACAATACTCCAGATGAGGCCTAACTAATGGTGAGCAGAGAGGCACTATCACCTTCAATATCTTCCACGTAATGCTTCTACTGATGCACCCCAAAACCATATTTACCTTTTGTGCTTTTTTCACACAAATTTATCTTTAAGAGAATATTTGGAAGAAAGTGAAGTTACATACATCTTATTTTCTGAACATTTTGTCATGAAAGAGCCAAACTCTACAAGCTATAGTGCTAGTTGTGTGGCTATGGAACCTTTTAAGATGCTCAGTGGCCTCTCATTTTGATCTACAACTTTCTGATTCTCATTGTCTGGTGCTATATTATTTGAAGCTTGCCAGCTGCAGAACAGACAGGATTTCCTTCTTTCAGATGTTCCATTTTATGGAAGCGTTATTCCTTGTATGACAAAAGGGATAAGTCTCCTTCCTATCTCATCTGGCAGCACATAACAGCCACATTACCTATGAAAAACTGCATCAGATAATTGAAAAGAATTATTTAAAAGCAAGTCCAAGTGTCAAACTACCTTGTTACAGTAGGAGTTGAATGGGATGGAAACTGCTTCACAGAAATGAATGCAGCTCCAGCTGTAACAGATCTGACAAAATGATTGATGGCAGTGACTCCTCTCAGAGCTGAGGTCCCCATAACACTGATAGAGTTTCTGGCAAATCTTTGCAGGAAGAAAGACTGTGATGAAAAACTGTTCTCAAACCAACACTCTGAATCTATTAGAGGGCTCCTGTTTCTATGACAGTACAAACAAACAAACCCCCCCAAACAACAGAAGATTGTAGAGAGACATTTTTGGTTCTTATGAGTGTGAAGATTCTTAAGAGAGGAATCTGGGGTTGGCAATCTGGGTGGCTTGGAGGTCAAACCTCTTGATACACAAGATTTTTTTTCAGATAAAGTTCTCCTAGGTCTATGAGCTCTGAGTTCAAATGAGATTTTGCAGTTTGGTGCTTCTGCCTTCCCTAGATTTCATCTAAAAGGCCTTGGACCATAGTATGACTTTTGGAAGAGTGTTTTTATCCCCAAGACACAATAGGCCCTTGTTATTCGCACCCATGCAGCATCTTTTTGCAAGGCTAGAAACATATGCCTTAAATCTTGTTTTCTTGGTGGATTACAGTGCCCCAAAAGGCAGGGGAAAGGTAGGAAGAAAGGGAAAAAGAAAGCAAGGGAAAAGTTAAAATTACTGTCCCTAAGTAATGATACTTCTAACCTTTAAATTAATTGTAATTATTTAGAATCCATTACTTGTCACAGAGATGGAGAGGGAGGGTTCCACGATCATGTGGCTGGTGGAGAGAAAGGAAATGAGAGGGAGAGGAATTTTTATGCTTTTCCTGTTGAAAGTAGGGTTCTGGGACACCTACACATGCAAATGTTTTTTCAAAATAAAGGGTAGTCAGATGCATGACTGCCACAAAGTGATTTTGTGGAGGCCATGATATAAAAAGAAAGAAAAATTCCCCATGCTTTATGCTTTGAAGTTAGTGGACATAACTTGAGAAGCTGGGAAATAGAGAACTGGGATCCTTAGTTCCTCTCTGGTGGTATTAAAATATTTCTTAACTGTAACCACTTTCTAATATAAAAGTTTCTCAAAAGATTTATTATTTCTATGGCAATCTTATTCCCTGGTGAAGCATCTCTTCCGCCGAAGTATTTACAGAAATAGAAAGTCGTGCTTTTTTTCTTTTCGAGTCAGCAAAATTTGGTCTAGGAGGATTTCTAAATGAAGGGAAAATTGTTATTTGAAAAACATACCTTAATTTAGTTTAGAAATGTTTACTGGACTTCCTTTCATGCTCCCTGTCCAGCTGGCTTACACCTTACCCAATACCTTGTCTGGCCTCTGTCTCTGAGTGCTTGGCTTTATTTTGAGGGAAAGAATTGGAGATAATCTATAACAGGCTGTCTGATGGTTCATACAATAAAATCCCACTGTTGAAGGACACTTCCGTGCCCTGCTCCTAGGGAGCCTTGAACGTAAGGGGGGAAGTGTGTCGCAGGGCACTGAAGCGCCCTGCTCCTATAAAGAGGTACAAGTGCTGGTTGCCCGGGCAATCGCAGTCTGGTCATCTGACCGGAAGGGGGCAGGGCCAGACCTATATAAAGGTAACCCAGGCTGAAGCCAGAGAGTTCAGTTCCCTGATAGCAGCTGAGGAAGAGGGAGCTCTGCTGGAGTAGGCAGAGCAGAGAAGCCTAATGGCCTGAGCAGTTTCTGCATGACGATACTAGATGGAGGAAACCCTGGTAGGGGTATGAATGATGGTTGGCCAGTTTGGCTTGAAATTTATGTTGTAACACAGGAGTGTGAGTTTTCTGTTTTGTAGTTGTATAAGACAGGAGGACCGGGTGAGGCTGTAGGGGTTGGAGGAGGCCTCATAGGGGCTCCTTGGTAGCGTGGGGACCCAGTGCCGGAGAGGGTGCCGCGTTTTGGGGTGTACTGACCCTGGCCCCAGTGTGGGCAGTGTCATGAGGGAAAAGCCCCAGTGTAGGCGCAGGTGAGAATCCCCAGTGGGGTGCAAGACCTGAGAAGGGGGTCTGGGGGCCAGGCATGGCTACGGCCACCTGAGCCTTGGTGAGAAGCCCCAGTGGGGCGCAAGACCCGAGAAGGGGGTCTGGGGGCCAGACACGGCTATGGCCACCTGATCCTCGATTGTGGGAGGCCCCAGTGCGGGCAGGAATCATGAGGTGAGGCCCCAGTGTGGGCGGGAGGGCACGGGCAGCGGAGAGAGACGAGCCAGAGGACCCATGAGGGCACGGACTGTAGGACCCACGCATAGCCCCTGAGGCTTTAGGGCACCGTGTCACCGAAGGCAGGGCAAGGACTGGGACATCTAAGGGCACTGTACCAAAAAGGGTAAAAAGGCAGCCTCCCTTTAACAATATTACCATCAAAGACGTGGCGGGTGAGATAGAAAGAGTGCATTGAAACCAATTTGGCATGGTAAGGGGGGTGCTAGGGGGGTTCACGGCCTCCCCTAGGTCGCACCCTGTCACACCCACCCAGCAACCATGGAACAGCCCTCACTGTTTGTGACTGGAGGAAGTTACTTTGCTTAGCTGGAGTAAAGATGATTCCTTTATTTCTAGTACAGAGCTGTTCTGATTCTTAGTTCTGGGAAAAAATTAAAAGAATCAATAAACCTAATTGCTCCAAGCATCAAGTGCTACTGATTCAGTCCATTAGGATGGCCCTATAATTACCACTGACTGAGCCTTGCAAAAAGGAGTTTGTTTTATGTGGAACAATGTCCTGCTGGGGATATTTGTTTTCATAGTTAGTAGGGTTGGAAGGGACCTGAGCAGATCATCAATCCAACCCCCTGCCACGGCATGAAAGAGTACTGGGGTCAAACAACCCCAGCAAGGCGTTTGTCTAGCTTTGTCTTAAAGACCACCAGGGTAGGAGCCAGCACCACTTTGCTTGGAAGTTGGTTCTAGATCCTAGCTGCCCTGACAGTGAAGTAGCGCCTCCTGATGTCTAGTCTGAATTTACCCTCTGCCAGCTTGTGACCGTTATTTCTAGTCACTCCTGGTAGTGCTCGGGGGAATAGGGACTCTGCCAATGCTTGCTGGTCCCCTCTGACTAGTTTGTAACAGGCCACTAGATCCCCTCTCAGCCTTCTCTTGTGGAGGCTGAATAGGTTCAGGTCCCGTAGCCTTTCCTCATAGGGCCTGCCCTGCTGACCCCTGATCATGCGGGTGGCCCTCCTCTGGACCCTCTCCATGTTGTCCACATCCCTCTTGAAGTGCGGCGCCCAGAGCTGGATGCAGTACTCCAGCTGTGGCCTGGCCAGTGCCGCATAGAGGGGGAGTATCACCTCCTTGGACCTGCTCGAGATGCATCTGTG
>NW_017729004.1:49584990-49585290 GCF_001723915.1 Gavialis gangeticus | reverse complement strand
GTCCAGTCCCTCCAGAAGTTCCCTGACTAGATCCTCACTAATCCTTGGCCTAGGTGCACCTCCCCTGGGGCTTGAGGGGAGCCCACTGGGGGGGCTAATCTGGTCCCTGTTTAGGAAAATGGAGGCAAAGAAGTAATTAAATATGTTAGCTTTGTCATCTGGTTTGATAACCAAATTTTCTAGCGTGTCTTGCAGGGACCCCACGTTACCTGGTACCTTCTTTTCGCCCCCTATGTATTTAAAAAAGAACTTCTTGTTGTCCTTGATCCAGGAAACTAGTCCCAGTTCCATCTCCACCTT
>NW_017729004.1:49556833-49584835 GCF_001723915.1 Gavialis gangeticus | reverse complement strand
GTGTTGGGATTACCTCCCTTTGGGCTTGGAGGATCATCTCCTTAAGTAGCAACCACTCTTCTTGGACACCTGGCTCCCCTCTGGGACATCAGTGCCTCCCGGACTATTCTCCTTAGCTCATTGAAGTCTGCCGTCCTGAAATCTAGGGCTGCTGCCTTACTGCAGGCCTTTGTCACCTTGTGCTGGATGGTGAATTCCAGCAGGCGATGATCGCTGTCGCCCAGGTGGTCAAGTACCCGCAGCACCCTCACAAGGTTGTCGCCCATGGCCAGCACCAGGTCCAAGAAGGCGTCTCCCCAGGTGGGGTTGTGCACCTCCTGGGTTAGATGGAGGTCCTGCATTTTGGCTAGGAACCTAAGTGAGTGGTCAGACCTGGCTGACTGCTCTACCCAGAAGATGTCTGGAAAGTTCAGGTCACCCATGATGACCACGTCCTTTGACCTAACTACCTCCGTGAGCTGACTTAAGAATTTCTGGTTTAGCTCTTCCCCTTGGTTGGGTGGTCTGTAGTAGACCCCCACTGTTAAGTCTCTTTTCCCTTGACTTCCTTGTATACCAACCCAGAGCACTTCCTTGTGCCCCTCCTCTGACCCTGTGCTACTTGATGAGGATGTGTATTCCTCCTTAATGTAGAGTGCCACACCCCTGCCTTTCCTCCCTATCCTGTCCCTTCTGTACAGCCTATAGCCCTTGATATTCACCGCTTTAATATTTTATTAAAGACAGTTTGATTTGAGTGTCCCTCTAAGACTAATGTTCATTTTTTGAGTTTTAGTTTTGGAGTAATACTGACTACTCCCAACCTTAGCAAGAAGTCAACTGCTCTTCCTCTCCGGGGACATAATTGAGGGGGAAAAAAACATGACTTCTCACATTCATGAAATCTATTAAATAGCTTGATCTGTCACAGCATTGGGATCTGACTCCTTCAGCATCAGGATCAGACTCCGTAACACTTATGCAACTGAGCCCTGATTGAGATTAATTTATTACATTAACATATAGCGACCCTGTTAGTGAGAATACCATGTTTAAAAATTGCTAGCTATATGGTCTTTTCACACATGGGGATTAATGATCACCACAGACTTTTTCGCCCAAGGAAGATATTAGCTACAATACATCACACACACAAATTCATATTCATTAAAATACAAGCCCATTTACAAGACTCAAGAAGGCATCCAACATTTTAGCCTAATGAACACAACACAGGCCTTCAGGCAAATAAGTGAGCATTTGGTTTTTTTACATCAAACTTTGCAAGAAAGGATTTGAGGGAAAGCTAATATTTTCAAGAGTCTGTAAAATGTTAAAAGCTACTTTCCAGGCTGTTCCTTTGTATGAAAGTTTCACCCCAGAAATCCTTCCAACTTTACTAAACTTGGTTTAGATTACTTTGGCTTTTCTTCAGTTTAGAGCTCAAGGAAAAAAAATGTATGTTTTCAGCATTTTTAAATGTGTTACATGATCACAATTGAAACATGCATTGTTGGAAGTTATAGCCTAGAATACAAATTAAACCTTAACCCCGTAATTCTTAGTGTTACAAGTAATTAATATTTCATGTTAATACCTACCACTTAGGGAGTACTTTTCACCCAGGAGATCTAAAAGCAATTTACAGAGAAATGGCACTTGATGCCCAATAGCTTGTTCAACAGCTCTATGAACTCTACAGCTGATCCAACAAATCACGGAAATCTTTGCTTCTCAGACATTTCCTGGACCATCGTGGCTACAACAATACTCCAGTGTTCACTTCATAAAGGACAGCAGCATCATTATCCCTATTTCACAGATGAAGAAATGGAAACATATAGAAATGAAGTAATTGGCTTGAGCTCACCCAGCAGGCCAGTGACCAAGTCAGGCACAGAACCCAGGTCTCCAGAGTCCCTATCCAATGTTCGAACCAGTAGGCTACAGTGATGGCCTTGTCAGTGTGACACATTCCACTGTTTAACAACACCTTTATCTCCTGTAAATCAAAAAAAAGTGTGGGGGGGAGGGGAAGGGGAAGGGGAGGAAATTGATGTAGGGGGACTCAGGCACACACTGCTCCAAAGTCCTGCTCAGCAATGAGGGTCAGACAAGAAGGTCACTCAACCTTCAGCACACGGTCAACTTTCTTCTCTGTCCCCCAGAATCAATATCTTATTAATTCTCCCAGCCCATGTTTCTATCCTTCTCTTCAGCCAAATCACCCTTGTCACCTCTGCAGTCAAATCACCCTTGTCTTATCCTTTCACTATAGTTTTTGCCTGGGAGCTGTCCAATTATAGTCCAATGCCTAAAAGCTTCTCCTGTTTCAGCTTTGCTACCTAACCTGTGTCCCCACAATCACTCTTCTTGTAGTCTTAAGGAGGGTAGAGCCAGAAATGGTTGGATGTCTGGATCCTAAGTGACATTTCTCTGTGCCTCCCCTGAAGTCTGGCTGGCTCTTTTTTTTACTCTGGGATTCAAGCCCACCACAGCTCATCAGTTACTAAGGAGAGCCTCTCTAATTAAAGCACTGCAGCATCTCATGTATCAGCATCCCTAAGCTTAAAACTGGCTTAAAACTGACAGTGGGGGGGTGTGAATTGGCGGTGGGGGTGCTCATTTGATGAATTTTAGTTCAAGCATCCCTACCCCCATTTTTAAGTTGGACACTGATACATGAGATGCTGGAGATTGCTGGATTAATCGAGTCTGCTCCAACATGCTGCAATTACTGCCAGGATCCTGGTTAGGCCCTTCTAATTGATTCACTAGAAGTCAATCAGCAGGTCAATCCTATTTGGTCCACCACTCATTCAGGGTTCATCCCCTTCCATTAACTGATTAACAACCTTCAAAAGTAAATCAACTTAAATTAATTCATTTAATTCCCTAACCATCTCAGAAAGTGCATCAGCTTCATTCAGGGCTGATCCCCTGTATCAATTCCTTAGCAGTCCCAAACAGAAAAATCAGCTTAAGTCTACACACACATTAGGGGTTGATCCCCCGTCTATCAATTCATTAAGCAGTCCCAAAAAATCAACTTAAGTCCACTTATTTATGCAGGTTGATAACCCTCTATCAGTTCATTTAGTAGTCTTGAAACAAAAATCAATTTTAAAAAAATGAACTCACACCAGCTAGCTCTATTTCCCCTCTCATGGAAGGCTCAAGCTCCCATGCCACACACCATCCATCTCCTCGAGTACCTACTTCAGCCTAGGGCTTCAATCCTTCTCTGAGTGAATGACTTTGGTGTTGTGTCAGTAATCCCCATGCTCATTAGTGGTCCTTCAACCACTTGTGCCTGTTGCTGTGTGCCTCTCTCCTGAAGCTAGTTTCAGGTTGGTGCAGACAGGAGAGTCCTCCATCATTTTTCCATTCTTGATGCTGCGGTCTATCCCCAGCTGACCCTCTCCGGGGCTGGAAGTACTGCTCTGGGCTCCCTCGCTGTCAATCTGGACAGAGCATTCATTGCAAAAACACAGCGAGGTGCTCCAGGCTCCAGCTGTGTTCCTTCTCTCACCTGAGGTAAGCGTGGGGTGATCGTAATCCCTGGGACCTCCTTCATGACCGGCACTTCTCCCTTCACACTCAGACATGACTTTCTTTTGATGATCCATGCTGCTGTTTCTGAACATCTTCTGTTCCTCCAGGTGCTTTGAAATAGAATCCTTGATGACCTGTTCACTGATCTTTCCAGGGGTCAAGGTCAGACTGACTGATCTGTAATTCCTTGGATCTTCCTTCTTTCCTTTCTAAAATATGGGCAGTACATGTGCCCTTTTCCAACCATCCAGGACCTCATCTGACTTCCACAATTTGTCAAAAGCCAATGGCTCTGAAATTACCTCAGCCAATTCCTTAAGTACTCTAGGGTGCATCTGGTCCAGCCCTACTGACATGAAACCATCCAGTTTCTGTAAGTAATCCCTCAATTTCTCTAAGTAATCTCTAAATAATCCATTCTTTCACTACTCTAGGTTGCTTATTTCCTTCCCTGTCCTTGTTGCCCGCTGTACTTGTCATCTGGTGGCTGACTTCAGGAAGACTGAAGTAAAAAAGGCATTAAATACTTCATCCTTCTCTGCACCATCCATTACTAGATTGCCTTCTGCATTCAGTAAGGGGGCCTACACTTTTCCTAGTCTTCCTCTTACTTCTGACATATTTGTAGAATCCTATTTTATTGCCTTTTATATCCCTTGATAGTTGCATCTCAAATTGTATCTTGATGTTCTTAATTTTGTCCTTTCATGCTTGTGTGATACTCTTATACTCTTTTCTAGCTATATGGCCAAGTTGCCACTTGTTGTAGGATTTCATGAATTCTAAAGAAGCTTGAATGTAAATTTTATCAACAGAGTAAACAAGACAATTTTATAACTACTTGTCTGCCTAATTTTTAAACCCATCATGTAGGATCATAAGATCATAGAAAAGTAGGGCTGGAAGGGACCTCACAAAGTCATTTAGTCTAGCACCCTGTTCACAGCAGGATCATCGCTGACTAAACTGTCTCAGCCAAGTGCCTGTCTAACCCACTCTTGAAAACTCTGAAGATGGAGATTCTACATTTTCTCTAGGCACCTTATTTCAATGCTTGACCACCCTCATAGCCAGAAAATTCCTCCTAATATAAAACCTAAATTTCCCCTGTTGATGCTTCAGGTCATTGTTCTTAGTTCTGCCCCTATGGCCACAGAGAATAGTCCATCTCCATCCTGTATGTAATTGCCCTTCCATTATTCAAATTCTCCTTCAGTCTTCTCTTCTCCAGACTAAATAACCCTAGTTCTTTCAGCCTTTTCTTATAAATCTTGCCTCCCAGGCCCATAATCATTTTTGTTGCTCTGTGCTAGACTCTTTCTATACTGTTCATACTCTTCTGGAAGTGTGAGGACAAAAATCATCCTTGTGGATCATTCCTTAGTATCCTTTTGTGGATGCAGTTATTTCATCTCAAGCATGACTCTGGGTGGAGTGGGGGGGGCACCAGCTGCTGATCAATGACTGGGAGGGAGGGGAGGGTTGACCCCAGAAGCACCACTGTCAAAACCAGAAGTGCTGCCGGCAAAACTGGAAGCACCACCAGCGCTTTGGGGGGTGGGGGTGGGGCACCATCTGGTACTCCTTACTCCCTGGCCGGTGAGGGCCAAACTTGGGGGGGGGGGGGGCGGCACATGCCCCACCCCCTTGGACCCTATCAACGCATCACTTATGAGGAAGATGGTGAGGCCAAAATGGCTTTTTTTGTTCTTTTTGAATTTGGAGGCAGCCAAGATAGTTGAAGCCCAAACACGAAGAAGCCAGCAGCCCTGGAGGCTTTTGTTGTGTCTCTGGGGCTATGCATGATGCAGGCAAGAAAAAGGAGGATGTTTGTGGCTGCCTCTGGCCTCTTGTTGCAGGGGACAGGGCTGTCCATCAAGGGTTTGAATTTTTTTTTTTTTTTGGGGGTGTGGGCTGCTGTTAGACAAATGTCTGCATGTGAGTGTGGTCTTGGTGTAGTCAGGGACTGTAGAAAGTTTCTATAGTTGCCCTGGCTTAGGGGCTTGCTTGCTGGATACGAAGCCAGAAAGTTGTAAGCTCAAGCCTGGTTGCTGGCTCAGAGATCTGCCTGCCCCCCCGCTTACACAGAGGCATGGAAGAGCATGCTTTTTTTTTCTCACTGTGACATATGGAACCTGCCATGAGTGGCAGGGCATGTATCAAACCATTTGGTAAAAACCTATTTGTTTAGAACCCTTTGGGGTTTGGCATGCCATGCTGAGGCCTAGATTTAGGCCCGTGCTTCAGTCGGGTGCCTCCTGACTCTGGGGGGGCACCAATCAGCAATCGGGGACAGGGGGGTAGACTCTGGAAGTGCCAGTGGCAAAACTGGAAGTGCTGCCAGTGCTTCTCAGGCAGGGCACTGGCTGGAGTTCCCCACTCCCCGGCTGGCGAGGGCCAACCTCAGGGGGGACACATGCCCCCTTGTGTCCTCCCTATGAGTCGCCTATGATCTCAAGTGCAGAACTTTATACTTGTTCTTGCTGAATCTGATCTGATCGATTATGGACCATTTCTCCAGTCTGTTCTGGTCAGTCTGGATCCTAGCCCTAACCCTTTAGAGCAGGGGTAGGCAATCCATGGCTCTGGAGCCACATGTGGCTCTTCAGAAATTATATGCATCTCCTTGAAACTTTGCACAAGCACACGGTGACCAGCTTCCACAGCTGTTATATCACATCACATGATGCGACTGTTTGCAGTGAGCACGTTACTCAGTTTGGACTTGGAAGTTTGGACTCCAGTGCCACGGGTTGGCCACCCCTGCTCTAGTGTGTCTAAAACTCTACCTAGCTTGCTGCCATCTGCGAATTTGCTAATCGTTCACTTTATCCCATCATTCAAGTCCTTAATGAAGATATAAAACAATACCGGACCCAAGACAAATCCCACTTGATATCTCCCCGCAGCAAGAAATTGATCCATTGAAGACTACTTGTTGAGTATGATAATCCAATCAGTTATGTACACACCTTATAGTATTTTCATCTAGTCTGTGTTTTCATAGATTGTTAATGAGAATGTCATGGGAGATGGTGACAAAAGCCTTGCTAAAATCAAGGTATATCACATCCCCTGCTCTTCCTTCATCCAGTCTGACACCTTTTCACAGAAGGAAATCAGGTTGATTGGGCATGACTTGCTCTTGGTGAATCCATGGAGGGTTTTCCTGATCATCTTGTTTTTTTCTAATTGCTTGACCATGAATTCCTTGAGAGTTTTTTTTTATTAATAATTTGGATCTTTAAACAGATACATTACTACTGGACTTTAACAAGAAAAATAGGGCTAGAAGATATGACTGAGATAATGTATCCATGCTAAAATACCTGCTGGAACTTTAGTTTTAGCTTTCATTGGTTTTTATTTTATGCAACCTGAATGTCACAATGGCCTTTCAGTGTTACAACTACTGTGTGTTAAGATGTAGTCTGTAGTTATTAAAAATAACATTGAAGATTTCCCAGTTATTAAAAAGTCACATACCAGGGTAGGCAGATACTTTATAATTGTTAATCCTGGATAAGGGCAAATCACTGGAAAAAGCAATTTTGCCTCTGGCATCACTAGGATCTAAACATTTGTTTAAAAAATTGCGAAAGTAAAATGACATGAAAAAACAAGGTAGCTTTTGGAAACAAACTCTGGATCCAGCATTTTTAAACCCACTGACATTTTGCAAACATTGTTTGATTTGATAATTTTCTGTGTTACTGATTAAAGTACACACTTGTAAAATGTACATTCTAAAAGTGAAATCTCTTAAAATCCCATCTCCTCCTATGGGCAACCCCCAGTGCCAAACCCTAAGGTGGGCAGGTTGACACAGTTGTGGCTCTGTAGAAGTTCATTACAGGGTCCTTCTGGTCCCTTTGGCACTACATTTTTGCAGGACCTGTAGTGTTGTTTGCTTGCTTACATGATTCCTGGCACAGGAACTGCTGTTCAGATATCTGGCAGAGCCAAGGAATCTGGCATGGGTCTGCATAATTATAACAGATAATCAGCATTGCCTAATAGGAGCATCTGTACAACACAACCACCAATTCCAACAGACTCATGCCAGAGCCTCTTAAAGATTCAGCTCCTCAAAAGTTCCTTTCTCAGACCAATGCAACAATAACTACCATTAACAAGCAGTATTAACACAGTGTATAGCATCATGCATGTGTAATCAACAATTGAAAAGCTACAAGCTACAACTGACAATGTTTAAATAATCTCTGAAGTTGCATAGACTGAGGGTATTACCTCTTAGGAGGTTATTAATTTTGGTTGTTTCATGTCCTGGGTTTTATCTATCTCAGCGTGCTATAGGTGCCCCATTGTAGATACGCACAGTGTCATTTTAATTAAGTGGCAACAACTCCTGAGGTCTGAAATAATAACAAGCTTTTTTGTTTTGCTCTTTTTTTGGTTTGCCTCTGTATATATTTCTAAGTTCCCAGTAACTCTGACATCAGTTTCAGGTTGTCTTATTTTAACTTTTCTGCAAACAAAATGTTAGCAAGTAAAAACAGGGATCCAGGTTTTCCATTTGCCATAGAAAAATATGGATTTTCTCCTTTAAAAGAGAACATCACAAATATTCTCCTTTAAAAAAGAAAAATGCAGGAAACCACATGTTTTCCCTTGCAGGCTGGCAGAGTTCCAGTCTATAAGAGGCTGCTTGGGGCTGGGGGGAGCAGGACGCAGGGGGTGCCATGTGCACATGTGCATGCACACACATGCATGTGGCTGGGAATACAGCCCCAGACAGTGGTGGAAAACAGCTCCCCCAGATGTTTCCAGGTTTTTTATGGGGGCGGGGGGCAGGAGGGATGATGGCTGGGGCTGGGGATGCTGCCCAACCAGGGTGGTGCATGTGGCCCAGGGCCAGAGCAGGAATGGGCAGCTGTAGGGCCTGGCCAGGGAGTGGGATGGGGCCATGGGCAGCTCAGCCAGAGGGTGGCAGGGGGGCTGGCTCCCCACCACTGCATGCACTCTTGGGGAGGGAGGCATGGGGGCCATGTGCCCCCCAGATTTAAGTGCAGGGTAACAGCAGATGTGGACTGCTCACTGTGGGGCTCAGGGCTCCCCCCTGCTGCACTCGCCCCCACGCCCCCGGGGGTCTCCATGGCCCAGTGGGTTATGTGCAGGGGTGGAGTGGGGCAGTGGAAGTTTGGTGCCACCACTGGGAGACCTGTATCAACTGTGCTGCCAAGGCAAAGTGCCCCCTGCCTGTCTGGCAGTAGCGGGGGAGTACAACTCCGTGGACTGGTGTGAAATGTTGGGAGGTTTTACCTGCCTCTGCAGTGAGGGACATGGTCCTCTATATTTCTGGATATTGACAGTATGTTCACCCCCTGCTTGACCTGTGGCAAGTTAAAGGGTGTTCTTGATGTTTCAGCCATTATGCCAAGTTTGTGTGGGCTTGTTCCCAAAGTTGTTAAGAACAGGTGAAACAGTTATCCCGCCTTGGCAGAGATTGGGCTAAATGAGCTCCTGAACTCTCTTCCAAGACCTGTTATTCTGTGATGCTATCAGGTGGCTTTTGCTTTAGTCCATGAGTCTAAGACATAGTTCACTGCTGCGGCTTGGAGTCCTGTCAGCTTGCAGACTCACAGTCACAGCAGCACATGGTGCGCTCCTGTGGCAGGGAGAGAAGTAATTGCTCCATATATACTTAAAGGATCCCCGGAGGAGAGGTATGCTATGGAGGAAGTCAGAACACCCTTCTCCCAAACAGTCTTTACTAATCTGACCTGGGGAACAATTGCTGACTCCAGATTTAGTGATTTGCTTAATTTGAGCTGTAGCCAATGTTCAGTGATTCAGAGGAAGGGGGTGCTGGAGGTGGCAGGTTGGGGAACAACAACAAAAAAAACCAACAAAAAAACCCCCTCCCCTCTCCAAAACCCTAGAAACAAATTAAGCATTTATGAGAGGAAAAAAAATCCTTTGTGAACCCAGCAAGAGCCCTGTAGCATGGGACTGCCAGGTACCTAACACACTATGAAACCATTACCTCCATAGTCCAACATTAGGGTTGAATATTCTTGAATCCACAAGATACAATACACTCGCTGTTGAACTGAGAACTCCTTGTCCTAAATACCATCCCTTCCATACACTTACTGAGTTCAGTCTTAAGAAAGACTCCTGTTGTTTGCCCAAACTGCTTTGCTCATAAGACCGTTCCAAAACTTCACTCCTCTGATCATTAGAAATCTTAAGCAAATTTCCTTTCCAAATTTGCCCATTACCAGTTTGTAGCCATTTGATCTTGTACTGGTACTGTTCTTTAGTTCCAAAACTCTTCTCTCTCTCTAACATTCACCCTGAAAATGTATTTATAGAAAGTGATCATATCTCCTATCAATCTTCTAGTTAGTAATCTAAACAAACCAAGCTTCTTTAATCGTCTTTCAGAAGATACAAGTCTATTCGCTTAACTATCTCAGGGGCCCTTCTTTGACCTCTTTAAGTTCATCATGATGCCAGTGCTCATCATAGGAATAAGGCATAGGCCTTCATCTGTTGGACTCGTTGGCAAATTTCTCATTGTCTTTGATGTTGCAGAATTATGGCCTAAATGATTCAGATCATCAGGCCACAATATCAGTCATGGGATGGGGGAGGGACCAACCCTGAACAGGCCCTTTTGACTGAAGTGTGATTCAGATGGTGGAAGAACTTCAGGTTCTGGGTTTATGTGGATCCCTAAATCTTCATGCAAGTGGTGCAGAGGGACTGCAGTTGCTGTTAAAATCAATAGCCTGGAATAAATAGAAGCTTCAGGAAGAATTGGGGGTGTGCAGAAACTCCTGACTTGACACCACTTCTGCAGGATGGATTTGGCCACATCAAACTTCCCACCATTGCACTTCATCCACATTTGATTACTATGACTTCATGCACTAAAAGCAAATTCCACTTTTAGAGATCCAGCATCATTTTAATTTCAATCCTGTTGGGACCCAGAGGCCTTCAGGCCTGGATTTTGACCTTTGTATGTGACCTGTGCTTGACGGTCTACTAGGAGGGATTTAGAAATATATTCTTAGAAGTGTCATATACACATTTTGCCAGTGTGTGCTCTCTGGCCACTCATCCACAGAGCTGGAGTTTTAATACAGTTTGTAGCCTTAAGTCTGCTTCTCTGCTTCAACAATCAGTTGAATGACATAAAACAAAATGTAATTTTTAAAGGAAAATGCTGTATGTTTGCTCAGCTTTACATGTGCCAGGCACAATAGTCCCCTGTAAATCTGAAGTGTTTGATACTTATGTTGTTTATGCTTAAACACAAAATGTCAATTAAAACCCTGTTATAAAGACTTTGATTTTGGTTTTATGGAATAAGGCAAGAATCTTCAAAAACAATGTGATTGTAAAAGAAAAATTACAATTTCCTATGCAATTAGACTTCTTTCTGCAACCTTTTTGCTTATGTAACCCAGCATAGTCATCTAATTATTACATTTCCAGGGGACTGTACTGTTTCAGTACCTGAATTATTTATTGGACACCCATCTTGCTCACAGCAGTTCCCAAGCTTTCAGTTCTGTATTTATATCTACCTTACAAGAAATGACTGCACAGATAGAATAACCAGACATATTCTTGTTTTAGGAGGCAGAAAAAACTGAAAGCAGATTATATTTTTAAGGATCCTATAGTTCTTTTAGTATTAAAAATATGGATAACACTTTTTGTTAGGAAAAGGAAGAAACATGAATATTCTTTATAAGAAAACCTGCTAGGCTGCCCCCTTTTGCTCATTTAATGTGCCAATTTTTTTTGATAATATAATGAATGACTAAAATGAGAGACATATTTTTATCCTTTTAAAATTAACTTATGAAAACTTGTGTCAATGAAATATTTTTTAACAGATATTCTGGCTGTACGTTTCTGTCAAAAATGTTAACAAAACTGATATGTTACTGTAGAATATTTTGTTGAACCAATATTTTTCCAGTGAACAAATGTCCTGTGGGAAAATCATCACTAAGTGTCCAGTCAGGTCCCCCAGTTTGGTCTCCGTCGTGGGTGCTGCACATGGTATGTGTTGTATTACTACTAAATAGCTAGGGCCACAGAAGGATCTTCTTTCATCCTCAGAAAGAGCCTCACTTGATCTTTTTTGCCTTAGAAACATACTAGTTGCTTTGGGGAAAATCAGCTTTCCAGTGAGCAGGAAGAAGCCTGTAATTGTATGGGAGAAAGTGCTGTAAACACCAAGGGTCAGTGTTTTGTTTTTGATCCAACTCTTGTTTCTTTCAGACAATCTGGCTAGATTTTCAACATAATTGGCCAGCTGAGAATTCCCCTAGCAGGAAGGAGGTCTCACATAGCGCACAGCTGGCTTTTCGGCCTCATATACCAAATACCACTTGGCATATGGATATTGTGGGACAATGTGGGAGTGTCTTAAGATTAGGAAGAACTAGGAAGGATATGGGATGGAGTTCTGCTCCACTAATCACCAGGTGCTGTGTCATCCCAAGGAACTAAACATTGCTAAAGTTAGAAAGGCATTTAGGAGGCTCTAACTCACACTAAGGATAAGTATGGTACAAGCCTCCCTGACATTTCCTTCAGCTCCTCAGTTCCCTGCTAAGTGGATCTTGAAAATCAAACTCCAGTGACACATGACAAAGTCTCTACATTACTAGTTTCCCTACCCTAGAACAAGTACACACTAGGAAGGGCAATAATCACCCTCTGGTTGACTCATCCTTTATCTGGACCAAAACTGTTTTTAAAGCCCTCTGGGGGGGCACCTACACCACCTCTGGACTGCTACTCTGTGTGGCAGTGAAGCAAAGATACTTGTTCTGCATGTGTCACACTCTGAAAAGATGCAATTGCTAGCATGAAAACTAGGACTGTCAGAATAGGGTTGGGTCTTTGACTGGTCAAATCAAGTTTGGTCACGGTCAATTGACTGGTCATATATTGGTCAAAAATTGTAAAAAAAGTCTATAGGTCCAAATAACACACAGAAAAAGCATGATTTTCCATTAAGAACAATAAACAATAAAAAAATCAATAGAAATCATATTTCTGCCAAGAAAACTACAAAAAATGTAGGTTTTTTTGTAAAATTGCTATAAACTTTGACCAGTCAAAAATATGCAGTCAATTGACTATATTTGACCAGTTAATTGATCGACTTGCCAACCCCAGTTAGACGACATGCATTCCCACAGATCCTGCCCCTTTGTAAAACAGTTACTTGGCTTGGGACTATGCTGATATAAAGTGCTCAGTTACTTTCCCCAGGAACTTATGAGCACCTTGTAAGGCTTTTCTCTCTCTGGTTCTGCTCCTTTCAGGAATACCTCAGCTGTGGTGAATTCTCTTTCAGGTAGACAAACCAAGTCCAGTTTCTTCTGGAATAATTGCAGCCAAGGTTGGCATCTGCATTCTGGGTCCAGCTTCTCATCTACCAGCCCCAGAAAGTTATCCATCAATCACAAAAGTATTCTTTCCTTTTTTCCCCCCATATTCCTTTCCAAGTTAGGCCACCAAGTCTAGAAAAGAGAAACCTCCTCATAAACACATGGGCTGGCCCAGTCACACAAAAATAGTCTGTTTGCAAAATTATTTCAGAATAGAATTCCCCACTCCAAAATTACAGCCACTCTGGTGTACTTACAAATTAGCACAAGTTCCTTCTTTTCTCCTGTAGACAACCTTAAACATTAACACCTTCAGTGAGAGAGGTCCTCTCTCTCTCTTACATTAAGCTTCAGTTTTATTTTCTTGGAACAGCCCTATGCACCATAAACATTTTTGTCTTTTGAATATTGGCAATATAACTAGCTAAGAAAGCCATGTCTATAGAAGAAACCCAAACAAAAGCAGCAAGTGCAAGAGCCTTTCCTTCTATAAAAATCTGAAAGGCAATTTGAAACACAAACTGTTTTGTAGAACAATTCTGAACACAAAGAGTAGGGCCTCATCCAACAAGCAGAACAGTGATGTGTATGTGTGCAACATCATCCGAGACCCAGCTAGGGAACTGATGGAAGAAGAAAGAAGAAAAGCAGCAAGGAAAATCCAATACCTTCTAATGAACAGGTGAAAAAATAGAGACATGAGGAAGGAGGAGAAGAGCACTGAAGAAAGGTATTGGTGATTGATTAGGGCTGTTTCTACTGTAAACTTTCACATAGTAGGTCCCAAAAGGGGGGTCTTAAAAACATGCTGGGTTTACTTACTATTTACTCTTTACTGGGTCATTGTTAGAGAATTTGTGGTTCAGAAAGACCTTAAATCCCAGAGACAGGAGGGAATGTTGGAGAGAGGCAGCATCAATTGGAGGAGATCCAAAAACCTGGCCTAAGTGTATCTGTACTGAGACAATATAGTAAGGGAAAAGCGAGGAAGAAAGTAGTTACTGAAGTTGGGAGAAGTTATCTTCCATGGGAGGAAAACTTCCATATTTCTACTTCTTCTATGCCCGTTTGAGGGCAAAGGTTCAGCACAGGGAGAAAAGAAAGAGGAGCCACTCACAGCTCGAACCTTGAATCTTGTGGTTCCTGTCAGTGTGGCTCCCATTCAGCTGTGCTAAAGCCGAAGCACCTCTACAGCTTTTTCTATGAGGTGTGTCTTCTGGTCCTGCATACTTTTCTCCTATAGACTGTCCAGCTCTTCCCCTTTCCCTGCACAGACCCTGAACCCAAAAAGGAGACTGGAAAGATGTCACTATAGAATTGGCTAACCTTGTTACAAGCAGGAAGGGAAAGCTCCTGGCACAGAGGGAACCATCTGTTCATAGGCAAAGCTGGGAAATGACCTGGGTCTGCTTTAGTTCCGGAAAAATAGTTGGTAGGATTTTGTAACTATATGATATTCAAAGTCCTAAATAAGGCAAGTGCATAATATTTACCCATGCCTGTCAGATCGAGGAAGCCAGAGACTTGTTAGGGAGTCCTTTGCCAAAAGTAGCTTTCACTGCTGTCTGGGGAAGTGAAACTTCACATTGTTGTAATTTTATTTTAGAAAATTCCATGCTATAGTTCTTTTAAGATGGCCATGGACAAGAGAGGACAATATTGACTGGTGATATTGAATTGTCTAGGTGTCTTTCTGCATCTCTTCTCCAAAAGAATTGTAAGCCTTATACTTCTCTCAGGTAGCCTTGTGAAGGCTGGGACTCCCATCCAGTTACCTTGTAACTTTAAGCAGGTAAGCACTAGGATAGACAAAAGAGTCATACAAAAATGAGTGGCATGCACATGGAATGAAATACTGCCTTTTCTTACCATTGGTATATCCAAACTATTATTCTTAATTAGCCATGAAAAACTTTCCTAATGAACAGCAACTTTAGGTTTGGCTAAAATAGGATAGAAGAAGTATTTTCATTTTCAAAGAAAATTAATCCCAGATTTAGGGCTAACTGCTGCATTCAGTTATGCATATAACACTTAATGAAGTAAATTAATGTCATTGGTATGCAGGTAACAACAAAGTCGTGGGGTTGTATGGAGGGATTTAGCTTTCCTGTGTAAAAATAGAAGAAGTGCTTTGTGCCCAATCTGAACATTCACCACATACAAGATCTCAAAAACTCTGCCTCAAGCAGAGACCCAAAATACAATAAACTGTGCAAATGCATGTCTGGGTAAGAGACAGAAAGTGTGATCAACGACAAACACTGTTAGAGAAGTCCTTCAAGTGGGGCAGAAAGATAATATCTTTGAGTGAATGAATGTTATTGATATGGGTTTAAAAATTTAGCTCATAATGAAAAGTGAACAGCATTCTTTTCAATGGGTGCAACTCTATGTGCTATTAGTGCTAAGAAATAAACTCCAGCACAGTTTGCACCAGAGTCAGCTGCTTCCAGGTGCAGCATTTACATGCACGCCCAGGGCCACAGCACTTTGAGCCAGGGTGGAGCAGCCCTGGGCTGGCACAGAGTCTGGGGTGGGGAATGGGGTCAGTCTCAGGCTCCAGCTGGCAGTGTCAGGCAGTGGAGGGGCTGGCTGTGGTGCAAGAGTACTGCTGTGTGGAGCTAGGCAGCAGGCAGCTCCTGAACTTTAGCACCCTTGTGCCCCAGCCAGCCTGTCACCATCTACATGTGCATTTTGGTGAAGTAAATTACTCCACCATAGGATAACACCGTCAAGGACAGTACTATCCTATGGTGGAGTTAATTAATTTACTGTGCCCTAATACCAATGCGTGTGTAGACTGTGATGCTTTACTGTGGAGTTAATTAGTCAACTTGCAGTGAAGCATATGTGTAGCCGCACCCAATGGGCATGTCTACATGTGCCCCTCTGGTGCCGTTGCTACTGCGCCATCATTTAGTACTTCCTTTTGGAAGTATTAAATTATGGTGCAGTAACAACTCATACTGCGGCATGTGTGTGGCTCACAGTTATTTTTAGCCCCTATGTTGCTGTAGCAACGTGCTATAGTGAGGCAGCACGTCACTACAGTGACATAGCTGGGGTGTCACGGTTTTTGCCTACAGCTGCGGATGCTATGTTGCCGTAGCACATTGCTTCAGTGACATAGTGTTATGTGTAAATGCTCCCACTGACAACTAAATGAGTAATAAGTCTCAAGTTAGTTAAAGTGATAGTGCAGTATTAGAAGAATTACTTCTGCTTTTAAAAGCTGACCAAAAACTAGACTGTGTTTCTTCCATTTTCTGTAATGTCAGAAAAATATGTAATGTAATAACCTATCAGTTGAATGAATTCCAGGAGCATATAACATTAGTGCTCTGTGCTCCTTACTAACCTCCCTTCTAATTCTGCTCAAAACTCCTTTTCCACCCCTCTGAAGCCCTCAGAGAGTTAGGGTCTAGCTACATTTGGACTGACCTCTCTTTTCTCTGTACCTTAAAGTTGTCACAGACAAGGGCCAGGAATAGCATTCTAAGTGGTTGCCCTACGGCTGTGAACTTCTGGCCAATGGAGAATTAGCTGAACCTGTTTTGTCACCAGTAAAAAGTCAATTCAAGCATCCCCAGTTTGATTCACAGATACCATCCTCCTTGTGGTTTGATACACATAGCAATAGAAACTATAGAGGCAGCCCCACACAGTCTAAAATCCTAGGGCCAGATTTATCCCAGGTGTATCTCTGATACTGGTGGAGTTACATCTGGGATGCATTTTGTCCCAGCCTGTAAAAATGGAAACCTTATGAAAACTATTACTGAGTGAACAAGAGGGCAGTGATATTTTAGTAATACCATAGTAAGTAATTTTCCAGTAGGTTTCAATACACACTGGTAATAAATTTCTACCAGGAAATTGTTTTTTTTCTTTGTTGGCAGGCACCCTGGCTTAGTTAGACAGCTAGAGGATGGGAAGCGACCAGAAACCATACTTGCCCTTTGCTCTAAAATATAGCATATTTCACAGATAGGGTCACAGACTATGTTATCTCCAATATACTGGAGAGGGGACTTCCTTTGATGCTCTCAGTGCTTTGTATTAAGGCATTCAGCCACTTCCTGCTGGTGCCAAAGAAGCACAGTAAAGTGAGCAAAGTTGGTATGCTATTAGAAAAGAAGATGGGTGAATGAGCAGGAATAGATGAGAGCTTGACAGGGAAGTGGAGGTGGGTGGGGAGCAGATCTGAAGGCTAAGTAGAGAGGAAAAGCCTAAAAGAGGAGAATCCCAATAAAACAGTATCCCTGCCTGACAACCAAGACCACAAACTGTAACTGGAAGACTGGAGCAAAGAGAACGATTTACAGTTAACAGGGATCTCATGTAAGCCCCAGGAAGGGAGGATAAAAGTCAAACAATTTGTTTCACTTGGTAGTGGTCCCTTGTTTCAGACCCCACACTTACAGCATATAATTTATTATTTTAAACTGTTTGGGAACCCAAGAACTGTTGGCACTCATTGGTTATTCCCTCCTATTCCACTATGGGACTTAACTTGAACGTTAATCTCAATATATAAAACTTTTGCTCCTCTTGGAATATTTAAGAGCTCGCTCTCCTTCACTGCAAACGTGAAGTGCTGTGTGCAGGAGCATAAGGCATGTGTAATGACTTGGACAAAGAATGCAATATAAGGTGCTGCTGCAGAGTGACCAAGTTAATCCTGTCTTGCAGCAGCAGTTAGATCAATAAGGGAACTAGGAGCTAGGAAATTTACTTAGCTCTTCTCCTCAGATGTACCAATTCTCTGCCTACATCCAGCCACATTTTCTCCCAGGGTTTTGAGAGTTAGTGAGTGCATAATTTTGTGTGCAGAAATCTTTCACGGAGCAGAAACATCACTTAATACTCGAAAGCTCCCCAAGCAGAGTTTACATGGAATGTAAATTATGTTGCAATATTTTGCTGGCCTCTACACCTGGGATGCCAAAGAAGGTTCTTAGTAGAATTTCTTTTCCACTGTGAAAAATTTAGATAAAACAGGAAAAATAATTTCTATCAATGCTTTTCTATGAACTTCTTTGGGTTTTAATGAAAAAAGTTCAACTTCTGATGCAAACGTCCAATTTTATTAAAAAATAAGAATTTCTAGTGAGCATTTTTTGATTAGCCTTAGATAGTACCACTCAGTGCAGATGACTGAGTCTAGCACTTAACCTTATGTAGGTCTCAACTGACACTTAATGTAGAATACAACAATCTTACCTTCCTTGCTGCTATTTACATGATAAGAACTTGCATAATCAAGTTCCAAGTGAATGTATTTGATCCATAGTGGCTGAGATATCTTTAAAGGACTCCCAGATATCTTTAAAGGACTCCTGGCTGTCTTTAATCAGGATGAACTTTCCAGGTGTTCTCCTGCCAAATCACTTACAGAGTGTCCAGGTTTCTCTACCAAGAAAGTTAACACTTGCTAATTTAAGAGTTCCTGTGTCTCCATCATTTTTTAAATATTGGAGTCTAATTCACTACTTACTTATCTTTAGAAATCTGCCCCTGAACTGTATGCACTTTTAAAACAATGTCAGTGGGTGTGTTTACATGAGACATTTACTGCAGAGCTAACTAATTAGCTTTGCAGTAAATGTCTTAGGATCTATATGCACGCCCCTATTAGGGTGCAGGAAAAGAATATATTCCACAGCAGTGTAGTACTTGTAAATACACACGTAGATGCTGAGCTGGATGACTGGGGCATGAAGGTGCTTTAGCACAGGGGCTGCCTGCTGGCTAGCCCCGTATTGAAACACCCTTGTGCCCCAGTTAGCCCCTCTGAAGCACCTTGAGCCCAATCGCAGCAGCCCTGGGCTAGCAAGCTTCCATTAGGGCCCCCTGCCAACCAGGGCTGCTCTAACCAGGCTCCATGTGTTGCACATGAATAAACTCCAGAGCCGATTGCTTCAGAGTTAATTGCTCCTGGGTGCATGTTCAAACGGCATGCCCAGGAGCAAAAAACTCTGAAGCAATAAGCTCCAGAGTTTATTCATGTGCACTAAATGCATGTGTAGATGCACTCAGTGAAAGGTTCACTGAAGTCCTCTTCCTCTAAACACTCAGGGATGTATGTTATCTTGATCTGATGTTTCAGGTACTTCAAGTGCTTCTAACCTTGTTTTTAAGAACACGCTATCCAGCCTGTCATCTCTGACCAAGTGATTCTTGATGTGGGCAGACCCTTTTTCCTTTACACAGACAAATATACATTAGCCGTTTAACACATATTATTTCATATTACCCAACATCCAATTTCCACTATCATTTTTAGTTTGTACCACATAACACTCCTTACACTGAGCATATGTAACAGGATATGGATAGCTTAGGACATTTTTAACAGTGGTTGGAACCTCAGTCACTGGTTTGAATGGCTGACAGACATTGGCATCTGAAAGCTGCTTACTAGATTAAATGAAAGTAATTATTAGAATCATAAGAAATAACGATTATGCCCAGACCCGAGGAAGGGCACTTTGGCTGCTTGCACATGTTAAAACAAGTAAACAAACAAACAAAAAATGAGCTTTATCGGAAGAAGCAGCATGTTACTCTAGATCAGGCAATTCACCACAGGTTTTTGGTACTTTAAAGTGGAGTCAACCAGCTATTAGATAGAAGTGCCAAAAAGGGCTCACTAATTGGGCGAGCCGGGTCCAACTAATGTGCTGCCTCTTCTGGGCATGCGCTGGGCTTGGTGTGGGAACGTGCCAAGTTTAAAATAAAGCACTGGTTTTTTTAACATCTGCAAGCAGCCTTTGGTGCCTAAAGCTTTTCTAATCTCTCTCCCAACTATATGACTATACTAGTAGAAATACATTTTCCACTGTGCATTTTAGCAGTGCCTATTGATTGAGAAACTTGCATTAGAATCAAGCTAAATTTATTATCACCACAGTATCTAAGTGGTGTAGCATTCATAGTAAGATAGGTGGGTAGATAAGATCATCTTGATGATGTCTACGAAGTAAACAAATCTGTTTCCATTCCGATTCAAAGTGAAAAATAAAGCAGCTAAACCTACCAGGAGGTGACTGCCATCTGAAAAACTCCTTCTGACTTGAGAAGCTCAAATATGACTCCTCTCTAATTCTTAAAGGTGGCTTTCTTCAAGTAATTAGCTGTGTCACAAGCTGACATTACCTTAATTGCTCTATAGCTGGCTGCAGTGATGTCCATGGCACTAGAATTTTTCTTTTTAATTTTAAAAAATGTATGAAATGCCACAATATTTCCTGATAGCTTCCTGAAATTATTTAGCCTAATGTCCATGTAGAGGACACTGTTTTATATTTATCAGCAACTACTCTTGTCTGCCCACTAAATTAATTCTGAATATTTTGGCTACTCCACTAGTGTTGTATTGTGGAATTCTACTTTTAACTTGCTCTCCACGCTTGGGATATAATGTGCAAAAAAATGGCTTTTCAGTATCCATAGTTTTGAGGCCCTTTGGTAGAATGCTTACATTTAACATGTTCCATATTGCAGACAAGTTTCTTTGGATAAATGTGATATCTTTTATTAAGCCAGCTAAATAGTTGGAAAAATTGTTCTTTGCAAGCTTTCAAGCACAAATATCCTTCTTCAGACATCAGAGAGTGCCCGCTGTTGGTTTGGGTGCTCTCCTGGGTAGATTAGAAGCCAATATACAAAAATGCATGTCTGTGAAAATGCAAATTCATGGTAGACAATAGGTGGGTGGGTAGATGGGAGCAAGGGGATGTTGATTTAAATAACCGGTGAAAAAATTCAGCTAGTAAACTGTAAAGCAGTTACCTGAGGTTCTCAGGTGTCAGGCAGGTTATAATGTGCCATAAATCCATGTTTATATTTAGTCCATGATTTTTTGTATCCAATAGTTTTATGAAGTGAAGTTCATAGGCTCATCTACAAAGGGTGTTTTGTAAATTCCCTTTGAGGATTAGAACTGAGAGATTGGAGAGAGAGTATTTAACTTGTGAAAAGTACAACCAACAACCCTGAAACATATTCCATATTGTTACCCAATGGTTCAACATATTATTAGAGCTTTATAAAATTGAATGATTGTTAAGATGTGCCTAAAATTACAATAAATACATTCAGAAACTGGAGGAAATGGACATACAGTTACCATCTAACAAAATCACCACACAATTAATTTCAGAATACTTCATTGTTATCAAATGGAAAAAAGCTGCATAAGCTGGAAGTTTACATGGTGCCCTCTCAACCTTGTTAAGAATGAAGTTTCTGTAATAGGGATTAATTTGTTGAACACAATAACAAAATACAACTATAAAGTGGACTACTGGATTTGTCTAGTATACAAATACACAATATACAGTAGATCAAATTAAGCCTTGATGCAACTGATTAAAAGACTAGTATCTATTTAGCTTGCCAATGTACAATGTGTCTTTTTGCTACATTCTTCTCAACACTTTCTTTCTGCAGTATCTTCCCTGAACTGCCATTGTATTAATTTGGTTTCATAACTGCAAAATGCACCCTGTCAACTAAAGGATCAAGTTTACAGATGTTTTTCAATAAAATAGATGATTTCTTATAGTATGACTATAATATAACCAAGACACCAGACTTCAGAAGGAGTTGTCCTCTGAGTTTCTTGTAACTTGATCCTTTAGGTTGGCTTTCAGTGGTCAAATGTTATGTTTGTTTTAGGTAACCAACGGGTAATGAGATCTTTCACAGTGAAAAAGTGGCTAACCTGGCTATCCTATTAAGTAAATGAGTTTTGCATCATCAACTACTCAGGTTACAGGATGACTATTAGTACTAACAAACTTCATTTAAAAAATTGAGCTCATCACAGATCTATTTAACTTATTCCTAACTATGAGCTTATTAAACATTTTTAATAGCAAACATTTAATATTAATAAAAATACTGTACATTTCTTTTGAGGAATATTATTTGGAGTAGCATTTTAAATTCCCTAATTATTTGAATTTGCCTTAGACAGTATAGCATAAAAACAAGTAAAAACTAAAAGCTGGCATTTTCCAAGGGGTGCCTTGAGTTGTAATGAGTCAAACAAGGGATGCCTTGAGTCTAAGATGGTTGAGAGTCACTGCTCTAATCAACACTGGGCGCGTCTACACATGTGCCCGACTGCGCAGTCACTTAGTACTTGCAAGTACAAAATGACTGTGCAGTAACCACTGTTACTGTGCAGTTCTGGGGGTGCACAGGGAGTTTCTGAAGTGCACAGGCCATTTTGTCTGACCTTACTGTGGGTGCACAGGCTGTTTTTTCCTACCCTACTATGTAGTAGCTCATTGCTACTGCGCAGTAGCGTTGGAGTCAGTTTTGTCTGCCAGAGCTACATCACCATAGCAACAAGCTATGTTGTCATATCTCATAGTTACAGCAACGTAGATGCACCCACTGCTGCCTGAAACACAAAGCAAGAGAGAGCCTCTGGCCAGCTGATCTTGCACTCAGATAATATTTATCTGCAGACATCTAGGATTATCTATCCTGTCAGGTGCTGAGGAAGTGCTGAGCTACCATTGAAACCAGCAAGGGTTGTTGATAATCAGGAGCTCAAACCCATTGAGAAGACTTGTGACACCCTCAGTCTGATTTTCTCTATACGCAGACCTATTCCGAGCAATAGATCTACTTCTGGAGTGAGGTACTATCTGGTGCAAGTAATGCAATCGGAATCTGGCCCATAAGGAGCAACAGGTACTTTCAGTCCCAAATTCATTCAGCTGAGAGAAAATTTCGGACTTTTTCAGTAAGTAGAAGGGCGCTGTTCAGACTCTTCCAAAGGGCCAAATCCTTCTCACCTTAGCAATATAATTACTCCTTTATGTATTTTGTGAGACCATGAGTAAGGCCAGCAGATTTCAGCTGTTTGCCAAACCTGCTATGTAGATTTTGGACAAGAACTTTTACCTGGACACCTTTCACATTTTGTTTCCATGTATCCCCCCCTAACTTTGGAAGAACACAATGAGCTGCATCTGTTGATTACTATGAAGGTGATACAGTGTAACTTGGGGTGAATGAGTGGGACACCAGCCTTGGGTGTCAGTTTAGTGGGGGTGTCAGAATGGTGCACGCCCTACCCCCCCAGGCAATCCATGCCATAGTAACAGCAGGAAATGACAATAAAGTATGCTGGAATCCTTACCCTGGTAGGAGAAGGGTGTGTCTACTGCTTAGTAGGAGCAGTGCATCTATGGTCATGTGTACAGTCATAAAACTATATAGCTCTCTTTCTCCTCAACATGGTGACTCCAAGTGCAAAGGAAAAATTATCTGGATTCTCTCATCTCTGCTATAGAAAAATCAAAGAGAGAACCATATTTTATTGAACTCTGTAGCTTATTGCCAGTTATTTAAATCCCTGAAGTAAGGGGCAAAAATCCCCATTTGAGTACATCACTGATTTTGATAAGATTTAAGCACCCAGCTGGTTTCAGTGGGTGCTCATCACTTCTGAAAATTCAGCCTGCATTTATTTAGGTGCTTAGTTTATACCTGTTTTTGAAAACATTGGTCTTTTGCTATAAATGCAGATTTTTTTTCCTGAGCTACTTCCCTGGGCTGGTCAGAGGGGGGAGCTGCAGTACAGTGTATAGAGACTGAAAGTTACTTAGGTCATTTTCCCTGACCCATCAGAAGGGAGTTCATTTGTGAGGTCAAATCTATATAGTGATACTGGAGAACACAATTTTGTACCTTTCTCTTAGGTGGCTAAAAATATCATTATTTTATAACTCCAAAGGCAAACAGCACTTTACCCTCTTCCCATAAAAGCTTCTGTTTCATTTTGTAATTACTCTCAAGAAGAAAACTTTGTTCCTTTTATTTTACCTGTTTTTGTAACATTCTCATGACTTGCTTTTGTCCCCATCCCATCCCCATGGCCCCTGTTCTACATAAATTTCTGGTGTCCAGAAGTGCAGAGATTTTGGGCTAGAGCTCAGATTTCTGGGAGGCTGATGCTGTCTATAATCCAACAACTGATTAAGGTCACTAGGTCCATCACATACCTTCCTCTTTGTTTTCCTGTCCTTGGGGGCAACAGCATTGAATAACAAGCATTTTCCCTTGTAATTCAAGACATGAGAACTCTGTGGCTCAGATCTCTGGCTTGACTATTTGAACAGTATCCCCATACACTACACTCAAGCCATTATTGTTTGCTTTGTTTTCTGTCATGACTCTTAGCATTATTTATAGGGAAGCAAGGCCTAGAGGTCCCAATCAGAATTGTGCAATGTGCCATCCACACACATAAATAGACTTACATGTTTGTATCTTTCTCAAAAAGCAAACAATCTAAAGATAAAATTCAGACAAAGGAGGGGGAACAAGATACACTTTAGAAGCACAATTGGCAGGATGGTGGCAGGTGGTAATCTTGATAGTTTCCTTTTAATAAAGAAGTTATTATTTCATCTCCACTGAAGAAATTTTAAAAATTATTTTAGATTTTTGTCTTTTTCCCTTTATACTTCTGCATATAATTCTTGTCTTGTTGAATTTTTATTTTTACTCCAAAAAAAAAAAATACGACAAAGAAATTCTGGTAGTATTGGAATGATGTTGTAGCCCTGTTGGTCCTGAAAATATGCGAGTGACAAGGATTATTATGGGTGATATCCTTTACTGGACTAACTGCATATGCATTGCATTCCAAATGTTGAATGCAATCATACAGCTGGTCTAGTAAAACAATATCACCCACAGAAATCCCTGCCTCTAACAAAAAAAATTCAATCTGTTAACACCTGCCATTTTTCGTCTCTTCTGCTGTGTAATCTAGGCCTCTTCTAGGTGCCATTTTACATTTAAATCTTTGATATTTTACAATTTAAAATATGTGCCTATCCTTATTTTCTTAACAGAAATCAATGTGAACACGGTGTCACAAATCCATCTACAGGATACCCCTGGATCTACAAATTTCTCCTCACTGTCCTGCTGCTTCTCTTAAAGATCAGACCAAAGTTTACCCTGGGATAACTTCTTATGCCCACAAGCATCAGCTCCACTGCTCTTATACCAGACTTCACAGCTGCAGCAGGAGAATCTCTGTCAGCTCCAGGTGGCTTCCCCTTGGGTTGTGAAAGACTTTAGGTGCCCCTTCTTGTAGAATGGGTTAACCTGGTATATCACTTGTCCTGAGATCACTCTTAAGAAAGTATGGGTTGGATAAGGAAGTACAGGTTAGATTAATGGACTGTAAGGTGGATAGAAAACTGTTTGGATCATCAGGCTCTGAAGGTAGTAGTCAATGACTCTGTCTAGTTACCAGCCAGTGTTAAATGTAGTGCCCCAGGGGTCAGTTTTGTTCAATATTTTCATCAATGACCTGAAAGCTAGGATAGAGTGCACGCTCAGCAAGTTTGTGGATGACACCAAACTGGGGAGAATAGTAGAGACACTGGAGGGTAGGGCTAGAATTTAGAGAGACCTCAACAAATTTCATGATTGGACCAAAAGAATTGTCATGAAGTTCAGTAAGGACAAATGCAAAGTCCTGTACATAGGATAGAACAAGCCTATGCACTGGTACAGGCTGGGGGCTGGTTGGCTAAGAAGGAGCTCTGCAGAAAAGGACTTGGGGGTTACAGTAGACAATAAGCTGAATATGAGCCAACAGTGTGCCCTTTTTGAGAAGAAGGCTAACAGCATACTAGGCTGCATTAGTAGGAGAGTTGCCCACAGATCAATGTAAATGCTCATTCCACACTATTCTGCACTGCTGAGGCCACATCTGGAGTACTGTGTCTAGTTTTGGGCCCTCTACTACCAGAATGGGTATGGACAAATTGGACAGGGACCAGCAGAGGGAAACAAAAATGGTTAGAGGGATGGGACACATGATTTATGAAGAGAGGATGAGGGAACTGGGCTTATTTAGTCTGCAGGAAAGAAGACTGAGGGGGCATTTAATTGCAGCATTCAACTACCTGAAGGGTGGTTCCAAAGAGGATGGAGCTGGACTGTTCTCAGTGGTGGCAGATGACAGAACAAGGAGCAACAGTCTCAAGTTGCAGCAAGAGAAGTTTAGGTTAGATATTAGGAAAAACTCTCTCATTAGGATGGTAGTAAAACACTGGAACAGGTTACCCAGAGAGGTTGTAGACTCTCCATCCTTGGAGATTTTTAAGACCCAACTAAACAAAGCTTTGGGTGGGATGATCTAATTGGGGATGGTGCTGCTTGGAACAGGGGGTTGGACTAGATGGCCTCAGAAAGTCCGTTCCAACCCTAATTTTCCATGATTCTATGATGTTCCACAGGCAATCAGTAAGGAGACAAAACAACAAAAGGATTTACTATATAGGAGAAAAGAATCATACAAAAAAACAAACAACTTACCATGGAATTTGGAGATAGAATGAAAAGACAAGTTAAGACCCTAACCCTTTCATCTGGCTACATCCAAACCCCTGAGAGTCCTGCCAACCCTGACCACTGGGGACCTGGAACCTTCTCCAGCCTGTGAAAAAACAAAGACCCGCTCTGTCTCCAAGATAGTTCCCTAAATATCTCCAAGCCAGCCCCTCTTCCTTCCTCCCATTAGTACTGTCCCAATTCCTCATGAGTCTCAGAATCCTTTAGGAATCTCTTTCCTGCAAGGGACAGCTGTGATTCCTCCAGCTAATGACCCATTACTCTGAGATATCTTAGCTATTATAGGGCTGATTTTTCCTACTACAGATCAATGATATATTTGGTGTCCATCTCACCAGTAGCTCCTTCTGCCTGTAAGTGAGAGTGGCAATTGTCCTTGCTGGCAATCAAGGGGAGCGGCAATCAAGTTAGGCATCCCCACACAATGTCTGATCCAGCAAAGTTGGTGCTTGAGGTTCACCAACTCAATGCTGGTAATATTACGTTAAGCAAGGATGCTTGGTTTTGTGTAGTGATCTTCCCATTTGATGTGGAGTATTTTTCAGAGATATCATTGGCGATACCTCTCCAGGTACTTGAGATGACAACAGCAGGTCACCCACATTTTACACCCGTAGAGGAGAGGGGGGATGATGACTGTGTTGCAGACCTGGATCTTGGTGTTTTTCTGGAGATTGCAGTCAATAAAAATATGCTAAAGCAATTTTCTGAAGGAGGCAATTATGCGCTAGATCATGTGCTAGATTTCCTCATCAATGTTTACTTTCTGAGAGAGAGATGGCTACCAAGGGAAGGGAAATGCTTGACTGTGTCCAGGGTTGTTTCCTCAGTGGTAAAGTGCTGGGGTTCATGACACATGCATGAACCGTTCTAACCCCAAAAGCCTGATTCTGGTTTCACAGCTTTGCCCAGTATGTGATTGGGGCAGCTGGGTAGCTCAGAGAGGTTGTTTGCAACTCCCTGATGATGTGGCTATTTCTAATCTGGCTCAGTCCCCACCACAGTTTACAGAAAACTAAAGGTAGAAGGGAGGTTGTGTTGCCTTGCACTGCCATGTTCTTCCTAACTTGGGCAAATACCATACAACAGGATGAATGTGGTCATGTGTCTGTGACCTTCTTTTAGGTTCTTGGATCACAGTTGCTATAACAGTGCAGTTTACCCAAGGATATTTTTTTCATGTTAGCTTCTATGGGGAAATATAGGTGGTAAATGTTTTAAGAAACTTGCTTGGCGAAGATGCCTATATTTCTGGTAGTGCAGCACTGATGGTAGAATAAAAAAAAGTACATAAGCAGTCAGAGTTGTAGCAAAAATAGTTACTTTTCTCTATGTTTCTTTGTTCCTTGTTTTAGTATTAACCCCTGCATTCTGTAACTTTCCACCCACATGGTACAGGATAGCCCACTACCTATGTCTTATAGGTTGCTCAGGTTTTGGTTTGAAATGACCAATCAAAATGTAACACGTCAACTGAAAAAAATGCTAGCTCAATAAAAGCCACGTGCGCTCTTTGTTTAGGGTCGGCACTGATCTGAGCAACAAGCTCCTCTGTCGGCCTGCTTGCAAGCAATAAAATAGAGTTGGACCCAGCCTGAAAGTGTGACTCTCTTCTAGAGGTGAATTGGACTAGCCTCCAGGGGATAAAATCAGCAATTTATGCAACAATTCTGGC
>NW_017729004.1:49552745-49556820 GCF_001723915.1 Gavialis gangeticus | reverse complement strand
GTCAACTGAAAAAAATGCTAGCTCAATAAAAGCCACGTGCGCTCTTTGTTTAGGGTCGGCACTGATCTGAGCAACAAGCTCCTCTGTCGGCCTGCTTGCAAGCAATAAAATAGAGTTGGACCCAGCCTGAAAGTGTGACTCTCTTCTAGAGGTGAATTGGACTAGCCTCCAGGGGATAAAATCAGCAATTTATGCAACAGAGTCACGTCTATATTTTTGGTTATGTTCAAAGCATTTTCATATATGTGCAAGCATGATAGTGTGTATATATGTATAATTGTTTTATTTCTTTAAATGTGGTACTCATCCCTATGAGGGCTTATTCACATATTCACAGTTTAGGGCTGGAAGGGACCTCTTGAGATCATTGGGTCCAGCCCCCTTGCTCCATGCAGGAAAGACTGCTGGGGTCAAATAACCCCAGCAAGGTGTGCATCCAGTCTCCTTTTGAAGATCTCCTGGGTAGGAGCCTGCGTTACCCATGATGGGAGTCTATTCCAGAGTCTGGTCACATGAACCATGAAGAAGTTGTTCCTTATATCCAGGAAACTTCTAGGAGTTTATGACCATTGCTCCTGGCTTTCCCCTGGGGAGCTTTGGTGAATAGTTGTTCACCTAGCCCCTGGTGCTCTCCCCTGATATATTTGTAAGCTGCCACCAAATTCCCCCAAAGTCTTCTCTTTTCTAGGCTAAACAGTCCAATATCTGTCAGCCTTTCCTCATACGGTTTGCCTTTCAGGCCTCTAATCATATCAGTTGCTGTTCTCTGGACTCTCTCAAGCTTCTCCACATCCTTCTTGAAGTGTGGTGCCTAGAACTGGATGCAGTACTCCAGCTGCAGCTTCACCAATGCTGAGTAGAGCAGGAGAATAACTTCCTTAGTTTTGCTTAAGATGCATCAGTTGATACATGCCAGCATATTGTTTGCTCTGCTAACTGTAGCAGCACATTGGTGGCTCATATTCATTTTATGATCAATTATGACCCCCCAGGTCCCTTTTGGGTGTGGTGCTAGCTGGCATAGAAGCACTGAACCTGTAAGTTTGTCACAGATTTTTCCCCCCCAGATGGAGCACTTTACACTTCTCAGTGTTGAACAGCATCTGGTTCTGGTCTGCCCATTTAACTAATTTGTCTAGGTCCACCTGAATCATCAGCCTACCCTGAGGTGTGGCCACCCTTCCCCAGAGTTTAGTATCATCGGTGAACTTTGGCAGCATGCTTTTCACCCTCACATCCAGATCATTGATGTAGATGTTGAAAAGCACTGGTCCAAGGACTGACACCTGAGGGACCCCACTGGCTACCTTCTGCCAGATCACCATAGATCCATCTATTAGTACTTTCTGGGACCAAATCCCACATCCAGTTTCCCACTCATCTGGCCATTAAATTGTTGAGCCCATAGTCCCCTAGTTTTACCTTGAGACCTTCTTGGGACACCAAGTCAAAGACCTTCCTGAAGTCCAAATAAATGACATCAACTTAATCTCCCTTATCCAGGTGGTAAGTAACTTGGTTGTAGCAGGAGATAGGGTTAATCAGACATGACCTACGTGCGACAAAGCCATGCTGGCTGTCATTCAGAATTTTGCCTTCTACTAGCTTATTGCATATGGACAGTTTTGAGGATTTTTCCTGGGATTGAGGTCAGGCTGATTGGCCTATAGTTCCCTGGGTCCTCTTCTCCTCCTCTTCTTCAAGTGGGCACAACATTCGTCCTCTTCCAGTCTTCTGGGACCTCTCCTGAGCGCCATGAATTCTCAAAGAGGTTTGCCAGTGGCCCCGAGATGACTTCAGCTAGATCGTTCGGCACTCTCAGATGGAGTTCATCCGGTCCTGCTGACTTATAAATATCCAGCTTTTCTAGCTGTTCTTTCACCAGCTGTACATGGACTGTTGGTAGGTAATTATCCCTCCTGTGACTATGCTGTGCCATATTTGCATTCAGCAGGCTATCACTTTTAGACTGGTGGAATACAGATGTGAAGTACTCATTCAGGCATTCAGTTTTCTCCTCGGTGTCAGTGATCAGATGTCCAGATGCACTGAGCAATGGTCCCACATTTCCACTGATCTTCCTCCTGTTACCTACATACCTATAGAAAAAATTCTTATTGTCCTTGATTTTGGTTGCTAACCTGAATTCGGTCACCTCCTTTGCTTTTCTAATCTTCCTCCTACAGGCGTGGGCCAATCTTATGTAGTTCTCCTTGGGGCCAATTCCTAGCTTCCATCACTGGTAAGCCTCCCTTTTCTTTTTCAGAAGATCCGTGACTTCCCTGTTGAGCCAAGATGGCCTCCCGGCCCTTGTGCCACCTTTTTTGCATACAGATATGGACAACTGTGCACTTAGGATCATATCCTTGAGGATATGATACAACCACTCTTTGTCCACACTCTTTCCCTGCAGTCCATGATCCTGTACGGCATTACTCATTAAGGCCCTTAGCTTATTGAAGTCAGCTTTTTTAAAGTCAAGAATTTGTATCTTACTGACAGATTTCCCAGCCCTACAATGGACAGTGAAAGTGATAGTGTTTTGGTTATTGTCGCCTAGGTTACCCTCTATCTTCAGATCACTCACCAGGTTGTCTCCCTTGGCCAAAATTAAATCTAGAAGGGCATTTCCTCTGGTCACCTCGTATACTTCCTGACACAGGTAGAGCTCATCGATGCAAGTCAGGAATCTATGCAACTGGTCAGATCTGGCTAAGTGTTCTTCCCAAGAGATGTCTGGGTAGTTAAAGTTGACCGGGATGACCATATCCCATGCTATCACAGCCTCTTCCAGGTCTCTGGAGAATTCCAGATATAGATCCTCATCTTGATTCGGAGGTCTGTAATATATTCCTACATTAGGTCCCTTTCACTGCATCCCCCGCCCATATTTTGACCCAGAGGGTCTCAAGTCACCTTTCCTTAGTACTAATTTCAGCTTCCAAGGAGATGTACTGCTCCTTTACATATAGAGCTACATCTCCACCCTTTTTTCCCATGCGATCCATCCTATGCAGGGTGTATCCTTCTATAGCTATGGTCTAATCATGGGTAGAGTCCCACCAGTTCTCTGTTATCCCTACAATATCATAATCCCTCCTGGGAAGTAGGAGGGCCAGTTCCTCCTGTTTGTTCCCCATGCTCCTGGCATTTGCGTACAGCCACTTGAGCCCTCCACTGGAGGTCCTTGGTTTCCTGTCGCGTTGAGGGAGCTCCACTCCCTCACCTTGTGCTGTAGTGTCCTTCCTGTCATCTTCTGTTGTATGCTTGTTTGTTTGTTGGCCCCTTGGCTTGCTCCACTCGTTGACCCCCTGTACCTGGTGATCTCAGTTTAAAGCCCTATTGAGGAGGTCTGCCATCCTGGCTGAGGAAAGAGCCTCCCCTTTTGGTGTGAGATGGATACAGTCCCTGCCCAGAAGACCTCTGTCTCTGAAGTGTGTGTTGTAGTCCAGGAGGCCAAAACCCTCTTATTAGCACCATTGCCGGAGCCTTCAGCTCACCTCTTCAATACATCAGTTTCTCTGTGGCCCACAGCCCACAACTAGGAGGACAGAGGAGAAAACTACCTGTGCCCCCAACTCCTCAAGGCGAGCCCCCAAGAGCCCTGTAGTCACTCATGACCCATCCAGGATTGCTTCAAGCCATATAACTTGAGCCCGTAGTAGTCAGAGGGCAGGACGACTTTAGGAAACCTTTCGGCCACGTCCTGGATATGGGCCCCTGGGAGGCAGCAGATCTCATGGGCTAGGGGGTCAGGGCGGCAGATCGCTCCCTGTGTCCCACTCGGGAGGGAGTCACCCACCAAGACCACCCTGTGTCTCTTCTTAGGGGTGGCAGCTAGCTGCCTCCCCTCATCCAGAGCCAGTGCTTCTACTGATGTCTCTGCTGGTAGTGTGAGAGGTGTGTACCTGTTGCTCAGTTCCAAAGGAGAAGTGACCCTGGTATGGCATGTCTTGGGACCTGAGACAACCATCTTCCAAGCATTCCCTGGGTGGGGCTCCAGGTTGATCTTTCTGTTGTCCATCTTCATGTAGTCAGGCAGCCTCTCTTCTCTCTTCTTCAGGAGAAGAACCTG
>NW_017729004.1:49541491-49547745 GCF_001723915.1 Gavialis gangeticus | reverse complement strand
ACTGATGTCTCTGCTGGTAGTGTGAGAGGTGTGTACCTGTTGCTCAGTTCCAAAGGAGAAGTGACCCTGGTATGGCATGTCTTGGGACCTGAGACAACCATCTTCCAAGCATTCCCTGGGTGGGGCTCCAGGTTGATCTTTCTGTTGTCCATCTTCATGTAGTCAGGCAGCCTCTCTTCTCTCTTCTTCAGGAGAAGAACCTGACTGTAGTAGTTGTCAATCTCCTGCTTGTAGGCTCTGATGGCATGAAGCCTGCTTACCTGGGCCTGGAGCTTAGTCACCTGGGACCTCACTAAGGAACATACCCCACAGGTGGGGGTGATCTTGCTCCCATTCCCAATTGCTGGCAGCTGTACCAGGCGGCCCCTGGAGCCAGGGGCTCTGTCTGGGTGGAGGGGTCTGTGGTGCAAGGGGAGGGAGCACCAGCTGGGGCCAAGGTGGGAAGCCGCAGGGTACGACACATCCCCATCACTGCATGGTAATAGGCTATACTGCTACCCATGAACTGGCCTAGGAACTGGCCTGTGAACTACCTTCAAACTGCTTCCCCTGATTGCAGTCCCTGTTTGCTGGCCCCCTGGACACTGGGACGGGCACCTTGGAGTTATGGGTGATACGTGGCCTTTGAGCTGAGCGTGTGAAGAATCTCATCCGCCGCTGCTGCTAAGGTTTACATTAAAAAAAAAATTAGAATAAATATATAGTAATACTTTATCATTCATGATTTTTTTTCCAGAACCCTCATATGAGCACAAATGAGGAAAAGTTAGCTTGTTATAGGATGGTTTAGTTTTAAAGTTCAAGCAGCTCTGCTGTTAAGGATTCTGTCTGTAGTGGATTTACATATATAGCTGTGACTAAACTGGAACTACACTACCTTGGCCTTAAAACATTGTGGCTTAAAGTGGAAGTTTATAAACTTTACCTAATTTGTGATAACCAATTTGCAATTGGAATAAAATCTTTTTTCATGTTATTCATTTGTCTGGAGTTAAAGTAATGTTTATCACTTCCCAATTGGTAGTATAGAATAGACTAAGGGGAGAATGTATGCTATTAAAATTACTAGAATTTTCCATTCAAGTATTCCAGTTGTTACTGTTGTCCTGTCCTTGCCAAAACAAGGAATATATAAAGTCATCCCATGCAAACAAACAAAGTTAAATCAACCCCATGAAAAGAAACAAGCTAAATCAACAGGCTATGTGTTCCTTTGTCTTTTTGACCTCTAAAGACTAGAAAACTCTTTCTCCTTCCAGGATTTTTTCCATCCCATATTTTTTACATTTAAAAATGGGGTTTTATCTACTTTGGTTTACTAGAAAACTATGTGGCTGAATGGAGAGATAAAAGGATTAGACATCCCAGATACCAATCAGAGGAAACCTAGATAACTGAGGAGGGAAATGTTTTTATTTAAAATGTTTATAACTTTCATTTTGCTAACCTCTGTTTAACTCAAGCATCTGAACAAACAGGTGTAAGAAATGCTCTTCCATTAAGAATTCAACAACAGCTCCTTCCTGCCCCCAGAAGTTGGTTTTAAGAGAGCGCCCAGTTCTCATCTGTGGTGCCTCCAAGGGCAATCTCCAGCAAAAATGAGATAATAAGTCTTGGCATTCCTGACACTGCTAATATATAAAAGATGGGGGGGAAAGTCTTTTCAGATCTTCTTTATATGTAGCAATGATGCAAAAAGAAGTTCAAACATATTTGCATCTCTTTCTTCATATTGCTTTTAATATGACTCAGTCCATATCCATTTACAAGTCCATACATTCTGTCCATATATGGCTTTTATCCAGTATTCTGAGGTTCAGCTTCAGTAAATGATGAATTCTTTTCTTTAAATTCTACTCTTTCTAAAAAACAACCACCCCAAAATGAATCCAGCTCTTCAGAGTTTTATAATGCACCTAACACATAATAGAGGCTGCTCTGCAAACTTTGACCAGAATAGTCACCATCTATCTGTACCCTAAGTCTACTTGATAACGTTTTTTGTGCTGCAACTGGGAAATTAAAAGTTTGACGCTGAATGGGGAAATACAATCTCTAAGAAAAATGCACGTTACCCCTCTAAAGATCATGCTCACTCTTACAGGATGAGTGGAATCATTCTTACATTTGGCTGGAAGAGAGTTTGCAGTGGACACAGACTTTGTGATGAAGGCTAAGCTTTTCCCTGCAGAAAAGAAAATGTGTTATTACCTGGGACATATAGATTTTCCTACACATCATAGTTCTCACCTGTACAAATAGAATTGATTTCCCTGTTTTAGCAGGTCCAGTTTACTCATCTTTAGAACAATACATCTCTTTTAAAGCTAATTAATTAAAATGAAGCTTTTTGAATAAACCTGGTGATTGCATGTCTTGCTGATGACATGGCATATTTTACTTGAAATTTCCATTCTCAAGGGTTTAGACAAGCAAGTCTTAAATAGATTTGAAGATGTTGTTTCAGAACTGCAGAACAGAACATCACACAAAAGAAAATATTGAGAATCCTTATTCTAGACATAAAGCGAATTGTCTCTTTCACACAGGATGCCCAATCAATTAGACATGTGGATGGAAACATAAATGATTCCATTTTACAAACTGCAGAACTGCATATGACTTAAAGCAGAAATTATATCTGAAGTGAAATTCGGGCCCTACTGCATGAGAAACAGAATCAACGGGATTTAGAGCTTTTGTCTACATCACCGCTCCAACCACACCCTTGAAAAAGCATTGCTCTTGATGCATGATGTAAAGCCATTTATTGGATACAGTCTTCCAAAAGAAAACCCTGGAGACTCCCAGAGTTTCCTTTAATGAACAAAGAAGAATTCTGTTCATAAGAACATGCTACCAAGTGACTGCCTCTTCATATGAAAAGGGTAGTTGCGGGTATTGTGCTAGTGTTTACGAGGGAAAAACAGGGCAGCCTTTTGAGAGGAACAGCTCATATGTCCCACGAGGCGTGCATTCTGCCTAAAACCAGTAATTCTGTGATCTTAGGCATCACAGGCTAAGGCTCTTTGAGTTTTGCAATCACGATTGTCCTGGAAGATCTAGAAGACATAACAAGAAGCAAACTACACTAGGTACTACAGAAAGCTTATCTGGGAATGGGTGACAATCCTGGGGGAAAACCAGGGGAAAATTCTGCACATGTGGTCTTGGAAAACTGAAAATGTCTGTGGAGATGGTATTTGTTTTTCAGCATTCCCTCAGGGAAATAAAAATAAAGACGCAGAAAATGATTTAAAAAAAATAAAAGCTGTTGTCCTTGGTCTCTGAGGACAAGATGCTATTTCTATCAGTTAAATCAAGCAGGTGAGGAAGAAGAAGTGAGCTTTAGCTTAGACCACATAGAAAATGTCTGTGAAAGAAACAGGAATTCAAGGCCAGAAATGTGCAGAATTTCTGCTGATGTGCAAAACTCAGAATTGTTATTCCATAGGAAATCCTGGCATTGCAAAGTTTCCTGTCATCTTGAACTAGAATAGAGTCAACAGTTTGAAATTTCCTACCCAAAAGAAATTTCAGAAAATGACATGTTGGAAATAACAAAATGTCCTTAGTCACATGTTTTATTTCAAATTTTGTTTATTGGCATGTTTCAAAACTTAATCCAGTTTTGATAAAGCCAAAGTGCTTTGTTTCAAACATTGTTCTGGAAACTCCTTGGCACACCAAGTATGTATTTTGTGATTGAAGACTGATCCAGAGAGAATTTTTCAGCAGCTTTAATCAAGTCTTTCCTGTGCCCTCAAAGTGTCACACATTTTATTTTTCAAACTTGGGTAGAACAAGCATTTGATTGCTACTGAGCTATGATTACACAATGAAGGTGAAGTTAATGGTGGGTTGAAAGCTCCTGCAGGTTGTAAGGTTTGTAAGGTGAATATGGTTTTCAGTGTTTGCAATGAAAACATCAGTGGCTGAGAGGATTATATACACTGGAATCCGTGTTTGCTCCGTTGACTGGAAATAGGCAAATGTAGATGACTAAATGACCTATGAGAAACATTTTGGCCAAACGGTAATGACTGGCTGAAGAACAATTAAATAAGATTTAAGCCTTTTACGCTTTTAGGAAGATGAAAACTCACTGTTAGACTGCTGGCTCTTGTGTGTGGAGATGGTTTTGTTTCATATTTTGGGTTGGCTGTGCTAATGGCGTTCCACCCTCAGCAGCCACTGTGTCAGAGAGAGCTGAAACTTGATGAACTTCTGGTAGCCTCCACCTGCTAAATGGCCTTGCCAGACAGCAGTGCAATATTAGAAGCAATAATAAAAGGATTACAAGGAATAATAATAATGTCATTAAAAGCATATTGAACATTTACCAGCAGAACAAGGAAGGAAAAGCAAGAAAAACACTGTAGTTGGCATTAAGGTAGTTTTAAGGAAAGCAAGTTAAAGAAGAAAGGAAGAGTGGGATTAGGATTAGGAAAAAATGAAACCAGATCTGTATCTTGGTCTGGAGAGCTCAGAGCTACTGCCTTCCCAAGAGATCTAATCAGGCACATATTCACTGTTCAAGGGCACATCTACATGAGACAGTTAGTGCACAGTTGACTAATTAGCTCCATAGTAAATGTCTCAGCGCCTACATGTGCCCGCCTACTGGGCTGGAGAAAACTAATTTACTCTGCAGCAGAATAGTACTTGTATTTAAAAAATGCCACAGCAGCACACATGTACACGCTGGTGGAGCTGGCTGGGGCATGAGGGTGCTTAAATGCAGGGGGATGGACTGCCTACCGACTAGCCCTGCACTAAAGCACTCTTGCACTCCCAGTCAGCTCCTCTGCAGCATGTTGAGTCAGGGACCCCTACCAGTTCAATAAACTGTGAAGCTTCTTGCTCTGGAGTTAATTGCTCCTGGGTACACGTTCAAATGGCATGCCCAGCAGCAGTAAACTATGGAGTAATAAGCTCCACTATTTATTCATGTGTCATAATAGCACACGTAGATATCTCCAAAGAGAGAACAAGAAAGTCCCAAGAATAAATGCAATTGAAATTCCACAGATAAGCAGGAGAGGGAAAGCAAGTACTGGATGCAGTTAGCAAAGCACTTATAAAAGGTAGAGCCTGCAGAACAAGCAAAAATGGAATTGATGGAGACAACAACGATTAGGTATCTTTCTGATCTTGAGGGAGAAAAATTTATTTCAGGTCCTAGATGAGAAAGAGTTGAAACACATACTTTGTTATGTGATCTGATGCTGAGGAAGGAAGCACTAATTTAGAATGGTTTGAGAAGATGCATAGAGGTGATAAGGAGGAAGGAAACAAGGACTAATTTAAATTTAATTTAAATTAAGCCATGGGAAATCAGAAAAATAAAACAAAACACTGGCAGAGAGATGGACTAGATAACCTACCAGATCTTTTTCATTCATGATTTCCTAAGACGACAGACCAGCACCATTGTGAATATGAGATATTTGCAATATTGCACTAGGACTGGTTTCCTGGTAGGCTTCACTTACCTATTCAGCTGATAGAAAAATACATGCATTTAAGGTGTTAACTATCAGGTTTTACTGCAAACTCCTCTTAATCTTATAACTGCACAGTTGCTGAACTGTATCATATCATCATGTCTAAAAATGCTGGCAGGACACATAGGTGCAATGTTTTTCTTTATTTTCTTCCAATTTAAATGCTTCTCTATGTGGAGAGGTTTGCTTCATACTGTGAAAGACCTACTGTAAAAGGTCACACAGCAAATTTCCTCCACAAGAAGTAGATGGCAAGTTACGGTGGTGTTTTTCTCTTGTGGGAATCAGAAGTAAATTCACCTTGCTGTAGATTATATCACACTAATGTTCATATGGTCACATCTTTGTTGTGAACAATTTTGACTACCCTTCAGCTGTTGTCCCACATTGCTCTGCACTCTAAAACATACAGACAGCTGGCATGTTTTCTTGTGTGCTCTTTAATGCTTGGGGGTCCTGGTAACTAGACTGACTCCTTTCCTGAATGCTGCTGTGAAGCTGAGTTTGATCAATTTGTAATTGCATGCTCCAGGAATAAGCATACCTAGCATTTTGCTCTAGCTGCTGCTTGCCATGCTGTTTCATTGTATATGTATATCCAGATGCAGCTGTGCTGAGAACCTGGGTTTCCTTAATCACCAGGGAGAGGTCAGGAAATTCCAGAGTCTAGGCATTAACATACAGACGTTGAATCATAGAAGTCGGGTGGGAAGGGACCTTGCAGATCTTCAAGTCCGACCCCCTGCC
>NW_017729004.1:49532532-49539968 GCF_001723915.1 Gavialis gangeticus | reverse complement strand
CAGGACCCCACCGAGTCCACCCCCACAGACTGGGGGGCAAGGGGCCACCAACCCCGCCATGTGCTCCATCTGGGTCCATCCTCAGAAGAGCCCATGGCAGGTGGCCATGCCCAGGCGGGGCCCCTGGCAGCTGTGCTCCATGTCTGCACCATGTCTGCAGAGCTGCGCCTGCTGCTTTTGCTCACTGGAGGTGCCACTCTGGGCAGCTACCTCACACCCGCCTTATGCAAACTCCGGCGCAAACACTGGTGCGCCCTTACAGAGCGCGCCTGTTTGTGCGCACTGTTCAATTCCCCTCCTGATCCGCTTAAGCTGCGCTGTACCCTCTGCCCCACTTACCTTAGGGGGAAAATCAGCTGTTGCTGCCCCCGCTGCTGTCTCCTCTGCAGCTGCTGCCTTCGCTGTCGAGGTAAGGTGGGTACACATGGCACACGTGCACCCTGCTCCCTCCGCTCCTGCTTCCCAACATCTAAGGGAGAATTTCCAAGGGGCTGCAGAATGAGGTCACAGTCAGGATGCCATGTAGGAGCACATTAAAACCAAGGGTAAGAAGTTGCATTACAAAGAGCAAAGGACAAAAATTGTATTTCTGGCAGGGCTTCAGCAGCTGCCTGCCCATATTATGACGACTTGAAAGGGTCACCAGTATTAACCAGCACCTTTTCTTGTACACAGCTGACACACAAGGATGCTGAACATTAAATGGCCAATGTCTCATAAGAACTTCTATACTGGGTCAGACCATAGGACATCTAGTGTAGTATCCTGGCTGGGAAGTAGTGAATGCTTCACAGGAGTCTAGGAAATGAGGAATGTGTAGTATGACCCATCCCCTGCCACACTGTCCCATTGACAGCAGCCATAGTTTTAGGGATGACCTGAAT
The DNA here is from genome assembly GCF_001723915.1 of Gavialis gangeticus. Taxonomy (NCBI): domain Eukaryota; kingdom Metazoa; phylum Chordata; order Crocodylia; family Gavialidae; genus Gavialis; species Gavialis gangeticus. The sequence continues at coordinate 49,539,084 of NW_017729004.1, read as the reverse complement.
TTCAGCTTACATTCACAACTGTTCTGTTTAATAGCCCTGATATCTTGTCTAACGCCTTTTTGAACCCAGTTATACTACTGACCTCTACAACCTCCTGCAACAATGAGTTCCACATTTATTATGTGACACGTAAAAAAGTACTATTTGCTTGCTGTAAACCAGTTGACTGATAACTTCATCAAATGCCCCATAATTCTTGTATCCTGACACCCAGTAAATAATAGTTTCCTATTCATTTTTTCCACATCATTTATGATTTTATAGACTTCCGTCATGATCAGCCCTAGTCAGACATACATTAGAGAGCTCTTCCTACTGGGAGCAGCAGTTCACCCCAAGAACTCCCAACCACAGCTGCTTTCTGTATAGCATCAAAAACAGCAATTTCTGGGAACTAAAAACCTTTGATCCCACCATCCATGGCTGGTGCCCTGCTATTCCAGGCCCTGGGATTTCTTGAGGAATCCCAAGAAGAAAAAATCAAGGCAAAAAGCCACCATGAGCTTATTTGAATTGAACCAAAAGCAAAAAGCTTTTGAAATGCTCCTTGCCATTGTATTCAAACTCACACTATTTGCATAGTATTTTAGCACTTTTAGGAATATAAGGATTGTTTTTGTTCTGATTTTTTGGCTTTCTACTTTTGCCACAAAGCCAAAATGTGCCTAGAGTGACAGCTCATCCTTCAATTTTTAAATTTATACTGATCTTAAAGTGTGTGAGCACACTCTGCATACTAAAAACAACCCCTTAGGACAATAGATTTCAGCACTCTAATAGCCCATACCACGAAAGCACATCCAGTACTGATTTAGAATAAAATAAAGGTGCATAAAACCCTGGAAAGCAAACCATGTATGGCAAACAAGCCCCAGCAATGGCCCACAAGCTAGCATGGACCTATCCCTTATGATGCAACGAAGGGGGAAGGGCACAATACACAAATAACACATGACAAAAGCCAACCTCCATACCTCAGCAAGCTGTGGCACTGTGCTAATGCTACTGTTCCTCATGATAAGCAACACAGTGTGTTTGGTAAAGCATCCAAAACATTGTGCTCTTTCCTTAAAGTAGGAGGGCTCTCATATTAGTGTGATGCAGCTGCAACTGTGGGGTGTCAGAGATATCCAAAGAAATGTCCTTGGTCAACTGGTCCCCTCAGGTCCGCAATACATCAGTCTATGCTTGTTTCATGGGCCCAGGACCAGCAGTATTAAAGGCCATTTGTTCCAAGAAAACTCCCTCCTGAAGTAGCTGCTCAATCTCATTGTTCTCATCCTCATTCTTATCCTCACTCCCATTCTCCTTGTTTAGGCAGGCAAAGGAAAGTTGTAGCTCTAGCTGCTACTGCTCCACAAAAAGAGTGCCCAAACTGTTTGAGAGTATGACAGTTGGCTTGCAAAACTGCATCTGGCCTGCAGCGACTTGTCAAATATATCTCTACACAAGCCAGAAGAGTACTCTTGACTCAAGAGCACTGCAGTGGTGAGCACTGTTTCATTTGTAATGGCCTATTAATGCTTTGAAAATGGTACTGCCTGCCCAAAAAAGGCAGATCATTACATGAATTGTGGAATTTGTAGTATGAACCTGAACTGTGGTATCTGTAGTGTGAACCCCTCCCAGCTGTGCAAATGCAGCGACATAGGGGCTTACTTCTGCCAGATATTCCACAATGCACATGGTCTGTCAGCATCACCAAGGAAAGCAAGATATTCACCCCCAATACCATGCACATACATTGGAGAAAATTTCCCACAACCTCTGCAGAAGCAATGAATCAGAGTGAAATAAAAGTCATCTGGTCATTTGGACATGCCTACTGCATGCCAGTTAGTATGAAGCAGTCACAATGAAGTAACCCTGCCACATGCACAAGCCCTCAGATTCAATCAGTTTAGCATAGAATCATAGAAAATTAGGGTTGGAGGTTATCTAGTCCAACCCCCTGCTCAAACCAGGACCTTCCCCGACCAGACCATCCCAGCCACAGCTTTGTCTACCAGGGTCTTAAACATTCTAAGGAAGGAGATTCCACAACTTCTCTGGGTAGCCCGTAGGGCTGTGCGAACCAGCACCATGTCGTTTTGACTTCCGTTTTGCCATTTCGAAGGGATAGCGCTTCATTTCAACACTTCATTTCATTTTGAAGCACTGTTCCATTTTGTTTTGTCAAAACTGTTTTGCTGTTTTGACATTTTGCCCAGAGGCTATAATGGGGAATCATGAAAATGCCTATAAATTTGACATTTCTTGCCTGATTCAAATGAAAACAGCGGGCCTGGTAGCCCCTGCTGAGGCCATGAAGCCTGCCAAGTTTCAAGGAGGCAGGTGCAGGGACTTCTGGGAAACTGTACCTCAAACTGTTCAGAGCAAAACTTGTGTCATTTGTAAGTGTGAAGGCACAAAGAAAGCTCAGTTCAAGCAGTGCTTTTTATGCTGTTTTTCCATCCCTCCCCCAGAGCACAGGGATTGGAAGGGACTGCAGGGAAGGATGACAGCCACTGGCCAGCTACACAGTCAATATGAGAGCAGTCCTTCCCTCCTCTTCTCTCTCCCTTTCCCTCTCCTTCGTTTCTCTTTAGCTGCAAGCAAGCCCAGCTTCGAAATGCAAAAGGTTTTGAAACTTTTGAAATGTTTTGAAACATTTCAACTGCCCTGGTTTCGTTTCGAGGATGTTTCAAAGCCTTTCATTTCATTTTGATTTCACTGTTTTGAGCTTGAAACAAGTTGAAACCAAGTCAAAACGAAACACCCAGGGAAATTTCATGCAGCCCTAGTAGCCTGTTCTAGCGCTTTACAACATCCCCCAGATAAAGTTTTTCTTAATATCTAACCTCAACTTCCCTTGCTGCAACTTGGGACCATAGCTCCTTATTCTGTCATCTGCCACCACTGAGAACAGTCTAGCTTCATCCTCTTTGTAATCATCCTTCAGGTAGCTGAAGGGTGTTATTAAATCCCTGGTGTGTTCTCTTCTCCAGACCAAATAAGCACAGTTCCCTCAGCCTCTCCTTATAAGTCATGGTCCCCATCCCTCTAACCATTTTTGTTACCCTCCTCTGGAGTCTTTCCAATTTGGCTACATCCTTTTTGTAGTGGGGGACCCAAAACTGGACACACTAGTCCAGATATAGCCTCACCAGTGCCAAATAAAAGGGAAAATTCACTTCCCCTTAATCTCCTGGCAACACTTCTACTAATGCACCCCAGTATAAATTCAAGACTTTATACTTGTCCTAAGGAACTTCTGGAGATTTCTTTTAGTCCAATCCTCCTGTTTGTCTAGGTCTCACTGAATCCTAGCTCTAGCCTCTAGCATATCTACTACTCCTCTCCATTTGGTGTCATTGGCAAACTTGCTTATCGTGTACTCCATCCCATCTTCCAGGTTGCTGATGACTATAACTGGTCCCAGGACTGACCCCTGGGACACTCCACTTGATACCAGCTGCCAACTAGGCATTGAGCCTTTGAGTCCAATGATCCGGCCAATTTTATATCTACCTTATGGTCCTTTCATCCGACCCAGACTTCCTTAGCATGCTTGTGAGAATATTGTGGGAAACGGGATCAAAATCTTGCTAAAGTCAAGGTATATCACATCAACTGCTCTTCCCACATCTACAGAGTCAGTCATCATAAAAGGCAATCAGGTTGGTCAGGCATGACTTACCATTGGTGAATCCAGTAACTCTGCAATCACATTGGCCAACTTCCTCAGCACCCTCGAGTGCATCACATCTAGCTCCATGGACTTGTACATGTCCAGCTTTTCTAAATAGTCCCCAACCTGTTCTTTTGTGATTATCAGCTGCTCACCTCCTCTTCAAATTGTGCTGCCAGGTGCAGTCTGGTAGCTGACCTTGCCTGTGAAGACTGTGTTGAAAAAGGCATCGAGTACTTCAGCCTTTTCTGCATCATCTGTCACTAGGTTGCCTCCCACATTCAGTAAGGGACCTGCACTTTCTCTGATCTTCCTTCTTGTTACTCTTCACATCCTTTGTTAGCTGCAACTCCAGTTGGGCTTTGGCCTCCCTGATTTCATCCCTGCATGCCTGAGCAATACTCCTACACTCCTCCCTAGTCATTTGTCCAAGCTACCACTTCTTGTAAGCTTCCTTTTGATCCATCTTATTGAAGAGTTCCCTGCTAAACCAAGCTGGCCTGCTACAATACTTGCTAGTCTTCCTGCACCATTGGGATGGTTCGTTCCTGTGCTGTCAGTAAGGTTTCTTTAAAATACAAGCAGCTCTCCTGGATTCTTTTCTTCCTAAGACTGGCCCTGAGTGGATCCTGCCCATCAGTTGCCCGAGTGAGTTGAAGTCTGCTTTTCTGAAATCCAGGCTCTATACTCTGCAGCTATCCTTCTTTCCTTTCCTCAGGATTATGAATTCAATCATCTTGTGGTTGCTGACACCCAAGTTGCCACCCACTTCCACATTCATCACCAATACTTTCCTGTTTGTGACCAGCAGGTCAAGAAGAGCATGGCTCCTAGTTGGCCTCTTCAACACTGGCACCAGGAAGTTGTCCCTAATGCTCTCCAAAAAGCTTCTGGCATTGCTCTGTGCACTTCTGTATTGCCCTCCCAACAGATGTCAGGGTGACTGAAGTCCCCCATGAAAAGCAGAGCCTGTGATCTGGAAACATCTACTAGTTGTTTGAAGAAAGCCTCATCCACCTTGTCATCCTGGTCTGGTGGACTATAACAGACACCCACCGTAACCATCACCCTTGTTGCTCTCCTCTCTGACATTAACCCAGAGACTTTCAACAGGCCTATCTCCAGTTTCATACTGGAGCTTTGAGCAATCATACAGCTCTTTCACATAAAAAACAACTCCTCCTTCTCTCCCTGTCTCCTTTCCTTCCTAAACAGTCTGTACCCATCCATGACAGTGCTCCAGTCAAGTAAACTATTCCACCAAGTCTCTGTTATTCCAATCACATCATAGTCTGTGATTGTGCAAGGACTTCCAATTCCTCCTGCTTGTTTCCCAGGCTCCGTGCATTTGTGTACAGGCACCTGAGATAACTAGTTGATTGCCCTGATTTCTCAGGAAGCATAAGAGCAGCTTCCCTATTGCCCCCTCCTGCTTGCTCTTCCTCCAGGTCACCCACTTTCCCACTTACCTCACGACTTTGGTCTCAATACCCTGACAAATCTAGTTTACATTCCTCCTCACTAGTGAATGGGCCAGTTTGCAAAATGCTCTTGCCTGTCTTTGTGAGGTGGATCCCATATCTTCCTAGCAATCCTTCTTCTTGGAACAATATTCCATGGTCAAAGAAGTCAAAGCCCTGCTGGCAACACCACCATGTATGCATTGATCTGCAGGATGCATCCACTCCTGCCTAGGCCCTTCCCCTTGACTGGAAGGATTGAGACAAATACCATCAGAGCCCCTGTCCCCTTTACCCTTGCACCCAGAGCCCTGTAGTCACTTTTGATCTGCTCAGGATCACTCCTGGCAGTATCACTGGTGCCCCCATGCCTCCATGGGGTAGTAGTCAGAGGGCCATCTGAGTCTCAGTAATCCTTTGGTGACATCTTGGATCTGGGCAAGCAGTAGACCTCCTGAGACAACAGGTCAAGTTGGCAGACTGCTGTCCCCCACAGAAGGGAGTCTTCAACCACCACCACCTGTCACCTCCTCTTGGTGGCAGTGGTTTCGATCCTCCAACCCTTGGGGAGGCCTGGCCTCTTCCATTGATGGAACATGCACCTTCCCCTCTGTATCTAGGGATCCATATCTGTTTTCCAGGCAAGCCTCTGCAGATGCGGATGAAGACTTCTACTTGCTGCCAGAGGTCACAAGCTTCCATCTTCCACCTTTCTGGGACTGCATGTCTGTCTCTTTCTCTAGCACTGCTTCTGGCTGTCCTTCCTTTGCAGACCTAGAAGTCTCCTCCAGCATCAGATCGACAAACTCCTCATGACAGAGGATGCTTTGGAGCTTCACCACTTCCTCCTGCAGCTCTTTTTCCTGTTTCCTGAGGGACCCCACCAGGAGGCACTGCTTACACCACAGGCACTCCCCCACCTGGCTGTCACTTGAAGGAACCTGCAAGTCACAGTCTCCACAGTGCCAAACCAGGACCTGGGTGAAAGCTTTGACAGTGAGCGGTCCTGCCTGGATGGACACCTGACAGGTGCAAGCAGAGGAAGAGCTGGCAGTGGCAGTCTGTCTGGAATTGCAACATCCTCCAGGCATCATTCTTGGGCTGCCTGCAGACGTTAACTCCCTTCTCCTGCTCAAAATGCATTTTACCAGAAGCAGTAGCATGTTACTTTGACCTGGCTCTGCAGCATCTATATAAATCAGGCACTTCAGTGGGGCTTTTCATCGCTTTTAGCTGAAGCTGATTCAATAAGCTATTTAATAAAAGTGCCAAAAAAGCCACACTAAAGTGCCGGATCTATACAGGTGTCGGGCAAGCCCGGGCTAACTAAAGCACTGGCTCTTCTAGGCATGTACTAGGCTCGGTGTAGGAATGCTCTGAGTTTAAAGTAAAGCACCATTTTGGGTTTTTGTTTTTTTTTTT
>NW_017729004.1:49521617-49532401 GCF_001723915.1 Gavialis gangeticus | reverse complement strand
CGCCCGCCACATCTTTGATGTCTAAATGTTTCAGGGAGGCTGCCTTTTCTATCTGCCTTGACGTCCAGTTGCCCCTGTGCACTCTAGCATTAGGGGCTACCCATAAGTCCTACTACCGCCCTCTCCTTGGCTTCTCCCCGTGCTCTCGCCCCCGCCGGGGCCCGTGCCTCGCGCTTCTCGCCCTCACTGGGGCCTTGCTTGCGCTTCTCGCCCTCACTGGGGCCTTGCTTGCGCTTCTCGCCCTCACTGGGGCCTTCTCACAACGGGGCTCAGGCAGCCTTAGCCTTACCTGGCCCCAGACTCTTTTTCTGGGTCTTACGCCCACTGGGCTTCTCCAAATTGGGGCTCAGGCAGCCTCAGCCTTACCTGGCCCCCAGACACTCTTTCTAGGTCCTACGCCCCACTGGGGCTTTTTGCTTGTGCCTACACTGGGCTTCTCCGAATTGGGGCTCAGGCGGCCTTGGCCTTACCTGGCCCCCAGACCCGCCTCCTTGGGTCGTTTCTCCGAATTGGGGCTCAGGCGGCCTTGGCCTTACCTGGCCCCCAGACCGGCTCCTCGGGTCATACACCCCACTGGGGCATTTCGCCTGCACCCACACTGGGCTCCTCCCAATGCTGCCCACTCTGGGCTGGGCTCGGGACACCCCCAAAACGCAGCACCCTCTCCGGTGCCAGGAACTCCCCCCACTACTGGGGAGCTCCCTTTGAGGCCTCCTCCACCCCTACAGCCTTGCCCAGTCCTCCAGTCTTAATCACAACCAAAACAGAAACGCAAAGCCCCTCGGCTATAACATAAAACCTAAGCCAACCTGGCTATCCTTCGTCTGTATCCCTGTCAGGGTTCTCTCCACCCCGTATCACCATGCCAACACCACTTAAGCCATCCAGCTTCTTTACTGGGCCTGCAGAGCTCTGCTTGCGCCAGCAGAGCTCCTGCTTCTGAGGTTACCAGCACAGAACTGCCTCTGGCCTCAGCTTTCTCTGTTTATATAGCCCAGGCCCTGCCCCTTTCTGGTCAGCTGACCCAATCAGTTGCCTCAGCAACCCCCACCTGTGCTGCCCTGGCGAGTGGCAGCTGAGCCCATTTTACTGTTACCAGTAGCAGGCACCCTAGTGCCCTGCTACACTGCTCCTCTGTCCAAGTAGATCTTCTCTATCTATGCTGCCTTCTCAATGCTTCTGCTGAACATATTTCACCAACCCACATGCCAAGCCAGGAGCTGCACTGGTGAAATTAGCAGAGACAGAGCAGCTGCCCTGAGCAACTTCTCCACCTCATTTCTGGCTCTAGCATTCCTGAGTGGCATGGGTGGCCCCCAATACTTCACTCCCTCCTTCCGCACCTCCCCTTGTGAACATCTCAATGAAGAGGGAAACAATAGAGAGCTCATTTTACCTGGTGCTCTGCTGCAAATGTGTTCTCGTTAACATGCAAGTAGACAGATCTTCAGCTGGTATGAAGCAGAATAGTTCAACTTATAACTGCTAAAAATCTGGACAATTACCACCCAAATTCACTAGTGCTGAATTTCCTAGGACTTAGCTGTACCAATGGTGACAAATAAAGTCAGAGCATTTGTTTGTAAGGAGGGAAAACTGCTCCAATCTTTCTTCTGCCTGCTTCTGTCACTATTTTATGAGAATTTGACTTGGAGCTTTTTAGAGCTTTATTTTATCATTTTTTTCCCCATGGAGTTGCTACTGTGTGCAACTGTTGATAATATACCAGCATAAACACTGAAACCATCCACAGCATTATTTCACTCATGGAATTCCACTGCTTTCAAGGTCAGTCTCAGTTGAGCTGACATCTGGTATCACACAATTCTTCCATGAAATAGTGGAGCTGGTAGCTCACTAAAGGGCAGAGTTTGTCTAGCCCATGCAATGGGAATGAGTGGGCAGGAGTGGTTAAGAGGGTTTACCTGACTCAAGTACTGAATGGCTGATATAAGGGATGGGTAAAATGACAGTGCTTGGCATCAGGGCCATGGATATCATGAGTGTGTGTTCACTTGATTCAATACTTTTTAAAGAGGAATGGCAGTCTGTACACTACAGAAGTCCTGGATAATTTTTCCCCACCTCGGCTATGAACACTCGGTCCTGGGACCTGCGCTGTTCAATTTCTTCATCAGCGATCTGGATGATGGGGTGGAAAGTAACCTGTTTAAATTCGCTGATGACACCAAAATTTGGGGGGAGGTGAGCACGCTAGCAGGGAGTGAGAGATTGCAGAGGGATCTGGATAGGTTACAGGGGTGGGCTAACAGGAACAGGATGCGTTTTAATACGGACAAGTGCAGGGTGCTGCACTTGGGCAGTAGGAACCAGCAGCACACTTACACAATGGGGAACTCCCTACTTGAGAGCACGGAGGCAGAAAGAGATCTTGGAGTCATTATTGACTCCAAGATGAACATGGGCCGACAATGCGAGGTCATGGTTGGCAGGGCTAACCGGACCTTGTCGTGCATCCACAGGTGCATCTCGAGTAGAGCCAAGGAGGTGATCCTCCCCCTCTACGCGACGCTGGTCAGGCCACAGCTGGAGTATTGTGTCCAGTTCTGTGCGCCCCATTTCAAGAGGGATGTGGACAACATGGAGAGGGTCCAGAGGAGGGCCACCCGCATGATCCGGGGACAACAGGGCAGACCCTACAGTGAGAGACTGCGGGACCTGAACCTATTCAGCCTCCACAAGAGAAGGCTGAGGGGGGACCTGGTGACCGTCTATAAACTCACTAGGGGGGACCAGAAGGGTTTGGGGGAGACGCTGTTTCCCCTAGCGCCCGCTGGCATAACAAGGAGTAATGGGCACAAGTTGATGGAGAGGAGGTATAGATTGGACATCCGCAAGAACTACTTCACAGTTAGGGCGGCTAGGAGCTGGAACCAACTTCCAAGGGAAGTGGTGCTGGCCCCTACCCTGGGGGTCTTTAAGAAGAGGCTGGATGCCTACCTGGCTGGACTCATTTGAGTCCCGTTTTTTGTTTTGGGGTTTTGTTGTTCTCCCGCCCTGGCGGGGGGTCGGGCTAGAAGATCTACTAGGTCCCTTCCGACCCTAAATCTATGAAACTATGAAACAGCAGTGATGGGGAAGACTGCATCAACCATTCTCATTTTAGATCTGATTCTAAAAAAAACTAGCCCTGAAACAAATACAATTTAAACCAGGGATGTCAAACTCATCCAGACCTGTGGACCAGAGGAGCAGTGCATGGGCTGGATAAATGGCATAGGGTGGCCTCTTGGGCCCAGCTGAGCCCATGAAACCCCCACCCCATGCCAGACCCAGCACACATGGCACCCACTCCAGCTAGTCTAGGTGCTGGCAAGAAGAGGCCCGACATCATGGGCAATTTGCTTCCACTGCAGGAGAAAACCATAGTGCTGAGCCTCTTCCTGTGGTATTGCTGGGGCTCCAGCACCGTAACTCTCACCCAGGCACTTGGTAGTTGCCATGGTAAGGTCCCCCATCGTAGCCAGAGTATGTGCAAAAGTCTATGGGCCAGATGACCCAGCTCTGTGGGCCAGAACTGGCCCTTGGGTCATATGTTTGACACCCATGATTTAAATAAAAACCTTAGTGACGCATCAGACCTGCAATTCAAGGTCATTGCATCAATGAGTCGGTCAACCAGTTCTCTCTGGGAGGCCTGGGTACTGCACAGCTCCTCCATAGCTCCAAGATGTGAACAAGAAAGAATTTAATCCTCAATGTTCGCTTAATCCTGAGGCTGTGATTTGTTTGCACAAATGATATGAACACAGCTAGGAAATGAACAAACAGGGAAATCAGGATCAGATGGCAGGCCATGTGTGTACAGTATGGAGGGCCTCACTAGTCAGAGCATTTATTATGAACAATTCATCCAGCTTTAGCTTTATAAACAATACACATTGCATCTTACCTGTATTTCGGTTTCATTGTGTGCTACCACAAACACAACTGAAACAGGCCTTTGATATACACAGCCTTTCATTTGGCTCTGTTCTAGTAAGGGAAAGAATAAACATTAGCAAACACTTACAACTTTTTCTGAACTGTTGCTGTAAAATCATCCCATAATTTATGGTTTGATTTTTTTAAAGGACTTTTCATTAGATGAATAAGCTCATATGTGCATGAAAGAGATCCTCAGTTAAGAATATAAGTTTAAATAAGAATTCCCCCACCCCCCTCTCTAGATATACCTAGACTGAGAGAGAGAAAGAGAGAGAGGAGACTCGTTATTTCATGAAAAAATCATGAAAAATGGTTTGAGTATGGACTGAAATCCAGATAAAAGCATAAAAACCTGCCCTCTCTGTGTTTTATGGTACTCTGGTATCTTTTCAAAGTTCTGTTTTTGTGTCAGCACTCAGCAGATTTAAGGTGAGATGAAGCATCCATTCTTTCTTATTTTTTTTGCAGAGCATCTGGGACCTTTACAACCAAAAAAGACTTATGATTTATCAACTTTAATGGTCTCACACTGGGGTTAGGCAGCAGAGATCATTAGGACACACAGACACGATGCAGATGTTCCACCGATGACATGTCAGCAGCAGGAGTATATTTCTCTTTTCCCTCCTCCCTATTTCTCATCTAATTCTATTCCCCGCAACACATTCCGCATTTTATCAAAGTTTGCAGTGACTTTTGTTAGTAAGAGAGAGATTGCAGCAGTAACTGTTGGGCAGCGTAACAGAATCCTGCCACTGTGACGATGAGCACAGCAGAAAACATCAGTGCAATGTCATTCCTTTCCTTAGCAGAAAGAAGGTCTCTGCAACAGGATTTCTGTGTGGTGTATTCTAATCATGATCATTTATTGCCATAAGTTTAGTCCACTCCACTGGACTATTGGTACTCGGATGTGCACAATATATCAGATTATCCACATTCAGTTGCAGCTGTGTCACAGAACAGATCTGAGGAAAACAGATTTAAATGGGGTGAGGAGTTTTCCTGGCTTGACAGGGTCAAAGTGGATGGTTTTCCACGAGGCTGGCAATTTACAAGGCATCTTGATGAAAAGGACTCCTGGCATTTCAACCTCTGTAGCCTCCAATATATCACAAGTGTTCAAAACATTATTGTAAAAGCAGTCATTTCAGAAGAAGTGTCACAGTTCCCACTTTAGGAATAACAAAAAATGCTCTGAGTTTTTTTGATATGATTTCAAAATTCATTTGGGCAAGGAAATGAAAAAGAGCTTTTAGTTACCATTTTAGAAAAGCTACAGAAAGAGAAAAAGAAAAAGGAGAAAGAGCCAAACAGCTACATTGATCAGAAAAAAAAATTACCCAAGGGAAAATGAGTGGAAACCACTCAAAAGAAAAATAACTTTTGCATGGTTGCATCACAAGTCATCCTCTCCTCCCCTAAAACATTATATTGCATGTATCATGTGTTTGACAAATGATTCCATGGCAAATGATTCCAACCTCGTATTCATCTTTAGAAGAAAAGACTCGCCTGTTTCAAGTGGAATCCATCTGCATATGCAGTTATAACACATTCAATATGTTTACACATAAACATGATGGACGGACACTGCATTCCCTGCTAGATTTTTAACATGAGGAAGCCAGGAGTGAAGCCAGTCGCACCACTCATCAATTTCCAACTTTCAATTCCCCCTTCCTCCTCATTAAAGAAACTGTGAAAAGACCAAGACCCAACAAGGACTAAAGAACTTGCAGATGGTGCCTTCCTCCTCTGGCCAAAAAAATCATGAAGAAGCAATTTCCCCTTCACCCCACAGATCCTATGGTTGTTGAGGAAAACACAGACTGATGGTAGCCCTAAGCTAGACGTAGTAAAGGTTGTGAACTGGATTTCAGTACTGTCAGAACTTCTACAGATGAGAATGACCATTTCAGTTAGTACTTACACACACGAACTCTCCCTGTATAACTGAATAAAACGATCAACATTAATCTTCTGGGGAACAGATGTTTATATGCCTTTCCTGACCCATCTGTAAAATATAACACATATATCCTTCCTTGTTAATTTCTCCAAATTATTTTTCACCCACAATTTCTTAGTAATTAAATTGTAGAGAATAAGGAGACCTATAACACGAACACGCAGAAAGGAAAGGATGGTCACAGGAGAGACAGAATCCTGCCCATTTTGTATGAGATTATATAAAAGGAGGAATGAAGCTACTTTTTCATTAAGCAATGGTGGTGGAGTGATACGAACCACCAGAAAAAAAGCTGTTAGCAGAGGACATTATAATAATTCTTCCAGTCCTTTAACAAGGGGTTGGGTGAGATAACCCCAGCAGCGCCTTTAACCCTCTGCTTTCTATGATTCTGTGACTCAGCCTGTGGTGACTGCTTGTCCGGATAAAAATCTGAGCTGCAAAACTGAAGGTTGAGAGTTCAAAAAGCTGCTCCTGATGTACAATAAAGAAGAGAGGATTCTTAGCCATGTACAACTAGGGACCTACCAAATTCATGATTATGAGATTTTCATGGAAACTGTGCATTTGATAGGTACCCCATGAAAAAATCAGGCTGCCACAAAAAAGTGCAGGGACTGTGAAATAGCTGGCAGATGGCCAGCAAGTTGCGGGGGAAAGGAGAAGGCAGGGGAAGGGGAGCTGAAAACAGAGGCAGGAAAGCAGGAAGCCCTGGCATCCTGAAACACTAGGGAGGAGGGAAGGAGGGAGGGGGAAGATTTTTGCAGTGAAGTGTGGTAGCTTCCTCTCCCACGCCTCTGATGGGCCGAGTGACCCTGAAAGTCCCGCCCCTCCCTGGGGATTGACGGATGGCCAGCTGTCAATTTCTGGGGAGAGGCAGGAGGACCTCCCATGCCTCTTATTGACTGAGGGGCCCCAGAGGTCCCACCCCTCCCTGGGGATTGACAGATGGCCACCTGGACATATTTCACCATGCATGCAGGACACAGTTAGCAAAGTTTCCTTAGCCTGATCCTGAGCCATCTGAAATTTACTCTAATTTAACTCTAAATGTAGATTGGATCTTTTAATATGTGCATAGAGTGCTTCACAGAACCACCTGCTGAGTCTGGAGCACATTGGGGGAAAAAATTTATTATATTTACTGTTGTACATTAAAAATACACTTGCTATTATATTTGAGTTCATCTACACATGCCGTTAAGGCAACATGATAAATGCTGGTGCAGTTAACTGCTCCCGGGCACAACATTTACATATGTACCCGGGACAGCAGAAGTTTGAACGGGGTTGGAGTAGCCCTGGGCTGGCAGCAGGCTTGTGGGGGTCAGCCCCAGGCTCTGGGGGATTGTGTTGCATGGCACAAGGGCTGGCCGGGGCACAAGAATGCCCAAAAAACAGAGCCACGTGGCTAGGTAGCAGGCAGGAGTCTTGCTCCCTGCTGTCTGGACTGACAGGGCACAATTTATGCCTGCGTCAGCATTTGCACGTGAGTTTAGGTGCAGTTATTTTCACCACTGTAAGATAGTACTGTCCCCAACTGCACTATCTTACGGCAGTGAAAATTAATTTGCTGTGGTTTAATAGCACCACGCATGTAGACTGTGACACTTTACACCACATCAAATTAATCTACTGCACAGTTGAGCACAAGTGTAGATGCGCCCTTTGGAAAATAATTTATCATAATAGATTTTATTTCCTTATTCATTATCTTTATTGCCTTATCCATTCCCCATTATTTCCAGAAAGGAAGGGACTGTTGATGTATTTGGGAAAAACCTATTAATGGTTCACTCCAAACATTTATAAACAGAAGAGGAGAATGTTTATTTTAAAAAGGATCTTCCCAGTTCCTTGCATCTTCCCCTCCCCCCCATACTGAATTCTGCAAATCACTAATGGGCTGGGACCAAGCTTGGAAAATTTTACTCCAGTAGTTATAGAAAAAGAAAACTCAAGATCTAAATAAGTTCATATTTTTCAAAGTCAGTTATCAACCACGACTACAGAAGTGGGTGGATGGTAATAGGATGGGGTTCAACGTAGATAAATGCAGGGTGCTGCACCTGGGGAGAAGGAATCCACAGCATACATACAGGCTGGGGAGCTCCCCCCTTGTGAGCACAGAGGCAGAAAGGGATCTTGGAGTCATTACCGATTCCAAGATGAACATGAGCTGCCAATGCCAGACTGCAGCCAGCAAAACCAACCGCACCTTGTCATGCATCCAAAGATGCATCTCAAGCCAGTCCAGAGAGGTGATCCTCCCCCTCTACGCGACATTGGTCGGGCCTCAATTGGAGTACTGTGTCCAGTTCCGGGCACCGCACTTTAAGGAGGATGTGGCCTGCCTTGAGAGGGTTCAGAGGAGGGCCACCTGCTTGGTTGGAGGGCAACAGGGCAGGCCTATGTGGAGAGGCTGAGGGACCTGAACCTGTTCAGCCTCAGCAAACAGAGGCTATGAGGGATTTGGTGGCTGCCTACAAACTCATTAGGGGAAATCAGCAGCAAATAGGAAGGGCCCTATTCCCCCCACCTGGGGTGATGAGGAACAATGGCCAGAAGCTGCTGGAGAATAGGTTCAGGTTAGAGATTAGGAGGCAATATTTCACATTAGGGTGGCTAGGATCTGGAACCAACTTCCTAGGGAAGTGGTCCTCGCTCCTACCTTGGGTAAATTCAGGAAGAGTTTGGACAAACACCTGTCTGGGGTCGTGTGATCCCAGTGTGTGCTCCGGCCAGTGGCAGGGGGCTAGATTAGATGATCGGTTCAGGTCCCTTCTGACCCCAAACTACTATGAAACCTTTTGTTTGAGGTGTATTTTACCACAGTCTATGAAGCCTATATTCTGATTTTTCCTTGAAGTTGCCTTTGGAAAGCTATGCTAGTTAGCTGGACAGATTATAGACATAGATGCAAGATTCCATCTCAGGATTTTTTGTCCCTGTTCGTAGAAATGGTCCTTAATTTGGCAATTAAGCTTAAGGCTAAAAATCTCCTGGTACCAGACCAGGTTAAAAATGACAGTGAAAAATACTGTTGCAGAACAAATTTTCAGTTGCATCATGAAATTATTTGGGGATGAAAGAGGCTGACAATGTGCAAGGCCTGTCTAATGTTAAATCCCTAATGCTTCAAGTTATAACACAATATTGAACATATATTAGAAACTATCTTTCCCACCAGCACCCTATGCTCCCCAAAACCCTTATCATAGAGATTCTTCCCCAAGAGAGATGTTCTGTGTTACTGAACAGGGTTATTTCCCCATCTGTTTTCTAGTTATGGTGATCAAAAAACCACAGGACTTGATACTCCAATACATGGAGTTGTATTTATTCATCTAGGCAGACAAGGTTTTTGTGTAAATGTGATATCTTTTATTAGACCAACTAAATAGTTTGAAAATACTGTTCTTTGCAAACTTTTGGGCACAAACGCCGTTCTTCAGGCATATGGAGGGTCTGCTGTTGTTTTGTGTTCTCCTGGATGGAACAGAAATCAACAGTGCCTTTGTATACATCGTATAATGTTTGGGAAGATATCTGGATTTATCTCTTTTAAGTTGTTGCAGCACGTGTTGATTTCCTTCTTGAGTTGATCTCTTTTTGGAGTAGATTATGTGAAGGGGATGAATTTTAATTTTCTTCTGAAATTCTCCGGCATACTTGTGAAGCTTATTTGGAGCTGTGTGTAGTAGTCAGAGGATTGTAAATGTTCAGTCCTCTGGACAGATGTGTTTCTTGCATAGGCTTAGAAAATATATGTTGAGTTTGGTTTCTCTCTTCTTCATGTTGTGAAATTTCCACAGGAAGAAACTATGAGTAGGAAACACAAGGGTGTTACCAATGTTTTGGCCATTGCAAAGGCAGGAACTTGGTTAGGCAAAATATTTTCAGGTGATCCAGGGGAACATGCCTCACCAAGTAACTTCAGCTGTAACATTTGGTTCAGTTGTCACTGCTACTTTTAATTTGCTGTGAGCCAGGCAATCTTCCAGATAATGCAATCATCAAAACCAGGGATCTGGGTTTTCCATTTGCCATGGAAAATACATGGAAAAATGAAGATTTTCTCATTTTAAGAAGAAAAACTCTGATTTTTCCTTTAAAGGAGAAAAACACAGGAAACTACATTTCCCCTTGCAGGCTGGCAGAGTTCTAGCCTGCAAGGGGCTGGGGGGGAGTGGGAGGAGGGCAGGCAGGCAGGGGGCACCATGTGCATGTACACATGCACATGGCCACCAGCCAGTCTGGAGAGCAGCTCCTGCAGGTAAGTTGGCAGGGGATTGAGGCCCGCATAGTGAGGGATGGAGAGAGGGAGGGAGGGAGTTGGGAAGGGCTGGGGCTACTGCCCAGCCCGGGCGATGCTTGGGGCCTGGGGTTGGAATGTGCGGCTGCAGGGGCTGGGTGGGGAGTGGGACAGCGCCACGGCAACTCATCAAGTGTGGAGCTGGCTCCCTGCCACTGCACCCACTCCTGGGCAAGGGTATGGGGGGCATGTGTCCCCTAAACTTGTGCACAGGGTGGGTGAGGGCTTTTGGTGAGGGCTCCCTGCCCTGCTGCCTTCGGCGGCCCCATGGATGGGACCCAGTGCAGCAGGGCAGAGTGGGGCTGGGTGAGGAAGCTTGGTGCTGCCACTGTGAGCCAAGCACCACCATGGTGAGGTGCCCCTTGCCTGCTCGGAAGCAGCAGGAGGCACAACTCCATGCCACCACTCCTGCTGCTGCCAGGTGGGCAGGGGGCACTTTAGCAGGGCAGCGCTTGGTTCATGGCGGTGGCACCAAGCTTCCTCATGTAATCCCACTCTGCTCTGATGTGTGTAGCAAAACTAGACACACTTCTCCTTCTTTAACGGTTC
>NW_017729004.1:49520811-49521606 GCF_001723915.1 Gavialis gangeticus | reverse complement strand
GATTGCTTGGAAGTGCTAACTCAAACAGTCTTGATTCGGCCAGATCTGAAAGATGATCCTCTTCAGGACCCAGAAGAGGGGTTTTTTGTAGACGGCTCAAGCATTGTAGTAAAATGCACTAGACATACAGGTTGTGCTGTAGTGACTTTGACAGAGACAGTGTGGAAGGAAAAGCTTCCTGCAAGCTGGTCAGCACAAGCAGCAGAGCTGACTGCCCTGACACGAGCCCTGGAGATAGGAACAGACAAGAGAGTAAACATCTTTACTGACTCCTGCTATGCCTTTGCCACTGTACACGCTTATGGACTATTATGGAAAAAGTGTGGATTCATTACGGCCTCAGGGCAAAGAATAGCCAACGGACCACAAATTGTGATACTGCTAGAAGCTCTTAAGTTGCCTAAAGAAGTGGCTGTGATCCATGTAAGAGCGCATGAAAAGGCCGTCGATGAACGCCAGAAGAAGGGAAACGCCAGGGCAGATGCAGCTGCCAAAGAAGCAGCTCTGGTAGGAGGTGATGTAGGATTCCAGGGCTACACTCACAAAGTTCCACCTTACTTAGAAGATTATGTAGTACGTTACTCCCCTGCGGACGATGTCGCAGCAAAAGAAAGTAATGCAGCAAAGAATGAAAATGGCTGGTGGATAGTGCCGGGAGGGAAAGTTATGGTGCCTCGACCCTTGCTGTTAGAAGTGCTCCTACGTCTACACGCCTCCACCCATATGGGAGGCACCGCTATGGGGGATTTGCTAGTGAGACAAATAGTGGCACCAGGACTGTATTTAGAAGCACAG
>NW_017729004.1:49514627-49520103 GCF_001723915.1 Gavialis gangeticus | reverse complement strand
TTGTTTAGGGTCGACACTGATCTGAGCAACAAGCTCCTCTGTCGGCCTGCTTGCAAGCAATAAAATAGAGTTGGACCCAGCCTGAAAGTGTGACTCTCTTCTAGAGGTGAATTGGACTAGCCTCCAGGGGATAAAATCAGCAATTTATGCAACACTGGGGGCCCCCTCTGGCAGGATGGAGGGCAGGGAGGGGAAAACAGGGGGCTGTGGGTGGGGATTGAGGGGCACCAGCAGGGGTGAGGGGGCTGAGAGTGGGGAGTGACCAATTTTGGGGTTTTTAATCAGAGAATTCATGATTTGTTTTAAATCAGAGAATTTGTGATCCCTGCTTATAAACACAAGAATTAAGCTTAGCAGTGATGAAAAGGTATGCACATGAACAAAGCCCAGTTTTGTCTCCTGAGATCCTGTTGCAACTTCACTACTGGAATTTGCAAGGGGGTGGGGGGAGGCTATGTACCCTGCAAATAAGATTCCTGTTACTGCCTTCTCCAAGAGAAAAACAAAATGGCTGCATAAAAGAAACTTCCGCATTACACACATTCCAGCTGTTACTTAGAGCCACAGCACTTAACTCTGTCCAGATGTAACCCTTCACATCTTGCTTTCACAAGTTTGTTTTCTTTGTAAGGAATAAAAACATGGAAAAGATATTCAGTGAAAAGTACTGAATGCAAGGAATGAAGAAGGCATTGCATGAGATCTAATAGCAGTGATCAGTTTAATAGACTGCACTTCATAAAGATGCAAAGCACATGCAGATTCCCTTCCTCTGAGCAAAATGAAATCCTTGCACAACAGGAAAGGGAAATGAAATCTATCCTACAACTTCTTGTCTGGGCACAAGTCAGCTCTGTAGGCCCTTTACAGCCACTGCCTCAGCATCTGGGCCAGAATAACACGTGCAGGCTCGGCCACACTCTACTCCCGCTCCAGTCAACATGAATATTCAGTGGAAGTGCTTCCATTTTAGGAAAGGAGATCTCCATCACTGTCTCTTGGTGAACTGGAAGGAGATCAACCAGGGTACAGGGTCCCACAGTATTAGCACTGCTAGGTATGCAAACATAATTCACAGGATGAACGCAGCGGCCACATCCAGACATGTAGGGGCGTGCAGTCTGTGGTGATGCAAACCTCTTTGTGATGCCACAGACTGCACATGGCAAACATTAAAATGTGTCCCACATGGCAAATTTGTAGTGCAGGGTCAAAATTTGCTGCCTGGATTTCCCAGTAGCAAAAAAACCTGGCACAAAAAGCAGCACAACAAGCATGCACTAGCACACAAGGAGGCTGGGCCAGCACCAGTGCTGGCCCCAGCCTCTAGCTGTCCCTGGTTGAAGAGCTGGGAGGAGCTAGGCAAGTGTAGTTTGCCCGTTGTGGGATAGTTTCACAAATTTCATAGATTTCTAGGGTCGAAAGGAACCTTGTAGATCACTGAGTCTCACCCCCTGCTCTAGGCAGGAAAGAGCGCTGGGGTTAAATAATCCCAGCTAGGTGCCTGTCTAATCTTTTCTTGAACCACCTCCAAGGTAGGGGAAAGCACCACCTCCCTTGGAAGCCCATTCCATATTTTGGCAACCCTCACCGTAAAGAATTTCTTCCCGATATTCAGTCTAAATCTATTCTCCTCTAGTTTGCAGCCATTATTTCTAGTAACCCCAAGAGGCCCCCTGGTAAACAGAGTGTCCCCTATTCCCTGCTGACCCCCCGTGATGAGTTTGTAGACTTCCACAAGATCACCTCTCAGCCTTCTCTTGTGGAGGCTGAAGAGATTCAGGTCCCTCAGTCTGTCTTCATAGGATCTTACCCACAGGCTGTCAACCATACAAGTAGCCCTTCTCTAAACCTTCTCAAGGTTATCCACATCTTGCTTGAAGTGCGGTGCCCAAAACTGGACACAGTACTCTAACTGCGGCCTGACCAATGCCGCATAGACAGGAAGTATCACCTCTCTGAACCTGCTCATGATGCACCTACTAATGCAAGACTAATTTGTCTTGCAACGAAGGACATGTGCAGGGGCATATGTTGTGGCAATTTGTGTTGCTACCAGCACACGCCCCTGCATATCTAAATGTGGCCAGAGATTTCAAATAGGAATTAACAGCATTAAAAAAATGCTGACCTGTCATGGTCTTTCTGAGTTCTTTGCAACAGAAGAATTATTTTATTATTTTTCTACAGCAAAAACTAGTGAAAACTAAGAGATGGCATTTTCTGAGGGGTGTCTAACAAGGGGTTTAAAATAATGAGAACCACTGATCAAAAGTCATTTAAGGCACACTTTCTCATCTTTCCTGTGTGTCAGGCAGGCAACAGGACTGTATGGGCACTTTTACATGTGCTCTGATGTGTTCTGGTTATAACGTGTTGGAGCAGACTCAATTACTCAATTAATCAAGTCTGATGGAGAATTCTAATCAACACCCCGGTGTGCTACAGCAGCTCATGTATTCAGCATCTCTGCGTTCCAAATTCGAATGAGCTTTAGTTAAAGCACCCCCACCACCATTTTGAAATGTGGGACACTGAGTAGACGAGATGCTGTGGGCGTTTTAATTAGATTGGCTTCCTAGAGCCGTTCTAATTAAAATGCCACCCCCTACATGATGTATCTAGGTGCTCTATGTGCCCCAAATAAGAAGTTGCCAAAACCATAAGCCATGTCTTTCTGCAACTTTGTTTTGCTGGTTGCTAGGATTTTGCTGAAGGATCCCACATGCTATTGATTCTTTTTTCTGTTCAGTGTACTGACAGAAGTTAGTTAATTTTGGTGAGGCTCAGAATGCAACACCTCCTGAGCACCCCAGAGCCACATTCACTATGCCTAAATTAGGAACCTGAAGATCTGGGTCTGACTTCATGGCAAGAAACAATTCTGAAGTGCCTCTACCCAGCACCAGAAGAGCTCTCATCACTGTACCTGGATCAGGTATTCTGGCTCCCACTATAGATGTGGCATAGGCATACTGTAAGAATGTCCAGTCTGCAGATGCCACCCATCATTGGGCCTGCACATTTACTGTGGTTCTGCTGTGCCAGGGCTCCTTGCATAGGTTCTCATGTGCACGCGCGTGCGCACACACAGACAGAGACACACACACACACACACACACACACACACACACATGCATAGTTACAGCTAAGAAGTAGCAAAGGAATAGATAATGTGACAATCTTCACTTATCAGCTCAATGGAATTTCCCTGATGGAAAGCCTCAGGCATAAAGCTGGAGGAATACAGGTAATATCAGACAGCCCAACACCATCTGGGATTGTAATTTCAGGAAGTCTCTATATATGCCTATATTACCAAAGCAAATATTCAGTGCATGTAGTGTTAGGTGCAGAAGCTCACTTTCAAGGGACATTCTGAGCTATTGTGCATCAATAGGCCATAAATAAAATAAAAAAATACATATACATATATGGAAATCAATAATTGTTCTATATCTAATGTCAACAAAAGTCCACATTGAGCATTGCTTTCTGTTTCACCTTGGCCTGTTTTATGCCTAGAGTCTTAGCCCCCATTCCCAAAATCAGGTCTCCTACTGTGCACGTGACATGGCAGGAGGCATGATTGCTAGAGTCAGTGATCAGATTCTATGTTGCCCTTTCAATATGCCAATGCAGGGGAGATCCCAGTTCCCAGGCCCTTCATGCCCTGGCAAGTTGAAAGCCAGGTGCTCACAGGTCTGGGGCCTGGGCCAACAATTGTGTGCTCTGGCCCCAGGACTACAGTGAGTCTCAAACTGGCCCTGGTGTGGTCCTGGAGCCAGTTCAAGACCCCAACACAGTTCCCTGGCCAGAGACAACAATGAAGTGATACTTGGCCCCAACCCTGAACCTACCACACATTCAATTTAAGGCACCATACACAAGTTTTACATGATATGTAGAACATTTTTATGGCTGGTTTGCCATTTTATGGCCCATTAAATTGGGTGCAAGTGTAATAGTCTTGCCATTTATACCATGATTACCACATCAACTGTTGGATAAATGTTATATCTGGAGGGGGGGAGCACAAGTAAAATAATTACACTAATTCCCTGCCAAGACATAAGTTCACAATCCAGAATTTCCCCAGCAGATGCTGAGAAGATAAACATTTCAACCAGAGCAGGAAGCTAAGGAACATGCCATTGCTCTAACTTAAGTGTTAATATTTTGTGGCGGTTTGATTGATTCTGCCTGAAAAGGAAATATAGGAGCATGAATTTGGTGCTTGGCATATAATTTGAGGAGCTGCATAAGCATTTTTATACTGTAAACATCATTGTAAATGTTCTGAGAGGGAAAACCGTGTTTTGTAAAAGCCTCACTGTTAATGAACAATCCACATTTCACATTACAACTGTGAAACAAGCCAACCAAAACACAGACATGTAGTGTTAGCATGCACTCTTCATTCCATACTCCTCCCACTGAGTATTACTGTGATTTCTGATGATGATGTAAAATCTTTCTGCACTGATTCAGAGGTTTACCTAAATCCTATATGTCCTAGCCAAGATTTTAAATACAGTTAGTAATTTTGGGTGCATAGCTTGAGACACCGTAAAGTGATCTGATTTTCAATGGGTACTGATCATCACTTACTTTCTTAGAAAAACTGAGGTACCCAAAACTCATTTTGAAAATGTTGGCCTTTAATTTCTTAAATTCCTTGCTTATTTAAATTTACCTCTAGTCTTGATAGTCCTTAAATGAATATTTTTTTTCTTGATCAAAATCTTCTTTGACTATCTGATTCAAAGACATTTCATCTGGCTCCATTTTTTTCTAGATTATGCATCTTTTGGTTACAAAGATCATCCTATAACAGGAGGGTTTAGTGTACATCTAGAGCAAAACCATTCAATTTCTAACTGAATAAAAATGTTTTAATGTTGAATGTTCAGTTGAATGCTGAAAAGCTCCAGAAATGGCATGCAATTCCTTAGTAAACTGCATTTAATAGAAAGATAGGACAGATCCCTTTGAACCCATGGACCTGAAGTTGAAAGGAGAGTTATTAACTATTAATGTCTTCTTTCTACCTGGACTGCTCTACACAACAGCTTGGGAAACTATTTTTATGGCATTTAAACTTATTAAAGTTTGAATTATATGTAATTTTAACTGGATACAGACTGCTAATAATGCAATATGCAGACTTTTTCAGCACACCAAAAATGATAAAATGCTGACATCACAGTTTCTACAGTTATATTCTTCATTAGCTTAGTTTTTCTTTATTTCACTAGTCATAACTGTTACCCATTGGCTAAGCATAAAACTGCTGAGAAATATCCTTAACCAGTTTTATTGAATACTGTTTTGCAGAAAGAACGTGGAACCCAAAGATCCCAAATCTCCTCCAGCCCACAGACCACTATCCTATGCTCCTTATTCATGTGGGCACCAATGACATGGCTCGGAGTGCTCCCAGCCGGGTCATGAGGTGCTACAGGGATTTGGGAAC
>NW_017729004.1:49513641-49514476 GCF_001723915.1 Gavialis gangeticus | reverse complement strand
GGCAAGGCAAGAGCCCCCAAGGGGACACTTGCCTGCCTGTACACAAATGCCAGGAGCTTGGGGAATAAGCAGGAGGAGCTTGTCCTCCTGCTCAAAGCAAAGAATTATGATGTTGTTGGGATAATGGAGACCTGGTGGGACTCCACCCATGACTGGACCATGGGTATAGATGGCTATACCCTGTACAGGAGGGATCGTGTAGATAAAAGGGGCAGGGGTGTAGCTCTCTATGTTAAGGAAAGCTACATGTCTCTGCAGGCTGATACTGGTGACCAGGGGGGACGACTGGAGACCCTCTGGGTTAAAATCCATGGGGAACACTGCACAGGGGACACAATGGTGGGAGTCTACTACAGACCTCCCACCCAAAGTCCTGAGTTTGACCAGCAGTTCATCCGGGAACTCACTGAGGCCACATGCTCCAGGACCATGGTTGTCATGGGTGACTTCAATTACCCGGACATCTTGTAGGAGGATCACTCAGCAAAACCGAGCAGTCGCAAAGCTTCCTCTAGTGCGTGGATGACCTCTACCTGACTCAGGAAGTTTATGGGCCAACAAAAGGCAAAGCGCTGCTCGACCTGCTACTGGCTACTGGGGATGACCTAATCAGTGACCTAGTGATTGATGGGAAGCTGGGTGACAATGACCACAGCTGATCAACTTCACCATCTGCCGTAGAGCTGGCAAGTCAGTCTGCAACATGGAAGTCCTTCACTTCAGAAAAGCCGACTTTGGCAAGCTCAGGAGTCTTGTCAGTCAGGCCCTAAGGGACAATGACCGCAGGGAGAGGGGTGTTCAGGAAGAGTGGCTGCTCCTCAAGGGAGCGATCCTC
>NW_017729004.1:49505427-49511612 GCF_001723915.1 Gavialis gangeticus | reverse complement strand
TCCAGCCCTAATGCCTATGAAATCTATGAAATCTATGAAACAGGAGGAACGGACTCAGCTGAACCACTTGGCTCCACATCCTCTACCTCAGCCTCCTCCAAACTGCCTTCCAGAGAAGGAGACCTGGCTCTAGGGAAACTTTGAGAGGAGTGAAGCACAAATTCAGATTTTCCCTCAGCCCCTAGAATTTATTTTGCTAGGGCGTTTATGTCCCCTGCTTCCAGATCCAGCTCCTCCTCTGGCACTGGAAGGCTCAGGCTGGGAACTGAAATGGGGGTGGATGAGACTGTCAATGACGTGCTCGTGCCACTTGTCATGCTAGTGGTGCTGGGGGTTATAGCTGGTGTTATTAGAGAGGGTGCAGATGCAGGCACTGGTCCCACCTCCTTACTGCCACTAGCACGAGAAGAAGCCTCATGCCTACTAGTTCTAGGGAAGAGGCTGCATCTAAATTTGGGGGTGTAACAGGGGGCCTGCTCAGGGCCAATTTAAGCGTGGCCCGCCCACCTGTTCCTGGGCTAACCACCCAAGTTCTCGTCTGCTATGCCTTGATGTTAATTAGTTAATTGATGTTAATCAGCGGGAGGATGCCCATTTTCTGCCCCGATGCCAGTGGGCGCTATCTGTGGCTCCATTCCTCTCCTACACTGCAGCCCAAGCTTCACAGATGGCATCTAGGTGTTCTCAGCATCATTGGCCCCACGCTGGGCCCCAGAATCCTTCTATCAGGAGCCCTCCATTCAGGTGGCCTGCGCCGCCTTCATTTGTCTATCTAGCTCCCTGAAACTATTTTTCCCTCTCGGGTGTGGTCCCCCCGGGACCTTTGGCTACCAGCCCTGGCCCATCTCCAGGCCAGTCGGAACCCCAGGCCCTCGGCTCTTGGGCGTCCCACACGGTGGGCCCCTAGCCCTTTTGACCGTCCTGGTCCTGGCCCCAGCATGGGCCAGTCGAGGGTACTCTCTTGATCAGGTCCGAGTCTCTAGCCCCTCTCTCTGTCTCTGGGCCCTACAAACAAAGGGGTTACTCGCCTTTCACCGGGGTGATCACGGGCCTGGCATTTCCTGGGGACTCCCGTGCCACTGGGAGCCCCATTAGGCCACCCACTCCCAGCAGGGTGCAATTTTAGGTCACGCCCAAGACCAGGAGCCTCCTGTCCATCCTCTATAGCTCCCTTACCTCCAGATGATAACAGCAGCCCTCTGGCCAAGTGATGTTGTTGCCTGGTCTCTAGCAGCCGAACTGCACTGTTTATATGGGCAGCCCCTGATCCCAAAATGGCTGCCCTAATCAGGCATTGGCAGCTGCCAGCTCCAGGGCCTTAAAGTGGCAGGCACACACAGTGCCTTGCCACAGGGGGGTATGGGGAAGGAACTTACAGCTCTCCCTCTGCTCCCTCTCCCACCCCAGCCAGAAGACATGGCACCCACCTTTCCAGTACACTTCATATTGTCTGTGCTGAAAACAAATGTGTGCGTGTGTGTGAATGTGTAAAAAAATTAAATCTATGTGTATCGAATGCATTCCAGGCAAAGCACTGCTTTATTTTTGTTTGGGGGGAAGAGGGGAAGAAGAACAAACAACAGGATTTTGGGGGAAGGGTAGGCAAGGGTAAATAAATCAGAAAAGACTGGCAAATGAAATGGCTACAACTTTGTAGCAAGGCGCTACCAAGCTGCAAGCTTACAGAACGATGCTGCAGTGCTCTCAGTCTCTGCTGTTTCTGGTCAGATGGACGCAGCTGCAAAATGGCAGGCTAAGTTCACAAATACAGCCTTTTATGCTGCTTCTTTGTCCCTCCCCCAGAGCACTGGAATTGTAAGGGACCTCAGGGACAGGTCAATGCCACTGGCCAGCTATGTATGTCAATATCAGAGCAGTGCTTCCCCCCCCGCCCCCTCTTTCTCTGCAAGTCTGCCTCCAAAACGGCTTGAAACAGCTCTAAAACATCTGAAACATCCGAATTGTTTCAGAAAATTTCTGAAATGTTTTGGATGGCCTGTTTCATTTCGGAGCTGTTTTGGAGCCCTGCATTTCATTTCAGCTTTGAAGTTTCGATCATTGAAATGTCTGAATCTGAAATGAAATGAAACAAAATGGCTGCTGAAATTTTGCACAGCCCTACTGGGGCAAATTTTGCTACAGAGATTTCCCAATAACAAAAAAATCCCTGGAAAAAAAATGGCACAAAGCACGCCAAAGTGCTGTGCACCAGGACAAATGCAGACAGGGGAGTAGGCAACCCAGGGCTGCCTGGTCCCCCATCTCTATGGGCGACTGGTGCCACCTTAGCCAAGGGAGGCACATGGCACCCCTGCGACCAGTCCCACTGACAGGGTGGGGGAGGGAGCCCCCTGTGGCTGATCCTGCTGACTGGCCACTTCTGGGAGCAAGTGCTGGCAGATCACTGCAGCTTCTCCCAGAAGCAGCCGCAGCCACAGCCAGTCCTGGAAGTGGCTGCAGTGATCACAGCAATCAGCTGGTGCTTGCAGGGTGGGCACCGGTGCTCCTGCCTGCCCCCCTGCCCATCGCCTAAATGGTGAGTGCAGCCAGTCAGGGGGTGCAGTGGTGCTTTCAGCGGGTGCACGTGCACCCCCTATGTGTCACCACTGCCCATCTCCACACACCGCAGAGGCCCCATGCTGAGGCAGGTGGAAACCCCTGTGCTGAGGCACCTGTACCCCAGCCAGCCACTCCCCAGCTGCCTTGGGCTGCCTGCTCCCCTATCTCAAGACACATTGCACTCCAGCCAGCTGGGGAGTAGGTGGCTGGGGTGCAGGGTGCCTCGTTGTGGGGACTCCGCAGTGCATGGAGATGGGGGAGGAGGCAGCCCTGGGTTGGCTGCTCCCCCTTGTCTCCGTGTGCTGCTCCCTGGTGGCTGGGGCACAGGGTGCCTCTGTGATGGCTGCCTGCTGGCTAGCTCTGCACTGAGACATGCTGTGCCCTCGCCAGCCCCCCCTGCAGCACATGGAGCAGTGGGGCAATGTGTCCCACTGCAAACTGCATGAGCAGTGGCATGCACTGCAGCACAAAGTAGCACCACAAATTTGTGCCGCTACTATTTGTGCTACTGCAAACACGCACTCCTGCTCATGTGGACATGGCTAGAGAGAGCCCACATATATGGATCTGAGTCACCCTGTCCCAGCTGAAGAAAGTCCTGAGAATTGAGCCCTTGGATGCAAGCTGAGCATGAGTTAAGCACACCCAACAAAACATTCAGGGCTGGAGGTCAGCAGTGAAAAGCTAACTGAAAGAAGAATGTTTTAAGGAGGGATCTGCAGAACTAGCAGTTGTGCAAGGTGCTGACTCTAGATGTATGGCCAGGTTGTAAAAGGAAAAAAGTGAGACTGCCAGGCACCAACATTATAAAGGAAACTGCAAACTGAGAAAGTGGGAATAGCACAGGTTGGGTTTTAGGAGTGGGAAAGGTTTGTTGAAACTAGACAAGTAGTAGGATTTGGCAGCAGCCTTTTGAGACATTGTGGTGGATGGATTTCTAGTTAGCACCATTCCTATTTAAGAAATATTTGGGCATCAAAGTAAACTGAAGACAATAATCATTCAAGGTTCAATGAGTTACCAGGTCAACAGTGACATATAGGATCAAAATCTGCTCTGGAATAAATTTTGTCAATACCACTTTCTACATCAGGACTGAATTTGGCTTGTCCTTTGTATAAGCAATTATATCTAGATCAGTTCATTATACTCAGATCCAATTGACAAGGCAGTACATTTACATGACAGTCACTCTTACATGCATGATAGGACAGGAGGAAATCATAGGACATAGAGAGAAGATAATTACATTTCATAATTTAAGAGAGTAGTCTTTCTGATATGATGTTGAGATTCTGGCCTTAGAAATACTAACATTCTTCATAACTCTTCTTTTGCTGTAGAAGCCAGTAATTTCAGAGAAAGGGAAAGAAGAATCTTATGGTACTCATATTTGTCTCCTGCTTCCCATAATTTTTATAAAAATTGAGGTCTGAGCCAGAGAAGAGGAAACCCCCAGGACTATTTTAAATCTTTCTCACTCTAGGACAGAGGTCACAATCTTCAGTGGCCCACGGGCAACAATACTAAGCAAGTAATGCATGTGTGGCAGCCTCAGACTTTACTTTTCCCATCAGCTAGGGCAAACTGGTGCCTATAGTAAACAAAATTTTCTGTGGTCATAAACAGCATAAGAGGGTCTTCAGGTCAACATGTTGCCTGTTGACCATGAGTTAGGGACCACTACTCTGGATTTAGGAAGCTGCTGTACATGTTGTGACATGGGCCTCTGGTACACATTCATTTAAAGGTGCACTGGGGTCTGATCCCTGATCTAAAAAAAGTGTACCTCCTGCCACACCACATGAGCCTGGCAGAAGGTCTCAACCACACCCTTTCAACTTGCCTGGGATCATGATCCTGGGCTCCCTTTGCAATGGCAAACTGAAAGATAAGTGCCCTGTGGGATCCAACAATCAGCTGATGCCTGACTTCAGTCCGGAACTGGCCCCTGTACAATCTGGGGCGCACAATCAGCTGATTGTCAGCTCTGCCTGGACAGGTCCAGGTCCAGTTGGCACAGACAGCCCTGGTGAACAAGGTGATGCCCACAGTCATCTAGCCTCTCTTCCTGGATCAGCTCCAAAGTGAATGTTTGTTGGGTTGGCAGGGTCAGTCTAACGCATGGCACTTTCTGTGAAGCATCATGAGTTAGACTGAGAAGCTGCACATCTGGCAGTGATCTAAGTGGTACTGTTATAGCTGCAGAGATTTTATCATTCCTTTTGGGGACCAGAGACAAGCCCTCCATCAAACCTTGTGAGCACCATCGGTTTGGGTAAAAAACCGTGTAGTGGGTAATTTCTTCTCAGGCTTCTTTCTGTTCTCAGATGCCATAACTAGGCTGTATTTCTAATACATTCATCTTGCTAGTTAGTCTTTTGTTATTCCCAGTCAGCCCTCTGATAATCTCTAAATGCTCGAAGGCTGTAGGTTCTGCTATGGCATTTCAATTTCTGCTCAGCAATACACTCTCTATTCTCTTTGCAGAAACCTCAGTTGTCATTTCCATAATGTTCTTTATTTCCATTTTGCTCTAGTATAATGTGCTGCAAACTGCTTGCATAAGAGACTCAAGTGGTCTGGCCTAAAATTAGGGCCAATCCCTGGAACCAGAGAGAAGCCAAAGGGTGGGAGTTGAAGTTACAAACCAGGAGCCAAACTGAGGTTCCTGAGCCAAGGGAAGAGACTAGAATCCTAGCATAGCTAGCCCTTGGGTACATAGCTGCATTCTTCCCAGAGGAGAGCCACACCCTGACACTGGCAGCTAGTGTTGGGGTGAGAAGTGGCCTCTTAAAGGTCTTGTCAAATCTGTTCAATGAATGGGCCTTTGACAGGATCGGATCCATTACATTTGTTTTTCTCTTACCAGTGTGGTAGTTGAGGGACAACAGAACTGTGAATTCAGTTGTTGGGTCATATTCTAGATATTCACGTTTGCAAAAGGGGACCATCTGCTTTATGATACCAAGTGCCAGGGCAGTAGGCCATGATAAAACATAAAAAGGTAATGAAAATACCACAAAACATGTCTAGGATTCAGACCTCCATCAGTCTGGAGATCTACCAAGTTCTCGTGATCCAAGAAAATCCGCATTGGAAGCTGGGTTCCCCCCAAATAATACTGCTACCCCTCCAACACCGCATTTTACTGCCAATAATTCTGTGTCCACCATGTTATAGTTGTGCTTGGCGAGTGTCATCATTCATTAATACTAGACTCATGGGTAAACCTGCAGCCTAGTTCAGGGGCAGGCAATTATTTTGGCTGGAGGGCTGTTTAATGAGTTTTGGCAAGCTGTCAAGGGCTGTCTGGGTAGCCCTACCCCTTGACAGTGGGACCAGAAGTCCTGCCCACTAACCCTTGACTTTTGCCACCTGAAGTCCCTCTCCTTCCCCAGAAGTACTCCTTTTGGCAAGGAGGTTGCCATCTTGGAACCAGAAAAAAAACAAATTATATTCTAAAAAAATCAACCATCTACTGCAACATAAATTTAACTTCAAAATATATTTTTGTCCTGGTTTACATGTATTTGCATAGTGTATATAGAGGTGATTACATAATAGCTTAAAATGAAGTCTTACTTTTGTATATTATGGAGGGGGGAATGGGGGTATGGGTGGGT
>NW_017729004.1:49500197-49500427 GCF_001723915.1 Gavialis gangeticus | reverse complement strand
GTACATGTGAGTATGTGTGTATGTGGGGTGTGGGGCTTGTGCAGAGATGGATAGGTGTGGGGAGTGTGGGTAGGTATGAAGTTTAAGGGGGTGTGGGTATGTGGGGTGAGGGAGCATGTGGGTGTGCGTATGGATATGTGGGATATGGGTGGGCATGCAGGCTGCCTGCATTGACCAAAGCCAACAGTTTGGGGGCCTCCTGTACACCTCCCAGCATGCCCTACAGGGTT
>NW_017729004.1:49472488-49495197 GCF_001723915.1 Gavialis gangeticus | reverse complement strand
GTGGGTATGGGGTTTGCGGGGGCTGTGAGTGTGTCAGGGGAGGGTGTCTGAGGTATGTATTGGGGTTGTGGGTATGTAAGGTGCAGGGTGATTGGGTGGGGTGTACAGGGTGGGAGGATGGTGGTTGTAGTGCAGTACTGAGTGTATCCGGCACCACAAGCGCAGTTCTGGCTTTCTTGAAGCCACCCTAAACTTCCCATCTGCTTCTTCCCCCCTGCCTGCCCACCTACTTCCACTTCCCCCACACCTGCCCACCTGCTGCCACTTCCCCCACACCTGCCCACCCGCTAGTGCTTTTCCCCCACCCCTGCCTGCCCATCTGCTGCTCTGGCACCATGCAATTTCTAACTGGCTCCTGCTGTGCCATGCAGTCCTGGCCATGCAGCCAGAAATCATGTGGTGCAGAGCCAGCCTGACCTGGCTGGCACTGCACAGAGCCAGCTGGGAATTGTGGGGACCAGGCCGGCTCCTGCTGTGCCAGTAGGGGGTGGGGAAGAGCTGGCTCGGGTCTATAGAGTAGAGAGGGAGGAAGCCAGCCCGGGCTCCGCGCTCCTGCCACCCCGCCCTTTGTCCCCACTGGAGTAGGCCCTGTGCCCCAGCCCAGCTGTTGCTGCGCTCCTGCCTGCCTGCTTGCTGCTACTCCCCCACACCTGCCACCACTGACACCACCACCGCCGCTTCTCCCCTCCTCCCCGCCCACCCACTGGCTGCTCTGGTAGTTTGCATTAACTGACTGCATGGCTGGGACTGCAGAATGTAGCAGGCTGGCCTGGCCCCTGTGGACTGGGGCAATTGCTGGTGGTGCTTCCTTCCCCCCTGCTCTTATCTGATTGCATTCTCAGGCTGAGGGAGCTGGGGAACAGCCCCAGGGTCACCAGGCCAGAAGCTTCTGCTAGGGCTGAGGGTGGGGCAAAACCGGTCAGGCCTTGCTGCTGCTGCTCCTGGGTCCTGCCACCGCTGATGCCTTGTCAGCTTACACTAGCACCCATGGACAAATAATAATTTTATACATTTTTTAGGGGCCCCAGGCCAGATAGAGTAGCTTGGCAGGCCAGATCTGGTCCACAGGCCTTATTTTGTCCACTGCAGCTTAGTTGGTTGTGCAAGAACAATCCTGAAGCATTGGTTTGCAGGGCTGGGTGTATCAGGAGTGGAGCAACAAAGTTATGGGTATTACACCTTTTAACAATTGCTCATCAACCCTTAGAATACCTGAACTATGGCGACAAGCCCATGTAATATTAAAGCCAGGGAAGGATGCCTGTGGCCTACAGGCCAGTATCACTCCTGTGCCATCTTTATAAGCATTACGAACGCCTTATTCTCAATAGCCTCTCACTTCATATCGAACAACATATAATAGCAGAGCAAGACAGATTTAGACCAGGCAAATCCTGCATTGGCCAAATACTAAACATCACCCAGCATATAGAAGATGGATTTCAGAAAGGGATGATAATAGGTGCTGCGTTTGTAGATCTAACAGTGGCATATGACACAGTCAACCACTAAAACTTGTTTGCCAAAGTATATGATAGGATGCACAACTACTACCTAGTGTAACTTATCCAATCTCTTTTGGAGAATAGATGTTTTTATGTAGAACTGTGCAAGAAAAAGACCCGCTGGAGATGACAATGACATGGCCTCTCACAGGGTAGCGTGCTAGCACAGATCCTCTTTAACATATGTACCATTGATAAATTGATACAGAGCAATATGAGGAGCTTCATTTATGGCGATGATCTATGCATCATGTCACAAGAGGGCTTTGCCATTGTCGGGAATAGACTGGCATCTTCACTGAGCAGCATCTCAGGTTATTACAGTATGAACCAGCTTTGTGCCAAACTAACCAAGATGTAGGTTACAGCCTTTCACCTATGCCATAGAGAAGCCAAGTGGAAATTAAACATCACCTGGGATGGAATCCCACTGACTAATCACCCAAACCCTGTGTACTTTGGGGGTTTCAATGGACTTACCTTCAAAGCACATGTAGAGAAGATGAAAGGAAAAGTCAGTGCCCACA
Source organism: Gavialis gangeticus (assembly GCF_001723915.1). Taxonomy (NCBI): domain Eukaryota; kingdom Metazoa; phylum Chordata; order Crocodylia; family Gavialidae; genus Gavialis; species Gavialis gangeticus. The sequence continues at coordinate 49,493,165 of NW_017729004.1, read as the reverse complement.
ATAGCACACTTCAAAAGTTGGCCCCCTCAAAGTGGGGGAGTGAGCCCAGCTACATTGTGTACCACTGCTATTGCCTTGTTTCTCTCCATTAAAAAGTATGCATGTCCAGTATGGGAATGATTGGTTCATACCAAGAAACCAGACCCAGTTCTAAATGACAGCTGTTGTGAAACAGGATGTCTAAAGCCAACACTAAAGGATAGTCTATATTTACTGGCTGGCATTACACCACCTGATATCAGAAGAAAGGTAGTGAGCCAAAAAGAAACAACACAGCAGATGGAAGACCTCAGGCATCCACTCTATGGTCACACAGAAGTAACCAAATGGCTTAAAGCAGTGCTTCTCAAAGTGGTGGTCCATGGACCGGTGCTGTGAGCCACCACTTGCCAGTCCACAGCGAGTTGCCAGGAAAGAAAGAAATACATTTTCAGAAGCATAACATTAATATGTCATAGCGCCACAGTTCGTACGTTCCAACACTCCAGGTGATGTCACGTCGTGCGAGGTGAGGAAAGAGAAAGAAACAGCCAGTCGCGCAGTTGTGTAGTGCTGTTACACGCAGTTGCTGCTGCCAGCTGAACTGGGCACTGGTCCCTGGCCCACTGGAAAAAAATTGCCAGTCCACCACATCAGATAGTTTGAGAAGCACTGGCTTAAAGCACTTAAGTTTTGTGATCAGTGTTATGACCTCAGGCACAATGGCTGACAGTGTGCAACTGAGGTTATGGAAAGAAAGATTAAGCACAATCATATGCCCTGAAATGGACCTGGAGCCCCATGAGGCCCTTCCTAGAGGGGCTGATACAGACTAGTCAACATGACGATGCCTGAATTACCTGCACATGCAAACTGGAAGATGAAAAGCACACACAATCAAATGAGGCTACTCTAATGACATGAATAGTGTGGTGAAGTGGAGACCATGGAGCACCTGCTCATTTACTAATTCTTCGGTGAGACCTGTACAAACAAAGACTTCACTGCAGCAATAGAAAGAGCCATTGTTTGTGCATGATTCTGGAAAAACATCTAGTTTATAACAACGGTATGAGAAGAAGCAGCAGCCAGACTTGAATTTCATGCTGGGCTGGAATTTCAGAAGAAAATAAAGATGTCCAAATAAATAATCACAAACTGGTCTAGGATATCATGGAATATTTTGTACACCAAGTGCTGGGCTGTAATGAATCACTAGGTATTCAAAGTGCCCATACCTTGTTCTGAATGCTGCCCTCCGCTCTTAAATGCATGCCAGCTGAAGTGCTACTGTCAGGTTATGCCTTGTATACCTGCAGTGAGGGTCTTCGCAGCCAATCCCAGAGACACCAATCCTTCCATTAACCAAGGCAGAACTGCAAAGGGTAGCTTGTCCATACGAGTCTGCAGAACACTTTTAAAGTGGCTGATCACTTGAGAAATTAACCGTCCTCAAATGAAGTATCAGAAGAAAGCATTCTGCTTTAGGGTTATTTTTTCACGTAAACGGGGCTGGGTTGATGCAGCCCAGTCCTGCCCTGCCCCTGGGGCTGTCATCAGGGAGGGTGGGGGTAGGAGGAAGGGGCAAGCCATCAGCAGTAAGCTGCTTCTTTCATGAGCTGTCAGCTTGCCCAGGCTGAACTGGGGGAAAGAGGATGGGTGGATTGGAGCTCCCTGCTCTGAGATACCCCCTCCTCCCTTCCAGCTCAGGCCAAGCAAGCCAGCAGCTCATTAAAGGAGTAACTTACTGCTGATGGCTTTCCCCTCCCTCCCTCACTGGTAACAGCCCTGGAGCTGGGAGGGATGTGCAGGTCTGGGGAGAGGGGCGGCTTCTTGGCTCGCTAGGCAGGCTCTATTCCCTGTTGGGTTGGGGGGGTGCTCTAACTCATAGCACTTTATGTAAAGTGCTGAGTTAGACTGGGGTCCTGAATGTCTGTCAGTGCCTGTGATGTTTCCTTTAACTCACCTGTAGCAGACTCCAGCCCAGGCTGTCTATTACCCCTGAGCTCCTGACAGTTTGAACATTTAAGAATCAAGAACAAGCACAGTGATCAAGAGCTTTTAGTGTGCAACTGTCATGTCTCTAGACTTGTACCACTTATTGAAAATGGTATGGTTTAGCAGTGGCTTTGGTTGCCTTCTTTTCCTCTGGGGAACAAACATTTGTATGTGGGAGTGTTTTTACTTTAAGGCATTCTGAATTTACAGAGCTTATCCTCACCACCAGGATGGATTTCCTTCCTTAGGATATTCAACTGAAGTAGGATCTTCCTATCATGCTATACTGGAAGGACAGTATTTTGACTTGGGCTCCAGCCACTTGCAGCATATAGGAGCAGACTGCAAAGAAGAATAGGTAATGGCTTCCTTGAAAAGCTTCCCTTTGTATCATATTTGTCATAACTTTGTGCAATTTTACCTGGTTCTACTCATCAACTACGACTAATGGAAACAACAGTTTTCTTAGGGGAAGTCTGGTCTAATACTCAATGAATAGAACAGAGTGTGAAGAGAGAGGAATGGTATTTGTATCTCTGTCATGCTCTTGCTTAAGGCAAAAGTCCTTGCTTCCTTTTCATATTTGTAAAATATCAACTGTTATTATGCCTCTACCTCACAGCCACAATCCCATCATCTCAGGATGTGAGATGGGCTAAAAGAGACCTCCCATGTTTCTCTTGAAGAAGAGTTTGGAGTGTGAAAGCCAATGATCCATTAATTTTATTCTGATTTAATTATTGACAAGTATCAAGAAACAAATTAGTCCCACACTGTAACTATTTCTCATCACCCTGAATTCTGCTGTACTCATCATCTTCAGACTTTTTCTGGAAAAGATATACTAAGTAGTAAAATAAAGGTTAGTATAATGCAGTTTAGGAAGACAGAGTTGAAATGTACCTTATTAGCTGCTGCTAAGGAGACCAAACTTGGTACATCAGCAAGGTACATGAAAAGTGTTGAATGCAAGTACCTGAAAATTAGATTGAAAAGTTATTTCCTGTCTTTTCTTAGAAATCACATGTCTATCTGTACAGCAAGGCAGCCTGCTAAAGAGTTAATGTCTATCCAATACAATGCAGAGTCAAAACAAGCAACAGTCCTTAGATATTAAATACATTCCTGCTGTGTCACATCATGGCGCCAGCATAAGCTAAATTCAAGACTTTTTATTGTCAAGAGGCACTAGCATTACACTACATTTCAGCATGGATGTTTGCCAGCAATCATAAATAAAGAGCTCACTCATAAACAATCCCTAAAGGCTGCATGTCAGGCAGATGGTATTTCATTAAAAGTAAAGTTGGTCACAAAGTATAGGAGTACCTTGCTGGACAGCCAGTTGGGACTCGCCTCTCTTGTGTATGTTTGACTGTTTATAAGTTGTTTGTCAGTTTCCAAATGACTTTTCAGATAACTCATGCCTTGTTGCTTGAAAATCCTTCAGGTTTCCACAAACAAGCCTAAGATGTAGGGGAAAATGTGCTATTTTCAGGAGATGTTTGAAAATGGAAACCTGGAAAGTCTCTTAACGCAGCACTTGGGGAGAACAGGAAATGTTTGTAAAATAATCCTCATAAATGTGACAACAGCCTTTTCTCATTAACAGCTAGACAGTTGCTTGAAAATCATATTAGCTGTACAGCCAAGGTTTCAAATAAAAAGATGAAATCTATAAGGTGATATGATGGCAACATATCTACTTGTACCATTCACTGTTAGGTAAATGATTACATTTTCTGATTACTACAAAATGTAGATCACTTGATACTCTTAAAAAGTTAACCATATATATAAACATATTAGACAATCAGCTTTCTTAAAAAAGGCATCAGAAGTTAATGTCTCCTAAGTTTATCTTATTGTGGCAGAGGTCATACCAATAAGTAGTTTACAGAAACTTTTGTTTTAATAACTCTGGTTTTCACTCCTATGTTCTCAGTACTTACCAGATCTATATATGCATGCTAGAATGTTACTTACACAGAGAATGGGCCACATTCACCAATTAATCCCTGGTCTGACTCCATTAAAATGAATGGAGCCAAACCATTTAGGGATAGAACAAAACGTAATTATACAGTACATATAATTGCATGTTGTCATTGCTTTGTCCATATACTGGATGCTGTTTCCCAAAAGGCTAACACTCTGAAGAGAAAGCTCAACACCAGCACTGACACCCAGAAGTCTCCTTCTCAAAGCTGTTTGCAATTTTCAGCTGAATTTATCCACAAATATTGGAACCCAGAATTAAAGTCTTCAACCATCCAATGTTCCAGACATAGGGGAAGTTTAATCTACAAGGACGCAGAAATATAAAACAAAGCTTTTGCTCAAAGCAACTGTTTGTCAGCTCATGTGCCTCTAATTTGGTTTTCAGTGACATTATGCAGCTGCAGCCAATGGATTCCAGCCAGGCCCAGCAGTGACTGAGGTTCTTTTAGGTTTAAATTTAGTATCTGAACATGCTATAGCCCATCATTAAAATAAAATAAAGTGTAATTGCTCAAAACTGAAGCGTAGAGATTATAACTGAAAAAGACTTATTAGGTCATCTAGTTCCATCCTCCAGCCAATACAGGATTGAAAGCATATTGGATACATACTAACACAGCCTTGTTTTTTTCTCTTTCTTTTTATTGTACTCATTAAACAGTATATTCAAAGTTTTAAAAAACAACAACAAATGCCAGTGTAAACATGCTTCAGGTACATAGGTAATATAAAGTATTGCACATACAAAAATCATATAGTCAGTATTTCCTAATGGTAATAACTTCATCAGAGTAAGAACTGTGCAGATGATGTGAATTTACTCAGCTAGTCAATCTTAATTCTGGAAGTCCTACACACACCAGTTCAATATTTACAAAAGATAAACTCTCTTTCTTTTCCTTTTCCTCTGTGGATCTTAAATGTCTGGGTGCATTGGTGTGAATCTTGCCAGGGCTGGTTTTGCAATGGTTTTGTGAACTGAGCTCTGAGATCTGGTATGTAAAGGATCAGTGCAAACCCAAACAGACAGTCCTCCTGTCACCAGTTTTTGTAGTGAGACCAGGAAATAGCCAGGTAGTCTCATCTTGAGAAAACACAAAAGAAATATTCTCTTTTTCCCACCAAGTCTCATGGGCAGGTAGAGCAATGCTCTAGTGATGCTAGAAAACTTGCCAAATTTTCCATAAAAATGGTGTTAGTCCTTAAAATGGAACTTTAGCGCACAAATTTTCTGGCTATTGAGCCAGAGTTTATGAGCCTGCCCATGAGCTGGCTGTGGTAAATGAGCGGGATGTCTTGCTGAGTTATTTTCCAGTCCTTCAGCAAGTCATTAGATTGACAGCAGTGGCCTTGCTTAGTGGTTACTTCTGCTTTAACAATAATAGATGTCAAGAAAGCAGCAAGATGGCAATTTAACAAAGCTTAGGAGGCAGCAGGATGGGTTAAAAAGAACCACTGGTCCCAGGTGGACGGCAAATTGGAAGCCCAGTTAGACTGGTGGGAAGGAAAGAAGGCCAGAAAACAAAGTGAGTTAATTTTCTCTTCTTAAGCCCACAAAACACAGGCAATTTCAAAGTTGCTGCCATCACAAGAGGTCCTTAGCAGATAATTCACACAGATCTACAGCTGTGTGACTCAAAATTAAATTAGGGCCATTCACGGATATGAAAGTAGGAGCTGCTGGTGAACTAAACTGGATTCATCCATTTTTTTGTATCTTAAAATCAGAAAATAAGCAAATCAATACTGTTACTGCATTTATCACAAAATATCTTTCCTTTTGCGCATCATCTCAAATTTGGATCATCTGCTCCTACTTATATACATCCAAATGTTTGCTTGTTATAAAAAAGAATTGTAAGTTACTTTATCCAAAACCTGATTTTGCCAAAATCTCTTAAACTCATTAACAATGTTTTTGAGGCTGTATTTTATAAAAATAAAACAAAAAATGAGGCATTTCTTTAAGTAAATGAAGTGTTACCGTCTATGGTACAACAGTCACAAATCCAACATGATACGCAGTAGAATTTTTAAGAGGATGTTTTAACAAAATAAGCACTCTGAAACAGAAGGGAAAGTTCAGTTTTGACAGAAAAGTAGACTAAATTCCTACAAACGTCAACTGCTTTTGCATCAATTTATGCCAAAAAATGGATTTGGTTAACTGAATTTAGTACTGCCACCTAACGGTTTAAGAAGGTACAAGTGAGCTTTAAAATATTCTTTCATCATACACCTTGGACATGTCTACACAAGATGCTACCATGCAGTGGTTATTGCGCATTCATTTAGCACTTGTATAACCAAGTACTAAATAAATGTGCAGTAACCGGAGTTATTGCTCACTAGCGCGGGAGCATTCCTTTTTTGATGCTACTATAATACTGTGCAGTAGTGTATTAGCACTGTATTATTCAGCTACTGTGCAGTTAGTGTCTTGTGTAGACACCCCCCTTCTCATAAAATTATGTATAAATTCCTCTGTTCTCCAAAATATCTTGCAACCAAGGGAAGTGTACTGAATTTATAGAAAGGGTTCTTTTTTATATTTACATGGCAAGATGATTGCCATGTTACATTTTAGTTCTTTAAAAAAATCTGAATCTATGGTTAGATCAGATACTTATCCTAGAAAGGTGGAAAAAATAAATAATTGTGCCTCGTTTATAAAGTACTTTAAAGACTATCTTCATTTTTCAGAAGTACTTTCACAGTACCAATATATTGCTTGTCTCCCTGAGCCATAATTTCATAAGAGTTCTTATCCTTAGGGAGGTCAAAAATATTCTGCATGATACAGCAGTGTTTGAAAGTTTTGTCCTGGTCCATCTTTTAGAAGATACAACAATGCAAACATTTCAGTTTTGCAGATTTGGAGTTATTCTGAAAGTGTTTTAACCTACCACGGGTCCTCAAAAGTATCTTCTGAAATCTAGAATGAAGTATGGTATGAAAACTCTGCAGAGTGGTTGATTAGGTTTTCAAGGCAGCGATAAAGCTGCTTTTTGCCATGGATGGTTGTCACGTGGTGAATGTTCATAATGTTGCATAGCTCAGATTACAAGTTCATGTCACTTGCAAGTTCAAAGGAAGACTGTGGTAGAAGAAATCCTTTGTTTAATCTTTAGCATATTTCTACTTGTGAGCAGGGCTCCAAACTGAACCTTCACTTTCTTTTCTCATGCATCAGTAGTCTTGTCATTTGTCAGTTGTTCCCTGTCAGCCATGTCATCTTGAGGAGGCCTAGCTCTGTCAAAGAAACCACACTAACGAAAACAAAAACACACATCAGCAGAAGGTAACCACATGAATCTCTCTCAATTTCCAATATTCACCTTGCTAAATCTTAATTAAGGCCTAGATTACAATCCTAGCTCTTGCAAGATGCGATACACTTGAGTAACGGTAGCGGAGCAAGTTTACAAGTTCTTTGGGGAAGGAACCCTGCCTCTTCTCTGTTTGTAATTATAGACTTAAAACCACTGTATGTTAGGAATTTGAGGAGACTTCAAGAGTGCTCTGTCTTGTACTGACTCTTATTAAGGGATTGGTTTTACAAATTACAAGGCTCTGAGGACCCTCAGCACTCTAAATCAGAGGGAGTCCAGGGAGATCAGCACCATGCAGGATTGCCTTAAATGCCTCAACATTTCTTTCTCTCTCTCTCTATAATTAGAAACAAAAATTTCAAGTTTGATTGTACACAAAAGGCATCAACAGAACTAAAATAGCTAAGAAAATGTTCTAAGCATTTTTAAAATAATAATTAGCAACATTAGGTCACAAAAAACTTCTGATTAAAATAACTACAAAAACACCCATAAAAAGAAACAAATTGACAACCCTATATTTTTTTCCATCATATATATGGAGTTTTCTTCCTTTCCCTTCCCATTAAATGTACTTTGTAAAGACACAGTAATGAGAAAGGAAACATAAAAAGTGAATTAAAAAAAAATCAAATATGCAGATCTATTCTTTCAGAAAGAACAGCACTTACGATGCTGCTGTTATTGGCGTAAGAAACAAAGTGTTTTCATCCCTTGGATAGGGACCTCTTTGCCCTACTTTTCTGAAAAGCACCTTCTATACTTTCAGTGGAGTTGTGCTTGATTTCATTGGGGAGGGTCAAGGTTTCAACTGTTTGGGTGCTAGATAGATAATACAGCATCCTCTATGGACAATACATAGGGGGTAAAAAGAAGGTCCCAGGTAATGTGGGGCCCTTGCAGGACGCGTTGGAAAACTTGGTCGTTACACCAGACGACAAAGCTAACATGTTTAACGATTTCTTTGCCTCCGTCTTCCTAAGTGGGAACCAGAACAGCCACCTCCCTGCTGGGCCCCTTTGGGCCCCGGGGGAGGCACACCTGGGCCAAGGGTTAGCGAGGATTTAGTTAGGGAGCTTCTGGAGGGGCTGGACGTATTCAAGGCAGCCGGTCTGGATGATCTCCACCCTAGAGGGGGGATCAGAAGACATTGGGGGAGTCACTGTTCCCCCAAGCACCGCCAGGAGTGACCAGGAACAACGGTCACAAGCTGGCAGAGGGTAGGTTTAGGTTAGACATCAGAAGGCGCTATTTCACGGTCAGGGCGGTTAGGGTCTGGAACCAACTTCCAAGGGAGATGGTGCTGGCTTCTACCCTAGGGGTTTTTAAGAGGAGGTTAGATGAGCACCTTGCTGGGGTCGTTTGACCCCAGTACTCTTTCCTGCCATGGCAGGGGGTCGGACTAGATGATCTTCTCAGGTCCCTTCCAACCCTAGAAACTATGAAACTATGACAACAGTAGCTTGCAAACTTTAACTGTTACATTGCAATGACGCCATCTTCAGAGGGGGCTGGTATACTATATTAGACTGACTGGATTATGGATTTTTTAGTGTCATTCTTTATGAAAGCTAAATATAGGTGGACAAACACCATGGACCAAATCCCCAAGTTTAATGCAAACCTACATGGACAGAAGTTTCTGAGACAGAGCATTTTGGCTGACTTGAATTTTGACATCAACAGTGATTCTTGTGTGCTTCTGTTTACCCAGTAATGGTTAAAGCCCAAAATGGGTGTTGTTCAGGGGCTATTCAAGTCAGTGATATTAAGAGACAAAGAAATGATTAGTTGTACTAAGCTAGGTAACACTTTATAACCCAGTTTAAAGAACATTTGGGACATGTCTATTCTGCTTCTCTGTAAGTCTGGAACTCACCACTGAGAAACAAACGCTGTCTACTTGTTCCACTGTGGACATGCCAAAGCCCAGCAATTAGGCAGCACAGGTGGTTTAAAGCCCCTGAACATGCACCCAGTGCTGCTCTTAAACTATTCTGGGAGCACCTGAGAGCAGCACCAGGTGTGCGCTCAGGATCACCAGGTGTACTTAATTGTTAGGCTTTAGTATGTATAGAGAAGGAAAAATGGGCAGAACTTGTTTTTTAGTAGTGGGCCCAGGCTCAACAGGGAGACAAGACAGATGTAGCCTAAGGGACAATCCTTTTTCTGAACACTAAATGTTGATGAGGTGATGTCAGGTTCTGGAGTCCTAATGGTGTTTCCAGAAATTTCAAATGGGAAAGACTGTCTTTAAAAATTGTGAAAGAAAAAAAAGTCTTTACTCGTGGCTGCAAATTTTGTAAGGAAAGAAAAACCCCAGGACACAACCTCCTGATACTAAAGGAAATCAGATTTCTTTTAAAAGAAAATATCTCCCTAAAATTAGGGGGGTCAACAATTCCTTAAGGGTTAAAGGAAAACATACTGGAGGCATTTCTTGCTACTATGCATTGTGAATCTAAACATCCTGAAAAGAAGATCATAGGTCTTGGGAACAGATTAGACCACGTATGCCCATTTATAACCAGAATTTAATAATAAAAGAAGACTCTGAAAACAAGTTCCTTTCATAAAGGTCAGTGACATAAGCATGTCAGATATACCAAAACAAAGAAGATACATGTCTACCCTGGCCTCTGCTCCAAAATGTTAAAAATTACACATTCCATTTTCTTTTTCTTTATTTTTGTTAGTTTAAATCTTGCTAGCATCCCTTCCAATTTCATTAAGCTAATAATAGAAATGACAACAACTACATATTTACCTTCCACAAAGCTAAGGTCAACATAGCCAGAACCAGCAATCCAAGGAGTATTGCTAATATTATAACCCACAAAGGGATTACAAAGGAGACATTTGGAGTGGCCCAAATGACTGAAGTTTTAATCTGAAATGAAAAGATATGACATGTAAGATTTTGTAATAAATGGATCCTGAAATAGGGATACAGGGGTTATAAATATTTACTTATAAAAGTTACATTAATTTCCTGACTAGAAACATAGTTTTCCCACAGTTACCGTATGTTGACTGACTTGCCGCAACTTCTTTTCAATTTGTTTAAAATAATCCCTAAAAATGAGATTTTTACATATACAGTAATACTTCTTCTACCAGGCATAATACAAAACATTTGTACTTTATGGATATTGGATGGCTTTTGTGAACACTTCTATTGTTAATATGTTAAAACCATACAAGAAGTCAAATTTGCCTGTCATGTACATGGTGTATGTACATGTAGAATTGAACAACTGTGCAAGCGTGGATTTTAGGCCAAATTCTCAAATGGAACTAAAATATGTACCATGCAAATTACATGTTTTAATATAAAAATGTGCTGATTGATCAATACAATTGTTATTACATCATTTGTGTTTCAGCTAAGCAGCCCAAGAACTAGTGTCCATATATCCTTGGGGTACAAATTACAGTGCCCCAAACAACATTCTTTTTAAGCTGTCACATTACAATCTTATTCTTAAAAGCAGCTTTGTATACTTGGAGAATGACAGTAAGTTACTACTCCGTAAGCGTGTCTGCACACAATGCTTTACTGTGCAGTAGCATAGTTTACTGCACAGTATTAAGTAGGGGCGTGCAAAGCGGGCAGTATTTGATTTGGATTCAGGTTTGGCCCGATTTGGGGTACAGTGATTCGATCAGTTGATTTGGATCACTATCCTGATTCGATTTGGCCGAATCCGAATCTGAAGATTCAACGCTGATTCAGAGAATCAGCGATTCAGCCATAGACACAGCTTTAAATGTTTTTTCTACACACTCAAGGTACCAGGCATGGCTCGTGAATGTTGAGGTGGTGAAGCATCCCCAAGGAGCACGGAGGGGCTCCGCATGCTCAGTGGTGGACCCAGAAGTGGATCGGAAGTACTTCCAGTCCACTTTTGTGGCCCCCCCATGCTCCCCTGGCTCTGTGATTGGTCATGGGGGACCCTGGGTGCCCCCCCAAACCCAGGAGCCACCAGTTGCTGAGCCGGGGGACTTGCTTCTGGTCCACTTCAGGGTCCATCGCTGAGCATGCTGGGGACCTCCCCACGCTCCTTTGGGATACTCCATCCACCCCAGCATCTTAGCATTCATGAGCCACCTTGTACCTTGAGGTTTGTAGAAAAAACATTTAAAGCTGTGTCTGTGTCCGAATCATTGAATCTTTCTGAATCTCTCCAAATTGATTCAGAGGGTTCCGATTTGATTTAGAGAGATTAAAGGGTTTCCTGATTTGATTTGGATTTGGAGATTCGTCTGCTGAATCAGGCCGAATCTTCGCTGAATCAAATCAGCGACCAAAGCTTTGCACAGCTCAGGTAGTAAGCATACACGTCTACATGAGCACACTTTTATTGTGCAGCAAATTATGCTACTCGCAAGTAAATTTACTACTTGCAAATGCAAGTAGCAAATTTACTTGTGAGTAGTAACTGTGCAGTAATGCACATATAGATGCCAACTGGGACCAAATTTGCTCCCAGTTAGGCTTGCCACTGGGGGGTCAGCCTGAAGGTAGCCCCAGGACTCTGGGGCTGGGAGCCTCTTCTGCCCCAGGGCTGGGCTGGCTCTATGGCAGCCCCAGCCTCAGGCACTTAAAAGCCTGCAGGCAGTTTGACTCCTGGGACACATGCAGGTAGCCTGAGGCCACTTCAGGCCCCTGTGTCCACCCCTGGGCAGGCTGCAGGCCAGCTGCACCAGCCTGCCTGCATCCTGGTGTGGCTGCCTGGGACTGCCAGACCGATGCCATCCAGGTCTGCAGGCTGCTCCAGGCTCCTGCCAGGCCTGTCAACACCTAGGCCTAGCTGCAGACAGCTCCTGGCTTTTCATAGATTGGTAGATTTTCTCAGGATTGATTGGATGGATTTATATCAGGCAGCCCCCAAAACAAGTTGATTACTTGGTTTCTGAAGCCATCCTGTACTTTTAATGCTAGAGGTAATGCTAGGAAATCTGTCTGTTCTTGCTGAGTCTTCTGGTTACTCCTAGACCACTTACCCCATTCTTGGTTCCAGTCTAGTACTGCAGCCCTTCAGAGTTTTCCAATATTTTCTGCATACCCTTTCTAGGTTCTCGTCTTGCCAGCTTAATCCCTTGTTTCTTCTAGTTTTATCATGCTGTCTCCTCCACTCCACTTTCTTGTAATCTCTGTCAACCCCTCTCATTACCAGAGAAGTCACTCATCAGGATCTAGGTCAGTGGTTGCTTGTTTGTTTTAATGCAGGGCCAATTTAGTGACTGATTACTGTCTCTTAATTCTTAGAATTAATCAGTCAAGTCACAGCTTCTATGAGGGGAAGTGCAAAATTCATTTCACTGTTGTCTCTCTACTACTTTACCTTTTCAGTAATTCCAGCATCTTCACTAAACATTACCCCACCCTGACCCAAGTCTCAGTAATGGTTTCCCAGGAATTTGCAGACTTCCAGCTATCATCATGTCTTTCTGTATGAGCTAACTCCATTATCTCACTGTTTCCTGGTCTGAGGCAGTACTTTCAATAGGTCCTACCTTTTGTGAGGCTCACATCTACATTTCTAAAATGCCCCTCACTGTGGTATTTGGGCTCTGGTACATGCTTCAGACCCAAAGTAAATATGTTTATGTTGAAAAGAGGAACAAAGTATATGTTTAGGAAAATAATCCTGCCCCTCTCAAAGCTAAAACACCAGTCTCTCTGAGAAACTCTCTAATTCTTATGCTATTTAATACTCTAAGATTGGCCAGTGTCTGATGGGTTACATGCCAATGTTATTGATTTGGTAAGACACATTCAGCTAACATGTTTTCCCACTGCAGCTGGGCATACTTATAGAAGCAGGCATACTCAAATAAAAGTGGTGCAAATTTGAGCCAGGGCTTTTTGCTTCAGCACACGTGCCCGAACATGCACTTTGGTGTGGTGCAAGTTGTGCCACTTGGGGCAAAATAACCCTGCCCGGCTCCTCCCAGATTTGTAGCCAGGGGGAGCTAGAGCCAGGGGCCAGCATCTGTGCCAGCCCCAGCAGTATAAAAAGCTGCCCTGTCCTGGTTTCATTAGTACAAAAATCCACCCTGGCAAGTAGCTCAGGGCTACTAGCTCTCAGGAGCTTCTGGGGCCTGGCCAATTGGTATATGAGGACACTACCCCTTGTGCCAGCTGGACAGCTGAATCAGCCCTGAGAGTTCCTGCATCCTCTACCCGCTGCAACAGTCTGGCAGTGGGGGCTGCTGCCTGGCTGTGACCTGCTGCCACCTGTGACAGCATGTGGCCCCAAGGCTGTGTGCCTGCGAGACCCGGATGGGGACTGCAGAGCCAGTAGAGGCACCTGCCCCTCTGGGCCAGCTGCCAGTGGGCTGTGGCTGCAGAGTTAGCCTTTGTGCAGCAGTACTGCCATGTGCACCTCTGCCTGGTCATCTGGGCAGCTATCGCCTGGAAGATGTTCCCAGTGTGGTGGCCTGCTTTGAACTGTCAAAGCATGTCCTCCTGGTCCCAACTGGCCAGGAGGTCAGCCTCCTCCAGGTGGGTCCTAGGTGCCAGCTCTGAGCAGGCTCCTCTGCCTGGGTACTGCCACTTGCCTCACTAGCAGGAATTCTGGTGATCTCTATTTGAAAACTAAAAAATCCTGGATAAAAAAGTCTCAAAGTTACTCTGTAAAATACCCTGAAATCCATAGCCAGCGTGTGGTCTGCTAGCTAATGCTGAGTGGTGTCCATGCAAGGCACAGGGGCGGGGGGAATAATCCCTGCTTAGTAGGGAGAAGCCAGGCAGATGCTCTGTGCCTGCAAGTCTGTGCTGAGCAGATGGGAGGAGCCAGCTCTGCTGTGGAGCAGAGAGCCCCGCCCAGCCCAGACAACATACCAGGATGCTGGAGGTGTCTGGTTTACACAAATTCGTGAAGCATTCCATATTTTTTTAAATAAATAAATAAATAAATAAACTACCAAGGGGTCTGGGACACACATTGCACAAACTGGTTTGAGGCAAATCAGTTAAGTCTGATTCAAACAGGTTAATCTCAAACCAGTTTCAGCCATTTTCAAACTGGTTTATGTGCACCGAACATCTGTTATGTTACAGGTTTAAACCAGTTTCTGATCACTTAAACTGATTTATGTTTAATGTCTGTCCCTAGCCATTTATGAGCAGTGACTCATAACTTTCTCTGTTGTCATGGAGGGACTCACTTGGGGTAAACAACAGTAGGGACCTTGTGGTTTTCTAACATTCATATTGGTGGGGGGGCTGCCGAAGCTAAGGATGGATCCAAGGAGTGCTGCGTGAGGGTGAAGATTTCCTGTGAGTATGGTTAGTGAGGGACTAACAATGACGGAGGCTAGGAGCAAGAACTAAAGTTGCAGGGCAGTCAGTGAGAGGGCAGCTTACAAGACAGCATGGGTGGAGCCTTTATGTTTTCTTTAGAGAATATTAGAGATGTGATCAAAGCTGAGTTTATAACAGAAACTTCTTTTCAAGTGTAACTTTGGATTTGTTACTGTGACCCCATGAGACAGTTATGCAACATCAAAATCTGGTTAGGAAATCATCTATCCCAAGGGCTTTTCACTTTAAAAAATGCTTGCCCACAATTAAGCAAACTAACTAAACATAAAGAAACATTAACTATCTGGGCTAAGGTCCTGAGATGCATTTTAAAAACCCAAATTTATCCACAGCTTTCTAATTTATCTTATGCTTTAAGTAGTAGCAGCTTCATATTCACAGTAAATCAGTTACCCTAGTAATGCTATTGCTACTACTATATATTATGGATGTTTAATCTGCCCTTCATCTAATCTTTAATCATGCTGTTTAAAGAGGCTGAAAGATCATAAATAACTCTCTAATACTCCTACATGTTACTATCAAACATTTACAGCATAATGTTCTTGTATGTTTTGAAAAAATGCCCAAAGCAATATGTAAAAGCTCCCTTGAGCTTGTACCCATAATTAATATCGACATTTGTGTTTACATATTACAAATGCCTTGTATAAACTTTCTTTTTATAAGGAGAACAAGCATGTTTAAAATAAATATATCCAATCATTCATACTATTATAACAGCATTTAAAGTAAAAGAGTAACATGCATATGCAAATGAGTATATGCATATGTATTAAAACCAACCTTTTTCCCCTCTAGTAAACTAAAACAAACTATGCCAAAGACATGTATACTGGGATCCTATTACATATTTAAGATAAGATAATTTAAGCCAACCAAAATTAGTAAAAAGATTCCTAACTGACTTTAAAAAAAATTGGATCAAGTGCACTTATAGGATGCTGCTGCTGTGTGAAAGAAAATGGATTAATCTGCTCATCAGTGGTTTTTTATTTAGTTAGTTATATTGTGATAGCTTTACATTTATTTGCTTGTCATAGCCTTTCCAACATCTGTCCTCTTTTCCATTTATGCTTAAGATAAACAACTTGTCCCATGACAACATATATCAAGGCCCCAGGCCAGTAAAGAAGGAAGTGAAGGAAAGGCAAAGATTTATGTGAGTGATATCTTTTATTGGACTAATTGCATGGTTAGGGTGGGCTTCAACAAGCTTTTGAATTAAATGAATTTTTCTTTAGGTCTTCAAAATACCTTAAGACCCACTCTATATTGGACATCTTCGGAAGATCTAAAAAAGAATGAATCTCATGTGAAAGCTTGTCAAAGTCTATCTCAGCTATGCTGTTGGGTGAATAAAAGATACCACCCACAGAAATCTTCATCTCTCACATATTTCCTGGACCACTGCACCCACATCACTTCAACACTACCAAAAATGTAAGTACAAGTTTCATCTATAGACATATGAATATTCCCACTGAACTTACAGGATTATTCACATTTTTTTAAAACTAAGCATCTATATGAATCTAAAAGATAGTGATTTGATGCTATACAAGATATAGCAAAGTTGTGTTAGGTATCTTATTGGTATATCCTTTATATATAATACACACACATATATACAGAGAGAGAGAGAGATCAATATATATAGATCTATATATATATCTTCCACTAAACTGCCAGGTGCTGGCATTTGTGAATTAAAATTAGTTTTCAACATGATGATAAAACATTTGAAATATTCAACCCTTCATACCATCTCATAAAGAATCATAAGCTTTCAGATAAATCTTTGGATTGATACATTCAAACCACCACTGATTTCTTTCAGAGGAGCAGAAATATAAAGCATCATGCAACTTCAAGGAAATTCTTTCTTTTTGCAGATGAAACATCAAAAGATCTTGTGCCTATAACATATCAAGCTGTAGAACTGGTAAATATCTGCTGTCATGAGTAGATATGAAAAAACATAAAAGAACTATCTTTTTTAAAAATATTTAACAGTTGTCATGACAGGAATTGTGCAGTAAATCATCTGTATGCAATAACAAGTATGGAGCAACAGAATAAAAACATTTATCAGATTCTTTGGGAGATCATCTGAGAGTTGTTGAGAACAGCAGGCTATCACCTGTAGCAAAGTTCTCCAGTCCAGATGAAGGCAGCACTATCAACGTTGTTCTATGAACACATGTTTCTGTTAGGGAACACATGCTTCAGCAAAACCTAAAGAGCCTGTATCCATCTTTCAGTTGGGAGCCTTTGATCCTTTATGGATGAACACTCTATATTAAGCATCAAAACTCGCTGGGTGAAATTCTGGCCCTATTGATGTTGATGGTACCAGATTTGCCACCGACTTCAATGGGACCAGGATTACACCCTCTACATTTCCCAGCTAAATGCAGGTACTTGTGTAAAAAAATGAGTGGTCTAGATGAAGAAAAGCTTTAGAAGCTTGAATCTGCTAAAACAGGTGTCAAAATCCCTTGGTCTCCTAGTCTGGATCCAGACAGCATGGTTCCTCATGGGCCAGATCTAGATGCACTTCCTGCAGTGGGATGAGTAATGGTGGCAGCATGCATTGTCACTGGTCAGGGAACCACAGGAATGAATGCATATGTTGCTCATTCTTCCACCACTGACAGATCCCCACCAGGACTGTCTGCAAGCCATATCTTTGACACCCCTTTCTAAGATATTTTATACTTGTCTAACTCCAAAAAAATCACATTAATGTCATGGTGTTATAGGTGAGAAAATAACTCCTCCTTTAATAATACTTTTTTATAGATTGGGGTTAGATAAATTTGCCCCAAGATTTAATTTAAAAAGATTTGCGTTGACTGTAACTTTTTTTTTCAAAGAAGGACTGACCATGATAACCCTCCATTTATGTGTAGAATTAAGGTTCAAGTTTTAGGTGAACCAGATGAGTTATTCTGGTTTCCCTGTTTACATCCACATGCTATTTGCCTCAGCGAAAATTGACAAAACAGAGCATTTATAAGTGAGTGCAATGTAAAATTAAATGACTATGAACAGATTCCTCTAGATTAGTCTCCCATCACAGTAGTGATAAAAAATTAGACTAAACTCAAACCCCCAAAACTCCATCCCCTAGTAGTCCAGGGCCCACACAAATTTTCCTCTCTACAGGTAGGGGCATTCTTTAATATCTACCTGCCCAATACGTAGGGTAATTAGATAATATATACCTGGAAACCTGAGGCTGTGTAAAGGTTTTTTCTGAAAGCCCAGATGTAAGGGTAATTTCATAGCAGGCAAGGACTGAGCTGCTACAGTTCAGGGGTTGGCAATCTTTTTCAAACATTGGCCCCAGCTTGCAACCCAGCCAGTCCAGTGGGCCTCCAGTTCCCCCGGCTGCTTCAGTGACAGTGACAGCAAACTGCAGTGAGGAAGAGCAGCCCCTGAATGGCCTGTAGCAGCTGGCTGGAGAGGCTAGAGGTGACTGGCATAGCATTTGCAAAAGGCAAAACAGATTTAAAAGATGGGGAATTGGTTTGCCATTAGTAAAATGAGACTCAGGGCAGATCTTCTTGGGTTGGATCTGGCCCGGGGGGCCACAGGTTGTCAATCTGTGCTATAGGTGGTGCCTAAAACTTTCTTCCTGTGAGGTGATCTGAGTGTATCCTGCTAACTGAGAAGAACCACCACATTTAAAAACAATGTATGTAACAATATATGTAACACTAATGTTTCCTTTCAGATTATCTACCTTCAAGCAATGGCTTATCACAACAGACTTGACAGATGTTACCATTTTTTCCTAGATGAAAAAATCTATTAATTATAAGAAAAGCAACCTGAAGTGCAGTAACTTCGTAACTGAGAAATTATTTTAAAGTAGAATTCACTAGTATATATCAATATTATGTAGAAGAGTAATAAGGAATTTATCTTTAAATAGTGTCCACAGAACTCTTATCAGAAGCTGAGGAGATATTGATCCTGATTGTGCATCTCTATAACAAAATCTTCTGAGATCAGAGTAATTAAAGTAATGGACAGATTTAAAATACTGTTTTCTGTGACACTTACTGCTATGCTTCCCTCTGGAAATTTTGCTGGCTGGACTTTATACGGCATCTTCTTAACTCCAAAAGACACGTTAGAAGAAAGGGTATAGTGGTCATTTTTTCTCTGAAAATATATTTAAAAAGTGTTAAGGAAAACAGTTACATTTAAAGGGTTAATAAAGAGTACAGCCCTAGTCACCCCACTTTACTGTACTATTGCGCCAAGTGCAAGATTTTGGGGGGAAAGTGCAAGTAGGCAGTCAAAGGGTAATATGTCCCCCAGAAAAAAATGCCTTCCTTATCTCATTAGAGGTTGCCTTGAGCCCTGAAGCTTAATAGCTTGTCTCTTACAAACATGGACAACTAGTGCCTCCCAAGTCTGATGCGGGCACCAGATCACTGATTTTTTGGGGGAGGGGAAAATCCCCCAGTGGCTCATTGCTGAGCCCGGAAACACCAGCAGCAAAACTGGCAAAACAGGAAGTGCATTTCTGCCCGCACTTCCGGGTTCATGGTTGGCATTTCCAGGGGGTGCACAGCCAATCTCATGGGGTGCATGTGCATCTGTGTGCACCCCCTATGCATTACCAATGCTTATAAATCTATATATATCTCACTTCCTGTGATAAAAGAAAGAAAATTAAGGAATAGTATAGAGAGAGTTTACTGGGGGTCTTGTATTCTCATAACAGAAGAAAATTCAATGGGGTGGAAGAAACCAAATTCACAATGATGTTATGAATGTTGAGCTCATTGTTGAGCAAGAGCTTAGTAATATTAGAAATATATATATGTATACACACACATATATATGTCCATGACTGTGTGTGTGTGTGTGTGTGTGTGTGTGTGTGTATTTCTAATATTACTAAGCTCTTGATGAACAATGAATTCAACATTCATAACAACATTTTGAATTTGGTTTCTTCCCACTTCATTCCCACTAGCATCATGACCGAAAAAGACTTAGGGGTCATGACTGACCACAAGATGAATATGAGCCACCAATGGGATGCTGCAGCCAGCAAAGCAAATAAAATCCTGGCTTACATCTACCTATGTATCTCAAGCAAGACCCAAGATGTCATCCTCTGGCTTTACTTGGCTTTGGTGAGGCCACAGCTGCAATACTGCATTCAATTCTGGGCTCCACACTTTAAAAAGGATGTGGAGAAGCTTGAGAGAGTCCAGAGAAGTGCCACACACATGCTCAGAGGGCAAGAGAACAGGCCTTACGAGGAGAGGCTGAGAGGCATGGGACTCTTCAGCCTGGAGAATTGTAGGCTCAGGGGAATTGGTGGCAGCCTATAAGTACATAAGCGGGGTATACCAGGAACTGGGAGAACATCTGTTCACCAGGGCACTTCAAGGGAAGATAAGGTCAAACAGTCACAAACTGCTGGAAGACCATTTTAGACTAGACAAAAGAAAAACATCTTTACCATCGAAGCCTCTGCTCTGGTCTGGAATAGAACCCCCCCCATAAGTGGTGCAAACACCTACTTTGGACACATTCAAGAAGTGTTTGGATGATTATCTTGCTGGGGTCATCTGACCTCAGCTGACTTCCTGCCCTTTGGGCAGGAGGCTGGATGGACCCAATGATCTTGTGAGGTTCCTTCCAGCCCTAACATCTATGAAATCTGTTGAATTTTCTTTTGTTATAAGAATAGAAGACCCCAGTAAGCTTTCTCTATACTATTCCTTAATTTGTTTTCTTTTACCACAGGAAGTATGGCCAAGTGAGCAGAGCACTCTCCTGGGATCCAGGGGAACTAGGTTCTGTTTTCCACACTGCAACTGATTGATTAGCTGAAATTGGGCAGGCCATATCACTCCTTTCTCTGCCTTAGTTTTCCTGTCTATAATATGGGGAAATGCTACTGATTTCCTTTATACATATTTTGTGCTCTACTGATGAAAAGTGAGACAAGAGCTAGGCAGGCGGTTCTATCATGCCTGGGGTGCCCACGTTGTCGATG
>NW_017729004.1:49464086-49467488 GCF_001723915.1 Gavialis gangeticus | reverse complement strand
ATTACGATTATCATTACACCTCATCTCATTAGCCTCTACTCTCAGGAAGATAATCTCTCTTCATAAGAGAAGTTTTTCATATCCCCAAGATACTTGACACCCAACTCCTTTTAATTATGTCAGAGCACTTTGAGAAGAAATGACCAGAATTAATAGAGGTTTACTGCTGAGCATGTAACAAGAGGGGGGCCTCATAACAAAAGCAACCCAATAATTTGGCACCAGTTCCTTGCAAACTGCACTAAGTGGCCAAGGAAAGATCTGGCATGGAGTCTGAATTATGATAGTGACATGAGCCAAGTATAATCGTTCCCTTACCCATAGGCAAAGCTCACGTTCTTTCAAAAAATTCCCAAAACACTCTATGAACTTCCCCTAATCTCCAGGACTACTAATGCAAAATGAGAGAAAGCCATTTCTATTCTTCTCAATTCATATTTTCATTTATTAAAACATTTGAAATAGTTTTTGAAGATAGGGAATATTGTGTTTCTAAGTGATCTCACTTTATAGGTTATGTTTTATAATGCTTCATTATCATGACATTCTGTCCATTCCATGCATATTGGAGCATTGCATTTCATTTTCTTCATCAATTAAAATCATGTTCAATAGTCTTGAAACCTCATTGTTCCCTCTGTATCTACCTCCCAGGATATTCTTTTCTGTTTCTATCCTTCCCTACCACAATCTGGGCTCTGCTTCAATCACGAGACTCAGTTTTTATTGGCTAGCTTTTGTCCTTTCTTTTATATACGTTGATCATTAAACCTTATATAGGAAACTCTAGCATCAACTTTCTTGGTCCTTTTATTTCATATATGTTTCCCCTTTCAGCTTCTTCCTAAGGCCTGGCTTGAGGTACAAAGGACCTCAATGACCTTTTAAATTTATTTTAACCTCACTAAGAAGAATTTACACATACATCTGTTCAGTCACTAAACCTGAATCTTTGCTTCAGAATGGAGACACTCAAAACTCCGTATATTTGCCAGCACACTGAAAGTCTTCCCATCTCTTTTTTAAACAGAGACTTTTCTCTTTGAGTACGTTAGAGAACTTTTTGGTGACATGAATCCAATGCACTTATTGCCTTATGGAATTAATTTGGCTGTGCCATAACTTAGCTCTTTTAAAATGTTGCTGGCAATGGAATGTTTAATATTGCAACACATTCAATCTCTCTAGGCCCTTTTTAGAAACGAGCAACAGTGAGAAAACTGCTTCAAGTGACCACCAAGGGAGAGACAGACAAATCAGCTTCTGAACACAGGTGATCTTCTATTAGATGGACACCTGATTTCAACTCAATTGTTTTTAGATAAATAATAGTTCGGGACAGGAAGCTGCTTGATAGGGATGGTTACTTACATACACTTTATAGTATTTACATTCTGTAAAATGGAGTGGTCAGAGCAGGCATTGTATCCTTAATCTCAGTCACAGGCTCCCCCCTGCCCTTTAGGACTTCTTGCATTCTTATTTCACTGCATGATAATTCTCACAGGAAGTCCTATAAATACTCTGGTATTTCTCACACGTTCTGCTATGATTTTAGCTATTTTCTCTCTCAAATAAACAAAGAGAATTTGTGTTAGGCCAAGTTATGGCACATCCCATTGAGTTCCAAATTCATGTTAAGAAATGCAGAACTCCTTATGCCTGAAAAAATGCCTTATGAATGCCAGAGCTTTCAATGACATAGGCTATGGTCTATGATTTACAAAAAAGTGCTGTAGTGAAGTGGACAAGATGAATTGCTTTATCAAATTAATAGATGTAAGAAGAGAAGACCCGCAATCTGATTGGCTAATGTACAGTGCAGGACATTAGTTCTCTTGAAATGCCCTATATAGAAAATGCATCATCTATAAAAAATAAATCCTTTGCCTACAGTGTATGGTTTATTTCATGTTCAGCTTATATTAGCAAAAGCAACCACAGAGTAGGACACTTCCTGGGGATTAATGTCTGCCTGGGGTTAATAACCTGAGGATGTGCCTAGGATCATCAAATCCTCCCAACCAGTCATTAAGCTTCAGGAAACACTCTGCACCTCAAATAAGAATGTAAAAGACTACAAGAGTCTTCTATGTCATTGTGGAAAAGTTGTTTGTGATAAAAGGTACCAATAGAACGTATGTGGTCATCCTCCACTGGAGACTGGAGCCTTCTCATTGCTCAAACACCTCACAGGTATTGGCAGCTATCTTGCACTAAACCTTGTATACAATTCCTGTGTAGATACTTATTTTTCCCCACCACAGAATCATTTTATGTTACTCCTGCTTAAATATCCTATGTTTATGGAAAGCAGCAAAGCCTGAGGTTTGAAACTCATGCTAAGGGGGTTTGATTATGATTCTAAGAACATGGGGAGGCGGAGGACATGCCCTGCTTGAGTGGAGGTGCCTAACAGTAGGCCTGTGCAAATAGGAAAGTATTCAATTTGGATTTGGATTTGGCTGATTCAGAGGACAGTGATTCAATTTGAAGATTTGGATTACTGTCCTGAATCCAGTTGGCTGAATCAGCTTCAGAAGACTCAGTGATGATTCGGAGAGATTCATAGATTCAGACTGGCTGGGGAGAGGCAGGCACAGCCAGGCAGCTGCAGATTCTCTTGAGGCTCCTCCAGCTGTGCCTGCCTCTCTCCAGGTTGGGGAGAAGCCCCCATGACTGCCCTGCCTGGCCCCATCTGCCGCCTGACCCCAACTTAATCCTGGCACTTTATAAAAAAATAAGCCCCCTACTCACCAGCCGCAGCAGCAGCAATTGGGTCTCTGAGTGCTTGTGGCAGAGCCTCCCCGCCATTCAGCATGGGGCAGTGGGGGACAGAGGGCATTACCCCCCTGCTTGGCACCCATGTGGCAGTTGCCCCATGGCGTGGGTGCAGTGTGGTTTGGCAGGCCACTGTGAGCCACCTGGAGGCTGGGGCTGAGTGCTGCCAGGCTCCGGGTGACTGCTGGAGCAGCCCCAGGTCCCAGACAGCACACGGCGCCATGCCGAGCTGCACTGTACCTGTGCAATGTGACAGCTGCTGCACGGGTGCCAGGTGGGTGGGGGGGTGATCCCCGCTGCCCCCCACTGCCCTGCACTGCATGTGGAGGCTCTGCCATAAGCACCCCAATCACCACTCCTGCAGCTGGTGACTGTGAAGCTTTTAAAAAAGCCCCGCAATTAGCAGCTGCAGCAGTGGTGATTGGGGCCTCTGGGTGCTTGTGGCAGAGTGGGGCTTTTTAAATTTTTTTTTTTTTTTATAAAGTGCTGGAAGGCTGGGTTGGGTGGGGGATGGGACCAAGCAGGGCAGCCATGGGGACTTCTCCCGTGGCTCCTCTGGCTGTGCCTGCCTCTGCCCCTCCTAGTGCTGCTGTGCCCACATCCTGTGCCTCCCCACCCCAT
>NW_017729004.1:49458094-49459086 GCF_001723915.1 Gavialis gangeticus | reverse complement strand
GGTGGGGGATGGGACCAAGCAGGGCAGCCATGGGGACTTCTCCCGTGGCTCCTCTGGCTGTGCCTGCCTCTGCCCCTCCTAGTGCTGCTGTGCCCACATCCTGTGCCTCCCCACCCCATCTCTGAGTAACGCATCCCCTGCCCCGGCTGGGCAGCTTGTTCCAGCCCCAATCCCCCAATTCCAACAGATTTTCCAGCTGGGCTGCCTGTTTAGTCTGGCCAAATCTCTGAATTGGCCAAATCTTTTCTGAATCTTTTCCGGAATCGATTTGGATGCTTTGTATCAATGTGGAGCTTTTACTTGGTCTCCCAAGTCAATTTGGATTTGTAAATTTGGTCCCCAAACTGGGCCGAATCTCCTCCGAATCAAATCAGCGACCAAAGCTTCACACAGCCCTATCTAACAGCCATCAGCAGGCAGAATGGCTCCAGGGAAACTTGCCACTGGAAGTTGCACTACCTGTGAAACACGTACAGCATGCTCTCTCACAGCTCAGTGCTGCAGCTGCTGGTTAGTACTTGCTGGCTGGGAAGATTTAGACTACAAACAGACACTGTCAAACGAAGCAGACCAGCTGTGTCAGGATATGTCCTGGTACAGTTGATCTAATTCACTGCGTGAAATTCACATTGCCTGTTATCCTGTCCCTTGCCTTTTGTCCCGTCCCCTTCTTCTACAGATATGCCCCAGTAATATTTGGAACATGTCTCTGGAATTGGGAAAAGCCAGAGAGATGCTTCTTAGGCTTGTGGGTCCAAATCCTGCACTGGGGTTGCTGGTACAAAAGACCAAATCCTGAAAGCACCTGCCTGGAGCAGCTGGAGAATGCAGGCAGCTCTGGGCTGCCTGTGTTCTCCTGCCATAAACCGAATAGTTGTTTGCCACAAACTAAATAGATGTCTGCTAGGGCTGTGTGAAGCTTTGAGTGCTGATTTGACTCTGAGGAAATTCGACCTGATTCAGTGGCCAAATCTCTGAATCCAAATTGAATC
>NW_017729004.1:49454178-49458083 GCF_001723915.1 Gavialis gangeticus | reverse complement strand
GAAAAGCCCCAGGACTCTCTGCTCCTGCAGTGGCCTTGGGGCTTCAGGGGCTCTTGCACAGCCTGCCATTTGGTGCGGTGCAGCGGGGGGCAGTGGGAATCATGCCCTGCCGGCAGGAGTGGTGAGTCTGGGGTTTTTTGGGGTTTTTCTTTTCTTAAAGGGCCAGAGCTGGCTTGGGCAGGGCACTTGTGGGAGGGCTGGGGGAGCAGGGGAGGGATCAGAGGACTCGTGCAGACCCCCCCATGCAGCGTGGGGCAGTCGGGATTGGCCCCTGCCTGGCAGCACCTGGTGATCCGGGGCTTTTTTTTTTTTTTTTTAATAAGTACCAGGAGCCGGGGCAGGCGGGGGCAGCCATTGCCAGGCTGGGAGAGTAGGCGGGTGACGGGCCTGGCCTGGCTGCAGCTGAATCTCTGAATCAGATTTGGCCGAATCGAATCGGGACAGTGATTCAAATCTCCAAATTGAATCACTGTCCCCCAAATCGGCTGAATCTGAGTCCAAACTGAATACTAGTTGCTTTGCACAGGCCTAATGTCTGCCATAATGAAGTGGTACAAATTATTTCTAGCTTTTGTCAGGACCACAGTTGTGGCATGACAAAGGGTATGGACATTTATTTACTTTCACTTTTTGCCTCTGTAGGATTTGGTTATGGCAGCACAAAGACAGGCAAGGTGATGTCTGTTTCTGACCTTGGAGTTCATGGTCATGCCCTACCTTACTCAAACACGCCCTTGCTGGTGTATTTATAGCTGCTGTACCCTCCTCTGTTGCATACAATTACATCTAGTAATTAGAATAGTGAAGTACATTTTTTGCTTTGTTTAACAATTGTGAAACACGTTCCAATACACATTTAGTGTGCTGTTTTTCTACCTGCTCTTGAGGCACACAGTGGTAACCTGTAAAGTGCAGGAGGCTCTTCAAGGATTTGAAATGTGTACTCTGCAGGTAAGCCAGAGATTGTAGGTGGCTAATTAGGTCCCAAAGGTGGGCAAGAGCACAGATTTGAAGTCTTACAGGAGCATTCTAGAGGAATAATCCATTCCAGGGCACTTTAGTCTGACAGCAGAGAGCAGTGTGGAAGGACAAACAGTAAATCTGAACTGCAAGGGGCACTGCTGAAGGTAGAAAGAAACAAAAGCCTTTTATGTTAATTGTACAGCCCAGTTGAATCTTGTATATCAGTGTTTCTCTTTGGCCTAAATAAATGCTCCCCTTTTTGCTCCAGCATTGTTGGAGCTCCACTTCAAAATGCCACAGCTCATTGGCTACCTTGAATGAACGTTTGCTATTTGTGAGATTATTTTTCCCTTTCAGATAGCAAATAGGGAAACCTTTCTATGTGGAAGGTATAAAATTCCCTTGTGCTGAAACAGAGCTCTCCCCACTGTCATTTTTTCTGACCGTGCTATTGTTATATTATTCTTGCTTCATTAAAACTTATTCCATATCATTTCTACCAGAGTCTGGCACAGAGAGATGAGTATAAGCAATGGACCATTTAAATATGTGGTTTAGGAATTCATTAACTTGCTCTGCTTGACCCACTCCATCTAGGAAGTGAATAACAGCTAAAAAATAGAGTTACCCTAAATAATAATAGACACTAAGGATTATATAACAATTTACTCTGATATTACATTTTTAAAATGGTATATTTATGATGGCCAGGAGATCAATAAGTACATAGTTTATTTATTACAGGCAGGTTGTCCTGCAGACATAGCTAGGACAATCACCCAATTGGATGCAATTCCACTGACAAACAACACACCCATTCACTTCCACCCACTGATCTCTTGTGTTTGACATTGTGTGGATTTTGTGTTCATTTAAAGGGAATTTATTAAACTGCAATACAAAGACTGCAGTATTGCCAGTGGGTTCATACAATTTAAAAAACACATGGTAAGGGTTATTGAGTTATTTTATGTAGTTGTGTCTTAGGATTTAGTACACATAACAACACTCCCAAGCTGTATTCCTGGTGCCACTTTCACAGTATATAAAATAAAACAAAATGAAAGCCAACAACAAACTGTTACAAGAGCCAGGCCCCAGAGCTAGTCATGATGCCCTCTGGTGACCATGCAGCTCCTGCCCCATCCCGGCTGTCTGGGAACCCTCCACTTCTTCTTTCCTGCCACGCTTTGATACACATATTTAACTTGGCAAAGGGAGGCTGACCAGCGGTCCCAAAGCAAGTCCTCACACCCTAATAGAGTGTGCTTGAACATGCTAATTGCCTAAAGGGCTCATTTTGTGGCCTCTAACCTCCCCTGTGGCCACACCCCTCTCTCACAGGTGTTGCCAGTCAATCAAGCTCCTTTGTTGGGGCCTCAGCCTTCTCCAGCTCTGCCCCTTTTCTCTCATCTAGCCCAGGTCCACTGTGCTGCACCTCGCTTCTAGGCTCCGGCCCTTATCTCACCTATGCTGGCACTGGGCTCCTGGCCCTATCTCTGCCCTGCTCAAGCACTGGACCTCCTGGCCTCTTCTCTGCCTGGCTCTGGGCACTGCTGGGACCTTCTTCACCCCGATAGTCTCAGCCCAAACCCCCAATATAAAACTTAGATGAAAACATAAGCACACTGGCTATAACTGAAATCCTTGGCCTACTGGCTATGGACTCAAACTTCCCCCCTACCCTGGGCATATGCTTCTACAAGTCTTCCGCGCCTTGCTCACACCTCATGGGCAGCTCAGGGCACTCTCCTACAGCCTTCCTGACACGGAGCTCTTTCCTTTACAGCTTCCAGGGCCAGACTGCTAGCCCAGGCTCAGGCCCTGAGCTTATATGCTCCCTAAGCCCCGCTTTCTTCTACTCGGGTGACTCCACCTCCACACACAGGTGTATGTATTCTGAGCTTAAAGACCTGCCTGCCTTCCCTTGCTTCTGCTTAGATACTATTTGCAGCCCTTTGCCCCTGAGCAGCCTGGCTGTTTGCCCCCCTGTGCCTCTTACTACTGGTATCTAGCTACAAGTCTGCTAGCAGTTAGCTTGCTCTTTAGCTGCTAGCCCTCCCTGAGCCAGCTCACTCTGTTATAGTTTCCTCTTAAGTACCAGCAAGCTTTCTGGCTTTCTGTTACACAACCCGACTACAAGCCTCTATCCCTAACACATCTGAGGAGCTGAGAGTTTCACCTCCATTCCCAGTGGACAGTCAAACTTGAGTCCAATGTTTTCAGCCATAACATTTATTATTTTGCTTATTTTGTTTTCAAAATAACAAATAATTCTTATGGTTAAAGAAAGAAAAGCAAATTCACTTTACAAGTCACTTTTGTGTTATTATGGTATTGCTGCTGGGGCAACCCAACAAATTTATGGGTTTTAGTAATTAATCTAAAACAAAATCAGCTATTTAAATGCCATAATGTTTTTTATGGAATCAGTAGTGTTCATGTCTTTTTTGCATGAAAAGATGTGTAGTCCAGTCTTCTCTGCCAATTCATTCTTAAGAAACCTAGCTGGGCTGTGGGGTTATGTTCGGGATACACCAGACAGCCCATGACAATACACAGGCAGGTCCATGGTCAGGCATCTAAGGCTAAATGCAGACTTTTGGGTGGGTTAGGCAGAAGTTACATTGTGTGAAAAATGGCTACCCAATCTAAGGTGACTTGGGCTGGGGGGAAAGGGTGGCAAGCAGTATTCACAGGAATGACTGGCAGATGGGGGGGACAGTTGGGATCCACAGGGGGGTAAAGGGTCAGGCAGGATCCATGGAGGGATTGGGGGAGCAGTTGGCATCCATGGTAGTGATCAGCAGGGATCCTGGCTTTCATTGTGTAAAAATTGCAAATTCTCTGATTTAAAAAATATATTCAAATTATCTGATTAAAAACCACAAATCTGCGTTTTTCTGCAATTAAAATGAAATGCCACTATATATAGGTATCAG
>NW_017729004.1:49446560-49449178 GCF_001723915.1 Gavialis gangeticus | reverse complement strand
TCAGCAGGGATCCTGGCTTTCATTGTGTAAAAATTGCAAATTCTCTGATTTAAAAAATATATTCAAATTATCTGATTAAAAACCACAAATCTGCGTTTTTCTGCAATTAAAATGAAATGCCACTATATATAGGTATCAGTCAGTTGAACAATGTTTTATTGATATATTTACAATTTTAAAGCAATTTGGAAGCCTACCAGTGCCTCAATCACTATAACAAAATAAATTTTAAATACCTATAAATTTTGGCATCTGATTTGGGGGTTTTTATCATGGAAAAATCAGAGCTCCCCCTGTGCCCTTCATTCACCAGGACACAGGTCCAGCTGCAGCTGTCACCCCCCAAGTGCTTTGTGGCACTGAGCAGTCCTGATATGCCATTGCCCCTCACTCCCAAGCCACAGCCCTCTGCCCCCCACAGCCGTGCTGGAGGGGCCCCCCAGCTGCCAGGGCTATGGGACCAAGGACCCAGGTCTGCATCCCCCTGACCCCCCAGCAGCACCCATGCCCCAGCTGCTGCTCGTGGGAGGTGGTGGCTGCTTTGGCCCAAGTGGAGTGCAGAGCCTGGCTCCCCCTCAGCCCGCAAGCAGCACCAGCTGGAGTGGAGCCTGTGGGGTGGGGGGGTGAGGGAGGGGGAGGCAGATGTGGGCTGCATGCTGCAGGCTCAGGGCTCCCTGCCCTTCTGCCCTCCTTCCTGGGGGTCTCCACAGCCCAGCAGGTGGGATCTGGAGCAGCAGGGCAGAGCGAGGCCAGGAGGCTCAATGCCCCCTCCCCTCCACACCCCCAATGCTCCATTCCACTCCCTGCAGCTCAGCTGGGCCTCAAGCCCCAGCTGAGTAATACAGCAAGACTGACATCTTTTGTAGCTACTGAAATCCATTGCTGCCAAATCCAAGTATGGGAAGGCTAGGGAGGGGACAACAAACACACAAGAAAACATTAACCCAACACTTCTATGGGGTCCTGTACCCTGTCAGGTGTTTGACTTTCCTCACCAGCCACTTCCAAACTTATGTGCTTGTGGGTAAATTTAACCATTCTTGGGCATTTTCCAAATAGAGTTAAACAACAGGCAAGAATGAGCTACAGTCTACTCCCCACAGTGCTGGTGAACAACAAGAGAAAGAACTTGGAGTCTAGACAGATGTCACAAATCAGGCACATGGCACCAATTCACACCTTAGGAATGCATTTTTAAAGCAGATGTTTTCACTGCCCAACTCTCAGGTACTATATTAACATTTACCAATCAAAGTTCAAAGAACATTGGGAAAGATCCCTATAGATTTCCTTCTGAACGTTTGGAAATGCCTTGATTAGACAAATTGTATATTCCTTGTGGAACACAATGTAATATAACCATGCAAAGTTATTCTGTCTTAGCGTGAATCAGACATCCAATGACTTGCCAGTTCAGCAAGTTGAAATGCAAAAGTTAACTTATGCAGGGGTTCATATTTATATCCATGCTTTGAAGTAAAGCCAAAAAAATGGCTCTGCTGCTTTTTGGCTTTTGTTCAACATTTTTCACTATCTGTTCACTAGTTAGGAGACTGGAGGCTGCTTTGTTTACTGAAATACGTCTAAGCATGACACTTCATAGAAGTGCAATTTGTGACAGAAGTTTAGTTTTTAAGGTGACAGACAACAACTGTCATGAGGCAAAAGGGTCAGTTATTATCAGTTATACCAAATAGAAGAAGAGAAACCATATCACTGAAGTTCAATATACAATCTGACCCATACATCCTTTTAAAAGGAAATGTGCATTCTTTAGCCCTAGCATTAATCATTTTGTATCAAATTTTCATCAGGGTTGCAGTGAGAAGAGAAAAATAATAGAGCACATTCAGCTGTCACAGTGAATAAATAGAAGCTTTATGCATTAGTGACAACAAGCAATCCTTTCTGCTGATCTATGTACCTTCATTTTCATTACAGCACTGTGCAGAATTGTTGTGTGTTAACACCATTGGTTCTATTGACTGTGCTACTTGTACACAATATTAAATATAATGAGTTACATGTACAAAAAAAATGAGATAATGTTAACACATACAAGTCCTTCATTTACACCACACTACACACGTGGTGTAAATGAAGGCGATCAGGATGAAGAATGGTGCTTGCTTACCAATACAGAATTCTAACTGCAGACTTCAGCCTTTGTGCTGCTCCCTCCCCTTCCCCCAAGAAATAGCCCAGATACCGGACTGGTTTCCTCTGCTACAATTTAATCCTAAACATTCACTGGAGGCTAGTCCTTAGATTTCGACCTAGCTCATTTGTTCCAGGCTATAATTTGGGATGTATTTTTTCCTTACTTCTAGGAGAAACTTGGAAATTAGAAATTTTACAAGCTTTTTGGGAGCACATGATGTCCTTTTTAGGAAATTAACAATGGTCTGTAGGCTTTTAGGGCTATGCATGTATAGCTGTTAATTTTAAAAGGGGCTCTGGAAAAGGGAACTGTTTTGAGGTGGGTGGGAAGAAGGCAGCCAGACTCCTTTACACTATTTCCTTTCTACTTCCCTTATAGATAAGGGTGGCTGTAAAGAGAGGGTTATCTTCTTACAGCTTCTGGGACATGAAGTTCAGAACTGGATGTAACAACTTTC
>NW_017729004.1:49435851-49441560 GCF_001723915.1 Gavialis gangeticus | reverse complement strand
TGTGCCCCCTGCCCAGCCATCTGGGCAGCTATCGCCCAGAAGATGTTCTGGGTGTGGTGGCCTGCTTCGAACTGTCAAAGCATTTCCTTTCTACTTCCCTTATAGATAAGGGTGGCTGTAAAGAGAGGGTTATCTTCTTACAGCTTCTGGGACATGAAGTTCAGAACTGGATGTAACAACTTTCTCATGACTTTGTTTATTTCTATTAGAAAAGGCTCCTGATCTCTTAAGAGGACCTTTGAGCATTTAAGTTTATATATTTAGTTACCTTTTGGAAGATGGGATGGAGGTGTAAGTAGTTCATAAATCATCACAGATCATACAAAGGTAGTGAAGGAATGAAGGAGTTAGTTTGTCGGCCTGGCAGAGCCATTCACAGCAGCAGTCCCTGCATTCGGGGAAACCTTGGGAAGGTTTGCTCTGTTCCCCTTCCAAAGGGCAACCCAGGTCTGTGAGATACTTGAACCTGACATGAACATCCAAGCTTAAAATTGCATTTATTGAATATGCTTATGACAATTAATTCATAGTTTTACTTTATGTTCAAAATATGTTCTGTACTTGCCAACATGGCAGCAGTCTTATTTTCACCAATTGCTCAAGCCCTTTTATTTTTGGCCACATTCGGGTAAGTACAACAAGGTCTATGGCTCCACTTCTTCCCCAGTAGCTGTCAGAAGATCTCAAGCAATGCACAGGAGTACAAAGGGGGAAGAAATTATCTGCTGTCTTGTAATGCCTGGCAGATGCATTTTGGCCTACAGGGCAAAGATCACCTGGACTAGCCTCTACTTAGAATTCGTGTCTCAGTAGGGCAATGTGGTTTTATATTGTACCTTATAGTGAGGGTAATGCACTTTCTTTTCCATTAATACTGGAAGGTATTCTATCTAAAAGATAGCTGTTCCTTTTCCAGAGGTAACTTGCATCAGCAAATTATGTACTTTCTTTTCAATTTTCATAGATTCTAAGGCCAGTAGGAACCATTAGATCGCCTCACATAAACATCTGTATAAAACAAGCCACAGAATTTCATTTTGAGCCCAGTATTTTTTTGTCTGACTGAAGCCTATCTTTCAGGGAGGCATTCATCCTTGGCTCAGAGGTATGAAGGTGCTATCACCTTTCTTGGTAGTTTGTTCCAATGGTTAGTCACCTGTTTTGGTAACATATTATACCTTATTTCTATTTGAATTAATTTAGCTTTAACTTCCAACAACTGGCCCTTACTACCCTCAGGGCTAGATTCACAAAGGTATTTAGATGCTTAACTTCTACTGAAAAAGGAGTTAACTACCTAGTATTTTCAAACAGGGGTCAAAGTAATTTGTTTTGGTTTTGTTTACAAGACCAAGATTTCACCCTTAAGGAAATGGATAAATTTCATTCACAGAGTTAAAAATCCCAAACCTTGGTTGGTCAGATATGAGGTTCTCTGGCTAACTTTTAGTTTGCTCATGGATAAAGGAGAGGAAAATTCTATTGCAGTTTGGCACTGAGTGCTCAGATGTCACAGCAATGGATTCAAAATAAAAACAGTATCTAGGACCTACCTACCTGCCTTTCAACCTAAAAGTTACATACGGGTAAACTGGGTTAGCCATGATGAGGCTAAACTGCAACCACTGCCCAAAATCAAATAAAATCCTTTTTGAGTAGCATTTCCATTATATCTATCTTGTTATAGCTCTGCAATTCCAGGAACTGGACAGAAATAGAAATGTTAGTATGTAAGAAAAACTGCCTTTGTGGTATTTCCTGTGTAACATGAGCTAGAAACACCATAAATCTTAGAATTTATGGTGACTTTTGATAACTACATCTCCAGTGCAGATTTCCAGATTCAGGGAGTTAAGATAAGAGAAGCATCCAGATTTTGGGGTTTATATCTGAACCAAAGCTTTCACATTTTCTTTTTGTTCACTAATAAATTCATCAAACAGATATACATTTATAGTCTTTGGTTCTTCCATAATAACACAGTTGTTCATTTCTGCAAAATATGAAGTTATTTCCAGGTACTTTATCTGAATTAAGGGAAGTAGGAAGTGGAGGTAAGAAACTGATTAGGATCCCAAATCACTGAGAGAAGGAGAGTATACTCACAGGTCACAGACTTCACTTAAAACCAGGATATAAAATAAGATCATTTGGGTGCTTGTACATATTTGGGTTTTAGTCCTCAGGGTTTTATTCTATGCCTCCTAAATTGAAACAGAGGGGTTTAATTGAAACCTACAATTTCAATTTTTCTGTCACATTATGGTGAAGGGCCTGTTCCCTTTTTTTTTTTTTTTGGTCAGAGCTGGAGCCTGCCCACAGCCAGGGGGTGAACTGCTGGCAGGCTGAGGGGCCCCTGAGCTGCGGAGGGCCCTGGTCCTTCCTTCTGATACCTGGGGCCGCCTGGGTGGGCTGCTAGTGGGCCAGGTGCTGCCCTAGCTTGGAGGCAGCACCTGGCCCAATCCAACTGTTCCCCAAGCCCACCCAGGGAGCAGTGGCCAGCAGGCTTCCAGCGGGTGGGCTTGGGGAGGAGTTGGATCGGGCTGAGCACTGCCTCTGAGCTGGGGCAGCACCTGGCCCACTAGCAGCCTGCCTGGGTGGCCCCAGGGGGTGCCACCCCCACGTAGGGAAGGACTGGGGCCCCCTGCAGCTCAGGAGCCATGTGGTCTGCCAGCAGCTCCCCCCACCAGCTGCGGGAGAGGCAGGCAGGCTACGCTGGAAAAAAAAAGGATCAGGCCTCTCACTGCTTCTGCCTTCAGCAGGCACTTGCTTTAGCTCCAAGAAAAATCACTGTAAGTATTGCTGTAAGGGCAAGTGTCTAAATTTTTAGGTTTCTCTTTCAATCTCAGATTTTAAATATAGGGTTTTTTCAGTTTTGAGATTTTTGTTGTCCAAAGATAAAGTTAATTTTTTTTTTTTTTATGTTTATGTGTAATTCTAAAACAGCAGGAGAGGAAAACATCTGAAGAACATACTGAAAAATGCCTGCAACTCTACACATAAACTAACTGGCAGTTAGCGATGGGAAAAATGTATTGTTTGTACTGCTGTTGAGAAATGCTGCTCTTCCTTCCTGGCCGATGCACAAGATCAGTTTGCATGGACTGTTCTGACACTTAGCTTTCCCACCACATCTGCATCCCATGCACAAGCAAGGATTTTGCTTGGGAGACAGCTCCCTCTGAACATCAACCATGATAAAAAGAATTGGGAGAGGCAGAGAGGAGACACGACTTCCCTTGACCTTTGACTCCTTGCTTGTGACAGTTGCAGAGAAGGAAATATTTCACCATCCCAGTGGTTGATGCAGTGTGTGTATACTTCCTTTGACTAGGGAGTTGGGGGGAGCTAAAGGAGGGGAATTACAAATTGAAGTGTAAGCTGTCTTACAGCTCTGCACTGATCTCTACAGTCAAAGTTATGGCTAAATGTAACAATTCAGGCCTATATAAACGTGTATTGCATTGGTCTGATGTCTTTGCCATAAGTGTATAAACAGGAGGAAAAATCAAATCATTATAAATTGTGTACAGAAGGTAGGACATCGGCTATATGGTTGTGAGTTACAAACATAGCCAGAAAAATGGAGAAACATACCCTCACAGAGCATGTTAGTGAGATCTTCAAACTAGTTTTAAAATAAAACTAGTTTGAAGTAGCACAAGTAGCACAAGTTGATGGACAGAATATTCATTTAGGAAGACCAAGTCAGGTTATGAAAATTATACTAGGAAAAGGCAAAGT
The DNA here is from genome assembly GCF_001723915.1 of Gavialis gangeticus. NCBI lineage: Eukaryota > Metazoa > Chordata > Crocodylia > Gavialidae > Gavialis > Gavialis gangeticus. The sequence goes on along the minus strand of NW_017729004.1, from coordinate 49,437,816 downwards.
AAGGTGGGATTTAAGACCCTCTTAGAACATTCAGTGAAGACTGAGAAAGTGAAACTGAAATGGACGCTGAAGCGGAGGTAAAAATGAGCAGGATGCGTATAACTTCAGCCTGAAGTAAAAAGATTATATACAAAAATAACTGGATAGACAAGGAAAGAGTTTAACATTTATATTACCTGTAGGAAAGTTTGGGCCCACAACCGAGACCTGATTTTTAGTGCTGCACTTGTTCCTCTGTCTAATTGTCCCACTATACAGGTGATTATTAAACACTTCACATTTGTACAGTTCTGTACACAAAACAAAACAAGACAAAAATAAGATTTTGTAAAAGGGCTAGTATCAGAATTCATGCATTAAACATTCCAAATTAGTAAAATGATCAACTGTTGCATAAAGTTTTAAATATCACACACTTTAAATAAAGACCGATAATTGAATCTAATACAAATATATGAGATACCTGAAGTGTCTTTGTAAGAACTGAAAAACCATACAAGGGAAACTTGTAAGCTGCCTGTGATAGTTATCTACATATATTAACGAGGGCAAAGACATTCAGCCATCTGGTCTGAAGAAATCTTAGAAGCCTGGATGCTTATTATTGTTTACAGGGTTGTTCACATAACCATCTGCCATCCAGCCAATGTTTCCCTTCTCTGAGGCCAAGCTCCATAGCTCCATTTTTGCAGATTCCTCTCTACCAATCCTAATTTTCCTATCAACATATTGTAGCAGCCAGAACATACCAGTAGTTGCCTGCACTGAATTTTATTCTTTATGCAGTGCTTCTGCTAAGCATTGATCCTGACTGGAGAATAGGCCCATAGGAAGAGAGGAGATCACAAAGACAGGAAACTAAAGACTGGTGGTCTTTTGGAGGTGGGGCACAGAATGTAACTGAGTTATTTAACTGCATGGATATAAACCCAAAAAGCATGGTCTTAGTTAAAAGAAAAGGCTGAGATTTCAACTGGTCTGTTTTCTCCACAATCCGTTACTCAAAGTGATAATGCAAAGCTGTTCTGATTGTTTTAGGCAAAGATATGACCATTGTAGACAGCATTTCTTTGGTATGATACTTAGTATGATTCCTGTAAGAACATCCTCTTTCAATAATCATGCTGAAGGAAATTATTGATGAATAAAAGTGGGTGGCTACCTTTATTAACTGGATGATAATATATTATATTACACCAGAATATATTCCACAGAGTCCTGTATAGTTATTGTGCTGCAATAATATCTGCCACAAATCTCTAACTTGTTAAATAAAAAATAGAGGGTGTAGGCTTCCTCACTACTTTCCATGTCCTCAAAGGTCTTAATGCTATGAACTTTGTTTAAAGTAAATATTTCAGACAAACTGTTTATTTAACTTTTTGTACTACAAAATTCTCCAACCAGATTACAATTCTTGTAGGAAGCAAGACGGCTGTTTTCTTTTCTAACTCATAATCATACTGGAGAAAACAAATATTAACAAAATAAGTTATTAGGATGCAACCATCCTGCTTTTGGCTGACATATGAAGGCATGAGTAGACACTTCAATTTTTCTTAATAGTTCATATAGTCCTTCAGTTTTCACTACACTGAAACCCTTGACCTGAAAAAGAATAAATCAGATGTATAACAAACAACACAAACGGGACAGAAAAATGACCCATCAGAAAATGGATTTTAAGTTTTTTAGACAAAAATTAAAATCCCTTTTCTAATCAAGATTTTGGGTTTCTTTAACTAAAAAATGAAAATGTTAAGTTTTGTTCAACAAATTTTCACTTTTGTGATGAAAAGCTTAAATTTTATGTGAAACGGACAATATTTGTATCATAGGCGACTGGTGCCTCTTGAGTGCCTGATGCCAGTCAGCTACCCAGGGGGCTCGATTGTGCTGAACGGGGGGGGGGGGGGGGGGGCGCGGGAGAAAATACCTCGCCCAAAAAAAACACGGTGCCCCCTT
>NW_017729004.1:49432744-49435754 GCF_001723915.1 Gavialis gangeticus | reverse complement strand
GGGGGGGGGGGGGGGGGGGGGGGGGGAGTCGCTGGCAGCAGATCTCAGTCACCAAAAAGCAGCTGTGCCCCTTATGGAAGTCTAACAACTACTTCCAGAAACAGCATGGCCACTTTTGCTGGCAGCCCTGCTCCCCAGCTGGTGCTCGCACCAGCTTTCCCGCCTGCCCCCCGCCCATTGCCTAAACAAGGAGCATGGCCTGACAGGGGGTGCACCAGCGCTCTCAGGGGATGCATGTGCACCCCGTGCACGTGCTATGTGTCGCCACTGATTTGTATCATGTCAAAGCCCAGTTTGTTGTCAAAAGCTATAATGATGGAAAAAAATTTTGACCAATAATAAACATAGAGGTGACATGAAATTATGAAAGAAGATCACTATCAATGAACAAAACAATATACTGGCTGACTTTTCTACACCCATTTTACCTAAATATTGTACCATCCCCCTTCATACCTCATGCGTGCTTGTTGCAAGGTTTTTAAAACCACCCTTTGATGGAGGTTGTTTAGGCCACTGTCAGATAGACTAGGTTGTCTGATCCAGTATGGCAATGTTATGTTCATATGTACTCAGCCAAATACTCTCTGGCTAGATCCAGCTGCTCAAAACCCTCTGGTTCTTATTAAGTAACAACAGGCAGATACTGTACATACCTATGAATTTGGTTACTCATTCAGTTATTGCAGTTATTTCTACACTGGCAACATAAGAGACTAATTAGTGAGAAAGATAGCTGATGCTTACGGTATTATTGAAAATCAGAGCAACAGTTTTATGGTGCTAAATTGTATGTCTTCCAAAACCTAGGGTCTTTCCCCTGTCTTGCTGGAATAAAATTCTTTCTAATATATGAGGTCAATGAAAGAATTAGGTAGGACTCAAGAACCACAACTGTTTGAAAAGTGTTAATCTGTGAGGCTATTTTTAATTAAATTATGTTATTTATTACTTTCAAATACTGGATTTTTTTTCCATTTTGAAAACAGTAACACATTATTTTCAGAAATACTGTAAATATATGTATTCTACTACTATACAAAACATTGACTTGAGTTAGTTCTTTCCTGATAAGTTCTGGCAATACTAAACCTTAACTCAAGCACGTGCTGACACTGAATAACTTAAGATGCTGGACAGCATGAAAGAAACTTTGTCTTAGGGTCCATAAAAATAAATGGAAATGATGGACATTACAAGAATCCCAGCTGTTGACCTCAGGGTCACTGATTTAGAAATACAACCTCCAGGCAAGAGGAACTGGTAATTATGATGCTTGAAGACTCTGAGATGAGGGAAATGTAGGAAAAAACAGACCAAAGACATATTATAGTTTAAATGTTCATGTTCCAGAAGACATTGAGACTGGAAATATTCAGAAATTTTCTACTAGACTAGCTGAGACATCTTTGCTGTTGCCAATGTTTTAGACCCCTGGAATTTTTTATCCAATAGCCCATGAAGGCTCAAAAAACCTGATTAATTATACCAGCAACATTTTTCCTTGCTTGTTATACTTCAAGGAAAAATATACTTAGCATTCCTAGAAACCTGGACATGTATCAAGTATTTAGTGAAATAAGCAAACATACTTGGCAGTACTTGTGGGTACAGCAGTTATTTTTAGCACATACTATTTAAGAGTGAGCTACTTTAGAGTTAAAGTCTCCTGTCACTTGAAACAATACAAGGTTAAAAGCCTGTGAAAATCATACGACCAAGCCAATGGTCACACTTGTGTATAGAGTCCCAGCATTAGACATTTCAATTATCTCACCAGTATTTTTGAAGAGCTCTTCCTTTGAGGTTCCACTACTTTAATATCTCTCCTCCTGATATAATGAGGAATAGTGGAGTTGCGCAGAAAAGCAGTGAGTTCAGGGGTGTCTTCTTGAACAGCAAACTACAAAGAGAAAGAAGGTGAATTGTAATGATGCACCATACAATGACTCTAGCAGATATGTTTTCTTCTCAAGGGTTCTGAACTTTAGAATGACTTTGTTTTTCCAATTTAACAGCACAGCCATGAAAACAGATACTGTTTTCTTCAACCAGCAGAATGATTAGTAACAGCACAGCAGGATGCTGTCCAGTGATAGAAATTGCACTACATAATATTTTTTTTCACTTTTCATTCTTTACTGGAGTGAATGCCATTACTGAACTATTTTCCCCTTTTTGTTAGACTCCTGGGGCCAGACTCTGATCTGTGTTATAATGCAAATTAAAGTAATTCCATTGAAATCTGGTCATCAGATGAGATCAGAATCTTGCCCTTGGGTTTAATGATTTTACCAGTACCAAATCTGCGTTCTGTTATCATCACTTCTGTTGATTTCTAAAGAATTAATTTCTGCAACAAAAATCCTCCAACATACTCAAATTCTAACTTCTAAAAACTGTATAGGAATATTTGTAAATAAAGAATTAGAGAGAGAAAAATCTCAGAACCTAAGCCTGTTTTTATTGCTGGTGGGCTTGTCTTTAGATTATACAGAAGACATTCCTAGCTTCTTCCTTTTCCTTTCCTTAGGGAATTGAAGTGTATAGGATCCTAATTTCTAAGGAAGGAAAGATAAATTATTCTCTAAATTAGCACATTCTTCTCACATCAACCTACATGAAATATACGAGGAACTTGTGATATGATCTCAACAGGAATTCACCTAAATAAGCCCAATACAATTTATCAAGTTCTCAGATTAAAAAACAAACCACACAACTTTATCCTATTAGTTCCTTTAAACTAAAGGCATAGCACTAGAATGTATATTTAAACAAATCCCCTAATATAAATAGTTTCATAGTTTCTAGGGTTGGAAGGGACCTGAGCAGATCATCTAGTCCGACCCCCTGCCATGGCAGGAAAGAGTACTGGGGTCAAACGACCCCGGCAAGGTGTTCATCTAGCCTCCTCTTAAAAACCCCCAGGGTAGGAGCCTGCACCACCTCCCTTGGAAGTTGGTTCCAGACCCTAGCCACCCTGACCGTGAAGTAGCGCCTCCTGATG
>NW_017729004.1:49430289-49432465 GCF_001723915.1 Gavialis gangeticus | reverse complement strand
ACGCAGTACTCCAGCTGCGGCCTGACCAGTGCCGCATAGAGGGGGAGGATCACCTCTTTGGACCTGGTCGAGATGCATCTGTGGATGCACGACAAGGTACGGTTGGCCTTCCTAACTGCCTCCCCACACTGCCGGCCCATGTTCATCTTGGAGTCAATGATGACTCCGAGATCCTTTTCCGCCTCCGTGCTGACAAGAGGGGAGTTCCCTAACCTGTAGGTATGGTGCCAGTTGTTCGTGTTTGTGACTGTCAGAAAAATTTTGTGTCTGTCTTGGGTGTGCTTCCAGATCTGTGCAGGGCAGGGCAGGGTGGGCTGGGGCTGGGCTCTTCCCAGCTGGGCAGATCCGGGGGCACACCCCCCGTGCCCTCCTGGATGACCGTGCACAGCAGCAGGAGCTGCCCCACCTTCTTTCCCACACCCTGCTGACAAGCTGTATCTCTGTCCCATGCCCGCCCCAGCTGCAGCCCACAGCTGCAGCCCACCTCACAGCATGCAGATCTGGGGGACACATGCCCCCCTCCGCACCCCCCGGACGAGTAGCTTGCAGCTTTGTTCCATGATCCTCCCCACCCCGGCTGGTTAGCGCCTGCCCCAGCCCCAGTCCCTCCCTCAGCGCAGAGGCCTTGATCTGCCCCCCCATACCACTTCCCTCCCCTTTCACCGCACCAGACTTACCAGCTGGACATAGCTTTTCAAGCTGAAGAGCTGCATATCCGAATTCGGATTGGTATCAGCTGATATGCCTCCTTAAAAATCGGCTATCGGTATCAACCCCAAAAATCTCTATTGGTGTACCTCTACCACATATCTGGTATTAAATGCATCTATTCTGTCCCCTAGAATGCTTGAGAGACCATCTTAATAGCTGGTATTCTAATTTAAAAAAGATGAGATTATGAGATAGATCATGAAAAATCCAGAAGCTGCCCTTTGTTCACATGCAACAGTCTTCATATATTTTCAAACACCAAATAGATTGATAAACAACAGGATGAAGCTTTGAACCCTTCACAGAGACCAAGAGAAAATGTTTCTGAATGACAAAATAACATTCACTATGTTATAACACCAATGTAAAATGAGACGTTATGAAGCATACACCATATTTACTCGAATACAAGATGACCCCCGCACAATAATTAGATTCTATACCTGGAAAATTTATAAATTTGTTACTATTTTCCAGGTACAGAATATAATTATTGGAGGTTTGCCTTGAATTTGTCCCCTTCCCACTGCTACAGCAGGGAACATAAATGGGGGGATCAGGTGGCCCCCTTCCTTCAGCCTCACAAAATTCTTATTAGTTTCCTGTGCCCTAATAGGGGCACACATATAGATGCTGAGATGTTTACTGCAGAGTTAATTAGTCAGCTCCACAGAAAACATTGTGTGTACATTTAATAGATTTCACAGAAATTTAGGGCTGGAAGGGACCTTGGAAGATCATCGAGTCCAGCCCCCTCCCGAGGGGCAGGAAGTCAGCTGGGATCATAGGATCCCAGCAAGATAAACATCCAATTTTCTCTTGAAGGTGTTCAAAGTAGGTGCTTGAACCACCTCTGTTGGCAGGCTATTCCAGACCCTGGGGACACAGACAGTAAAGAAATTCTTCCTTATGTCCAGCCTGAAATGGTTTTGCAGTAGTTTATAGCTGTTCAACCTTGTCATCCCTTGGGGCGCTCTGGTGAACAAACGTTCCCCCAGATCTTGGTGGACACCCCTGATAAACTTATAGGTGGCCATCAGATCACCCCTGAGCCTGTGCTTTTCCAGGCTGAAGAGTCCCATAGCTCTCAGTCTGTCATCATAAGCTCTGTTTTGCTGACCTCTGATCATGTGTGTGGCTCTTTTCTGCACTCTCTCAAGCTTCTCCTCATCCTTTTTGAATTGTGGGGCCCAAAACTGGATGCAGTACTCCAGCTGTGGCCTCACCAAGGCCGAGTACAACGGAGAATGATGTCCTGGCATTTGCTTGAGAAGCATCTATGGATGCAAGCCAGTGTTTTGCTCACTTTACTAGCTGCAGCATCACACTGAAGGCTCATGTTCATCTTGTGGTCAATGATGACCCCTAAGTCCCTTTCATTCGTAGTGCTAGCAAGCGTAGCACTGCCGAGCCTATAAGGATGCTGCAGGTTTTTCCTTCTAAGGTGGAGAACCTTGTGTTTTTC
>NW_017729004.1:49429747-49430130 GCF_001723915.1 Gavialis gangeticus | reverse complement strand
AGACCTTCCCCAGGATAGAGGTCAGGCTGATGGGCCTGCAGTTTGCCAGATCCACTTTCCTCACTTTCTTGAAGATAGGCACCACATTGGCCTTCTTCCAGTCTTCGGGCACTTCACCAGAGCGCCAGGAGTTCTCAAAGATCCATGCCAGGGGCTGAGCTATGATGCTAGCCAGCTCCTTGAGTACCCTGAGGTACAGATTGTCAGGGCCAGCTGACTGGAAGGTGTCCAGCCTCTCAAGGTGTTTCTTCACAAGGTCAGCATTGATGAAGGGAAAGGAGTCTCCCTCACTCGGGCCTCCATGTCCCGTGATGGGCAGAGGTGTCCTGTGGGACTGGTGAATGACCAATGCAAAGTACCCATTTAGTAGGTTGGCTTTTTCC
>NW_017729004.1:49413387-49428161 GCF_001723915.1 Gavialis gangeticus | reverse complement strand
TGTCATTGGTGCCCACATGGATAAGGAGCATAGGGTAGTGGTCAGTGGGCTGCACGAGTTTAGGGATCTTCTCCACAACATCTCGGATTTGGGCTCCTGGGAAGCAACACACTTCCCAGGTTAAGCAGTCAGGGTAACAGATTGTCCCCTCAGTCCCCCTCAGGATGGAGTCTCCCACAACAAACACTTCGTGTTTCATCTTGGGGAGAGTGGCAGTGGTAGCTACAGTAGAGGATGTGTTGCCTGCAGGAGCTGGCAACTTAGTAGGCTTGGCTGGGGCTGCAAGAGGTTCATACCTGTTTCAAAACTCCAGCAGGGCAGGGACCTTGGTGTGGTGGGCCTTGGGGCCCTTGGCCACCTTGGTCCAACCCCTGGGCTGGACAGAATGGGAGGTCCCTGAGTGCTCCCTTGTCCTGGAGGGAAACCACTACCCTCTGCCTCCTGGGGGAGAAGGGCCTGGCAGTAGGAGTCAATCTCTTGCTCACAGTCCCTGATGGTGCACAGTCTCTGGACTGTGGCCTGGAGCTCCTCCAGCTGGTGTACCAGAGACCCCAAAAGGGAGCAGACCTCACAAGTGGAGGTAGAGGCACCTATTAACTTTGAAATAAACATGCCTGTAATAATTTCAATATAGGCAAATTACTATGGTACCCATAGACTTTAGTTCATCCAGAATTGATGGAATTTACCTGTTTTGAAAATGCTGCTAGCTTTGGCAAGGTGCTTCATAAACTTTTATGCAGCGGGTGGAGCAGCATTTTGTGCCTACTTACAAATACTATAAATTATATTAGTCCAAAACTAAAAGGATCATGATTTACTATACAGTTCATTGGGCTGGGCCCCAGCAGAGTCAACAGTGTTTCAAGCTATAGTGACCCCACAGCTCAGCGCTGCTCAGTATAGGTGTGTGCTCCACACATCACCCCACAAAGGACCCATGTGCTAATTAGCCCCCTCCTCATAAGTGGAACTGGATGTTCTTGTCATGAGTCCTGTGATCCTCCAAAAATTTATATGCCGATGAGGCACAAGGCAACCTGCTTCCACTCCACCTCATAATAGGCGGGGCCATTCTGATGATATGAGACAGGCTTAGTGACACAGGGATTCTGGATGAACTGTTGGGGCCCCTGGTTGGCGATGTTTTCCAGACATTTAAGACTGGTGAAAAAACAGGAATCATTGGAAATGGGAAAGGCACAGCTCAGCTGTGGGAGTGAAGAGGAAAGTGAAATTATGCAATGTAGTGGCTCACCATGACTTGAAACAGAGTCAGTGCTGAGGAGGACTGTGTGCAGTAGGCTGCACTAACCTATACTTGTGGTAGGTTCCCATCAGAATCTCAGCTTTTTAGCTAAGATCAAGTAATTATCAGAGAGCCTGATCAATACCTTAAGGGCAAAGAAAGAGATCTACGGAGCACCAGGATAGCAGGAAGAAACCCAAAGCCCAAAACAATGGCAGTGGTGGCTGATAACCAGGAAGTGGAAAGAGAAATGAAGAGTGGAAACAAAGGTCTGGAGACAGAGGAAGAGTGGATAAAGGTGGAAAAGTGGAGAGAAAAGAAAACAGAGAAGGCGAAAGCAGTAAAAATATCAAAGACAGCAACAGAATGTCTAAAGTTGGGGCTGCATGAACTGAAATACTGTATTACTGAGCACATGCTGCTTTTGGCAGTAGTTTAGTGATAGACAGTGTGTTTAATGAGGTTTCCTTAGATGCAAATGTCAGATAAGGAGCTTTTTTCTCAATGCTGATTAGGGGAAAAAAAAAACCCTCATTTTATATTTGAGTAAATGTGGTACTTATGCATAGGTTAAAAAATTTAACATTAAAGTCTGCTTAGCTTCCAGGTCTTTGTAGGTCATATTACTAATCATCTTTTTACATGAACGACAGCCATACTTTTTTCAGGCACTGCCAGTAATATTATGGTAAATCCTACTTCCCAGTCTCCTTTCTGTACCTGTAATTTGTGTATTTTCCACTGGAAATTAAGGGTATAGACTCTGTCTGAACAGACAGAACTCCATCAGGACAGGAGAAGTAGAGATATTTTCTTGGAGACTGAATCTCCCCACTGGCTCACAAGGTTAGGTTAGAGATACAGTTTTTCCTTCCTGTGCCAGTGAGACTGGATGCGATCCAATGTTTCTACAACACTTCATACACTTACTCCTCATTTATGCCTCATCTCAGTTTCTACATTTATCTATCCCAGACTTTCTGCTTCCCTCAACACAGTCACCCTTGCTGGTGTGTCAATGCTTCCTCCTCTGAAGCGCTGTCATCTGAAACGGAATTTCTGAACTCCAAAGCTCCCCTGCCCCCCCCGGTCTCCTCCCCTATTTAAAACCTCATCTGAAAAGTAGACTGACTCTTTTTCTTTCCAGGCAATACTTTATGTTCTAATTTATTTTGAAATATTTCTATTCAAAAGTACTGTATATTTCTTCAGTTGCATGCTTGCCCCTTTGGCGCATTCACATGTACAGGCCCCTCAGAATCATTTTTAATCATCTGCCTTCCAGAATTGTTTTCCATGCAGAATATTCATCATAAAAAGAAAACCTGAAATGAAATACTAACAGCTGAACTTCTGCACTTGGTGAAAAAAATAAAGATTTCTGAGAAGAGATCCACGGAACAGAAGAAATTAAATGTCATATTATGAATTAAGAATAAGATTGCTGCTTCAAGGTCACACTTGAAAAGGGATTTGGATGGTATGAGGAAATGGAGATTAAATGCTTACAGTGGATTACTTTTCAGAAAGGAAGGAGGGAAAAGAAAAAAAGGGATCTCATAGATTCAAGGTAATTTAAAGGACCTTTTTTTTACAAAAAAACCCACCAGAAGCAGTAAAGAAAAATTGCTGAAACCATGTGGTTTTCCAACCAACAAGAAAAAATAAAGAAAAAATTAAGAAAACCTTTGTAAAGACAAAACAGATTCAGTGAAGCAGAAGGATACAGCGCTAAGAATAATTATTTGAAACTGAAAAGTCCAAGTCATATTAGGCTGGGTATTTCAAAGTAGCCTAACAGGGTTACTCAAACTCATCGAAGTCAATGAAACTTTGGCATGCAAGTCAGGCATATAATGACCTTAGATTCATTTGGAAATCTTTACCTTAATCATCAGATTGCATATATAAAGAAACTACATTATTTTCCTTTTAACACATTCCTTCCTGTGTGCTGCAATCAAAACCATGCAAGAATGATGTTTACTTTAACACTATTCATCATTAAATTCAAGACTCAGATATGACAACATATTCCTGGCTAGTCTCATTGATGCAACAGATATAAATATCACAGTACAAGAGGGCACAGGGAAAAGGAAATGGAAAAAAAATAAGAGTAAAAAATACACACACACGCACACACACGTATCCTCTGCAAATGCCACTAAGAGCTGCAACACTATTCTTTCTGAATATACTAGTCCCAGCTTAATTTGCAAGTGAAAATTACAATCAAGAATTCCTGTTGAACCCAGTGGCTAGGAGGGGAGAGGGATATTTCATTTCTCTTTGTATATCACATGCCAGTAGGTCTTGGGTTGGTTAGCTTAAAAAAGCAAAAAGAAGCACTTCTGCCCGATCAGCCCTTCACTCCTAATCACCTTCAAAAGTTACTTAAGAGAAGCTCTACTGCTTTTGGGGCATGCAGCATTACTGTGATGGTCTGACTGAAGCTGAAGCATAAATAGTTCTTATCCACACTGGGCATGTCAGCCATTACAGGCCAGATATCAGTTGAACTGCAGTGGGTTAAAGCACTAGTTCATACAGACAAGGTTGCTAAAAACCAGGATTTGCTCATGGTTTGAACCAAGATTAACTGCCCATGGGTAAACCGCTAGACCAGTGGTTCTCAAACTTTTTTTTCATGGACCACTTGAAAATTGCTGAGGGTCTCAGTGGACCACATAATGAACTTTTTGATCTACAAATCAAAGCATACAACTCATATTTTAATATCAGTAGTCTTAGCTTACAAGCACAGATATTCTTGATTGTGCTGCAACCTTTCTGCGAACCACCTGAATGGAGATCATGGACCAGTGGTGGTCCACAGACCACAGTTTAAGAACCTCTGCTCCAGACTGTGAGAGCATTTCCTCATCAACATGCATCTCATAATGGCTTTCCTACCTACATGAATATTTTTATAGTTAAAAAAATTGTGGCAAAATTTACTGGGCTTGATGAAAAGCAGGAATTTCTGCAGTCGGTTTTGTTTCCTCTCTACTTCCTTTTCCTTCCCCTCATTCCCTTTCTGTAAGAGGAAACAAAAACAATACAAACCTGAATCCCAAACAATGCAATGCCAAAATTTAGTGAAAACATGCAGCCTGTGTTTGTCAGTTCTTTAATCAGTAAAAATCTGGTTTTATAACACTTTTATCTCTCTAAACTGGAAGCTTGATGTAGCTACACTGTTGCATCTACATATTCATTAATGCAACATAAATACCACACACTAACTTCAGTATCTGTAATGACAAGTACTAACTTAATGCGCCGTTAATTGGCACTACCATGCATTAATACAGATAAACTTTTTTTGGTGATGTTACTGTGCGTTAAACTAAATCTATTGTGCATCAGTGCATTAACTTGGGCTTTGTCTGCCATGCTAATATGCAGTGGAATTAATCTTCTATGCATTAAGCGTCTTGTGTAGATGCGCCCATTGATTACTAGCCCCCAGTGTAGGCTAGGCCCATATATATCCATTCATTACATTATAGAGTCTCAAATCCCTATTGACCCGCAGAGAATGTATGAAAGTACATGCGTTTAGAACTCCATTTTTTCCACAAGATGTTTAACATACTACTGGCTAAATTCAAGAAGTGCTGTTCATTTTAAGAAGTGTCTGGAATCAGTTATGCTTAATTAATTTGATACCTTACTTCTGATGATATAAAACGTAGAAATGTGGTTTGCTAAATCTTTTGACACTGATCCAAACCCAGCTACTTTTGGGGTATCTGCCATCACAAACAAGGATATCTAAATATATGCTTCCAGAAAATGTTGTAACAATGCTTTAGTGGAAACGATGCTACTAGGCCCTCATCTGTGTGAATTTTCCCTAAATTCTATTGCTGCTGTCCTATGAGGAAAGAACGAGGTCAGTAGAAAGGAAAACAGCTTAGACACAAATTAGCAACAATGAAGAATGGAAAACCAGTTAGCCTTTTCTTGTTAGTGTCACTGAGGGTAAAAATGACTGTACCAAATGAAGCAGATCAACTGTTGGGATGTGTCCTGGGACAGCTGATTCAGTTCTGCCGCACAACAGGCAATGTGTTTTCCTGGGGCTTGAGGGGCCCAGTCCTGCATACCCATGGGATTCCCCCAAGCTTTCCCAACAAGCCCTGACCTTCCCTGCTTACCTAGGCTCACCCTGGAGATCTTGAGGATGCATCTTAGTAAGTGGGAAAACTCTGTCTTTCCCTGCTTACCAAGGTAAGCACCAGTAAACAAAGAAAACCCAACTTTCCTTGTCTACTGAGACACAGTCAGAGATCCCAGGGTTGCATCTCTGTAAGTGGGGAAAGCTAGGAAGGTGCTCCCAGGGCTGGATGGGACTAAATTCTGCCTAGGAATTCCCAGGGTACACAATATTGGGCCCCTGAGGAGTACCTGCCTGAGGCAACTAGAGAATGTCGGCAGCTCCAGACTGCCCGTACTCTCTCATCATGAAGTAAACAGATGTCTGCTGCTAAATAGAGGCACACATTGATACCACTTCCATCACAGACACTATTTGTGGTGTGACAAGGAGGGTGGACATCTGTTTGTTTGGCCTTTGTGCCACCATAACACTTTTTATGGTGGCAGAAAGGCGATGTCTGTTTCTACCCTGAGATAATTAAAAAAGCATTTCAATGTAATATGAAACCAGTGATAGATTATACCAATAGGCCCATTCCTACTTCTGGCAAAGGGAAAGCTTTTATGACTTAACAACACATTGTGTGAATCCTTTCATCAGGCATAATACATGAGAAGTCCCATTAGTTTGTCACATTCCATCTAACACTATGCTCAGAAATTCAGTCTTGTACGATACTCAGAAACAATGTATATTTGTTGAAATATTAAAAAAAAAATTCTGAATCTTTCTGAAAGCTTTGTAACATAAGTAACAAAGAACTGATCACCCATCTTCTATGGGCTGCAAGAATTACATTTGCAAAAAGCTGGAAGAGAAGCGGCAATCTTAAAATCACTGACTGTTTTTAAAAAGTTTGGGAAGTTTTAGTAATGGAAAACTTGTCCTATCAAATCAGTGTTCTGTGGCAAAGAAAGGGGGGAAAATAAAAATAAAGATGCTTACTTAGAAATCTAGTAGAAGTTCTTGGAATTTAATGACAAAGAATCTTTTCCTGCCTCCAAATCAAAATGTTTGAAAAACTTCTTTGAATAGTGAAGGAAAGTGCAAGTTCTATGAGAAGGAACTGTAAGAGACTGAAAGGAAGAAAAGAAAAGAACACAAGACTCTTCTCTGTGGACATTGACTCAAACTAAAGGAGCACTCAAGGAATACAACAATATAGCTTAACGTACACCCTAGAGGATTAGATGCATGTTTAAATGCTAATCTGTTACTTGATAAACTGGATGTATTAATAAAGTTTAAATGTAATTCTAAGTGCTTAAAGGCCGCTACAAAATATGGACTTCCAAAGCAACTCCTATGATGTTAAAGTTTATCTTCTTAGATAATGTTGGGCTTAACATGTAATATACAATGTTAAAAAAAAAATTATACATTGCACCTTAAATATACTAGACAATGACAATCCTAAGATTTACCCTATGTTCATTTCCTGTATCAATATAAATAACTGAAGGTGAGCATGATTCCCCCAACTCTCCCTATTCAAGAGTCCCCTCAATTCTCCTTGTTCTGCACTGGGACAAAACTGAGACCTGTAATTCCTGTTTGTTTTTTTTTTAAATGAGCTTAAAAAACAAATCTTCACCACACACTAATCAATAACCCACTGATTAGGACATTCACATGGGATGTGATTCAGAACAAGGATTTGAACCTGAGTATCTGCATCCCTGGAGAATCCTATAATTACTAGACTATTACAGTTGTTCTGGGTGGGACTCTCTTCATCTCTCTTAAATAACCTTAAATAAATTAAATACTTACTGGATAAGAAACACAGAAGAAGAGAGAGATAGACAGACTTGCTATCTAAGGTACTTGTATGACCCCACCATCAATATAGATTTGAGTACTTCACAATGCCTAAGGGTGTACTTGGTAGTCGTGTTTGGAAACAAGAGTTCTAGTTTTTTGTATGTCACAATGTCTAAAGCATTTATGCTCAGAACCACCCTCTAAGTTATGGAATTACTAGTACCATCACCATTTTGCAGATGCAGATCAGGACAAAGACACAAAAGGGTTCATTCAAGATGACATGAAAAGTCTGTGGTGAAGCAGGGAAATGAACTCAAGTCTTTCACACCTTAGAACCTGAAAGCCTCCACAGAATCATCATGCCTTTGTTGCATGTTATCATGATTAGGGTACTGGCTTAGTATGTGGAAGATACTACCTGTAGTCCCTGCTTTGTGTGATTTAGAGAAAAGGCTTGAACTTGGGTCTCCAACACACCAGTTAACTGTCTGAACTAACAGGTTTCAGCTACTCTAAAGGGTCTGTCTCTTCTTCCCTGCCTCTAATCCATTTTGGATTTTTAAAATCTTCCTAACGAAAGCTCTCTGCTGGAATTTACCATTTTTGACAAATTGCCATTTTGTGATAAAAAACTTTTTCACCAGAAAATCTACTACTTATGCTAAATGAAACTGATGAATGTTATAAAATGTGAAACAATGTAATTATTTATAATGCCCCAATAATTGCTAATAACTCCAATAAAATCATGTCCAATGTGTTGTGTATTATCTAGGCAGGGCATGTCCATAAACAATGTAATCCAAAAACTAAATAAATACTGTCTAAGAAACGACAGCAAACTTCTTCAAATTAAAGACTGAGAAATTTAATAAGAAAAAGAAATGATGTAATCATTACTACATAGAGTCAACAGAACAAAGCACAGAAGACACCTTCTGTAATGTTTTGTCAGGAGATCATTATTTTTCCTTTATACTTTATGCATGATGTAGAAGTTTGATTCTGTTCTGCTAAACAGTTCCAGACTTTGGGTGTGAAAAGGGAAAAATAAAGGATAATAAGAAAAGACTGCAGTCTTAGAGTTTTTTCATTCCCAAGAAAGAAACTTTTGATCATAATGTATAATGTGGGAATAGGCTGGATTTGGGCTGGTAGATTTATGTACCACATTTTATTTAATATAGCTGTGAAAGATACTTAAGCACCCCAAACAAAAACAAATGCAGCTGCTCAGGAATCTGAATGCATTGGATGGAGGGGCTTTGCAGATCATTGTTTTGGGGAGAGGCACATGAGGATGAGAGACTGCTCAACTTGAAATGCACAGAAAAGCAAAACTCAAGGAAAGGAAGTACCAGCACTACCTGAACAAGCATAGTGAGAAAACCTAAGAGCTTTTGGGCCAGGGGGTCAGAGAGTGATGTTAGTAAGGACAGAATATCTGATTTGTCCTTTTGAGTTCACAAAAACAAAAGCAAAAAAGAATTTTGTACATTCTTTTCATATAAACAAGAAATGACTGAATCAATTGTTAATTTGCCTTTCTAACTGGAACAACTTATAAGACTGTAACGTTTGGATATGTGCCTTCATCAAAACAGATAACAACACCAACAACCTTATTTATATGAAGTTAATACTCCACACTATCTTTCACTGGAGGATATAAAAATGTTTTAATAAACATCAAGAGTAATCAATTCAGCCTCCTAGGGTGCTGACAGAAGTGATATTTGTTATGCAACTGGCCCCCTGATACCAGATAAAGTAGCCTAAATGCAGATTCCTCTCTTTTCTGCATATCCTTGTTGTTAATACCAAGAAGAGTACAGACAAGAGCTCTCAACTGGCAGCTGAATAGCATCCTGGTCACCAAGTTCCCAAAGAAAGAGCATAGATTTTGATTACAGAAAATTTGTTGTTCAACAATTTTAGGAAGCATCCTGGGGATGAAGAAGCCATGATAGCCAGTCTGATCAATCTGATGAAAATATCAAAGTACTAGTATTCTAGGTATCTAAGAATGTACCCAAATGTACAGGTAATCTTACCAACATTCGGAGACAACAGGTAGCACATTTAGACATCATAATGATGGCATGAAATTCTACCCATAAGTTATTTCGGAGGTGGGAGGTGTAGACTCACAGAAAGTTAGGGTTGGAAGAGACCTTAGGAGGTCATTTAGTCTAACCCCCTGCTCAAAGCAGGACAATCTCCAACTAGATCATTCCAGCCAGAGCTCTGTCAAGCCAGACCTTAAAAACCTCCAAGGATGGAGATTCCACCACCTCTCTAGGTAACTTGGCCCAGTGCTTCACCACTTTCCTAGTGGGAATTTTTTTCCTAGTATCCAACTTAAACCTCTCTTCCTGAAGCTTGAGATCATTGCTCCTTGTTATCATCTGCCACCACTCAGAACAGTTTAGCTCCCTCCTCTTTCAAACCCCCCTTCAAGTAGTTCAAGGTTGCTATTAAATCCCCTCTCTTCTCTAAATAAGCCCAGTTCCCTCAGTCTTTCCTCAGAAGTCATGTCCCCCAACCCCTCACCATTTCTGTTGCCCTCCACTGGACTCTCTCCAAATTGTCCACAACTTTTCTGTAGTGGGATGCCCAAAACTGAACACAATACTCCAGATACAGCCTCACCAGTATTGAATAGAGAGGAATAATCACTTCCCTTGACCTGCTGGCAACACTCATACTGATGCAGCCCAGTATACTGTTAGCCTTCTTTGCAACAAGGGCACACTGTTGGCTCATATTCAGCTTCTTGTCCACTATAATCCCCAGGTCCTTTTCTGCAGAGCTGCTGCCCAGACGATTAGCCCCCAGCCTATACTGGTGCATGGGATTGTTCCATCCTAGTGCAGGACTTTGCATTTGCCCTTGTTGAACCTTGTGAGATTTCTTTTGGCCCAATCCTCCAATTTGTCCAGGTCACTCTGAATCCTAGCCCTGCCCTCCAGCGTATCTACTACTCCCCCCAGCTTGGTGTCATCTGCAAACTTACCAAGGGTGAACTCTATACCATCTTCCAGGTTGTTGATGAATACATTGAACAAAACCGGCCCCAAGACCAACCCCTGGGGCACTCCACTTGATATCGGTTGCCAACTAAATATCAAGCTATTGATTATTACTCTCTGAGCCCAATGCTCCAGCCAATATTCTATCCACCTTACAGTCCATTCATCCAGCCCATACTTCCTTAGCTTTCCTGGGAGAATATTGTGGGAGATCGTATCAAAAGCCTTGCTAAAATCAAGGTACATCACATCCTCTGGTTTCCCCGGTAGGGGTGGGGGAAGAAAAGGGAGAGAAGGAACAAAAAATGTTAGTTTAGAAATATTTTTAAGAAACTGGATATAGATGTGGGACTTTTTTTCAGTGAATAATAAATTCACTGTCCTGAGCAATTTATCTTAGATGTTTTTTCCACCTTACTTAATTTTCTCTCTCTCTGCAGTAAACTCTTTGAAGGAAAGATCTGATCATCCTACTTGCATATTTCTCTATGGCTAGCAAGGTTTGGTTGGGTTGCAATTATAATATACTTAGCTATGTAAGTATCAGTTACATGATGTTACATGGTCTGAAATGAGTGCAAATGAAATTAGGCTCTAGTCTCTACAATGCAGTTATCGTTCTGTATCTGCATTCAACAGCAATTTAAATTAATTTATAGAAAAGGGGCATTAACTGATTAACTAGACATTTTCTGATGGATCATTTTACTTGATTCTCAAATATATGCTGTTAAAAGCATGCAAATACTTTTAGAACTAGATAAGAAAGAAGCAAGAATGAAAATGGTTTCTGAAACCAGAGAAAAATTTTAGAGAATCAAAAAAACAACACTTAGCAAATAATATAAAAATGGGGCAGAGTTATTATTCTTCTGTAGTTAACACTGTGATAAAATTGTAAGACCATGGACTTCAGTCACAAAAATCAGTCTAAGTGCATGTAATAAGATTTACCCAGAGTTTTATCAGGAATTGAAATGTGCATTACATAAACAACTACTTTGATTTTGTATTAACAATCTGTGTGGAAGAGCTGAAGTAAAGAGCTTTGGTACATGTGGATATGTGTAAGTCTTTCCCTTAGGAGTTACATTTTTAATTCTATTTATGTCACTTGTGGATGTATGGCTTACTGGTGTACAGAAGGCATCTGCAAATTAAGGTAATCTTTAGGGTATATGGATTTCCAGGGTACTATGAGTGCTACAAAGTCTTGCATTATCTATTTACAGCTATAACAAAATGGCCTCTTTAAAAGAAAACAAAACTCCATTTCAGAAAGGGATTCTCATCTCTAATGCTCTGCTCTGCAATGCTACAATGGAAACCAGATTTTTTTCATAGAAATTTTACACACACCATAGTACACAGCTGGTCAGATTCCACACATTGTAAACTAACTATAACATGTTTTCCCATGTTTCCCAGGAAAATTACCTGGGTACTGTTCTGAACAGTTCTGTGAAAACTGCTGCTAAGTGGAAGGTGGCAGTCAAAAGAAATCTGACTACTAATATGTAAACCAACCTAGAAACAGTAGCAAGCATACTACCTTTATTTGCAATTCATTGATAGCAGAACTTGTTTGACACTGCAATGGTCCATGTGTCTGAATATGGAGAATGTAAAGAAGAAATTCCGCCCGACTGGACACAGGCCAACCAACATGGAGAAGGGTATCATTGATGGCACCAGGTCCTATATTGTGCAACTGTCAAACAAATAACCAAAAAAAAAAAAAAATCAATACACTATTTGTCAAGGTTCAGAAAAGAAACCACAGCTACCCAGACCTTATACATTACTTGATGTTACTTTGAGGTCTTTCCCAAAGCATCAAACCATAAAGGTAAATATTATTCTAATTTTACAGAATAAGATTGGAGAAGTAAAATGACTTGCTTAAGGTGACAAAGTAGGCCAGTGGATATGCTAGGGCCCAGTTAATAAATAAAACTATTTCATGGGTTTCCCACTTGTATTTTTCTAATCTGAAACAAAGGTCTGAAATTACCTAGACAATGAGCAGGTAGCAATACAGCAGTATAGTCGCTTCTCATTTACAAGTATATAAAATGGACTTCAGTTGAGTTACTGGAAATTGATAGTTATTGCATCGATGCCAAAATTTAATCACATTTCAGGTTTAGGTTTAGGCTAGTTTCTTGTTAATAAAAAGTTAGTTTTCCTCATATCAGCTATCCCTAAAAAACAAACCCTTGTATTCCTGAAACCTCCTATCATAGCTCATTGTAGGAGAGAGATTTTTTTGGGAAGTTTGATAAAATTCAGGTAAGGAGTTTAAAAAGTATAGGCCCAGAATCTATTACCTTGTTATTTTAACATTAGCATATGCTAAGGCAAAAGTCTGAGAATGATATTCTGTTTGGTCATGTGAGAGGTATGAAAAGCAGGGCAGGCGGCCAGGTGAGTTACTGCCAGTATCCATATTTATTTATTTATTTAAATAAATCATAAGGTTTTTATGAGACAAACATAATGTTGGTTTCTGAAATATAACTGGAACCAAATGAAACAGACTTTCAACATTAGCTCTTTCCAGTAAATTCTTTGATTATGAATAAACAGTCTATGGAGATTCTTTATTCAGTGGAACAACTCAGGTGCCCTTAAATTTGCATGTGTGTAAAAATGCACTGCTGGAGCAGAGGCCAAAAAGACTGTGACGGGAATATGTTTATTATAGTTGTAGAAATCTATCAAGCTGGGTAATTGGACTGTAATGTTTTATTTTTCATAGTCTGATCACTTTTAATTCAGTTTAAGTATAATTTTGTTTAAATTTTATTGTCTAGCTTTTCCTGACTACTGGCCTGTGAATTGTAAACACATGTGAAGTACTCTGTTTCACCCCCAAGAACAATGGTCATCCATCAGACTCCAAAGATAGGCTGTATTCTATATAATTCATTCAAAATAGTTCAGTCTAAGCTGAACTCCCTCGCTTTTAATCAGTGAATCTTCACAAGTAAAAACACATGCAGGAAAGGTGTATGCTTCAGAATATTAAACAAAATGAAATCTACTTATGAAGTTTTTAATTTTAGAAGCTACAAATCATTTAATGGGGGAGCGGACAAGAGACTGTTTAATTTCAAGTTGCTGTGATTTCTGCCATTCAATTTTAAAGGCAACTTATTTTACCATTGTTTATAGAAAGAGTGACCATTGCCCTGGGACAGTCCTAGATTTCAGAGGCTGGTCCCAGCCAGCTGTTCAGAATTATAATAGACGTCCTAGAAACACAGAGGCATAAGATACAGTCTGGCTGAGAGTTTGAACGGCATGAAGCACCTTGCAGGTGTGCAGGCAGGTTCTGCAGTCTGCCTGGCACGCCACCCTGCTGCCACCAACTTGTGACAGTATGCAGGGGTGGGCAATGTCTTGGGCAGAGTCTGCCCTTGCCCCTCAGCTTATTCTCAAATACAAGAGGGGCAATTTTCCTCATGTTGAATGGAGTGGGAACCTTGTCTTGGATATGAGTAAATATGTCAATTCCTTTCTCTCCTGTGAAAACTAAAAGGAGCTGTGCCTGCTTATTCCAGGACTGATTTAGGATATTTTCATTAAGACTAGGGACAGATATTAAAAAAGCCACAGCCTGATTCAATCTTTCCAGGTTAGCCTAACCTGCCTAGGCTGAACCAACTTGGAAGTGCATGGACATTCCCTCTGGACTGAGGAAATGCAGGCACATGGCTGCAGTTGCTCAGGCCAGCTGCTGGGGGGAGCTAGAGTGTGCCTATCACTGCAGAAAAGCTGTGCTGGAGGGGCATGGCCAGCCCAGGCAGTAGCTCAGACTGAACTGGCCAGAGAGGTGTTTAATTGTCCACTCCCTGTCCCACCGGCATGGATTCGGGCCAGGGTCCATTGGGCACTCCCCCCTTCCTGCCACATAGGGCTGTGCGAGACTTCAGACAGAGCTTCGGATCTGGAGAAGCTTTGGATGCTTTGAAGCAGCACATCCGGGTTGAAGTGCTGCCTCGTTAGGTTTCCCAAAGTGGTTTGGAGCTTCCGAAGAGCTTCGGAGCCACCCCGGAGACCCGGCCATAGGGTATAATGGGGAAACAATAAAACAGCTATAACTTTGTTGTTTTTTGTCCAATATGGATGAAATTTTCAGGTGCAGTAGACCCTGCAGAAAGGATGAAGACTGCCAAGCATCAATAAGATCAATGCATGGGGTTTGGGAGGAACTGTACTCCAAATTCTTGAAAGCAAAACTCCTGTCACGCCTAGGTGCTACAACACAGGAAGGTAAAAACTGCAGGGGTGGTGGCTCTTACTGAGGCCACAAAGCCTGCCAAGTTTCAAGAAGATCGGTGCAGGGGTTTTGGGGGAGCTGCCCCTCAAGCTGCAGACAAGCAAAACTTGTGACATGGGTGCTTGTGGGACTGACTGTGTCTGTCTTGGGGAGGGGAGAGGAGACACTACCTTAGGCCTGGCTGCTAAGCTGCTGTGTTACCAGTTACCAATCAATCAATCATGATTCACTCAGGGACCAGGGACTCAGGGACCAGCTCAATATACACAGGAC
>NW_017729004.1:49385404-49412887 GCF_001723915.1 Gavialis gangeticus | reverse complement strand
AAGACTGGAAGAAGGCCAATGTGGTGCCTATCTTCAAGAAAGGGAGGAAAGTGGATCTGGCAAACTACAGGCCAATCAGCCTGACCTCTTTCCCGGGGAAGATCTTAGAAAAGTTTATTAAAGAGGCCATCCTTAATGGACTGGCTGACGCAAACATCCTGAGGGATAGCCAGCACGGGTTTGTTGCGGGTAGGTCTTGCTTGACCAATGTCATTTCCTTTTATGACCAGGTGTCCTATCACCTGGACAATGGAGAAGAGATTTAGGTCATGTATCTTGACTTCAAAAAAGGCTTCGATTTGGTATCCCACGAGTACCTCTCAGAGAAACTGGCCAACTGTGGCCTTGGGTCCACCACAATCCACTGGCTGGGAAATTAGCTCTGTGGTTGGATGCAGAGGGTGGTAATTGACAGAAGTCAGAGCCAGATTGTTCAACATCTTCAGTAATAATTGTGGACATTGGAGTCAGAAGCGGACTGGCCAAGTTCATCGATGAAACCAAACTTTGGGGTAAAGCATCCACACCTGAGGACAGGAGGGTGATCCAGGCTGACCTGGACAGGCTCAGCAAATGGGTGGATGAGAACCTGATGGTGTTTAACACCGAAAAATGCAAGGTTCTGCACCTTGGAAGGAAAAACCTGCGGCATCCTTATAGGCTCGGCAGTATTATGCTGGCTAGCACTATGGAAGAAAGAGACTTGGGGGTCATCATTGACCACAAGATGAACATGAGCCCTTAATGAGATCCTGTGGCTAGTAAAGTGATCAAAATGCTGGCTTGCATCCATAGATGCTTCTCAAGCAAATCCCAAGACATCATTCTCCCCTTGTACTCAGCCTTGGTGAGGCTGCAGCTGGAGTACTGAGCCCAGTTTTGGGCTCCACAATTCAAAAAGGATGTGGAGAATCTTGAGAAAGTCCAGAGAAGAGCCGCGCGCATGATCAGCGGTCAGGAGAACAGACCTTATGATGCCAGCCTGAGAGCTAAGGGGCTCTTGAGTCTGGAAAAGCACAGGCTCAGGGGTGACCTGATGGCCACCTATAAGTTTATCACAGGTGACCACCAGTATCTGGGGGGAAGTTTGTTCACCAGAGCGCCCCAAGGGAGTGATGTGGTCAAATGGTTCTAAATTCCTGCAAGACCATTTCAGGCTGGACATAAGGAAGAATTTCTTTACTGTCCGAGACCCCACCGTCTGGAACAGCCTGCCACTGGAGGTGGTTCAAGCACCTACATTGAACTCCTTCAAGAGAAATTTGGATGCTTATCTTGCTGGGATCCTATGACCCCAGCTGACTTCCTGCCCCTCGGGCAGGAGGCTGGAGTCAATGATCTTCCAAGGTCCCTTCCAGCCCTAATGTCTATAAAATCTATGAAATCCTTCTCCTTGAAACTTGGCAGGCTTTGTGGCCTCAGTAAGAGCTATCACACCTGCAGCTTTCACCTCCCTGTGGTGTCACACATAGCCGTGACATGAGTTTGGCTTTCAAGAACTTGGGGTACAGTTCCCCCAAACCCCTGCACCAATATTCTTGAAACCTGGCAGGTTTCATGCTCTCAGCAAAGGCTACTTTCCCCGCAAGTTTCATCCAAATCAGACAAGAAAAACAAAGTTATAGATATTTCATTGATTCCCCATTATATGGCCGGATCTCCGAAGCAGCTCTAAAGCGTCAGAGCCGCTTTGGCCAGATCGAGGCAGAAACCTGGTCCAGAGCTCCAGATCATATTGCGGCCATCTGAAGTGGCCGGATCCAAAGCTGGATCGGATCGCTGCCGACTCACACAGGCCTACTGCCGCAGTGGTGGGGGCACAGCCAGACACCAGCCAGCAGGGCCTCTGAGGCAGAGGGGGCAGGAAGGGAGGGGTAATTCCCCCTTCCCTGCCCCATCTACCCCCAGGGGACTGAAGCTGGGGTCTGTCTGCCCCAACTGCTGCCACCGATTGCTCTGTGCATGGGGAAAGTGGCAGAATAAGCCTTCTCCTGCCTCCTCTACTGGACACTGGAGAGAGGGGAATACAACCCTGCTCCCTGCCACCTTGGCTAAGGGGCCCTGCCAGCCAGCATCTGGCCGTGCCCCCACCGCTGCAGCAGCGAGGGGGCAGTGCCCAGTGAACCCTGACTCACGTCCGTGCTGGTGGGACAGGGAGTGGAGAATTAAATCCCTCCCTGGCCAGTTCAGTCCAGGCTACTGCCAGGGCCTGGCCATGCCCCCACCACTGGAGCAGCCAGTGGAGAAATGCATGTTGGTGCTGGTGGGATAGGGGAGGTGGGGTGTGGGAATCAAATCTCTTTCCTGCTCCTTTCCAGGGCCGGCTTCTGGCCAGGACCCCACCCCTGCCTGTCTCCGCTTTGGCTGGGGAGCAGAGAGGTGGCGCCAGCCCTGCTCTGCTGAAACAGAAAGCACATCTCAGAGAACATGCCAGGATGCTGGAGGATTCCGATTGAACTTAAACCAGGAAGAGGTCTGGGACAGAAGTTCCATAAACCGGTTTGACCCAAATCAGTTCAGTTTGATACTACATTCAACCAGGTTTATCTTAAAAGTTTTGGCCATTTTGAAACTGACTTATGTGCATTGAACTTATGTTCTGTTACAGGTTTAAACCAGTTTCTGATCACTTAAACCGGTTTATGTGTAAGGTCTGTTTCCAGCCCTCAAGCTTATGTTTCATAGTTTCATAGTTGGTAGGGTCGGAAGGGACCTAAGCCGATCATCAAGCCCGACCCCCTGCCATGGCAGGAGAGAGTACTGGGGTCAAATGACCCCGGCAAGGTGTCTGTCTAGCCTTCTCTTAAAGACCCCCAGGATAGGAGTGAGGATCACTTCCCTTGGAAGTTGGTTCCAGATCCTAGCCGCCTTGACTGTGAAGTAGCACCTCCTGATATCCAGCCTGAATCTGCTCTCTGTCAGCTTATGGCCATTGTTCCTTGTTACTTCCAGTAGTGCTCAGGGGAACGGGGACTCTCCCATTGCCTGCTGGTCTCCCTTGGCCAGTTTATAGATGCCACCAGATCCCCTCTCAGCCTTCTCTTGTGGAGGCTGAACAGTTCAGATCCCATAGCCTCTGCTTGTAGGGCCTGCCCTGCTGCCCCCTGATCATGCAAGTGGCCCTCCTCTGGACTCTCTCGGTGCTGGCCACATCCTTCCTGAAGTGCAGTGCCCACAACTGGATGCAGTAGTCCAACTGGGGCCTGACCAAATATGCATAGAGGGGGAGGATCACCTCCTTGGACCTGCTCGTCATGCATCTGTGGATGCATGGCAAGGTGCGGTTAGCCTTACTGACTACATCCCCGCATTGGTGGCCCATGTTCATCTTTGAGTCAATAATGACTCCAAGATCCTTTTCTGCCTCTGTGCTGGCGAGAGGGGAGTTCCCCAGCCTGTAGGTGTGCTGCTAGTTCTTCCTCCCCAGGTGCAATACCTTGCACGTGTCAGTGTTGAAACCCATCCTATTCTCATCTGCCCACCTCTGTAACCTGTCCAGATCTGATTGCAGCTTGTCCCTCCCCCCTAGCATGCCCAACTTGCACAGGCCTACTGCCAAAGTGGTGGGGGCACAGCCAGACACCAGCCAGCAAGGCCCCTGAGCCAGAGGGGGCAGGGAGGGAGGGGTTATTCCCCCCTCCCTGCCCCCTCTGCCCCCAGGGGACCACAGCTCGGGTCTGTCTGCCCCAACCACTGCCACCTCTCAGACTGATGACCTGTATCTCCTCTCAGACTGAGGATCTAATTCCCAGGGATTTCAGTGGCAGTAGAATCAGGTCTTGTGAGAATCTACATCCTTGCAATTTATACCTCATATATGTGTTCTACCAAAGGGCCAAGGTCATCTTCTTTGGTAGGTTCATCTTTAGGTTCCCAGTTGTGAAGTGGCAAAACAATTTGTGGAGGATTAGACACTCTGTAATATATAGAGAGAAAGGTTAAAAGAGCCACAGTTTCACATGTATTATCTTTAGACAAAATTAAGACTAATTTATCCACTGGAAACTACAAAGAACTTTGATTTACAGACTGTTTGCTGAACTGGACTCAGTAAATAGGGCAATTTTTTCAAGAAGTACCACAGAATCTTCAGTGGATTCAAATGGTCGCAACTTCTTTTTCAGCTTTCACTTGAAAGAGAGACTGTTCTTGAGAAGGGGTTGATCCCTTGTTGATTTTGATGGAAAAATATTATATGCCTAAGTATTTAAATCATATGCATCAAGGTGGTAAAAGTTTTGGTTAGTGGTTTACATAAAACTCGAGGGTTTTTTGCTCAACCCAGAGCATGTAGAAATTATCTGACACTTGAATTTCCTCCTTTTGAAGCATTTTTAAAAAAATCTATCCTAGGCACTTCTTTGTTTGCCTCTTGCTGTATGTATGAATGCCTTACAATCTCCTAGGTACTAAACCTTAGGGGATGTAGCAGAGTGTTCAGTTCTTATACAAGAAGAACTGAGGCATAGAGAGACCATGGGCAAGATAGGAATCCAGGTAGATAAAATGACATTTAGGAAGAATTTAAAATAATAGAATCATAGAAAATTAGGGTTGGAAGGGATCTCAGGAGGTCATATAGTCCAATTGCCTGCTCAAAGCAGAACTGTCCCCAAATATATCCAAGGCTTTGTCCAGCTGGGTCTTAAAAACATCCAAGGATGGAGATTCTACAACTTCTCTGGGTAACCTGTTCCAATGTTTGAGAAAGTTTTTCCTAATATTTAACCTAGACTTCCCTGGCTATAGCTTGAACCCATTGCTCCTTGTTCTGTTATGTGCCACCACTGAGAACAGTCTAGCTTCATCCTCTTTGGAACCACCCTTCAGGTAGTTGAAGGCTGCTATTAAATCCCCCCTCAGTCTTCTCCTCTCTAGACCAGGTTTTAAAACTTTTTTAATAAGCGTACCCCTGGTGGCCCCCTTTTTAATAAGTGTATGCCCCCGGAGGGGGGAGGAATGATGAGTGGCCAGACATGGAGGGAGGGGCGGGCGGGGGGAAGCTGTCGGACACAGAGCAAGGGGGTGACAAGTGGTGGCAGCACAGCCTCTGTGCGGCCCTGCTCTTGCCCTAGCCCTGCTCCTGTGAGGCAGCAGTGTGGGGTGGCAGTGTCCAACACTGCCCGCCCCCGCGTATCGCCTGGAACCTTTCAAAGACAACCCCTGCTCTAAACTAAATAAGCCCAGTTCCCTCAGTCTGTCCTCAAATGTCATGTGCCCCAGTCCCCTAACCATTTTTGCTGCCTGCCACTGGACTCTCTCCAATTTATCCACATCCTTTCTGTAGTGGGGGCCCCAAAACTGAACACAGTACTCCAGATACAGCCTCACCAATAGCAAATAGAAGGGAATAATCACTTCTCTTGATCTGTTGGCAATTCTTCTACTAATATAGCCCAGTACGCTGTTAGCCTTCTTCGCAACAAGGGCATGCTGTTGGCTCATATTCAGCTAATTTGGACACCTATATATAAAGGGAGTGATTCACAGAAACATTGTTCATGCATCAGATCAAAAACTTTAAAGGAAAATGCATAAAGAGCATTGGGAGCAGGGACAGGAACCCAGGACTCTCTCTTCTCAGGAAAGAGCACTCTTTCTTAGTGGTCTAAGGAGTTGTGCCCCTGTTTGTCTGGGCTCTTTGTTTAGCCCAATAAACTTTGCATTCCTTTCTGCACCTTCATCCAGCTGTTAAAAGAAAGAAGTGAGCCAGTCGCCTGAACATGAAGGAATGATTTAGTTGTTTAAGGGCCTTGTTACACCTTTTGTTGTCAGCTGCACAAATATTAATGGCTTAGTGCTTTGAAGCAGTCACACCTTCAATTTGAGGGACACATCTGTGGCGAGTGGCCACACCTTAATGGAACAGGAGCTGAGTAGTCCAAATCAAGAGATAATCCTGCCCTGGACTGGAATAACTGTGTTGCGTAATGAGTGCTTTAAGCCACATTAAGGTGCTCAGGTGTGAACAATCCAGGAGCTAAGAGCTCCAGGAGCTGCCCAAAATTACCATACAACAAGGCCTTAAATCCAGGCAAGAGTTCAGGTTGCAAATCTCAGTCTCACCTGGTGCCTAAAACAAAGAAAGGTGGAGTTTTGGTCTTCTTTTGGTGTTTCCTATCAACTGGCTTGGGTGTTCCCCTACTCAACTTACTGAACATTGTATATCCCATTCATAAGTGCCTAACTCCCCAATTAAAGTATAGTGAATTGAGGCGGCTCACTTGTATTTGTGAATTTCACTTCCTGAGTGAGTCACCTAAGTTTTAGCTGCAGAAATGGTCAAAACTGATGCATCTAACTTCTTTGTGAATGTCATCCAAAGTGACTTTCCTAAATTCACTAAGTCCCTAAGTTCACTGGAACAAGGAACTGAATCTAGGGCTCCCAAAACCCCTGGATAGTGTCCTAAGCACTTGACTACCTTTGTTTTTTTTTGATTCACGAACACAGTGACAATTTTAGAAAAATATCCAAAATATTATAGTATCCAAAAAATAAAAAGACATGAAAATGACAAGGACACAGAACAAGAATATTGTGCTGAAACTATCTTCCTGTCCTTCCAGCTTCAAAATAAATTAGAATTTCTCTTAAAAAATATATATATATATGATAAATATTTCTGTTTTCTTGTTCTCTCTCTCCATCCCTTCCTCCAAAGAAAAAACACTGAGTAGCAGTCTTAAAATTCCTATCTATATTACAAACACTATTTCCTGCAGCACCTGTAAGTTCCTTGGAGGTTTCCCATTCAAATCATGAAGTTTAATCCTGTTTAGCTGTTGAGATCTTGAGCAATCACAGAATAATATTTTTTTCTAGCCTGGCAGATGACTTCTGGCCAGAACATCTGGAAACAATGCTGTGTTGGAAGTAAGTTGCTTTGTTAAAATAATAATCAGATAAAGTATTATCCTTTTGTTATTGGTCAACTCTTACTGCGATATTGTTAAAAAAAACTCTGTACTGATTTCAAAATTCTGTAGCACTGAGAAAAGGCATGGAGTTTCAATGTGGTCCTGGCCAGAACTGGAAGTTGGTGTTTCAAGCCAAAAGTTAATTATTAAAAAACCTAAAATTACAAATGAATATTTCACTCAGGAAAATGTTTATTTAAAAACATAACATAATGATCATGGCCTTCCAACCTTTGATGTTAAAATTAGCTTTCCCTTCAGTCTAAACATTATTGAAATTACAGTTTTTTCCTCAAGGAATACAACTAAGATTGAATGCTGTTGGTACAAATGCTGATTTTTCAAATGTCTCTGGAAGAAAAAAAGGGTTCAGTGTCCCATTCTAATGTCATATAGAACCAAATGTTTAAGAAAACTTTTTCCTGCAGAATATTGGTTCCCAAATTCAGAACATATAAAGAGATCTTGGATAAGAGCAACTGGAAGGAATCTGGAGCTGTTGGGAAAGTCTGTGTTAAGGGAAGTCTTAACTATACTGCTAAAATACTTTCTTGAATTATAAAAAGGTACCAGATAGAATGAATAAAAGCCAACAAATAAGGATTATAAATAAGTATATAAAAAAAGAAAAGTGACAGCATTTTAAATTAAGCGCATGGCCTAATCTGTTAAATTTCACTGTGACTTTTATTCCAATAAAGATCTCCATTTTAATGCTACTTTGGAGATTGGGGAACTTGTTTCATTTTATGGGTGGGGACCTACTGAATTTGGAGTGGCTTCCCGCACCCTCCATTTAATGAGCAGAATGCAGAGCCAGACAGCTATTTCACGGGCAGAGTGTGGTGGCCCTCCCCATGCCTCTGATTGGCTAAGTGGCCCTCATGGGCCCCACACCGCTGATTGGCTGTGAGGGTTGCCTGCCATGCCACTGATTCATGGAGAGAGGCAGGTCCAAATGACAGTCAGGCCTTGCAGCCAATCAGTGGTGAGGGATAGGGTGCCAGCTATCTTGCCCACAGTCCCTTAAGCAGAAAGACCCTTCCCCCCACTTCCCCACCTTGGCATGCTACCGTAGCAGCCTGAGGACTGCTGGCTCCCTCTGGGGAGCCAGCATTTTCTTTTCATTAAGTTTTCTCCTCCCTCCTGCTCTCCCCACCTGCAGATTTCACAGGCACTGCCCAATTTTGCAGGCAATGCTGATTTCACAAAATCCACAACATCACATTTTCAGTAGGTCCCTATTTATGGGAAGTTAGGAAAATCCAGACAACAGAATTTTAAGAAACTACAAAAATATTGCAAGAAACAAGGTGTACATAAATGAAAGGAGTAACAATATGCTTTAAAATGTGCATTTTCAATCGTCTTAACTCAGTATTTTTCTCAACAGAACTACGACATGTAAAATATAATTTTAGCATCCAGCCAATCAATTTTACAACATATACATAGGATTTCTGACACTTTTGTAATAAATGAAGCAAATCAGGTTCACTTCAACAGTAACTTTCTACATGAATTTGTATATAATTTAGAAATCACAAATGTTGGAATGAAGAGCTACACTCCCCTCCAGGTTTACTCTCTCCTGTAAATTGGTTGAAGCTTTATTCATACAAGAACAATTTAACTTTAGGAAAGGGCAAAGAATCACTGATTATCATGCTTGTAAATTGGTCTGGAGAAAAGATGATAACAATCTTCAAATACCTAAAGGGTGGTTATAAAAAGGGTGGAGGTGAACTGTTCTCTGTGGCTGCAGGGCACGGGACTAGAAACAATGGTCTCAGACTTCAGGAGAGGACATTTAGGTTAGATATTAGGAAGAGTTTTCTCACTGTAAGAGAGATTAAAGCACTGAAACAGGCTATCCAGAGAGGTTATGGAATGGACTAGGCAACTATCCAGAAAGTCACTGAGAAACACAAAGCACACTAATAGTCCAACAATTCCTGACCTCAAAACAGCAGGGTCATGAGCCAGTTGTGATGTCAGAATGTATCCATGATTGTTTCCGTCTCAGCGATAATTAAAAAAAAATGCCTCAGTCTCACTTACTTCCCTGGCTCACACTGTTACTGGCATCAGACCGAAACATTACATCCCACCCTCATGGCACTTCTCTGCCAGGTTTCACTTATTTTGGGGATTATATTTACTGAGCAATTCATAGAACTGGTTTAATTCTTTGTTTTAGTCCTTGCCCCCACCAAAACTTTTCACAAATACTAGTTTTCTTCCCAATAATCCTTGTTCCTAACTCTCATAATGTCATGACATTATGTAAAATTAATTATAATTCTTTACATTAAGAACAAACTTTTCTTTTTATAAATTAAGCACATTTAACAGTAACTACTGTTTTGTTGTTTCTCCTTCACTTTCCCTTCAAATGTACCTAGTCTCCCTTTAATCTTCTTCACCTGGGAAGTACTTAGGCATAGGATCATAGGAAAGTTAAGCAAGAAGGGATCTCAAGAGTTCACTTGGTCTGGCCCCCATGCTTAAGGCAGGATCATCCATGGCTAAACTAGCCCAGTCAAGTGTCTGTCTGACCTGCTCTTGAAAATTTCCAGGGATGGAGATGCCACAGCTTCTAGGTAGCCTGCTCCAATTCTTAACAACCCTCATAGGCAGAAAGTTCTTTCTAATTTCCAGCATAAATTCCCTCTGCTGCAATTATGAGATTTTACTCCTATTGCTGTTCCCTACAGATAAAGATAATAATCTTTTTAGATATTTGAAGACTGTTATCAGACAGACTTCTCTTCAGACTAAACAGTCCTAATTCTTCTTGCTTTTCCTCATCAGTCATATTCCCCAGGCAGTTAATTACTTTTGTTGCTCTCTACTGGACAGCTTCCAATCTGTCCACATTTTTCTTGAAGTGTAGAGACCAAAATTGGACACAGTACTCCAGGTGAGGTAAAAGATGCTATAGAAACTTCTGAGATAGATATTCTTAGGTTTTATGCTTTTTAAGCAGGGTCTGTATCCCCTCTATGATCTATATAGCATACTTGGAATGATTTTTGGTGCTAGGTTCATAAATGGTAATAACAACACAATATTTATTATATCCGGGATGCTTAACCCCCCAGCCCATGGTCCAGATCCAGTCTGGGTGTCAGGTCATCTGGCCCATTGGACTCTCCAAAGGTCTGACAAATTGCCAGGGGGAGCAGTGGCACAACATCTTGCTCCCAAACTTCCAGACCCACGGGGAGCCCTGTGGGCTGGATAGTATGCCCCTGTGCAGTGGACTGGATGTGCAGGGTGATACAGGGCCCTATCCTTGCATGTGGGGGTGTGTGGGGCATGGCGCAAGGCTTCTGAGCCTGGTCCCAGCACGTGGGGGTGGTGAGGGGACTTCAAGCCCAATTCAGGTGCATGGGAGTGACATGGGATCCAATCCCAGTGCCTGAGGGCAGTGTGGGGCCTTAGGTCCCAATCTCAAGGTGCAAGGGAAGCATGGGGCCATGATCCTGGAATATGGGACTGGGCGAGAGCAGCACAGTGCCCAAGGGCCCAATCTTAGTATGCAGGGCCAGCAGGCAGGAGCAATGCAGGGGCCTAGGGCCTGATCTCTGTGCGTCTCTGTTGTCCTGCCTTTCTCTTTTCCCTTTATCTGAGAGAAGATAAAACACAGGACTTGTCAAACTAGGTCAGACTCAAGACCTGTTTAGTTCAAGGGTGTCAAACATATGACCCGTGGACTGGATCCAGCCCTTGGATCCCTATAATCTGGCCTCTGGGTCTCAGATTGACCTCTCTTGCCACATGCAGCAGACAGGGCTGGTCTGTGTGGAAGCCTATGACATTGTGCATATACAGAGAGTGCCAAGAAATTCGGTGAGGCTCTGCTTGGACAAAGATGTCTACCAGTTTATTTTACTTGCTTGGATCCAGTTTTATAATTCCCATCCTACAAAGCTACTTGTGGTACCCACTCTGAAATCAGTTAATGTTCCATATTTGAAAGACCTTGGTGGACTGGGCCCTAAATAACACAGTATAGATAAAATAATGAAAACACGTCTATACTGATTATGAATAGGAATTGAAATGTTAAAGAACTTACCCTCTGATCTGCACTTGAGCCACAGCACTGATGTTAATTTGAAGGTTAACCAAATTGCTGCTGGAGTTAACCTTGTTAGAACTAGAACAAATTTGTACACAAGTTAAAAACAGTCATTTAACTGAACTCTCAAGTCATGGTTATTATATTAATCCCAGTGTCTACCATATACTAATCAGGTAGGGATAGTACTAGAAATATGATATCTTTGATTTTAGAACAGAGAAAAAAAACTGATTGTAGCTATATTGCATAGTTGTGTTGATATACACAGAGCTATAATAAAATAATAAGGTATATGTACTATGTAGATATATAGATATAATCTCAAAAACCTGCTGTAACCTAAGAAAAGTATAACCTTTATTTTTATATCCTGAGTTTCTATTCAGTCTAAGTTATTTTGTATTTCTTTTCGCACTGTATATTAATGGACTTCATTGAGTGTGTTAATATTACAACCAAACCAGGTTTCACTTTGAAAATCTTGTTATCTTTATTTACCTAAATTGTGAGACTATAGAAACTATTTGGCTTGACCCAGCTATCTGCCTGTATGTGGGAATCCTAATGAAATAAGGGACAGTTTCATGCACGCAAGCATGACAAGGCTAAAAACTGTCTCTTCTTCCAGTATATTGTGTTTTAAATTTGTGACTGAAGAATAAAACCATCACTTAGGAAAAAAAGTCACTAACTGAAGTGGTTTTAGTTCCACCGTCTTTTCCTTCCTTAGTTCTTGCTCACCATTAAAAATGGATCCCCCAATTTTAGATCAGATGGTCTTCAGCTTTTCTATCACTAAATAGATAGTCCTGTTAAAGCCACAAACCTCTAATTAGTCTAAATAGCCCTTTTCACTTTGGCAGGACTATTCATGAAGTCAAGAATCTTTCAAGTGAGAAGCATCTGTGGGCTCAAGCACATACGCATATTCAATATAAATATTTAGAAACTTCGCATTTATTTCATCTGGGACTGATGGTGCTGAGTTTATGAGTGTTCCTAAGTAGCCCTTTCCCAGCAGAGTTGAGATCCTATTACTGTCTTAGTTTATTGTTATCACATCTGGGTAGCATCAGTTAAATAAAAACATTTTGAACAGGCTGGCATTCTCAGTGGCAAACTATTGAGGAGTAATAGGGTAATTCTGCTTTGGTCCAGACTTTTCTCATTCCAAATGCCTAAATTAGGGCAGCTTGAATTTAATTGTATTTGTATTTCATGAAATCCGCAAAATCACATTTTCAGTAGGTCCCTATTCATGGGATGTTAGGAAAATCCAGACAACAGAATTTTAAGAAACTACAAAAATATTGCAAGAAACAAGGTGTACATAAATAAAAAGGAATAATAATGTGCTTTAAAATGTACATTTTCAATCATCTTAAAGCAGTGTTTTTCTCAACAGAACTACGACATGTAAAATATAATTTTACATCCAGCTAATCAATTTTATAATATATACTTAGGATTTCTGACATTTTTATAATAAATGAAGTAAATCAGGTTTACTTCAACGGTAACTCTATACATAAATTTGTATATAATTTAGAAATTACAAATGTTGGAATGAAGAGCTACACTCCTCTCCAGGTTTACTCTCTCCTGTAAATTGGTTGAAGCCTTACTCATACAAGAACAATTCAACTTTAGGAAAGGGCAAAGAATCACTGATATCATCCTTGTAAATTGGTCTGGAGAAAAGATGGCTGAGGAGGAATTTGATAACAATCTTCAAATACCTAAAGGGTGGTTATAAAAAGGGTAGAGGTGAACTGTTCTCTGTTCAGCTTGAATTTATTTGTAAATATAGGCATTTTTCCTTTAAAATATCAGTTTAAGTTTGGATTTAGTCCTCCACTGTCATTCATTTGCAGCTGTGGAAAGCTGGTAGGAAACTAGAGTTAAAGCTTGATTTTTTTTTCAATATAAAACTGATTATAACAATAATTTGTTAGGATAAGATGTATTCCAATTCTTAGTAAGGCAGGACCTTCATAGAGTTCAGTCAGACCAATCACACAGTATCAGTACTGGTTATAAATATTTGGGGCACTCAATTTTTTCTAAAGAGTCATGTTTCATCTCATGATATTGCATCTATTCACTAATGTTTTAAGTAAAGGGGTCTATATACTTATATACACCACACACCTCTATACAGAAAATGTTCCTAATAAAATTCCTCACAGCAGCTACGTGGGTGAAACCGTACAGCAACTATGCACTAGAATGGATTCTCAAAGAAAAAATACAAAGGACAGACACACACTCGCACCATTAGGAGACTATTCCTCACAGGACAACCAACCACTCCCTCTCTGACCTCACTATCCTCATGCTCAAAGGGAATCTACCCAACGCCTGTAAAAGGTAAACTTGGGAACAAAGAATTATAAGCTGGCTGAATAGTAAGAACCAAGGACTGGACATTGATATCGGTGTTATGGTATATTATATTTTACTCAACTTCTGAACTTTTTCCAAACATGAAAAGTGAGAATGAAACTCCACCCTTTTGACACACTTTGTTCTCCCAGTAATCAAGTTCTTTTCTTCTGCTAATTGCGTATCAGCTACCCCTGGGAATTTCTCTAGCCCCCACCCACTACTGGTTTTTACTATGCTGTGCCTGGCTCATTCTGGTCAGACCTGATGAAGAATGTCTTGTATTTGAAAACTTGCCTAAGTCTATTCAACCTACATATTTCATCCAATAAAAGGTATCACCTGAGAAATCCTTCTCTCTCAAAAAAAGAACCAGGCATCACTGGTTATCTCCTGTAAGAGAAACTTCCCTGTTTACTCCGGGTGACCTACGATTCTGAATACTGGTATGTAGAAATATTTATTGTTTACATACTGTTTTGGAGGAAATTAATGGAAGCTTCCTCTGTATAACATGCTGACATTCACAAAGTCAAACATGCTTTCTGTTTATACTTCTTTCCATACTTGATTATTTCCTCTAGGTTCAATATGGTTTCCTGTTTCCTTATTTTTCATGAAGTAGACTTAAATTTAGAACATACATAAACTTTCCTACTTCTGTTACAAGAACACAAAAACAATCTCCAAATACAGTGCTGGACATTTTCAATTTCAAGCCATAATCTCTATGTTTTCTTCTCCTGTAGGTGCACGCATCACATTCATTATTTGGAATATAATCTGTCAATTCCCTAAGAATTCATGTCTGTTTTGAAGTAGCAGCTTTCTGCCAAATTCTTTCTATAGCCTGACCTTGCTACATATAAAGAATTTAGAAACCTTCCCTGCCCATAAAGACTTAGAAACTCTATCCAGTATAGTCATATGAAAAGAGAATCCCCACATATGTACAATGAAGATTTATGTTTTATACTTGGAATCTTATTTATTGTTATTAATTAAGTTACAGTGCTTACAGCTTTGGATCATGTGTCTTACGAATTTCTGTTCGTCTTCTGTAGCAAACGACTCTCTAAATTCCTGAATATCTTTCAATATATGTGCTGTACAAGAAACACCTTGTTCTTATTACATTTTTTGTGTAATAATAGCTTGAGTCACTCCTTTGTCTTATGCTGACCACATATGTAACATATGGTTGAGTACTCTCATTGAAGCTAACCCTGCTGGGAAAGGGGTGTAGGTTAAGATGCTGCTGAATATCACTCCTTATAGGGATCGTGCAACAGTATGTGGTGCTGGGTAGTGGGAGGGGAATGTGACCAAGACTGCAAAGAAACACATTTGTTCATCACATTCTCTTCATACTCTCTACAAGTTGGGTGCTAGAATCATCATCATCAAATTAAAATTGTTCCTACACTCCGTGCCAGAACCCTGGGGGAGGACTGAAACCTGCTGAGGAAGATCAAGCCCTGCATGTGCCTTTCCACCCTTTCCCAGTATTCATGACTGGCTTTGCACCTTTTCTTTGATAAATGACATTTTGAAATAATATCTCACACATTTTAAGTGTCTGTGTTATTTATGGTAGTTAATGTGATCAAGGTGTTTGTTAAAGGCCACATGTTGGCAATCAAGTCACTGGGAGTGGAGCAGGGAGAACTCTGAGCAGTGACTTGATAAGCATGATGAAGTAAGAGCTCTGTCAGCCACTACAAAAACACGGCATGTGCTGCCACCATTGCACCAATAAGTCTAGTAGCACTACCTAGTAAACAGTAACAGATGGTCCTCCATCATATACACATGATCACCACCCTTGTGGGCATGGCTAGTAGAGAAACAGAAAAAAATCTTTCATCCCCAGGGATCACACTGGAAGCAGATTTTTATTTTTCTAATCAAAAAGTTTTAGAAAACTTTTCTGAAAAAAAAATGGTTTTAAAAAGTCCATTTACAGGACAAATATTTTCTTCGTTTTGTTCTAATCTGCTCTGTTGACTTCCTATTTACTTAGATTGGTGTGTTAGAAAGAAGCATGCATTTTTTGTCTCCTACTTCTGAGTGTTTCCACAACCTGGACTACAGCCTTCAATTAAACAAATCTGATATGAAGAAACAAATTTGAATTCTGTAAAATATGAGGAGACCAATAAAAATCACTAACCAGAACTAGTTAAATTAAATTCTGATGGGACACTTAAACTATTCTTGGAGTTGATTTAACTACAAAGAAATGAGGTTGTCTGGTCTCATTTGAGAAATCCAGAAGACAGGTGCAAAGTAAGTGCTATAGAATAACCAGTCCTTGTCAACTTAAAATAAACCTTATAAGCACTAGTTTACATACACCTATATTTAGAGAGTTTTAATCAGTATGCTTCTGGTAAAATGTCTAACCTTTTTACTTGAAGTTCAAACTTGATGCTGAAATCTGCATTTTCAAAATGTTGAACAGAAAATCGGATGCCTGTAGAGAACTAGGAAAAAGAACAAATGAAATAACCAATTATTAAAAGGTGGTAGGGCTTGAAGACATGACTAATAATGTGAAAACTGTGCTGTCTATGGTTGCAATTTTATGATTTGTACAGTGTTTAATTAAAGTTTAAATTATGATATGAGATCCGATAAGCCTGAAATTTAGGTAATTTAAAATAAATGCCAGCCATTTTTCTCACCAGATGGGAATCTTGATTGGATAGTGAAAGACATAGAGAAAGGATGGAGGCTTTTTCTGGAAATGAAGGAACAGGGCCCTTCTCATCCAGAAGCTCGCAGTTTTCTACTGGCCAACTGAAAGGAAATGGTCTCTTGTTTCTGTTCCCCTCCCCAAAATAATTTAAAGCTTTCTCTCTGTCTTGCTCCCTTTAGCTGCCTCAACCAACCTCCCTGAGTTTCATTGTAGCATAGGACCCATTTGTTTTTGGATGTTGTGGATAGGACTGATTGCTTGTTCAGAGGTCAGGAAAGTATTGCTCCATTTGAAGTCAAATTGGCAGATGCTTCATAGGGTTTGCTCACCTTCCTTACAGCACCTGGTAGACATAGCTCAGTTACTAGGACTGGAACTTTGAAATCAGCATAGGAATTTGTACAAGTGTTTTGTTTGTCATAAGAACTTAAGAATTGCCATTTTGTGAGTCAGACCATAGGTCCATCTTGCCCAGTATCCTGGGTCACACAGTGGCAGAGAGTGGATGCTGAAACTGCCAGTTTGTTCCTTGCAGTTAAAGGCCAGGAAGCTGGAATTTCACTGCTGGCCCTTGTGCCTGTAGCAGAGAGGAAATTAAGAAGTCTTTTCAGACTGATGTCCCCTTTTGGTACACTCTCTTCTCCTCAGAAGGAAAGACAAGAGGATTCTGAAGAGTGAGCTGTACCTTGGGCATTATCTGGAGATTTATGGTGAGGTATGGTGGGAGTCTCCTAACCCCATGCTGGATGCACTTAAATGCCTGGGATACCACAGTCAGGGCAAAGTCAGAGCACGAGAGAGGGCTGTTAACAAAGCTGTATGTAGTCTGCTAGTTACAGCCATCTCAGTTTAAATGTTGTGGTCAAAGAATATAGGCTAATGGAAATTGAATTGAGACTAGCACATGTGTGTTCAGCTGGTAACCTTTCAAGTCCCCTGAATCCTTCTTAGACCACTTTCATAAATTCACTGCCTTGCTATACGTTCCCTGGTTATGTACTAGGCGTGCTCTGCTCTGTTCAGGATGCTTTTTGTGTTCCATACAATGTGTGGTTTGTAGAATCCTCCTGAGAATTTCAAGTGTCATTGGAAAGTTGGGCTATCAGTCTTCCATTTTCAACCAGAATCTGGGATGATTAAACTTCTTTTTCACTTTATTTTGCTTATCTTAAAAAAAAAAGAGTGGGAGACACTTTCTTATCTTACTTGCTTCTCCATTCTTGGGTGATCTCTTTAGTAAGAGGTACATAATAGTCTACAAGGGGGTTTTTTGGATCATGAATTAGAGGAGCACATTTTCCCTTTAAGTCTTACAGTTACTCACTATTTGTCATGTTTGAACAACTATCTTGTACTAATACTATCAGGGATACTTTCCTTTTGCTTCTATTTCTTCACTAGCAGTAATGGATCAGTGAGTTCTAATGAGTTTGGAGTTCCATATTTCAGGTCAAGAGTTTCAACCACTCCTTTCATAGCCAAGGCCATATTATTAGCATAAAAAGGCTAAAACTTCAAGTCTTTATCTTTCAGACATTTTAGCAGCCCAATATATAATCATTTGGGGAGTTTCTAAGATGGGCCGATACCATTCCTGAAATAAACAGATGCTGAAAAGCTACTTGAGTCCAAGAACCACTTTTACACGTAAAGGCACTTTTACACATGCTCTGGTGGTGAGGTGTGGCATTTTAATTAGAGCGGCTCTGAAAGCCACTCTAATTTAAGGACTGCCACACCTTGCATATCAGCATCCCTGCACTTAAAAATAGTGGCAGGAGTATTGACGTAAAGCTTGTTCAATGAGTTTTAGATCAATGCCACCATTTTGAAGTGCGAGGAGGCTGATACATAAGATGCAGGAGCCTGCTGGAGCATGGTAATTGTCACGCTCCGGCAGACTCACTTAATCATAATTACAGCACATCAGAGCAGCCTCCATTCTCATGTACAGGCACCCTAAGTTATCATTAGCAGCAAAATGCAACCATAACAACATAACATATCATGCTTCTTCTCAAACATTTAAAAACAATCCTGAAATACTTAAATGTATGGAGCAAAATTCCTACAGAATAAAATCATGTAAAGAATTCAGAATCTGTGCTATTGTGTTTAGTTATGTGCATGGTGAATTTGTTACATGAATTCTGAATTTTAATGGAACAGAGATGTAGCAAAGCAGGGATACAGTTCTTTTCTCACCTAATGAAGCAGACATGCACTACAGTTCTGATGATCTATTGGGACCCTGTCAGGCTGTCTTAATCTGTTATTTAGGGGATTTAATCCTTGAAACAGCA
This sequence comes from Gavialis gangeticus, assembly GCF_001723915.1. Lineage (NCBI taxonomy): Eukaryota > Metazoa > Chordata > Crocodylia > Gavialidae > Gavialis > Gavialis gangeticus. The sequence continues at coordinate 49,394,488 of NW_017729004.1, read as the reverse complement.
CTGTAGGACTCTAATGAGCTACAGATGTTGACTCTGTGTGGTCATATATCTTCCCTGTGGCTAGTAGTCCTTGACACTATTAACAATAATTGGTCAAAGATGCTCACATATGCGACTAGTGCCATAAACTCCACTGAGGCCCAAGGATTTGTACCTGTTTACGTCAGTGATGAATTTGTTGTAATAATTATTTGACCTTTTGGAGACTTTACAGGAGATTAATCTTTACTTGCATAAGTTTAAAACAGTTTTCATTTAATTTCCAAGTGGTTTATTTTGTAACATATTTTATTATTGTACCATGTCATATCCCCTACAGTTCTAAAGCTACATTGCCTGCATTCAACCCACAAAAACTTCTATTGTTTAAAAGTGTATTTTAGTACATATGGAAGACAGCCATTCTTTAACAATGAATTCTGTATGCACAAACAAAATAGGCAAAATACCTACGCTCTTAGAGGAAGCTAGCTTTCTCCCCATTCATTTCTAATCTTTGTTCTATTCTGAGCCTCTTTTGCCAGTAAGTAGTAGGATTAAAAAAAACTGGGCATTTATAGATGTGCTATGGGAGGTGGGGGAGTGGGGGCACTTTAATTAGTGTGCTGCACAAATTAAAAGTGCCCAAGCATCATATGTATCAGTGTCCCCACGCTGAAAACAGGCGGTGAGGTGCTTTGAATTAAAGCTCATTCGACAAGCTTTAGTTCAAAGTGCTTGCCACCATTTTTCAGTGCTGGGACACTGATACACATGATGCTGGATGCTGCAGGAGCATGTTAATTTCCACACTCCAGCAGACTCAATCAAGTCTACTCCAACGTGCTGGATTTACAGCACATTGGAGCAGCCTCCCTGCTTGTGTGCAAGTGCCCTCTGCTCTTTAGTTAATGTGCATTAAAGTAGACTAATGTACATTAAACATCACTTAAAAACTGTGGGCACTTTTACATGTGCTCCAGGGGTGGGGTAGGGGAGCACTTTAGAGTGGCTTTGAGAACTGCTCTAATTAAAGCACCATTAGTCTTGTGTATCAGTGTTACTGCACTTAAAAAAGGTGGTGAGGGTGCTTGAACTAAAGCTCATTCAACAAGCTTTAGTTCAAGTGTCCCCGCCACCATTTTTAAGCATGGGGCGCTGATACAAGACGCATGAGACTGTTGGAGTGAGTCTGCTCCAATGTGCTGGAGTTCCAGCATGTCGAAGCAGCCTCTGCACTCATGTATAGGTGCCCTGTGCTCTTTAGTTAATGTACATTAAGACAGGCTAACGTGCATTTTCCTAGTACCTCACAATGGAGGGTGTTTATAGATGTGCTCTGGGAAGTGGAGGAGGCACTTTAATTCGCATGGCTGTTGGAGCCACGCTAATTAAAGTGCCCTGAATGTCACATGTATCTAGTGTCCCCACATTGAAAAATGGCAGTGGGGGCACTTTAACTAAAGCTCATCAAATGGGCTTTAGTTAAAGTGCCTTTGCCACCATTTTTTCAGCGCAGGGACACTGATACATGTGGCATTGGAGTCTGCTGTTGCACAGTAATTACCACGCTCCAGCAGACTCAATGCTCTGTAATTATAGTGTATTGAAGCAGCCTTCCTGCATGTGTATAGGAGCCCAGAGGTACTAGTTTTAATACACATTAACTAAAGCACATTAATGCACATGTAGATGCACCTCTGTGTACTATACAAACTATTCAGTTAAATAATTGATCTGAATCTATCCCTGAACTGTTGCCTTATGCAATAGTGCAAGTATATTTATTATGTAATAGTAATCTCATGCTATAGCTATGCTCTAGGCCACACTTTTTATGATTTTTTTTCTCTTTTTTCCTAACGTAGTTCAGCTAGCTGTATGAAAAAGGCCAAGGGCATTTCATGGATAGCAAATGGCCATGGATTCACAGAGCCAGAAATCCTGCAATTCTGTTATTAAAACATTTTCAAGATAGGAAACTGTAGACTGTTTTGAGTTTCACTGCAGCAATATTATGCTCTTGGGTAGTTCACTGACATCTCTTGCCTAGTCCTCAGAAGTTGGTCTTGGTCTTAAAGCTAAGGAGGTTCAGGGCACTGAACAGTCTCTGTAATGACCTAATAGTTAAGGGCTTAAGGAATGTCTGATTATGACCTGCTCCTGTTCCCTCTTTGCTGCCCCATATAACAAGTTCCACAAAAAAGTCTCTTTATGAGTGAATATTTTAAGAATAACTGATCTCTTGCCAGAACAGAACTGTTTTATAAAGTTGGAGTTAGATTAGAGCAGCCACTCATGATTTATGTGATTTGTAGAAATGGCTGGTATTTCTCTGTTGGAAGTGTGTTAACTTTGTTTGCCATCACAAATGGTCTGGTCTAGGAATTCCAGTCCTTTCACCTTTCCTGGGCCTCCATAAGAAATAGTTCCAGAGATGAACTTGCAGTCTGAAATTCACTTGGTATTTCTAGATGTTTTGATGTCTGTTTTTTAAAGGCTTTATATAATTTAACTTTCCAAAGCTGGCTTCACTAGCTATGAGAAAATGGAGAACACTTTAGTGTAGTGTATACAAGTAGTTTCATAAACTTCAATGTTCAGTTTTCTATTTCAATCTGACGTCTATCTTAATGAGGCATTTTGCTTAGGAATGTTTGATAACAATACATATATCTCCGACGGGGACATGATCCTGAAAGAAACCGGGATTGTTACCATGTGAGAATGACTCAATTTGACATTACAGTTTAGAGTACCTGCTGCCTCAGGCCAAGTAAAGTTTATAGAAAAGCTTACATTCAGTGGAACTGGTGGGACAGATGGGGAAGAGGCACAAACGCCAGGATCTTCCCCAGCCTTGGTTTGGTTAGCATTTTGAGTTCAGGAGTATATGGGAGACAAGAGCTAGAAGGAGACCTTTGAATAAACAGTAAAGGAGTAAGAGGGCAGCAGTAGCTAAGAAGCGCTCTGTTAACATTCCATAGTGCGAATGGGCAATTCCAGAGGGATGCAGGGGACCAGGCTCTTAGGGAAAGAAATGACTGCCAGGTTCACTCAAGTTTCCTCCAAACTGTTCTGTTGAAGTATGGAGAGAGTGGAATAGGCAACACTTCTGATCTCCAAACCCAAACTTAAGCAAGAGCCACACATGATCCACTCAGCACATCTTCAGTGATTGCAGCTGGAGTACTTTTCAAAATAACTGCATTACTAACTACAGTGACACTAAGTGCATGTCTTCATATGTTAATGGTGTCACGGAGCATTATGAAGGCAATGCAGTCCACTCATTTGCTCCCAGTCTATGCGTGCTGAGTGGCCAAAATCTATAGTAGCAGCCTAGGCATGCAACTAGGGTACACTTAACATCACTTGGTCTCAGACAATTATTAGAGTGGTTACATTCATTTTTTAAAGGCTGGCCAGAGTTGGTGGGCAAGGTGACTTTTTGCAACAGCATTTCCTAATACCATCCAATGAAGCTTAGACATGTTCTCTAGTATGCTAAAAATACCACACAGGCTACTGGATAACAAATCCTCATTCCAATCAGGGAAACACAAGACAGGAAGGCTAGGGGAACAGATGCATATACAATGTCTCTGGTACCTGAAGGTACACATATCCTGTAGAACAGTATGACCAACAGATCAGAGTCTGTCAAGAGCTTTAGATTAATGCATTTGCCAAACCGTTCAGTAGAGAAAAAATTAAAATAGTGCATCACACCACGATAGCCATCTCAATTCTTGTTTGCAGGCAGTACTATTGGTATCTCATTTATGTAAACAGAAATAAATATTTCTTCACCTTAGAAAACTTTTAGGGCAATAATAAGGTAAATCTATGGGATAATGGGTTTGATCCAACCTAATTGCACTGATATAAATTAGCAAGAATAATATTATACTGCTGTAGTTGCAATCAGAATCAGACCAAAGAGGCTTTCATTTACTATATAGGAATATTAAAAGGAATATGTGAACACATCTAGCATATTACAGACCAGGATTTTCCTTTCAGAGCATTCCTCCAAATCCAGTCATTTTAATGGTGTTAGTCCAATTTACCCCAAAGATCAATCAGAAACAGGTTCTAAAGTCATTAGTTTTTTGAAACACCACATTATTAGCCTTTTAGAAGCATAAAGTTATATCTTATTACATCAACAATTTCCTGTCAAGATAAAGTATTTGTTTTAGTTCCTGCTTATCAGGACATATTCCACTAATGGAATAGTTTTCCATTTGCTCCCCTTAAAATTCAATTAGATAAACATCAGCAAAAGCATCTGGTTTTCTCTTACATTTGTTCCAGCCACCATGGGGTTTCCAAGATCACAAACCACCATTCTAGTTTCGTTTTCCATCTTGTAATCACAGCTTAATACACGTAGTGCCTGTAACAAAAGAACACCACGCCAGTGGTCAAAGGTCAGAGCAAAATGTATCCTGTTGGGAAAATGCCGCCTTTTTTACTGTGAAATTTATTTAGTACTTCAAACACCTGTACAGAGCTCTACATGGATATGTAATTGTTTACTGTCAGTCATGGAGGTAGTTTAACTGTGAAGAAAGGGAAAAAAGAAAGAAAAGAAAAGAAAGGAAATGAACCAATATTTTAAGACACACAGAGATATCATTTTATTTCTTCTAACACATTACATAATTGCTGCAGTGAATTATGCCTATAAAGACAATAACTGAAATATTAACTGGATTAAAGAAAGCTATGCAGGTCGATGCATATTTCACACAAATGGTATTTTTCTGGCACAGGTGACTGAGAAAGTTACTGTGGGACAGCTCTGGAGTTATATTTCCTAATATATGGCAAGGGTGCTTAGAGTATTAGCTATTTCTGTATATATTCACTGTGTCTACAATTTAACAACAAAGGAACTAGATTTTTACTTACATAAAGGGTAGACCTTTCCTGTAGTCATCACAAGAGAGCACATGGAACCATTTCTGAAATTGCACATCTCCCTGACAAACAAACCCTCAAGTTGGATTTTTGACCTCAGATTGTGTTTTGCAGTGAGCCTTAGGGCTCCCCTTTCCCAGTCCCCTTTCCCAGCCAGTTCATTTTAGAGAACAATTTTGTAGAGCTATAGCACTTGTCATGCTGACGTTTCAAGCAGATGTAAATATGTGAGTATTATGCTCTATGTTTTAATGCTGGAGAAAACGGAGGCACAAAATGATTTTTGCCTAAGGTCAGACAGCAAGCTGGTGGCTAAAGTAGAGAAGTAATCCAGATTGCCTGCATCCCAAGTGTGTGCCCCTTCCACTACCTCAGACTGTTCAGAACTCACTTTACAATATTTAAGAACTAGTTAAGATACTCTCCCATCTTGTTTTCTGGAGGGGAGTAAACACAAAATGTTCCTGCTGCTTTCCTGCTGAATTTTCTTTTTCAGCATTTCAAACCTTTATCTCTTGCCTCTAACTGGGTTTTCTGTATACAAAGTAGAGTGCACAGAGGAAGGAACAGATACATGATGGTAGAAGTAAAGAGGTACAGACTAAAACAAGGCAAAAAAAACCCTCTAGTCTTTTTCACTTTCCTCTTTGGCATCTTTAATAAAAGAAACAAATTAGACAAATGAATAGAGATAACGTATCTTCAAAAAAAAAAAAAAATCAGGATGCATCTGGAATTGCTGTGAGCCTGTCTAATTGTTTTCATTGCATAGTTCCCATGAATTAAGTAACACATGACAGGTCAGATTCTTTATAAGAAAGCGCTGGGAGATCTCCAGGCCACAGTCTATAAATTCAACCCATGTCCTTCCTGGCTGGTGAAGGCCAGGGTGGACAGACTGAGTCTATTGTTAGCTGAAATTAGCAGAAAAGGTGGTAGATGTTCTAAAAAGCATTAATTGTGGTGTCTGCTCACTTAACAATCTCTTCCTATTAGCAATGTTGCAACTCCCGCCTGCAGCTCTTCTCCCTCCCTTCCTGCTGACAGCCCTGGGGGCGGGACTGGGCTGTATCAGCCCATCCCCAATCACACCACAAACTGACCTTAGGGAACACAAGTTCCCTAAGGCACTCTAAAGTGGAGCACCTTCATTTGATCCCTCATTTGATGAGGGTTAATTTGTGGTTAAAAACGCTTTAAAAGCAGTTTTAAAGCGCTCTGCAGCCATGCCCATGTGTCATGGCAAAGCTGTAAAGCATTATCAGGGGGTCAATCACATGACAAACATAACTGCTGCCTGCACCCCTAGCTGCAAATCCCATCTATTTCCTCAGTATTTTTGACAGCAGGAAGTAAAGGAAAATTAAAGCTGGTATTCTTTGAGAGAGGGTTGGAATCTTAGAGTTTACAATTAGTTTCTTTTCATTTGGTTTACTTTGCTGTGAAAGTAGGTTAACCTACTCTTTTTATGCTTTTTAAAGGATTTCTCAAAAGGTGGTTGAAACTGAGAATAGACACTCTTGTACTATAGATACATTGAAGTAAATATTCATTTACTCTTAACATTGTACTAAAATTTGCTTGGAAATCTGTAGTCATAAAATATTCAGCTTAGTCTTTCTTTTGGAAAATTAGCCAGAGATGTTATATAAAAGTCCAATCTTCAGTATTTTATAGGTTAAGACTGTTATATAGAGGATGTACTATCCTCCAACATAAAATATACTATTTCTTATCTCATTTCCTCCCAAAAAGTATGAGCAAAAAGTTGTGTTTTGCAACTGAGGTCTAGTGATCCATGAAAAATTAGGGGCATTGTCCTCAGATTTAAGATGGCTGATGATACAGACAATGCTAAAACTGATTTGTGCAATGCAGGGATGGAAGGTCAGCCACGTTTTAGAGGTGGTTAAATATAGAATAAGAAAATGAAAAGTGGCAGCAGGAGGGAAACAAGGGAAATGAGAGAGATTCATACATCCAGCACTGCCAGTTCCACTAGTTTGACATGTAACTAAGAAGGTTTAATCACAGAACCCTTTTCCTCTCCATGAGTAGCAATTCATATTTTGATAGAAAAGCATGGCCTTTTGGCAATCTCAAACAGCAGCAAAACCCCACTGATTAATACATTTGCTCCTAGGGCATATTGTAACTGGAAAACACAGGCAGCTTACAAATATGAATTGCCGTTACTTATCTCAGCAATGAACTACTAAATCGGTACCAGAGTAATAAAAGATTCTGGACTGCTGTACAAAAATGCATCTTTTCTTCACCCCACCTCCCACCTTTAAAGTTATTTAATTACCTTCACAATAATGTGCCATTTTTCTCAGATGATGAGGCTGGATAAAGCTTTTAATTTACTGAGTGCCAGCAGCTGCTTCTCAATGTACCCATACATAAGAAAGGCCTGGTCTGTGTTCTGAGAGCTTTTAATTTAGTTCCAATTAAATCATGTCTCATCTAGTTATCAACCTTGTATTGATTTCACCAAGAAAATTTTACAGGCAAGCCCGGAAAGCTCAGGGTTTTTCCCCCCTTTTAAAGTAGGTGTATCAGTATGCTGCTCATGGAAGTGGGGGACTAATAGTTTTGTCTATTGTTTCAGGAGATTTCATAAAAGAAAACACTCATATACATGTTGCAGCCAATGCCCTCACTCTAACCTGTAACACCACCACTATTCCCTACCTGAACAGCCATGTCAGAATCTGCAGTGAATTTGTTATGCCTATACCCAAGCAGGAGCTAGAAAGAAATCACATCACTTATTTCCCTCTGTCACTTCATGAGACATTGGATTCTATTCTTCTCCAGGGTGGTAGGGCTGGAGGCCTGCTCTTTGTGCAATTCAGTATCAGTTCTCCCTTAGGGGCAGGAACTGTCTTTGTTCTGCATATGTCCAGTATCTAGTAATGTAGTCCTGATTCATGACTGGGGTCCAGATGCTACCACAATACAAGTTGAAAACAGCAAATTTGATTGCACTGTATTTCATCAAGTAGCTATGAAGTCAAGAAATAACTTTAATATCTAAGATAAATACAGGCATTAGTCTTTGCTGAAGGTCTAAATCAGCACTTTGCACCTTGTACAGCAGTTATGCCAGTACAAAACATCATATGATTTGGCTACACAAACTGCAATATAAAAGCAATTGAGGCTCTGAAACAAGACGGTTACAATGCATACATATCACTTTTTCTAATCCATTTCATGCAGAGTAAGTAAGAAATACATTGAGGATTGGATCAATATTCTTTTTTTTGTCATTTTTCCTCTATAATTCAAATTTTAAATATTATCCTACAGAATCTTTCCATAGATATCAGTTTAACCTTAACACTTCTTAGCCTCTTTAAAAGTGTATATACAATTCATAAAGGATCAATCTAGCTTATATTTGATCTATTCTGACCTCAATCTAGCTAATATTGGATCTGATTGAGGAGAATATTATCTCTGTCTTGTTATAGGAAGGCCAGTTATAAGGACAATATGGAACACTACTCAGAAATGGCTACAATCTTTACTATAGTGAGGTGCCACTGGGGACCTTGAGTGCTGAGGTCTGATGGTAACTGGCATCATCACAAACCTATTTAACTATTGGCTTAAGTTATTGTGCAACAGATCATTTCTATTACTGTGGTGCCCAGATGTCTCAAACAGGATTAGAGCCCAATTATACCACACTCATAAAGACATCATATGACATCCTGACCCTTTTGAAACCCATGGTAAAACCCCCATTAAAATTAATTGGACCAGAATTTCACCCATGCCCCCCCGCCTCAAAGAGATTACAAATCAAGAGATTTAGATTTTCTTTACGTCACAAGTACACACATTGAAAGTTCTTTTGAAGCCAGACATGTTAAGAAGTCAGTTCTGTGCAAAATGTCATCAGAGGGACTGTATATTACTTTAAATTATACTGAAGCTCTATTTATAAATAAAATAAACATGATTCCCCCTTTAATGTATGCATTGAGTACATTAATTATATCAGCATATTAACAAGGAGCAAGCAACAGAAGGACCTACATCAAACTACAGTAAGATGAATCAGGGCGGCTAGAGTCTGGAACCAGCTTCCAGGTGAGGTGGTGCAGGCTCCCACCCTGGGGGTTTTTAAGAGGAGGTTGTATGACCACCTTACTGGGGTCA
>NW_017729004.1:49366257-49380404 GCF_001723915.1 Gavialis gangeticus | reverse complement strand
GCGCTACTTCACGGTCAGGGCGGCTAGAGTCTGGAACCAGCTTCCAAGTGAGGTGGTGCAGGCTCCCACCCTGGGGGTTTTTAAGAGGAGGTTGTATGACCACCTTACTGGGGTCATTTTGCCCCAGTGCTCTTCCTGCCATGGCAGGGGGTTGGACTAGATGATCTGCTCAGGTCCCTTCCTACCCTAGAAACTATGAAACTATGAAACTATGAATAATAACTGGTTGGATCATCATATAGAAGGTAGGGGAGATTTGCACCTTATAACCTAAATATACCCTGCCTTCTGCTTGACTTTAGGCTAACATGGCTAACTACATCTCAGAACATCATACTTAAAGAGTAGTCAAAGGCACAATGTCTAATTGGGTGGAAGTATCAAGTGAGGTTCCCCAGGGGTCTGTCCAAGTTTTGGTATGAATATCTTCATTCAAGTCCTGTACTTAGGACAGAACAATCAAATGCATGCATAAAAACTTGGGGAAAGACTGAGTATGCTGCAGTACTACAGAAAAAGATGTGGGGGTTAGAGTGGATTGCAGATTGAAAGAGTTAACAGTGCTCTTGCTACAAAAAAGAAGAAAAAAAGCCAATAGGATACTGGACTACAGTAATAGGAATATTGCCTACAAGTTAAGGAAAGTGACCTGTCAGTATAGGTAAGGCCTCACCTGGAGTACTGGTCTATTTTGGATACCACACTTCAAGAAACAGGTACAGTCCAGCAGAGAACAACACAAATGATTAGAAGTCTAGGAAGCATGATTTACAAGGAAAGGTTGGAAGAACTGGGACCATTTAATCTACAGAATGGGAGACAGAGGAACAGTCTTGATAACAGTCTTCAAATACATGAAGGGCAGGCAGTTTTAAAGAGGATGTGGATAGACTATTCTCTGAAACCCCAGGGTACAGGGCAATACTTAGTAGACTTAAGTTGCAACAATGGAAATTTAGATTGGATATAAGGAATAATGTCCTAACAGCAACTCTTTGGAACAGATTAGTTAGATGTTGTGGAATCTCCATCTTTGGAAATTTTTAAGAGCAGTTCAGACAAATGGTTAGGTAAGGATGATACTGCTTTGAATGGGGAGGCAGACTTGGACGGCCTTCTCAAATTCCTTCCAGCACCCCCTTTCTATGCTTCTACCATATGAATCTGATGTACTTGTAAGTAAGATCATTTGGGGAATATAATGATTAAAGTGTCTGTAAACACCTCTTTTTAGGAAATTTCTTTCTCTATTAAATCAAAGGTTGAGTGCAATGTGAAAACATAGAAGAAAATGGATAAAAAAGGGTTAGGGATTTCCAGAACGTAGAAGCTATTTCTTTTCCATTTCAATTTGGCTTTTCAATATTTCAGTTTGGCAAAGATTATATACTCATTTTTGCCATGACTTCAACAGCTTTTGATGATTGTGCTAGCATAGAAAGGCAGTTGAAGACAGGGAACAAGGGACCATTTTTAAAATTAAATACAAGCATGTATTTTTAGAACATGACCAAAGAATTCAAGATCAATTTTTCCTGTTGCAAAGATTTGTCATTTGTATTTGAGGATTTTTTCTTTTATTTACTTATACTAAACTTAATAATAAACTCTTGAACTGCATACCTTTATCAATTCTAAAAGTGAGAGAACTAATTGCTTTCAGTACTATAGGAAATGCTTTTGGAAATTAAATGTACAAGAATTACACACAGTACAATAGGACTAATGTTCTGCTGTTTTAAATAAAAGACATAAATGGTGACCCCTGCATCTGACTAAGGAGATACATAAAGCAAGAACTTCTTAGTTTGCTTTTGCATGGAGAGCCTAGGACTGCAAATGCAGACAAAAATCAATGCAATCTCAAGTGGCTGTTTCTGGAAGATTTTGAAGCAGAGCCAGTCAGAAAACGTGTTCTACTTCGCAAACAAATGCAAAGAAAATTAATATTTTAAATTATTTCTGAGGGGTGTCAATAATGGAAACCCAAAATATCATTTGCTGGTATTGTCTTTAAAAAAAATAAAAAGTCAGTCAAGAGCTAATTTTTAAAAAAATAAAACCCGGAAGATTTCCATGCCTTTTTGATAAAGAGAATTCTCCAGCTGAAAAGCTTTTTACTAGCTCTTTTCAGAAATTGTGCTCATGAGAAAGCATGATGAAACCATTTGAAAGATTCTGATTAACTACAGTGGGCTTTGTACACCTCTCCCCCTACCTTGCTACATGAAGAAAATAATATGTGTTTTCGTAAGGGCAACAAAGTCAAAAACCCAAGCAGACACTAATAAAGACAACTTCGTTTTGACATACCAGTTGAAAAAGCCCCAGAGATTGCATAGAGAGAAGAAGAAAAAAAAAAACCCCACTTGGAATCAAGGGGTCAGGGATGATTTTCTTAAATGCTTGTGAGTGGTGGAGAGTTTTGGTTAAAGTCTAAAAATATAATCTTCAATAACATTTTCATTTCCTTTCTCCCTAGTTCTTGCTAACTGAGTTTGGTCCCATTGCAGCTTTCAACCCATCAATAAACTAGACTGACAGAAGTAGAATAAAGAAACACATTGTAGAATACTTTCAACTCAATTAAAAACATTTGCCACTAGAAAGGAAATTAACTTGCCCTCCTTTTCCCCCACTCCCTCACCTTGGGGCCTTTCTGTGCATCACATTCCAAACATTGCAAACAGAAAAAAAAAGGAAGTTAATGTTGCAACAGCTTGTGAGCTCTGTGCACAGACGAGGTGATAGACTCTTACTGTCCAGCAGACCGTACATGAACATTCTTTCTCTTTGGGCAATTCATTTAAGAGCAAAGGTGAAATTGTATCTAAAATGGGACAAAGTCTAAATACCTACAGTACAATTTGATTGGATACACTTCTGCAAATAGTCTTTTTTATACATATGAATATCATATATCCTATGATTTCCTCCTTTATTTTGCTAAATATAAAATAAAGCAATTGTTCTGAAACTTTAGATTTGTATTATTTTGGCCTCTGACTAAAGTCTCCAACCTTTTCCATATCCTCAGCTAACATATAACCGCTGCTGATTGGCAGAGGGGTCCATTAGCCCTGCTGCTTGTTCCTGATGGCCAAGAGGCAAAAACCGTGATTTTCACTTCTGGCCATCAGGAGTGAGCAGGAGCAGCAGGGCCACCAGGCCCCTCAGCCTATCATCAACAGGGGTTGGGGGGAGCACACAGGGGGAACTCCAAGATTAAAGGAGCTGCCATGCTACAAGCTGGGCCTACAATTTAAATCAGGCCCTAGATATAACATAAGGTTAAATTTTGTTGCAATCTCTTGTGATTTATCGTATAAACTTCTTGATTTTTTTACCTTGCTGTTGCGTTCGACTCCTGTGTAATCTGCTTCAGGTGGGATCTTTATATGGAGCTCAGCTTCATAAGCTCCTTCTCCATCATTTCTTGGGTTTATTAGAAGCACAACACAATTTTCTTCTCCAATTATTAGTTGATCTTTATCGCTATACAGAACACACTTTTTTTTAGACATTTTACAAACATAATTCAATTATAGATACATATAATTAAACTATTCTCTTTGTCTGTTTCCATGGAGCCTGATCCCAAAGCACACGCACAGCCTACTACATATCTGGCACAGGTATCACAACACACAAAGATGGCCCCATATCAAAGCACTACAGAAAATCCAAACTTCAAAAAAAAGGGAATGCACTTAAAAACAGGATGGATCAGAGCAAATGCACCATGGACTATCCATGTAAGTTATAGCAGAATATGGAAAACAAGTTAACTAAGGGACTGGCAACATAGGTCCTGTTGGCTGGATCCAGCCTGTGGAACTATTTGATCCAGTCCATGACTGTGGGGCTGTGGGCATTCTCCCCATGTGAAGACAAGGATCAGCAGTGGTGGATCCTAACATCCACCCCTGACCAGGGTGGGTCTTTCTGGCCCACAGCCAGAAAACGTTGCCTACCCTTGAGTTAGTTGCATTAAACTCCAGAGCTCTGATTTTGAACTCATATTCAGATACCTATATTCTATTAGCTATAACATACATTACTATTTATTTGAACTTACGGGATGGCTGAAAGTTTCAGGTCAGGAATGCATAAGTTGTCCTCTCCACAGTCTACCAGAATATAAGCCTGTATTGTCAAAATTTGTACCAATGATATTAGAGTTTTTCTTTAAAAATCCATGTCATAGAATCATAGGACTGAAAATGAACTCAAGAGTTGTCTAGCCCAACCATGTGCACAAATGCAGATTGTGCTATTCCTAAACCATCCCAGACAAATGCTTTTACAGTTATTCTGTCTCTTTTTTATGGCAGTCTTTCAAATATCAAAAATTGCTCTTGTTTTCACCCCTGATTTCGTTTCTCCAAACCAAACATACTCTAAACCTTTCCTCATATGGGTTTGCATTCCAGACCTTTGTCGTCTTTGTTGCTTGTCTCTAGATTCATTTCAGTTTCTCTACACCTTTCTTAAAAGACCAGAGCAGACAATCCTTCAGCTGAGGCCAAGCTAGCACCACGTACGGTTCTACTATCACCTCGCATGTCTTACATACAATACTACTGATAATGCACCCCAAAATTGCATTTGCTTTTTTGGGGGACTGTATAATACATTGCTTACTCACTTCAAGTCTGAAAACCCCCATAACATCTACGTCCTTTCCTTTCTTTTTCAATTTTCACTAGAAATGTTCTATATGAAGGGGTTATTTCTGCAAGTCCTTTCCTACATGAGTAGTTGCAATGACTGTTTATGTAACAGTTTTTAAGATATACCCATAAGTGAACATATGCATCTTCCATATTTTTCACAGTAATTTGGCTGATAAATCATACAGTGTTATAAAAACATTAGATAAAACATAGCTCTGGAAATGTTTTAAAAGTCACATGGTGCTTTGTTTATATGAAATATGCATTCTGAACTAATTAAACCCTAGTTACATAATTTCTGGGGACTTGACAATATATTGTTTTAGGAAAGATATCCTAGATTGCTCACATTACATTGCAAGAGCATGGATGCAAGGGCCTTACCTGCTCTGTAACAGTGCTCTCTTGGTAATAGTTCAGTATGGGTTTCACGGCCAGGCTATCTACAGACGTTGATTCATCCAAGCTGTAATTCAAACTAACACTGATAGGAGATAATTTATCTCGAAATTCTGTTTCGTCCTGTGGAAAGTAATCACTTAATTACAAACACACACTCTAAAAGCATTAATGGCAAATTATTAATTAGGTATGAAGTCTGGGATTTGTTTTTAATGAGAGAATAAAACAGTGGTTCCTGGCTTTTCTTTGATACATGTGATGAAGTTAGGACAGCATGGTCACTCACCAATAACTGCAGTCTTCAGAATACATTGCCTTCACAGAAACACACTCTGGAAGTAGCTTGCTGAGCTACATATACTCAGAAATGTTTCAAAGCAGTAGCCTAAAATGAGGCATATCTAAAAAGAGACATGTAGAACCAACTCCTATCAGTTCTTGGCTGCCTGGAAGGAATGGAGGGAGGGCAAGTGTGGATCTGTGGAGGCAATATTGTTGGTTTGTTCCACAACCACAGATGTGTACATAAAATCAGTCCTGGTAACACACCATCTTTATTGCCTGTACATTTTTTTTATATACTGCCCAAGTGCTTCCTAACATGAGTGTTATCTATTTAGACCAGGGGCAGGCAAAGTCCAGTCTACAGGCCAGCAACCTCTATCCACATCACTGTGGCCAGTTTCCATGGAGGCCCCAACAGCAGTGGCACCATGACAGTGCAGGGCCAGGGTTTCCACGGAGACCAGCCCCAGCAGTGCTGGCAGAGTGCACAGCAAGGCAGGAAGCTGCCCTGAGGCCAGGATCTTGCAGTGGTGACAGCATGGTTCAGAGCCAGAGCAGAGCCATGACCCACTGCCTGCACGGCCTGGACAGGGGCATGGAGGCAGTGGATCACTCTTCTGGACCACACTGTCACCACTGCAAGATCCCAGCTCCAGCCCCAGAGCAAGTTCCTGCTCTGCTGTGTACCCTGCCAGGGCTGCTGGCCATGGAGTCTCCATGGAAACCCTGGTGCTGCACTGTCACAGCGCTCCTGCTCTTGGGGTCTCCATGAAAACCAGCCACAGTGATGTGGGTAGGGGCTGCTGGGAAATGGATTCTGGCAACTGGCCAGACACACCATTTTGCCCACCCCTGATTTAGACAGTATTAAGCAATGCTAACTACAGGTGAGTAACCAGCAACCATTTTTGTTTCATAAATTTACTTCCAAAAAGAACTC
Source organism: Gavialis gangeticus (assembly GCF_001723915.1). Lineage (NCBI taxonomy): Eukaryota > Metazoa > Chordata > Crocodylia > Gavialidae > Gavialis > Gavialis gangeticus. The sequence goes on along the minus strand of NW_017729004.1, from coordinate 49,374,101 downwards.
CACTCTTTGAAACTGGGGGGCAGCAATCATCCTAGAGATTGTTTGACACACAGACAAAAGATAAAACATGTGCTTTACCTAATCAACAAACCTGATAGGGCAGCTACTTTGAATAAAGGTTGAAAGCAATGTTCAAAAGGCCTCCAAAATAGATCTTTAGCTAAAGATTCTCAGTTTAAAAATGTGCATGAGTTTGCTATGAATGTTCAGAGAGTTCTCATAAATCAGAAGACAGAACCTCTCCCAACTGATTAGCTTTAATTCCCCTTTCCCTACACAGGGAATAAGCAGACAGATCTTTACTCTTAGTTAAATCCTGATCCGTCATATAAGAAGGGTTCACTGAAGGAAAGAGTGATGAAAGTCACCGTTATTACTATTATTAGTTTGAATTTACATAGCATTTTCCCTTCATAGATCTCAAAATGCTTTCTTAAAGGTAGCAGTTAATATTTACACCCAACTAAAATCTCTTTTTTGTGTGTTCTTTCCTGACAATGTTTCTACTACTAATTTCAAAATCAAATTCTATTAATTTTATAGAAACTAATTTTTAGACTTAATCTACTTAAAAGCTTTTCTTAAAAATAGGGATTGAAAAAACTAAATTGTCATGATGTTTAATGTTCCAACCTGGTTCCCTGAAGGTACAATAAGTAATTTAAATGGTAGATACATGCATTGGGAGAGAATACTTGGGCAGAATTTCAGGAGGAAGTTTTTGATGGTAAAGCTTATATGTAGAATACTCAAGAATATTTTAAACAACTTACTCTGAGATAAACAACAAAGTCCTGGCAATGCAGCCCTTTCTGTCTTTCAATCACAATGGGGAAGAGATGATGTGATTGATGGTAATCAAAGAAAAGGGTCCTTTTAACAGCTCCTTTCTGTTTCAATGAATCTAACTGCAATTCAGCTTTTAGTGCTGGAGAACATAAGTAAATCAAACATTTATTATGAAATGAAAAATGCGTGAACAAAATCATTATGTATTATAGCTAATCACAAAAACAAACACTTCAAAGGGGAAAAAAACAGAGCTTTCATTTGAAAATGGGCTGCTTTGTGGCAGCACATTAGACTTTGATCCTGCTTGAATTCATATTTGTAACACAACCAGCATCTAACTGTACATAAATGCTATTTCTTCCAGTCCTGTCTTTCCATTCTAAAATAGTCACAGGCTTGTTTTTATTTTGAAACTGACTACAACTTATTAAAAATATGTAAGAACATGAATAATTTCTTACCAATCTTATCTGAAATACTCTGGCCTTCAAAAGCTGCACAGACTCTTACAGTAAAACTAAAAGAAGTAACAAAGAAAAAAGTCACTATCGACAGAGTTACATACCAAGAATCACCAATTTCACAGTATCTCAGACTTCCCTTTCCCCTTTCTAAAAATAGTAAAGAGTATATACTTCTCTAAACCAACTTAGCTATGTGTTTAAAGAGCTTTGTTTCAGGCATCCTAGACACAATTCCTTTTCCATTCTCTCTGATGAGGCAAAAAGGTTTTTGTGCTCTCAGTCCTGTATTCCCTGCACATCCGAACCTAAAAGGATTATACCCACTGAAATTAATGACAGGACTTGCTTGACTTAAGTGGGCACCAGGACTTCACCCAGAGACTTGAATAGCAGTGGTTTGATGTGCAAGGTTTGGGCCAGAGTGTTTTCTACTTCATTTTTTAAATTATGCCATCTCTCCCCCATCAAGACCTAAAGTAAAAGGGCAGAGAAATCAGACTGTTTTCTGTTGTTACTTACTACAGAAATGTACTGAAGCTGTATGCTAATAACTTTATTACTTAATTTTTTTTCACATTCCACAGCAAATGCTTTTCTGAACTTAAGGTCTATCAACTCCCTGTTGCTAGAAATAAACTGTCCTACATACAATAGTTATATATTGAAAGCTGCCCACACATGCTCTTCTCTCTGCATGATACGTTACTGATCCTTGGTGATAAGGCCTTACTAGAAAAGGCCTTCTATAGCCATGTTGACTGACAGCATTTTATTTTAGCAGATGCTAAAAATTGTAATAACTGATTGTTTTATTTAATCAACATCTGTAAAAGATGAAACCATAATCATTATTAATGCATGTAGAAAGGTTTCATTTTGTAAACAGATACTTTATTATGCCAGACAAAAGTAATATATATATTTAATGCAATTACATTGAAAAGCTTTCACAAATAACTACCGATGGTCTGTTAAACCATTTCAAGAATCTATTACCAACGCAGTTTTCCGCTACTAGATACCACTTGAAATCCATCTTCAGTGACATGCTCTTGGCATCAAGTATTTGATGCTGCTTTCAAAGATCCAATCCTATAAATTCTGATTCTCATAGACAGTAACAGGATTGCTCAGTAAAGGCTGCAGAATTCAGTACAAAACTTTGAAAATCTCTCTACTTACTAGTCTGCAGATTGCTTAAAAAGCAAAGCTCCTGCCTAAATGTGCAATGTCACCATGTTTCACAGAAGAAAAATGACAAGTTGAATAAAAAACAGAATGTTGTGATTTGGTCACAGTTTTTAAATAGTAATTAAACTAATACTACAGTATATATCTGCATACTTATGCAGTCAAATCAAAACCAGTAATATCACCTCTAAAATAACCTCTAATCAGATTATAATTATGGATCAGTTTCCTCTGACAAGCGTAATGAAAATGTGCCACATCTGTGATTTATATATTTTGCATGACCTTATTTAACATCTTATTTCATGGTAAACAATCTGCCTCATACCATTAAGTCTTTACCACAGACTCCAAAGGATATTAGATATGTTGATTCAACTTTTACCAAGAAATTGCAAATTCAGACGCATTACCATGGCTCTTAGAAGTCCATTATCAGTAAAAGATGAATAGCTGACCATTTCTTAATGCAAAGGACAGCACTGAGTAAGCATTAAATGCAGAATGTACACTTTGCTGAACTGTTATGCAGTGACTTTAGTCATCAGTCTTTATAGATCGAACTGTGGTGCGATTAACACCATGCTGTGGGATACAAAGTGCTTTTGTTTTGCTACCCCAGCTACCTACATAACAGATACCTGTGTGAGAAGGGAAGTTTGTTTTCTCCCAATAGGGATGAATTTGTGTAAGCTTGTCTTTGTTCCCACACCTCACCATGCCCTGATGGTGTAGCGATGCTGCTGTGTCAGGTAGCAGGCTGGGGATATACCCATCAGTGTACTACTTCCCTGGACCAGCAAATGAATTCAAGAACTGGTACCATACAGTTCACCTATGGAACTTGTAGGTTGCCTATATGTAAGAAGGAATTTAAATAAAACATATTTGAAATATACCATGCTCTTTGTACTCTGAATAAAAATAATAAAAAATTATCATTTACATGGATTTCAAACAGCTTAGAGAAGTTTTCCTGTTAAATTATTTAATTGAAAAAAATCTGGAAATGTCAGATTTTGGGGGGAGGGGGTTGGGGTTTTTTTGAGAAATGTCATCCCCCTACCCCCCAAAAAACCGCCAACAACAAAACAAAACACATGCACATCATAAAACTTTGGAGGAAAACATTTTGATCAGCTCTAGCATCTGCACAGTGAGGGGCAGTACTCCATACTTACCTCACCCCTATGATCAGTTTCTTCCTCCTTCCCAAAATACTGACAGGGTCCTTTTATAATCCCTTCCACATCATGTAAAGAGGGGTATGGCTATGGCATTAAGACTAGGGACAGAAGTTACACATAAACCAGTTTAAGTGATCAGAAACTGGTTTACACCTGTAACAGAACATAAGTTCAGTGCACATAAACCAGTTTAAGTGATCAGAAACTGGTTTACACCTGTAACAGAACATAAGTTCAGTGCACATAAACCAGTTTAAGTGATCAGAAACTGGTTTACACCTGTAACAGAACATAAGTTCAGTGCACATAAACCAGTTTAAGTGATCAGAAACTGGTTTACACCTGTAACAGAACATAAGTTCAGTGCACATAAACCAGCTGCAAAATGGCCACAACTGATTTAAGATAAATCTGGTTGAATGTAGTATTAAACTGAACTGATTTGGGTCAAACTGGTTTATGGAACTTCTGTCTCAGACCACTTCCTCATTTATATTAAATCAGAGTCCCCCAATGTCCTAACATGTTTTTCAGCCCTAGGCTGGTTTGGACTGGGCTGTCTGCTCCAGAGAGCAGGGCTGGCCCTACCCCTCACCTTCCTAGCCAGAGCTCTGGCTGGTTGAGAACAGGGTAGGGGACTACAGCCAGGAGACAGCAGCATCTGCCTGGCTTCCCCCTGCCCCACCCTCCCTTCGCTTGCTGCTCAAGAAGGAATCCCCCTGTTCCATACCAGGGACCCCAGCAGCACAGACCCCACCTGGCAACTAGCCACACCACCCCCCATGCTAGCTGATGCTGAGAGATGTCTGTGTGTGTGTCTCCATGTTCACTGGGACAAAGGCAGACAGATCAGTGTCCACTTAGGGCTTTTTGCAACTAATCAGCAGGTCAGCTAGTAATGTCCCTCCATTCCTTCCTTGGAAAAAGCTGTTTAAGAAGAGCTTGAACTAATGAGAAAGGCTTTGTTTTCTTGATGGGCTGATAAGTTTTGTGTTATCAGCTCCCTGCTGGCTTGCTTGCTTCAAATGCCACAATATGTCAGTGTTCAAGAGGGGACCAAGAGAGGTGTGAGAAATGACCTGGTTTGCAATGAATAAAGTGCCTGTCAAGCTTGCTGCAGACAGTATGAAGAAGCAAGGAGAGGGAGATTGGAAAGCTCAGTATTATCAACAGATGCATGCACTCCACACAAGCAGTCCTCCCTCCCTGCCCCCCCCCCCGCTCCCACTTTGCCTCAGAGTGCTAGCTGGGGGCTGGGGCCAAGCAATACTCACTGCCCACTGAGCAATGAGTGGTGGTGGGGGGAAGCCTGGTGAAGGCTGCTTCCCCCTCCCCCTCCAGGCACACCCTGGCTGGGGACTGTGCAGTCCAGGGTGGGGGTTAAACCCTCCTTAATCATAGCATCCTGCTGGGGCCTGGCCACACCTATACCAACTCAGCACTATGGAAGGGAAGGGATGGCTTGCTCTAATACCCTCCAGCTTCTAGCCGGAGTCACTGCATGTGCCTGCATTTTCTGAATCAAAAGTGAATGTCTATCCACTTGCAAATCAGTTCAAACAAATCAGTTCAAGCTATTCAGGTTAGACTAACCTGCAAAGATTGAATCAATTCAGCCACGGGCTTTTTGAATATCTGTCCCTAACCTAAAAAACCTGGACTTCTAAGCTTTTGAAAAGTGCACTCATCTTAGGATCTTAACAGCTTGTAGACACAGCATAGGTAGGATTCAGATTGGACATCAGGAAAGAATTCTTTACAGTGAGGGTTGTCAAAGATTGGAATAAGCTTCCAAGGGAGGTGGTGCTGTCCCTTTCCTTGGGGGTATTTTAAAGGAGATTGGACAGACACCTGGCTGGGGTCGTGTGACCCCAGCACTCTCTCCTGCCCAGGGCAGGGGGTCAGACTCGATGATCTAATAAGGTCCCTTCTGACCTTAATACCTATGAAACTTCTGGTGGCAAAGGTAAGGGCTTCTGGTCCCAAGATGGTGACCAGGGGGCAGGGCTCCTATTAAGGGGCAGGGCTGTCCTTGCGGTTCTTGACAGCTCACCAAAACTCATTAAGCAGCCCTCTCAGACAAAATAACTGTCCACCCCTGGGTTAGATCATAAAACCAAAGCATTTTAACAAAATCATAATAGGACTGACTGACACTCAGCCACAAAGACACAAAATATTTTGATGATCCCAAACTTAATTTTTTCTGAATTTTCATTCAATTCTAACTGGAACTCTATTGTATTGTTGTCTGTAATAGGAAGAGGTGGTTTTAGAGGTGTCAAGATTGGTAAGGCATAAGGAATTTCCTTAGGGAAATATCCATAGGAAAAAAATAAAAAGATAATCAGTTCCAAATATTACTTACCTGTAATTCCTATTGAAAATTCATTCTGCCTCCAAGAATGTGTGTGGAGAAGATGAGCAAAGAATGATTGTATAAAAGTGCAGTTTTCTCTGTATGAATGTTGAGAAAATGAGCTGTGCTCCCAGGCTGTGCTCACTGCCGCTCTCTGGTTCTCTGGAGCAGGCATGTATACTGGCAGGTGCTCAGCACCCCTGTGTAATGACATGACATCTCTGACATTTGGTGCATGTACAGCAGGAGTCAAAAGGTGGGGTGTATGTACATGGCAGTACTCCCTAGCATGGTAAGTTGTGATGTAGACATTCCAGATGAGACAATGTCTGCAGCAATGTGGGAGGTAGAGGGGGCTTGGAGGGTGGTAGGAAAAAATTAGCTCAGTTCTGGCCTGCAGAGTGAGTTGTCAAGAGATGATGAATCTGGGAGACTGTCAGATACACAGGAGGGGATCACAGGTATGGACAGTTAATTATATAAATTATCTGTAGAGATGGAAGATGAATACATGAGGTCACTAAAGGATAGGGTGCACTGAAGATATACAGAGGATTGGCCTGGACCAAATAAGATTTCTGCTCAGAGCTGATTCCCTCCTCCTTTCTACAGGCTTCTAGAGAAGCAACAGAGGTAAATCTCTCTCTTTTTGGGGTAACTAAATATATACATGTGCTATAAATTTCTGTTTGAAAATATAACTTTTAACACCAACTTGAACCTGTCACTTTAAGATACTCTAAGGCTAGGTACAGATGTTCAAAAAGCCTGAGGCAGCTTCACACTAGCTTTCATGGCTTTTTCTAAGTGCCCTAGATTAGTTCAAGAGTGAACAGAATTTAGGTTCATACTAGGGGGGAAGAGGGCAAGGAGGCAGCCTGCACTGGTTAAAGCCAGCAGGTGGGGGCACTCTCACATGCCTCCCAGAGGGCTGCTGAAAAATTCTGAGCCCAGCCAAGCAGTCCTCATTGACCAGCATGGCCCCTTGCCTCAGCCCTGCCTCCCTGCCAGTTGTCCATCAGCAGAGGCTATGGGGAGGAGGAGGAGGAAACGGAGTCCTCTGCCCTGCTCAGGTATGAGGGAGGCAGGGCTGGGTCCGTGTGGCTGGGGACTCTGCTCACCGCCGCACTGCTGACCCTGGTTCCCAGCACTGTGAACAGGTGTGTGGCTCTGAGCTATGACTCCTGCCTGCAGCTGTCAGGAAGATCACACCATTTTCACCGAAATCAATAGGAATAGCAAAGTGCTTAGCATTACAAATGGCTGAAAATTATTTTAAAAACCCAGAACTCTGAAAAATTTCAAAATTGTTTCCATTTTGAAGTTGATTGAAGAAACGTCTGGTGTAAACATATTGTTCAGCCATATTTCTAATTGATATTTAACGTGCAAATAAAGAAACGCGTGCAGGATACAACCCTAAGAATTTTGTGCTGTGTAAAACAATAGTATTGTATGTACAGATTATATTTTCCCCTTTGCTCTAGTTATACAGTTTACATGATGGCTAAAATAATATTTTCCTAATATTGAAAAATGTACAAAAATCCACATTTTTTAGACCTTTACATTTCCTGAAACTTTTCTGGTAGGATTGTTTCCTTTCATTCTTCTAATTTAAAGATGTCAATCAGCAGGCATTTTATACAAGTTGCACAGCTGGCAAAGAGATACAGAAATCTATCCCGTGGGATTGAGGAATTATTTGCCTGTTGAAGTTTCCCTACTAATTGTTTTCATATGTGCAATACAAGGTTATATCAACTAAAGAGAAAAATTACAACATGGAAAATCAATGGTTGTTCTTCAAATATTTGGAAGGAAAGAATTACTTTATATTAGGAGCTAAAT
>NW_017729004.1:49363398-49366141 GCF_001723915.1 Gavialis gangeticus | reverse complement strand
GAATTACTTTATATTAGGAGCTAAATCTTTATGGAAGAATATTTTATAACATAATTGAAAGAAATATAATTATACTACTGTTAAGTTCCCGACATAATAGGCAGAATTCTCACAAAAATGAAACAAAATTTCATCATAACATTCTAAATCGAACACTAATGTAAAGAAAATAAATATTTTTTCCTTTTGTCTTTTCCAAGCAATATATTGAAACAGGAACATGGCTATCACAGAGACAATTTTACATACTTCCTGTAAAAATGTGTAGGAATTTAATGCAGGTTTGGAGTGCATTTGTAATTTTTAAATTCCTGGCAAAACAGAATTTCAGAATTTGCTGCAAACTAACATTTAGGAGAAAAAAATGGATTGGGTCAATCATAATTTTGACTTTGGATTTTTAAAACCATTTACAATATAAAACAAAAAGTAAAACAAAGTCAGTTTGAAACAGATAACTAATAAGTTCTCTCCCCAAAACATCAAAAATACTAAAGTTATTTAAATTTTTCCTTTGTGAATTTCTGTTGAAGGACATGTGTCTGTGACATGTTTTGCTATTGACAAAGTGATGCTTTCCAACAAATATCCTGGCAACTTGGAACTTTGAAACTTGCAAATATCCAACAAGTTTCCTATCTCCATCTGCTGGTTGTTTTATTCTGTAGCTAGCTTAACAGTGAGCAAAGATTAGTGACAAAATGAACCTTTTTAAAAAGTATGCCTTTATGTTACATTTTTTTAATTCATATTTTAAACAAGTGCTTCAATACAAGCATTTAAAGAAAACTGAGCATACTTTACTACAGAACAATGTTCCCTGATTGGCCAGAAGAAATTCTCATAGCACAAAAAATATATCACATTCCAGGGCTCTTACAGAAGTTATATTTTTTGTGTGCTGAGGCCCCCAAAAGTGCTCTACAACTGTAACAACAAATGTTTACAGCTGCACAACAGTTTTCAAATGGCTGAACATGAGAAAATTAAACCCTCATTACATCAGCTATCAAAGGAAGGCGCTCCAGGGCAGAATGCCTTAGCAAACTTGTACACAGGTTCGCTGCAGGGGTTAACTTTTGGATGATTCTTCCCGCATCCCGTGTGCCTTTGTGCTGGGTTGCATTGTAGCCTAGGGTAGGCAAAGCTTGTTTCCTCTGCCTACCCCAGCATGGGGCCAGCTCCACCCCTGGACTGTCATCCCAGGCCCACCTTCTCCTTCCAGCCAGCTGAGAGCCACAGCCTGGCCAGGGGGTGGGAAGGGGGGATGGTGTCACTCCCCAACTTTCCTTCTGGGAACCAGCAGCAGAGCTAGGATGACTATATGGGACAATGTGAAATCCAGGAAGCTGTCTGCCTTCCCCCCCAAATGCTTCAAGCTATAGGGAGTCAGTGGCACATTAATGACCCACTGTTCTATACTTCACCAGTTTTAACAATCACCTGTGAATCAGACAGTTAAGGTTGGAAGGGACCTCAGGAGGTCATCTAGTCCAACCCCCTGTTCAAAGCAGGACCAGCCCCAACTTGATCATCCTAGCCAAAGCTTTGTCTAGCTGGGTCTTGAAAACCTTCCAGGATGGAGCTTCCACCACCTCTCTGGGTAACCTGTTCCAGTATTTTACTACCCTTCTAGTGACAAAATTCTTCCTAATATCTAATCTAAACTTCCCTTGCTGCAACTTTAGACCATTTCTCCTTGTTCTGCCATCTGCCACCACTGTGACCAGTCTAGCTCCATCTTCTTTCAAACATTGCTTCAGGTAGTTGAAGGCTGCTAATAAGTCCCCTATCAGTCTCCTCTTCTCTAGACTAAATACGACCAGTTCCCTCAGTCTTTCCTCAGAAGTCAAGTACCACAGCCCCCTCACCATTTTTGTTGCCTTCTCATGGACTCTCTCCAATTTGTCCACATCCTTTTTGTAGTGGGGTCCAAAACTAAACACACTACTACAGATGTGGCCTCACCAGTGCTAAATAGAGGGGAATAATCACTTCCCTTGACCTGCTGCCAACACACCTAACAATGAAGCCTTCGTGGCAACAAGGACACACTGCCAGCTCATATTTAGCTTACTGTCCACTGTAACCCACAGGTCCTTTTCTGCAGAGCTGCTGCCCAGCCGGTAAGCCCCCAGCCTGTACTGGTGCATGGGATTGTTCTGGCCTAAAAGCAGGACTTTGCACTTGTCCTTGTTGAACCTCATGACATTCCTTTTGGACCTAATCCTCCAATTTGTCTAGATCACTCTGAATCCTAGCCCTACCCTCCAGCATGACTACTGCTCCCCACAAGTTGGTGTCATCTGCAAACTTGCTGTGGGTGCATGCTATGCCATTTTCCAGGTCATTAATGAAGACACTGAACAAAACTGGCCCCATGATCACCCCCTGGGGCACTCCACTTGATGCCGGCTGCCAACTAGACATCGAACCATTGATTACTACTTTCTGAGCCCGATGCTCCAACCAGTTTTCTATTCACCTTACAGTCCATTCATCTAGCCCGTACTTCCTTAGCTTGCCTGCAAGAATGCTGTGGGAAACTCTATGCAAAGTCTTGCTAAAATCAAGGTGCACTACATCCACTGGACTTCCCACATCCACAGAGGCAGTCATCTCATCACAGAAGGCAATCAGGTTGGTTAGGCATGACTTTCCCCTGGTGCATGGGTGACTGGTGCTGCCTTGTCAGGTCCCCAGTGACTTGGGGGGTGGGCGCAGCCTGTCTTGTGCACTGGGG
>NW_017729004.1:49342481-49353243 GCF_001723915.1 Gavialis gangeticus | reverse complement strand
GCCGGGGGGCAAGATGCTGTTGCACTTCTGGGGGTGCAATGGCGCTCCACTCCCCAGCTGGCACTTGCAGGGGAGACACCAGCACTTCGGCAAGTCCCCACTACCCATTGCCTAAGTGGCAAGCACGGCTGATCAGGGTGTGCACCAGCACTCTCAGGGGATGCACCCCCTATGCGTTGCCACTGCCTTCATGAATCCATGCTGACTGTTCCTAATCACATTTTTCTCCTCCAAGTGCTTAGAAATGGATTCCTTGAAGACCTGCTCCATGATTTTTCTGGGGACTGAAGTGAAACTGACTGGTCTGTAGTTCTGTGGATCCTCCTTTTTCCCTTTCTTAAACATGGGCACTATATATTTGCCCTTTTCCAGTTATCCAGGACATCTTGTAATCTCCATGAGTTTCCAAAGATGATGGCCAATGACTCTGCAATCATATCAGCCAGCTCCCTCAGCACTCTTGGGTGCACCCCTCCAGCCCCATGGACTTGTGCACATCCAGCTTTTCTAAGTAGTCCCTAACCCGTTCTTTTTCCAGTGACAGCTACTTACCTTCTCCCTAAACTATGCTGCCTGGTGCAGTAGTCTGTGAGCTGACCTTGCCTGTGAAGACTGAAGACAAAAAAAAGCATTGAGCACTTCTGCCTTTTCTGCATCCTCTGTCACAAGGCTGCCTCCCCCACTGAGTAAGGGATCCAGACTTTCCCTGATCCTCCTTTTGCTATCAATATACTTGTAGAAACCCTTCTTGTTATCTTTCACATCCCTTACTAGCTTCAACTCTAATTGCACTTTAGCCTTCTCGACTGCATCCCTGCATGCCAGAGTAGTGCTCTTATATTCTTCCCTAGTTATCCGTTAGTTCCCTGCTAAGCCAAGCTGTTCTTCTGCCATAACTGCTAGTCTTTCTGTGCATCAGGATGGTTTGTTCCTGAACTCTCAGTAAGGCTTCTTTAAAGTATAGCAAGCTCTCCTGGACTCCTCTTCCCCTCAGTTTGGCTTCCCAGGGGATCCTGCTCATGAGTTCCCTGAGCAAGTGGAAGTTTGCTTTTCTGAACTCCACGGTCCTTACTCCGCTGCTCTCCATCCTTCCTTTCCTCAGGATCCTGAACTCATCTCATCTCATCTCATGGTGCCCAAGTTGCAATTTGTATTAATAGGGCTTCCTATTTCACAGCTCCTGCCACCCTGCCTCCGTGACCCACGCTCTGCACCTGTGATGCTCATTTAATTTTCACTGGCTAGCCAAGACCAGCCTCCAAAAGCCTTCATTCTCCTGCCCCCACAGCATGATCAAGCTAGCTTTCTGCCCACTTTGCCAGTTGGTTCCAGGGGGAAAGCTTGAGAGAGACACTACCCTTCTCACTCCCCTCCCTTTCCCTCTGTCAGGCTGTGTCTGTCAGCTGGACAGAATGGATGAGGTGGGGCTGGGATGAGAAGCTGTCACTGACACCTGAGGGGTGCGACTACGGCTAGCTCCTTCCTAGCACACTGTAGCAATGGGGAGCCTGCAGAGCATGCTGAAACAGCAAAGCAGCTCAGACCTTGGCCAGTGCATGGAGGCTCTGAGCTCCTGCACCAAACACTGATATCTGTTGAGTTTTATCATGCTATAAATTTAAGTGCTTTGTGTAAAGTGCAAAAGGTACAGTGCAATTGGAAGTGCCTCCCAATCACCTGTTTAAATGCCCCCAGCCACAAGAATGAGTGCTCTCTTTCCTGTTAAAAAAACAAAAGATTAACTAAATGGCAGCACTTTGAGTCACATGAGCATAAGGATATAGTATCAATTTACTATTGGATGCATCCTCAGTAAAGAACTGAATCCTGGCCAAATAAGAGGAGGGAGTTAATTTTGTTTAAAAAAAGCCATTCATATTTGCTGCACTTCACTTCAGGACCTTTTTCTCTGACACACTGAATATCCTAAATTGCAATGCAAAACAATGGTACTCAGCACAGCAGTTTCTTGGTTTCTACATTTCAAGTCTTTATGAGGCAAGGGAAATTGTCAAAATAGTTCTAAAAGTATAAATTGAATTTACATTCCTACAACGAACCACAGTGTCTGAACAAGGAACATAAAGATGCAAGAAGAATAAACGATAAGATGTTTGAAGCAAAAAGAGGAAGATCTGAACATTTCTAGACTTATCACTGACTTACCATGCCACCAAAATCCTAGAGCTGGGAAGCTGACAGGTTTTATTTTCTGGGTTCACAATCATTGGGTTCAGCAAAAGTTGAGCATCCACTGTCACAACAGGCCTTGCTCTGGGGGAGGGAAACAAAAGTTCACTACATAGGGTAGGAATAAATGGGAGGTCCAGAATTGCAGAAGGACCATTTAACATTTAAACAATATAAATTAACTGAAATGAGGCTGTAAGTAGAAGGTCATTAGGTAGGCAGGGCTTTTTCTGTAGCTCTTAATTCGTTTGAAGAAAACAGGTTTCTCTGGGTAGAAATAGATGCCACCTGAGCATCTCATTTGTGCCACCATAAAAATTTGCAAATGCTGAGCAAAAAGACAATGATACCTTTTGTTGCACTACATGAAAGGGAAATCGATGGCTCAACAAAAGGTGGCAACAGACTGCAACTATTGAAGAGGACATCTACTACTCTCTGTGGCAGAGAGTACAAGCAGCCTGAGCTGCTTGCACTCTTGTGCAACCCCAGGCAGGTGCTCCAGGGGGGTTGAAGGCCCCTCAAGCCCCTGGAGCACTGGCCTGCTTTCCCTGCTTAGAGAGGGACCCCAGGAAATCTTGGGGTGCCTCTTCATGTGCAGGGAAGCTGGGGTTCCCCACTCAGCCAGACCCGTTCCCGGTGATTGCAGGGGAACAGATCTGCTGGGGTGGCAAAAACCACACTTAGTCAGGATTGGGCCCTTTGCAGACATGTGCAGAGAGGGGACAGCTGTGGGAAGGCCTCCATCCACACACACCTGCAAATATGGAGGTGGGGCTCTGTGAAGTATTTCCTGCTCCCCAACATTGGGGTGCTTCAGTAAGTGGGGGGGTTATCACACTTTCAGTTGTACCCCAAGTTAGGGTACAGCAACCGGGGATGTCTGTAGATGTCCCTGGAGTGTAATCAGCCTGTGTTGTGACATATTGAGGCTGATTTCACTCCGCCAAGGACATCTGTTTTCAGCCCAACTGTCATGAAATGTGAGTTATTTCAGTAGACTGCCCATTTTGAAGTTCTTAACAAAAATCATTATCTACCTAGACCAGAGGCTGTCAACCAGGGGTATGTGTACCCCTGGGGGTACTTTGAAAGGTCCCAGGGGATATGTGGAGGCAGGCGGGGATGGAGCACCACCACCCCATGCTGCTGCCTCACAGGAGCAGGGCAGGGGTGGGGCGAGAGCAGGGCTGCATGGACACTGCATTGCCGCTGCTCACCATGGCTCTGCTGCATGTGTGGCCACTTGGCACCTCTACCCCTGCTCCCTATCCAGCTACTCCCCACCCCCACCGCTGAGGTACACTTATTAAAAAAGGGTGAAAACCCCTGATATAGACAGATCACTAACACACATCTTGTATTTGCAATAGACATTAATAAAGGTGCAACACTCATTAAAAAGTAGATGTTATAAGAAAATCCATGAAGCAACCAGTGTATGTTCCAAAGCTGCTTGAATGCTCACAAAAGAACAAATTCTCTCTTGGGGGCTCTGGAGCCTGAACTAAGTTAAGCATTTTTGGACATACCAGAAGCTCTTTGGAACTTCTTTCATAATCCATCAACATTCTGCCATCATCTAAAAAGACAGGCTCAGACTTCCTATCTTCTTTATTCTGTATGGGAGTTTCTTTAAAAAATGAATGTGATTTGGCTGTACTGGAAGCTTTTGGAAATCAACCATAGGATACAGATTAGCTGATAGATCTTGAGTCAACTGATTTTTGGGAACCAGGGGTAACTAGCAGAAGTAACAGGCCAAGATGAATGTGTGTCTATCAGGGTAAAAACTGTTTTCAATGCAGCTTTGGGGAACAGCTGATGATTAGTCTGCTAACCTATAATTCAGAATACTTTAAAATAACATTGGAAAAGGTCTGAATTGAGTGTTCACAGAATATTATTTTATTTTATATTAATGATTCAGATAGAAATAACTTATTACCAAGTTATTTCTCTCAAGCTTCTAACATTGAATTGAGGCTATACAGTCAATATTTCAATGTAACATTTGTTGAACACGCAAAAACGTTTCCTGCATTTTTGGTACAATATGGAAAAATAAACTCAAGCAAACTTGAATTTGTATAATTAAATGCAAATAACTATTTTTTTCCAACGTTCTAACTTGTACTTAAAAATACAAAAGACTGCAAATGAAAATTGGAGGTTTTCATATACCACTTTACCCAAGTTTCATACAACGCATTTTTGATTGCTCAGTGGAATGTGGATATAGACATACTGGCTTTGGATTTCCAATGCCTCACACCTTGCGCCAGTACAAAGTGACTGAATATAATTCAAGGCCAAATGAGTAACATTTTCCATTCCTTTTGTGCTAGTGTTCAGAAAAGTGGAATCTCTGGTCTATATAGAGTTTGCAAGTGTGAGTTAGCAATGCTATTTCAGTTAACTTCTGCATTTTCACAATATAAAACCTTAGGGGAGTGTTCATGCTCTGGTTTTGCAACCAGGTAGTTAGCTACTGGAAAGATGCAAAAGCCAGGAATGCTCAAGATTACCGATGGAACAGCTAGATCATCTGCACAGCAGTATATCTTGTTACACGTATGTGATAACTCTAATTTCTGTCTTAAGATTTACAAATAATTATGTAATACACTCTCAGAATTTTAGGCTGGTCAGTATTTTTTGTTTGTTTTTCTTTTCCTCCCATGAGAGGAGGAAGTAAAAGTTTTTGTTTCTTAAAAATATTTATAATTTCTCAAAATATTTTTCAACAGCAGCATAAAAGAAGGAACTTTTGTGCCTATCAGGTATGGTGCATACAGCAACACATAAACCAAGGCTACCTGAAAAATTAAAATCCTTCACAGGTGTTGCTGACCATGCTAGGAAACAACACTTCTGTCACAAGGCTTTTTTTCTCCTCGTTAGGAATTGTCAATTTTTATCTACAAAGTTTAAAGCTTCTGTTTTCTATCATCTAGGACTTTGTTTCATACAAAAGTAAGTGGTCATAGTTTTTTAATGGGTTTAAATACAGTTTCTTCTCTCCCTGCTTGACTTAAAATTGTTAGAAGGATTTGATCCAACTTTCCAGAAATGTCTCTCTAGAAATAGAGACAGTTTCAACCGAAATGGAGATTTTTCCCTGAAAATTATGAACAGGTTAGAAAAGGATATTAACAACATTGTACCATTCACTACTAAAATTTTGATGCAATTACAATTTACTTACACACTGCACAAAGCAACATGGAAAAGTGAAATAATTTTGCAATCTCCTGTTTCCACTGTAAAATAAGAATGTCATAGCATTTACAACATACCTGTAAACAACTACTTTCCCAGCTCCAAATGCACCTACAATTAAATCTGGAAAAAGAAAACAACTTTGTAACCACTATTTGCTAAACTCCAGCACATTTTCCAGTTTAAATTGTTTTATCTGTATTAATCTGAATATTCATATTTATTTGGATTTTTATCTATATCTATTGGGAATTGTTATATTAAAATGCAGTAAGATAAAACAATAATTATATCACTTTGTCCTTCCCAAGGCATTTTTCGAAAATATATCCAAGGAAAAACACTTCACATGGTCAGGGTCCTCCTCAGAGAGGTCTTTGTAACTTGTCATTTAAGTGCCAGCTCTTTATAGAAATAATGAAGGATTTCAGTAAGCATCACATATTTATTTTACTCTAAACTTTTACCTGACCATCACCCAAACAGATGACAAATAGATCCAGCACTTCTTTTTTTAACCCTTATCAGTTGAGAATTATTTAGGTTAAGTTAGATCTCTGGGCAGGATCTCTGAACCCACCATGATTTATTTGTTGGGATATATATTTAATATATTAAATTGTATTATTGTTAATTTTATAGTTTCTTTCATAACCATATAGTTCAACTGACAAATAAGGGTATGACCAACCACATTCCTTAAGAGAGTCAGCAGTGGTACACATCAGAAAGCTAAGTTAATTTACTTAATTACATTAAATTAAAGCAGTTACAAACTATGTTTATGTTAATCCATGCTCCCACTTATACTCTGGCTAGTTTTACATGAACTGCAATTGGTAGGCACAATGAAAGGACGTGAAGTGCAAGTCTTTAGGACTATATTAGCATGCTGAGTCAGAGTTAGGCCTGGTGATTTAACCCCGTTTGCTGGGTCACTGTTCACCTTCCATGTGCTGCAGAGTTTAAAAGTTCTTAAATATTTTTAAGCTCCTCCCTCTCCCCCATGCTCTCCACTGGCCAAGCCCTGCCCTGGGAGACTACCAGTTGAGCGGCTCCCTAACTGAGGACAAAACAGATTCTCTGCTAGGTAACACTTCCTTGCCAGGCACTTCTGAACTGATTCGCCTCACACAAGATGTAAACCAAGGTAACTCCAGTTAACTTCACTGGATCGTAGATTTCAGAGGAGTCTGCTTGAAACTGAAGATACATTAAGCCCTCACCGAAGCTATTGTTGCAAGGTGTAACCAGTACCATTATGAGAATAGGTCAGTAAGCCATGTGGTAAAAAAAACCTTCTCATAGCAGCTTACATCCCAGCTATGTTTCTTGTCTCTCACAGTAACCCAAGTGGACTGAATATTCATTTCTCAGGCAGAAAAATGGAAAAAATCTCATGTTATATCACAGGCAGACAGCAAAAGACAGGTAAAAAGGATTTCTGCTATGTTTATCCTCTACCAGCTTAAGGGCACTTTTACAGCAACTGTTTAAGTTACAACATGTAAGATATCACTCTATTTTATATTAGGACTAGGTAGCACAGGTTTGGGGAAAATTATTTAACACATAGATGCAATAGGTATATGCCCAAACCTCCAGTTTCTGGACTCACATGATCTTAATATTTAACCTTTCATTAAAAAAAAAGAAAGATGCCTCTCAGTCACCACAGTTACAAATAAAAACTGTAAAGCATTACCCATGGGTTTGATGAAAAGATGCCTGCCTGAATCTGCAACAAGGTCTCATATGAACTGTTTTAGTCATCTTGGTGAGGTGTCAGTTCCAAGACCTGATGCTTGCGAGAGCCCACCCAAGTCACCGAAAGAGAGCTGTTAGGGGATTGTGTTAAAAAAAGACCTCATAGAACTAGATCTCAAGTGGGGTTCTAGGAAAGAAAGAGGTCGTGTCTCCAGCTAGAAGCAATCAAGGATCATGAGCAGCCAACAGAGTACATTTGCGTGGGAGGCCCTTCTATTACTTCAACCAAAGGCCATTGCCAAGGAAGAGGGCCATACCACAGAGGCAGTGCCAGACAGTCACCATTTAGGAGCATACTGAAGGCTTGGGAGTTATCTTCATCCCATTCTGATTTGGGATCTAAACCTGGCTCCCTGACATGCCATTCAGCACCTGTGCTGGGTCAAGTTTGTCCCTACTCCAAAAAACCTTGCTCTTTCAAGTTTGTAACTGTGAAAAGAATAGTAAAATATCTTTTGATTGATGGGAGGTGCATATTATCTACAATAAGGTTATAAAGAAGAGGCCACTGTTCAGTCCAACAGAGAGATTTACTGGAATGCTCAGCAAGGATAGCGCTATTCCTGTGTTTAGTCTATTGTAATGTAGTAGTTTCACTGCTGTTTCACTGTCCAATCCAACACCTATGGTAACCAAAATGGAAAGCTCCTTTTGGTTTTGATGGGAGTTGGTTTGAGGATCTCAAGAGAAGGTTCCAAATGTATGAGTTTTGAAGACAGAGTTTTGAATAATGTACATTATTTCAAATGTACAATAAGTTATAAGCAGAGGTTAAGTTTTTTTGTGTTTTGTGAGGGAATGACTGTTAATCATTTCTGTGAAAACTGTGCAAGATGTCCAAATTATCTAATGCCTGGCAACTTTCTTTTCCTAAAAATAGATAGGACTTGTCTTTATTCAGTGCTTTTTTATTACTACATATGATGTGTCCCTGATACAAGGGTTACTAGCTGAAAAATAAACATTGAACAAGGCATTTGGAATGTCCAAAGTAAAAAAAAAAAAAGAAAAGATCTTAACTAACCGTATGAATCTCTTCCAAATAAAGCCTGAAGAAAAACATTCATGAGCTGGAACAGAAAGCTTCATCTTTACATTTGCTGCGCTTTGTTTTCTTTTTCACAAATTCAAGTTACTATGACTCTGATTTAAGAAAACAGCTGCCTACGACTCAGACTCCAAATGTCCTTCTCTCCTCTCCCTTTCACCCTTTTATGTTTTCAGGATGAATAGAGACCTTCCTTTTACAGAATTAAGGAAAAGCAGGGTGGTACCTTGCAGGATTAGTAAGTAGTGCCAGGTGGCCACTTGGTTTATACCAGGGGTGCTCAACCTCTGGCCCATGGGCCAAATGATCCATGGAGCTATTGCATCTGGCCCATGGGGCTCCCCAGGGGTCCAAAAAATTGGCAGTGGGGAAACGGTGGCTATTAGTACATAATACTAATTGTACATAATACTAACTGTCCCCATCACCCCCCCAACCCCCACCATATCTGCATACTCCAATCCTGCATGTTCAGTCAGAGCCAAGCTATACCCCCTTCCCCTGTGGGGCTGGGTCATGCCCTCCCCCATTTCGGATTGGGCAGGGCCATGTTCCCTTCCCTCCATACATGGGTTGGGGCCAGTCCATGGCCCATTCCCTCCCCATGGGGTCGGGCCAAACCCCTCTTCCCCTCTGTGGGACTGGGTTGGGGCCTGGCCTTGCCCCCTCTCCCCAACAGGGCTGAGCCAAACCTCCTTCCCTCTTTGTGGGGCCAGGTTGGGGTCTAGCCATGCCCCCTTCCCTCTCCATGGGGTTGGGTCAAGCTCCTTTCCCCTGCAGGGCTGTGTTGGGGACAGCCCACCCCCTGCTCCCCTCCACAGTCAGATGGTGTCCACTGTGCCTGCCTGGGTGCTGAAGCAGGAACACTAGCTGGATCCAGCCTGCAGCTGGACCGGGCACTGCCAGTGTGGCCCACTGAGCAAAATGTTTCATCACCACTAGTCTATACTATTTCCGAGAAACCCTTCAGCCAGAGCAGGCATTTCCTCTCGGGCAGTAAGGAGTCTGGGAAAGGAGAAATCCTTCAGTTTTCTGCAAGGAGGATTCTGTGTCTCCATTGGCAGCAATGTGAATGGAAATAGTTCTGCCCTATTGCAGCCATGGGATGAATGCAGCTTGGTGAGAACCATGTTGCACAGGGAAAGCCCATCTGCTGAGGTACATGAGGGGATCAATAGATAAACAAGCAGCAACAACACATTGTAGAAGGCGGCAAAGTGGGCTTAGAAGAATAAGCTTGCCTTTCTGCCTGACTCCTTAACAATCTGCATGTGTAGGACCTGATGGGACATGTGCAGAAAGGCAGAAACTTTTCATAGCCTGTACAATTGTGCTGACCGACCCTTCACTCGTGCCACAGAAATAAGCACAAATCCATCTCCAGCCTCCTTAGACAATGCTCATCTTCAGATCAAGCTGAATATTTTTATTACTTCCTCATGCTTTCATTATCATATCTCCTTCCACTCTGTACAAGATCCAGCCTATCACAACTTTGACAATTATGCAGCTTGACAACACAAAGTGGCATATGAAAAAGTGTCACATTCTTAGAAAATCCCGCTTTGTTTGAATCTATCCAGAAGTGCCAAATGAAATGGTTGTAATCAGATGCCTCATCTGATGCTTTGAGGGGATAAGATGATCAAAAAATAGCAAAAAAATTAGCTATGCATTTTGGAAAAACCATATAGAATTGATGCAGACTCTGCTTAAGACATTAATGGGAGTAAGTTAACCAAAGGTTAAGTCAACCTTCACCACAATCCTACAGATCAAGATGCAGAGGTAAAAATGTTTGCTTTAAGGCTCTGCCACTTCCTAAACCTTTATGAGTATTTTGCCCAAAGTTAGGAAATATATATGTGTATTCTGTCAGTTTAACTGCCTTGTAATGACACAGTATATAGAGCAATTGCAAAGTGTTTTGGGATCTTATGAAAATATAGGTGTCACATAAATGGAAAATATTAAGAGGGAGAAAAACTGCATAACTGAACATCCTCATCATGGATATTGATCAAAGTTCTTGTAAAGAGCCTACACCTAGAGGCCTGGCCACAAGAAAAGCTGGAGACCTATCTTTTTCAGCCAACCACAGTTAAAAACCTGAGCCCTTATCTAGAGATAACCCTTATTTTTCTCCTGATGCACAAGAGCCTGGCACTCTTCTCTGAGGGAAAACTTCCTTTTCCTTCTTTCAGGGGGTCTAAGGACAAAGGCAGACAAGGTTCTTTGGGTAAATCTGATATTTTAGTAGGTCTAATAAAATATATCAGATTTACCCAAAGAACCTTGTCTGCCTTTTCCTTCCTTCAGCCTCCTTACAGCAACCTTCTTAATAGTAAAAAACACTGGACTGGGCTGATCCACTGCTATTTTCTCTCTTGGTTGAAATTAACCCCCTGCCCTGACTTCTTGGTGGTCTGTTGCTGTGTTCTTTTCATTATGATACAAACCACTCAAAGTTGATCATTAAAGTCCACCACTTTAATGATTCCCATTTTATGAGATTACAGTTATTCAAAATTATCA
>NW_017729004.1:49341632-49342376 GCF_001723915.1 Gavialis gangeticus | reverse complement strand
CCCTTTTTATAGATTACAGGTTTTCAAAAATTTCCGGGGGTGGGGGGGGGGGGGGTTAGTGAACATGATGAGCTCATACATTCAGTATAGGATAAATAAGTTTAGATATATATATTCTCCCCCTCCTTATCCTCCACTTACATACTTACACCCTGTCCCTCTTATCCTTAATTGAGCATATAATCTTACCATGTTCATTAACGCCCACACTACCCCCCCCAAAAAAAAATTGGAAAAGTGTTTCTGAAGATACACTTGCAGAGAAAGCTGACATATTTTCTCTTTGAGAAAATTATCCAGGAGCACATCTGCAAGGGGCCAGCAGGGGAGTTTATCACGGGTTCATTAGAGGCAGGTCCTGTCAGACCAACCTGGTGGCCTTCTATGACCAGGTCACAAAAGCCTTGGATGCAGGTATTGCAGGGGACGTAGTCTTCCTGGACTTTAGGAAGGCCTTCAACACTGTCTCATCCTCATTAGAAAATTAGGCGTCTGTGGTGTTGACACCTACACAGTCAGATGGGTCACAGATGGGCTGGAGGGCTGCACACAGAGAGTTGTGGTGGCTGGGTCATTTTCGACCTGGAGGGATGTGGGCAGTGGAGTTCCCCAAGGTTCAGTACTCGGGCCCGCACTGTTCAACATCTTCATCGGCGATTTGGATGAGGGGGTGAAAAGTATACCTTGTTCAAGTTTGCAGATGACACTAAGATGTGGGGAGAAGTGAGCACACTAGAAGAGAGG
>NW_017729004.1:49332155-49336632 GCF_001723915.1 Gavialis gangeticus | reverse complement strand
GGTCCAGAGGAGGGCCACTCGCATGATCAGGGAGCAGCAGGGCAGGCCCTACGAGGAGAAGCTATGGGACCTGAACCTGTTCAGCCTCCACAAGAGAAGGCTGAGAGGGGATCTGGTGGCTGCCTATAACCTTGCCAAGGGGGACCAGCAGGCAATGGGAGAGTCCCTGTTCCCCCAAGCACAGCTGGGAGTAACAAGGAACAACGGCCATAAGTTGACTGAGAGTAGATTCAGGCTAGATATCAGGAGGCACTACTTCACTGTCAGGGTGGCTAGGAGCTGGATCCAACTTCCAAGGGAAGTGGTGCTTGCCCCTACCCTGGGGGTCTTCAAAAGGAGGCTAGACAGCCACCTAGCTGGGGTCATTTGACCCCAACATCCTTTCCTGCCCATGGCAGGGGGTTGAATTAGATGATCTGCTTAGGTCCCTTCCGACCCTACCAACTATGAAACTATAAAACACTCATTCATTATTAAAAAAATCAGACTTCCACAAGATGATACATTTGAAAATGCAACAATCAAGCAAATGCATGACAAACCAATTATCTGGTATAGACACCTTCACTTTGCTCTGCTGGTTGAGAGACTCTCTCCCCTGCTCTCACTCGTACACTACACAATTCTCAAAGCAGATGCAGCTTTTCATGTTTTTTTCCGTCTATAAATCTCTTGAACTGACTTCATAATATAACCATCACTAGGTTATGATGCAGTGCTTTTACTGGCATACTGCCTGCTGTTTTCCACTGAATGCTAAATTATTGCTTCTAGATTTAGCATTCAGAAACTTTGGAATCATTGCCTCAAAGAAACTTGAGGTTCTAGTTAACATACTTAGCAGATGGAGCTACTGCAAACCTACGATTAGACTGGATTATTGAATTCTAAGGAAAAAAAATCCTGATTATCACAGACACACCTCTCTTAAAACATTTCCAGAGACAGTTGTTTAATTGCGTGTCAGTCTTTAAAGAAACCACTGGCCAAGAGAAGTCGGTAGTTACTATAAAACTGTGCTTGCTTCACCTCCCCCTTCCCACCTTCGTCTCTGTGCCAATCAGGTTCAACATAAATGTGCCAGCACAAAACAGAAGTAAATTTAAGCATAATCATTGCTCAAGATGGGGTAATTTGGAACAGAAACTTGAGCCTCCCAGGCTGCGTGGGATTATCAAGGTTAATAAGGATTACTGCCACAAGTATTCAAACACAGAAACAATATTGTGTAATTGATTTCTACAATTATAATTTATCAGTGGATTTTGAATAGTGAATAGAAACAGGAAGCTGCTCAAAATCCATTTGCTTTGTTATAAAAAAATGGTTAAATAATTCTGGATGACAAATACACTTGAAGAAATCAGTCTGCTGGAAGATAAGCCATGAAAAGGAAGGAAGCCAAACTGGCTAAATAAATTGTTCATTATAAGCTATTTGCTCAGCTATGAGGAGCTGTCAAATGACTGAGCATGCATTGTAATGTGAAGGTAGAAACCATGCAGACGCAAAATGCTCAAGTTGTACAGTGATAGATGAACCAGTTGGATGCACAGCACTACTACCCTCAATAATCCTGAGTGCTCAACAGGGATCAACCTTGAACAGCTGCCCAGAAGCAAAGGAAAACAAATTAATTTTCTGTTAAACATGCTTATGAATTTCTCTTGATTCTGTCAAAACTGAGTTACTCTTTTTAAAAAAAAGAAATATACTACAATTCAGAATTCAGACCTAGGGTGAGACCTCATCCCTGTTCTTCCATCTTTATGACATATAAAATGTCAGAACAGATTAAGGGCAGAGGCATAAAAGCTCGTTTTTAGTCAGCTATCCCTCTGAGAATCCTCTCATACATTTTAGTGCAGAGGTTGTGAGAGGGAAAGGACCCAAGGTCAGGACGTTTGTGCTGAGGCAGGGCTCTGCATGGGGTACGGTAGGGATTCTGGGCAATGCCACAAGTCACAGAGTACTGCTCCAAGGAGGCTGCTATAACTGACACCCCTGACACATTACAGCTATGGTGCAATTCATATGTTAATTGCAACATAAATAGTAACAGTGCTACATGTTCAGCTGATTAATGGCACCATAAAATGGCAAACCAGCCACAAAGTTATTCCACAAAAAAGTGGAACATTTTTGTGGCTCATTTGTATTGCGCCATGTGAACATGTACCATCGCCATGCTGATGCTGGAAATCAACTAATTGTCAGTATCAGCATAGGGAGATCAGGTGTCAGCATCAGGGCTGGGACAGCCATAGTTCCAGTGTTGAAAATCAGCTGCCTGAGAGCTCACGACAGGGAGAGCTGTGGGGCTCTGAACATGGGAGATCTAGCAACAGGGCTGGCCCGTCCTATCCTGTGGAACTTGTGGCCACGGGGGGCCCCACAGCCAAGAGGCTTCCTGTGGCCATGAACACTCCATGTTGCCACCAGATTCATATCCAGTCACTTGCCCCCGCCTTCTTCATGTCAGAGGCCCCCAAAACTATATCTTGCAGGGGGCCCCAAAAAATTATGGCCTGGCCCTGTTTGGCAACCTTTGAGCCTAAAAGCCTTTCTTGCCTTGCCTAAAGCCCCTGGGAGTAGGAAGAGGCTCCCCAGTTCCAGGATCCCAGTTCTCTGGGACTTCTGAAAGCCATGCATGCAACTGGGCTGATAATCAGCTGATTGTCAGACTCATCCCTGACAGCCCAGTCTTGAACCCACCTAGGATTGTTGGGGCCAGTCTGACAATCAGCTGATTGTTGGGCCTTGCCCCACTAGTTTTTAGCCTGGAATCTGAGGGTGTCTGGGGGCAGTCCTGGGTCTGGGACAGAACCAGCCCTGACTCCATCTGCTGTGTCAGGTTGGGGGAAGCTCAGCAGTGGTGCAGTTGGGATCTGAGGAATTTTATGCCAGATCCGAACACTGCATCTCCTGCCATGCCAGGAAGGATCTAACGTAGATGACGGATCTAGTGGTGTTCTTACGGTGAAAGCTGTTGGATGGAGGTAGTGGTTGTTTGGCTTCTGATACAATCTGCTGGTGATGTGACCATTGCAAGTTTTCACAGTGGTGTCTAAGAAATGAATTACCACAGTCAGTTTGACAGAGGGGTAGAATTTGTCAAAGTCACAGTAGAATTTCTCTAGAGATTCCTTCCTGTGTGTCCAAACAATGAAGATGTCAGGGTACTTTAGGTATATCAAGAGGATGAGAGGGCAGCTGTGAAGGAAGCAGACTTTAAAGTCTGTATATTGGCATATGGCCTATAAATATATAGTCTATAAAGTCTTTAAAGTCTATAAATATATTGGTATATTGAGAAGTCATACGTATGCCCATGGTAGTGCCATTTGTTTATAAGTATAGGGTCTCCCTGCAGTACCCTTCTTTCTTGCCCCCTATCCTTTACATTATAATCAGTGTTTTTCTATTTAGAAGCTCTGCTTCCTGCAGCCCATTCATAGTATCTTATGAAGTAAGTCTTCTGCATGACACCTTATGCATCTCTGATTGGCTAGTCTATAATGAGAAAATTTACCTTGACTTCTGCTTGACTTCAGGTGAACTACCTCTTTCTGCTCTTAAAGCTGTTTAGACTTCTAGGCTTTGAGTTTTGGGCCACACGGTTTCACCCATAGTTCCTTCAGGACTCTCTTCTCTACAAATATTTAATTTTATTTTCAATTAAACTTTTGCTGCTTTTTCTTATTTAATAGCAAATATTCCCTGATATTCCAACCCAGCCCAGCTCCATCACCTATACCCACTCCTCAACCACACTGGTTTAAATATAGAGTAGCAATACTGAACGAAGCCAATATATACTAAGCTTAGAATTTGTCTCTACTTCACCCAGACAAAAACATAGCAAAAAAAGGGTGGCTAATAAGGACCATTATAAGGAAGTTTCTATCTGTTCATTTCACCCAGTTTCAATCTGTTCTGCTTTCCTCACCTGACAGCATGGAGCTGTCCACTGTCACATCTCTCTAGCCGTGTGTAGATGAAACGAGAAGCATATTTGCACAACATTTTAAAGTGGGCTAAATGCTTTTGCACCACTTTAACAGTGTCAGAGTTTGCACGCCTCAGCAGTGTATTGCATATTAATTCCAGCCGCTGTGGGTAATACAGTGCCATAATGCACCTTAAATAGCTTGGGGTTGCAGCAAACTACAACTCCTTTGAGGAGTTGTTGTTTGCTGCCCCTACAGCCGCAGAGCAGAGCACCAGGATCTGCAACTCCACGGTTCTGCAGGAAGCCTTGCAGGCAGCCTGACAGCAGCCTGGGAAAGCAGCTCCACCCAACAAAAGTGGTGATCCTGATCTTCCCCCCCATCTCAGCCTGCCTGCCTGCCTGCTTGAGCTGTGTGGGGGCCCAGTGCTTCCCTCCGTGGCTGCAGTATGGCCCAGGACCGCCCGAGCCAGGTGCCTGCGGGCAGGGGCCTCCTGGGGGGGGCTGCCGCTACTGTGGAGGGAAGCA
>NW_017729004.1:49287329-49327155 GCF_001723915.1 Gavialis gangeticus | reverse complement strand
AGAGCTTTACAAGCTTTATAAGTGCAACAGCTTTCATCCCAGGCACATTTGGCTTTCCACACTCACAAGCCCATTGTCAGGGCCTATTTGCTCCCTAATCCTCACTAGGTGGCCTGTTCAGATCCGCTGATTTTTGAAGCTTTGAGCATCCGCAGCAATGGTATTGCTCTTTCACTCGCAATCACACTCCTTCCATAACCCACAATTTTAATTGGCTTAAGGCTTCCTGCCACCCAAGGACCACTCCACCCGCCAGCAGCTCGCCCTCTCCTCCTCGCCGGAGAAGCAGGTAAGTCAGCGGCGTGTGTGCACAACACGGCGGTTTAATCAAGTCTAAATTGAATCAGTGTTTTTTAAAACCCAGTGCTTCAATTTAGGGTTCCCATTTCATCTACACACAGCCTCTAGTTCTAAATCTATTCTCTTGTTTCCATAGGGGCAACATGTGATGTGAGAATGGCTGGTTTGCTAGAAGACACTAAGAACTTCACCAGTTTTTTCTTCAAATAGTGGATTCCTCTGACACTGAATCACTCAGCTGAACACAGCACAAAACTTGATTTCTCACTAATCAAAAAAAAGGGAGAGTCTGCAAATTCTGTGTATTCCCCTGAGTCATCAGGCAAACAAGCAGGGACAGCTCTTATGCTCCAATTCTTCTGTCAACTATGGACTCTCTCTCACTTCAGAATTCACTATAAGAGAAAACTGAAACTGTTTTGTGGAGCTTGATCTATTTGAAATATGTTTTCCTTCTATTTTACTTTCTTTCACCAGCCTTCTATAGCTTTATGTTAAGGGTTAGTCTTTGGGTAACCCTGTCATAGTGCACAATAAGGAACCCTTGTTGGCCCTGCATTGACAGTGTGAGAGGGCTGAGAGGAAACACCACCCCTTGCCTCATTAGAGCACAAAGACATCTTGCAAATTCTGAATGTTCAGTGTGGCATTTTGCCACAGACTGGACCTTCTCTTCACCACTCCCAGTGTGTCTGTAAGACACAATCTAGTCCTATGGATCCAAACATCCTCTTCTATAAAGGAATCATTTTGGGTATACATCATCTGAAATTATTCTAAAGACACAAGTCTAGGTTTCTATAAGGTTATTCTAGGTATGCATAAAATGCATTATTTTATAGAAACATTTTCCTGGAGCTCATTTTCCTGGAGGTGAAGTCTGAGGGCTGGGTTTAAAATTTTAGAAGTCTCATCTTTCTTGGTGAAAGGTTAGACAAGTTTCAGTATTTTAATGAAGTTAAAAGTAGTGGTTTGTTATTTTAACAGTGATAATATCTATGTCAGATAGACTGAAGACAGATGGCCACTACACTGAGTAGGTTGCTAACAAGTAGGAAAAGCTATCCCATCTATTATACTGTCAGTACTGGAGGAAGATTGATATTTAGATACACTGGATTACCATATTTACCCAAAACTGCTATATGCTGGGTGGGGCCAGAGCCAGAGGGTAAGTGGCAGCAGCTGTGGCTCTGACTCTGAGCCCAAGCTGGGGCCAGAGCTGGAGCTGCAGCAGCCACCTGCCCCCAGCTTGTACTCTAATCCAAAACAAGTGGCTTTTTTATCCATGGTACATGGGGGGAGGGGGACCTTGTCTTGGATTCAAGTATAGATGGTAGTTGCATGCATCATGTGTCTTTCTTCCCCTTACAAAAAGTATCCTAAATATTTGTCCTACACAAATTTGCATGTACCAATAAATGATTTTTTGTTTTGTTTTAAGCATATGCTTCCTTTAATCTTTGTCTTTTCTGCAAAGAAAATTAACTTTTCCTGATGTTATATGAGGAATATTTAAAAGTTATGGCTGAGATGCAATGTAGGGATTTTAACCACAAGTGGTCTTCACTAATGGATCCTGGGTGACTGAGCAGTTAAGGCATCTCAGAGTTGTTTCAGAGCCAGGAGTTCAATCCTTACTCTGGATTTATTTTTCATTCTTTTATGTGTTACTGGTTAGAGGAACAGGTGCTTAACCACATTACACTAGTGTCAACCTTTCACCTCCTCCTCCATGAATTGGCAGAACCCTCCCTTGAAGGGCTTTGCTTTAGCCAAACACCATTACACAAAAATACTGGCAATGCTTAAAGTGGTCTCTAAAGCAGTGTGTGTATGGGAAGAGGAGGAGGAATTTTATCATCACTCCTACATCTGCCCACATTCCTTCTGGCCCTGTTACTTCCCTATTATTTATGATAACATGTCTGTTCCACACCTCCTCAACCTCACCCATGCTCCTCTTATAGTTCATGGGATTCTTCACTGCCCTTTTACTAAGGCATTCAAGGGGGCTGTAGCATTGTTGATGCCTAAACTTATGTCTACATGATGCTCCTAGCGGGTCTTCAGAGGAACGCTCATGAACATACCCTGACTGGCTCCCATTTGCCAAAGCAAGAAATGTGGCAGTGACACTGCTCTAACAGCATTCTCCCACAGGTGCTCAATGCCTCAGTCTCTAGTGTGCTTGAGAGTCACCTCATCACAGGTTTTCTGGATTTGGTATGTACAGTTAGGAATGACTGGGTGGGAAACATTTGGTGACATTCCTCCTTGAACACATGAGAAGCATGGTGTGGATATGCTCGGA
The DNA here is from genome assembly GCF_001723915.1 of Gavialis gangeticus. Taxonomy (NCBI): domain Eukaryota; kingdom Metazoa; phylum Chordata; order Crocodylia; family Gavialidae; genus Gavialis; species Gavialis gangeticus. The sequence goes on along the minus strand of NW_017729004.1, from coordinate 49,324,541 downwards.
GCAGAGAGATGAAACTCTATGGCAGGGCTGCTGTTCCCCAAAGAACAAATAATTAAAAAACTCAAACAGCTAGAAGTATGACACACTCCCCTCAGTGACACACCTAACTTTCGAGAAATTGTTTCCCAGGTCTGTGATTCACTGTGACCTGGTGTACTTTAAGTACTTCCTATTTCATCCTCTTTTCCCTTGTCCTTCTACTACCTATCAGGACTTTTGATTACAGAGTGGAAAAGAGCTGTATGATAGAAAAAGTTGCTGACTGGGTAATGTATTTATCCCAGCCATCTTCTTCCATTTAAGTTCCTTTCCCTCTTTCTCCCAGAAAGGTACTCCATTGCTGTGAAAAATTAGGATCGTATAAATAGCACAGGAAGGGACCTCATGGGGTTATCTAATCCAGCCACCGGCTCAAGGCAGGATCATTCCAGTCAAGTGTCCATCTAACCTGCTCTTGAAAATATTCAGGGATGGAGATTCTACAACTATTCTAGGTAACCTGTTATTGTCATATTTCACAACATTGTTGGTCTTTCTAAACTGAGGGGGCAGCAGTTGAGCTGGTTTCTTGATTAACAATTATTTTTGCTCCATCACTTCCTGGTAGGTGGAGCTGGTGACACTGTCAGTCCAGATGTCTGACTGAAGGGCAAAGGAAGACACCGGCCATGGTAAACACAGCTACTGGAAGACAATTTTCTTAAAACTGCTCACCCATATAACAAAACCAACTCAATCCCAAATAACCACATGGTAAAAACACCTTGCAAAGAGCAGGCCAGGAGGGGCACAAACCCTAAAATGACAGTCAGAAAATATCTAAAGAAATATTTTAAATGAATTGCTGTCAGTAGCTCATGCATGAGAAGTCCTAGGGAAGATTCAATGTATGCTGCCTAACCTGCTTTTGAATCATCTGGGTATTTTCTATTCAATGTATATTCTTCTTGTTTCCATAGGCTGTTTAAAGAAGACCTGAAGAAATACTTGAAAGCATTTTATTTTGGTTTTCTTGGGGAGTGTGCATGTGTTTTAACCCTAGAAATGTCAGGAATATAATAGTCCCATGACATCTACGTGGAGCACATCACGGGCCACTGCCAGTACACCAACACCACCAGACAGACCACAACCAGACTGGACCCAGAGGGGACTGCCTGAACCTCCCTCTGCATCTGACGGACTTCACTTCGAGAAGAATCTTTAGCAACGGACCACCCCACTCCACCCAAAGAGGACCCCCGCAATGAAACTCTATATGGACTGAGTAACTTTTCTTCAACCTACTTCCTCCACCATTGTGGACCATTGTATGGGTTTGTGTGTATCTATCTTCTTTCTCTGTCAGCATCGTGAACCCCCTTCCTCTTCTTCCACCTCTGGGCTTAGTTGGCTAACATTGTATTTTCTGTAATGTAGTTGCATTCCCTTCCTCAGCCCCATCCCTCTTATGTTAGTCCCTCACTTGGACGATCTGTATTTCCCTACTAGCTTTGTCATCTTTTCATACCCCTTAATAGCTACTAATAAAATTGAATCTGTTCTTCTGCAATTTTGCTGGAGGGTCTCTTGGATGCTTTGGAAAATGTTCATGGTGCTGGGACTTAAATTAAAACCTTATTTGTCCCCAAAGAGCTCATTAGTCACTGCAGATGAATGAGTGTTAACACAACATAAATAAAAATTGGAACAATGACTAACAATTCCTTCCATTCTCAGTTACTCAGCTTTCGCTCACTTGAGCCATCATTTTTTGAACTTAAATTACCATGAAACATGAAAAATTCTCAGGGAACTAATTTTGCTAGCTGATAATGAAGGCAATATAAGAAAAATAACTTTATAGCAGGTCTTCAAATGTAAACTACTAGCATAGGCAGAAGGCAGGGCAGGGTGGCACCAGAAATGTGTTAAGAGGCATGAACTTATGTAGGCTACAGCCTACTTCAGATGTTTTTGGCTGCCTGCAGATGTGGAGAAAAAAACCGAACAACTCCAGCCCCCGAGCACTTTATTTTAAACTCGGCATGCTCCTGCACCAAGCCCACCGCATGCCCAGAAGAGGCAGGGCATTAGTTGCACCTGACTTTCCCAAACTGTATAGTAGGGTATAGACCATGGGTGGGCAAAATGGAAGATATGGCCAGCAGCGAGGCTCCATTTCCCAGCAGCCCCTGCCCACATCACTGTGGCCAGTTTCCATGGAGACCTCAGGAGTGGTGGGCCCATGACAGCACAGGGCCAGAGTTTCTATGGAGACCAGCCCCAGCAGTGCTGGTACGCAGCTGGGTGGGGAGCTGCTCTGGGGGTGGGGCTCAGATGTAGCAGCAGTAACAGGGGCAAGCTGTGATCCATGAAATAGGGGACAGACCCCAGAACAGACCTCCCTCCCCTGCTTCTCACTTTCCCATCCTGAGACAACCTTCATTTGAACCCTTATACAGTGAGGGCTGATTTGTTATGCTATTGGAGCACTCTGCAGCTATACTCTTCTGTTCAGGCCCAGCTTTAGAGTGCTTTAAAGGGGCTGATTGCATGGCAAATTTAATTTCTATCTGCACCTTAAGGATACTGATACAAGCTGTTATGATACAACTGTTATATTTGCATGATGCTGTAGCCATATAAATGTAGCAAAAACTGCTCTATCTTTAATCCTGCTTCCTTCAGAGTCAAAGTTAGGGTAATTTAGATAACCTGTATCACTGAAGAATCACACAGATGTAATTGGTACAGAGTAATTGATGATGTCCCTTCCTAAGCAGTAGCTCCCCAACCGCTGTGAGGTATTCCCTGATTTCTTCTATCACATAATTAGCAAAAGATCTTTAAGTAATTCTGTTTTGTGATTTGTCCCTTTTTAGCTTTTGAAGTAGAGAAAATGTACATTTGTCCACACCCTTTGAGAGCATTACTATAGTAAGTTACATTACCACGACAAGTATACTGAGTATGTTACAAATGTTACTGGGTTGTTCAGTCCTGACTAGGAGGGGTAATATGTTCTTGCATATACCTGACCCCAAAAGAAAAAGTGAAAAGGAATCTAATTAAAATGATGTTGTACATTTAGGCTAGAGACAGAAATTATACATAAACCAGTATAAGTGACTGGAAGCCAGTTCAAATCTGTAACACAACAGAAGCTCAGTGCACATAAACTACTTTAAAAATGGCGAAAACTGTTTTAAGATGAACCTGGATGGATGTAGTATCAGACTTAGCTGATTTAAAATAAATCATTTTACTGAACTTCTGTCCCAAATCCCCTCCAGATTCAAGTTAACTCAGCATCCCAGGAGGTTTTGCAGTCCCAGTCCCAGTCCCACAGCATTCCAGGAGGTTTTGCACCTCTCCCACAAGCTCCCTCATGCAGGGTGGGTGTGCTATCCTTGGCACAAGACATCTGCTCCAGCTGAAAAGGGAGGCATGTTCTAGCGACCCCCAGCTTCCGGCCTGGGCCACTGCAGCCTAGTGGCTGCATTTCTGGAATCAAAAGTGAATGTCTGTTCACATGCTTATCAGTTCAATCAATGCATCTTAGACTAACCTGCAAAGATTGAACTGATTCAGCCTCAGGCTTTTTGATTAAGTGTACTTAGCCTTAGGCAGCATATGCTGTTGAAATGCTGAACCAAACTGGAAAGATTCCAGTAAATAAATTAATTAAAGTAAAAACAAAAATAAAAGCTTGCAAGAGTTGTGCAATCTTGATAAATAAAACAAGCCTCAGTTAACTATTCATTGTTAAAGAAAAATTAAAAACAAACTAAAAGAGAAGTCCACAGGGATGAGTGCAAATAAGGGCGTGAAAGACCTAAATTAAAATTTGTGACTCAATATGTTGACTCTGCATTGTCTCTGCTTTTTGTAATGAAAACAAAACAATTAGGAATCTATATACTTCAGCATCTTTTCTGAAAACAATACTTCAAGGAAATAACTAGCAATACAATCAAGTCAGTGACTTCTCTTTTAACATGACATGGTTTCAATTAAGAAAAAAAAAGTTAGGATGAAGAAGGCCTTACAAGCTAAATAAAACTGTGTATTCAGATTTTGAGTGGGCAAAAGGGTTAAGCTTTTTGTTGTAAATGTAACATGTGTTATGTTAATGTAACAATTTAAGTCCTTCTTGCATTTCTGATGATCTCTCTTGCCAGGAAAAGGAGTATTTGTTTTGTCTGACTTTAAATTCTCAGGAAAGCAATGCTAGAACTACACAAAAAAAACTATGCCTATTCTTTATTTTGACCTCTGCCTTCCAAAAGGAATAGCTTAGGCATGATGCATTTTCCAGAGAATCGAGGTATGAAATTCCCTTTCTTATGGAAAAATCTTACCTGGGTAATCATTCTTGTCTACATCCGAGTCTCCTCTTAGGGTAAAGCCAAATCCCGCAGGCATGGACTGTGAGGCCCAGAATCCACTTAGAACCTGGGAAGGCTTAGCATTTAACCCATTACTGTGTCCATTGTAGACAAGTACTTTGCCTCCCCTATCTTCACCAGCAAATGGTGCACCGATTGCAATGTCTGCAATTGAGAAAGAAAGACAGCTAAGTAGAACAAAGGCTAAACTAATTCCTACAGAAAGATACAACCCATGGGCCCATATTATGCATTAAGAGCTGAGGCTTAATTGTTTTTCTTTTTGGTACTATATACTACCAATATGTAAAAACAAAAGTGTTAAATACCTCTAACATTTCAAACTTTGAGGCCTTTGGATGTAAAAAGTTTATTTTCAAATGTCAAGGTGCTCACATTGCAGTAGACAGACAATCCATACCTTATTTTTTATCTTGTGGGGGTGGGGGGAGTTCCATGTTTTCAGGGCAACTCATTAAAATGTAATAAACCAAGACCAAATTAATTGCTAATGTAACAATAATGTATTTAAGCAAGCACTGTGAGATGTTCCCTGATTTATTCTATCACATAATTAACAGAAGATCTTTAAGTAATTCTGTTTTGTGATTTGTCCCTTTTCCAAAAAAATAAAAATAAAAATCCATGAATGCATTGTTGAACAGCCACCATTGTAGCATGCAGAAGAAAAAATTGGTACACAGTGAAACAATACTATCAGATTGATTTTGTTTGGTCCTAAGTAAAACACCTTACAATGAAAAGTAAAATATTTCCATTGTTCCCATCACCAACAATAAAATATAAGCAGATAGAAAATAAAGCTGTTGAGGAGGATCCTGGAAAGGAGAAAAATGTAAAATAAGAGGAAGTCCCACAGGGAACACACAGCTATAATTCACTCAAAGGCTCCCTGGCTATCACAAACTATAAGAATAAGATGGAACAGTTCATGCAAATAGCAGATCTCTGAAAGTGAGTTTATACTACTAATTGCTCTGGGGCCATGTGTTGTTTATAATTTATGCTTGTTATATATTACAAACTCTCCCTTGCTAATGGTTAGCCACAAAGATCAACGAACAGCCAAGATAACTAAGTAAACTATATGAATTTACCTGCCAAAAGATAGGGGCCAAGGTTTTCAAATTCTCTAGTGACTTTTGATGCCCAATTCAAATTGCTTTTAAGGGACCTTATGTTCCAAATACCAGCCCTCTAACAATTAGCCCTTTTTCTATGTTTCAAGCTGGGACCCAAAAGTCAGGAATCTATTTTAAAAACCTTAGCCACCATGTGGAGGAAATAATGTACAATAGCTGGGACAAAGGGGGGGAGGGGGGCACAAATGTTGAAGGCTTTAAGGCACCCAAAATGAAAATAGACACCACAAAGCAATGTTTATTTTCTTCGATGTGTTTTTTCAACCTACCAAAAAAACATAGATACCCAGGCTTTTTTGAAGAACATTTTAAGGATCATGGGGCAGAATGACAGTGGGTGCAGGGGTAGGGATGCACCTCCCTTTCAGTCAACACAACATGGGAGCAGCAGCCTAGGACTTTTGAAGTTCCTGAATTGGATAAGAATTCCCCCCTTGTTTCCCCTCCATGCTCAGTATCACCTCCCTTCCCCTCCCCTCCCTTCCTCTACCCACCACTGCTACTATCTCCAGGTGTCCCAAGGGTGGGAGCAGCTCCAAGGCCATTCCTGCCCACTCCAACCAGGCACTGCAGGGAGCCAGGATCAGCTTGGGACAGGAGCAGAAGCAGACAAGTTCCCCCTCTGTGCCCAGTTCTTGTGGGTGTTCTCTCCCAGCCCAGGAGCAAGCATGGAGGAAGGAAACCTGCTTACTAATGGTGCTGCTGTCTCCAGTTGAGCCTGGCTTCATGTGCAGCCTGACTGGAATGGGACACGAGCAGCTCTAGAGCCTCCTCCCCTGGGTCAACCAAGAACAGTGAGGACATCAGCAGCAGTCAGGGAAGGGAGAAAATAGTAGGGGATGGGGTGGGAAATGCCACTGTGCACAAAGGACACAAAGAGGAAGGGAGAGGGTAGGGATGATTGTTATGTGACAGACTTCCACAGCAGAGTCTACCCTTGGAGGGAGGAAGGAGAGACTACTCCAGCACTGAGCTCACTGCAATAAGCAGCCGCTTGCAGACAGCTGAGTAGGTGGAAGGGGGCTGGGAACTGAAGCTGGAGTCCCACACACTGGGGCAGGAATCACCCAACTGCAGCTTCTCCCCACCTGGCTGGGCACGTGATGCCCAGCATGCATCCCCACAGCCATTGCCCTTCCCCACACTATCCGCTGCCTGGAGTGACACAGGAGGCAGGAAGAGGAGGAACAGGAGCTGCTGGAGGCAGGGGGAGCCGAGCAGTACCTGGGCAGCTACAGCACTGAATTCAGCTGGATGTGATTTGCAAAGTTCAACCTTTAATTTTCCTTTCATGAGTGAAAGATTCTCATCGGTTTCAACAGTGGATGTTTGTGTTAAGAAATGGACGTGTTGTAGAAAAACAAACCTGTAGCTATATATTATTTATTTGGCTTTTTCTCCAAGTAGCTTTTCTTCTGTTCTCAGAAAGGACTGTAAAAAAGGAGTCTCCAGATGCAATCTATTACTGAATTTAGTACATAGACAATTTGTTTGCAACAATATATAATATAGAGAGAAGTTACCATTATAGCCATCCTGGTTGAGATCTCCGAGATGAGCAATGGCACTGCCAAATCTACCAAACATGTCGGTGCCTGACAATATCTGTGCATCTTGGAAGTAGAAGGCACTTTCCTGCAGGTACAGGTAAACTTGCCCTACTTCCTTAGGCTTACTTTCAAATTCCCGCTCCATAAATAGAGGGGCCCCAACTAAGATGTCATCTAAGCTGGAGAAATAAAACCAAAATCAATGTCAATGGGGAATTCAGAAAATGTTCAGTTATCAATATGAAGAACTATTACAGTGAGAACACTGAAAAGCCACAAATACCAGTTAGCATTAGTATATAGTCAACAGGGATTTTACTAGATTATAGTCATAGAATTTGGCTTATTGACACTCAGACAGGTCCTAAAAACACTGCCAATGAGACACAAATTACTATGTTTTCTGGTGTATAAGTTACCTTCTCCCCAAAGATATCCATGTGGGGAAAAAAATAATATAAAGTTGATTAAATTCTAAACAACTTCTTACAATTATTTCAATTATTTTTCATTAGATAGCTTTATTGAAGAAGATGCCTTAATTTTAGACATGCTAGACATTTTAGACATTCTTTTTGGGGAAAATTGTTTTATCTGCTAAAAAACAGCACATTATACAATATAGCCTGCATATTTTTCAAGTACAAAGAAGATTATGATGAATAGAACAAAAATAACAAGCTTTAAAAGCAGACCAACTTTTGTGAAGCTAGAGCAGCAACTAATGTACAATCAGTGATAGAAATGTGAAACTGGGAGACTGAGACCTCAGTCCAGAATACATACTCTGGCACATGTTTTTTCTTTGAATGATATGCTTTTTTGGATGAAGTTCTCAGAAGAAAGAATCCAGAATCAATACAAAGGAAGAGACCAGCTGAAATGCTTTCCCTATCTTACTGCTCTAAATACAAAAAATATGGCTATGATATTTTAATATAACCAACAAAAAGATTGCCTACTTAAAAAGGATACAAAAATGAGTATGATTCTGGGAAAATTGAGAGTAACAGAACTAGCCTCACAATATGCAAATCAAAGATACACAACATTCATGTCAAATGAGGATATGAAACCTGTTCCCAAGTTCACAAAAGCGGGCTTGCCAAGTAACTTTTAGTGGATAGCAGATGAGGGTTATGATATGAAAAATCTTTGTTACTGTAAAGGATTACTACTTGACTCTCATATACTTAATTTTGGTGAAGCTTGTATTTTCTTGTCCTAATTCAATTGACAGCAAAACTTTTCCTACCTTGAACCTGACATGATCTCTCAAAAGCCTTAACAGCAAGCAATGAAACTGGCAAACCCACACTAGATATTCTTTCTAAGTATAATGGAAAAATCCAATTGATTTTAACAGGCAATAAAACCAATAATTGTATAGAAATGCAACACAGATCTATAATCTTTTCTGCAGGTGTAGAAGAATCCTATAGAATTTTAATTTTATAAATTGCTTCACAAACTATATAGGAATGTTATTTTTTATTAAACATTTTGCTGCAAGGGAAAGAATACTTTAAAATGTAAAATAATTTTAAATGTAGTTCTTCATTTTCAAAAGTCAGTTACCACCCCTTGGTGCAGACATCCTACAAAAAAGAAAAAAGCAGATGCTGAATGAGAATTTAAAATGTGTTTTTCTTTCCATGTTAAACATCAAAAAAAATCTTTCTCTATTTATGGAAAATGTTAACTTTCTGAACAGAAAGTTAGCTGAAGTCTTTGACATGCAACAGATGCTGTCAAAAGGGAAAATGTTATTCAGATAACATCAGTGCTTTATTTTACAAACTGATCTCATTATTTACCATTATAGCATGCTTTGCATATGAACTTTACCAGAGAATCACAGAACAGTAGGGCTGGAAGGAATCTCAGGAGGTCATCTAATATAAGTCCCTGCTCAAGATAGGATAGTCTCTGACTAAAAACCATCCCAGTCAAGTGTTTGTCTAACCTGTTCTTAAAAATGTTCAAGGATGGAGATTCCACAACTTCTGAGTTGCATGTTCCAATACTTAGCCACCCTTGTATTGAGAAAGCTCTTCTTAAAATCTACTCTAAACAATTTAAAGACCACCTTCTCTTTCTGTCCTTTACAGACACAGAGAATAATCTGTGTTCACCCTCTATATAACTACTGTCCAGGCATTTGAAGACTACTATTGAATCCCTCCTCTGTCTTCTCTTTTCCAAACTAAATAGTTCTACTTCTTTGAGTCTGTCCTTAAAGTTGTACGTCCCTGCTCCAAAAGATCCTAAAATCTGTATAGAAAAGGGAAATAAATGGGGAGGGCAATTAAGTATTTTACAAATGGGAAGTTAAGGACAAGAGACTGAAAAACACACTTTTAAGGTATTTAGGAAATGAAAGCTTCAGAACCTCACTTGTGAGATTTACAACAATACTAGCAAATCAAATGGGAGTTAGGTAGGCACCTAAAATACCTTGGAAAAACTGATTCCCAGGGACTTGCCAATTAATGCACCAGAAACCAACAGTGAGGTCAGGAATTAAGTTTAGATTGCCTGAGTTTCAGTCTAGTGGCTTAACTGCGAGACAACCCCTTTTACACAAGTGCTGTAAGATTAAAAAGTTAGTCATCTTGTGACCCTTACTCTTTTCATGAATACCCATTGGCACTAGTAAAATCCCACCCTTACAACATTGGTTGTTAGGGAAAAGCAAACTGTTTATGTGGAAAAAAAATAGAATCCTAGAAAATTATGGTTGGAAGGGACCTCAGGAGGTCATCTAGTTCAACCCCCTGCTCAAGGCAGGACCATCCCCACCCAGAACATCCTAGCCAAAGCTTCATCTAGCCGGGTCTTAAGAACCTCCAAGGATGGAGATACAACAACCTCTCTGGCAACCTGTTCCAGTGTTTTACTACCCTCCTAGTGACAAAATTCTTCCTAATAGTTAACCTAATGTTCCCTTGATGCAACTTGAGACCATTGCTCCTTGTTCTGTCATCTGCTGCCATTGAGAACAGTTTAGCTTCACCCTCTTTCAAACACCCCTTCAGGTAGTTGAAGGCTGCTATCAAGTCCCCTCTGTCTCTTCTTCTCTAGACTAAATGAGCCCTGTTCCCTCAGTCTTTCCTCAGAAGTCACATCTCTCAGGCCCCTCACCATTTTTGTTGCCCTCTGCTGGACTCTATCCAATTTGTCCATATCCTTTCTGTAGTGGGGGGCCCAAAACTGAACACAGTACTCCAGATGTGGCCTCATCAGTGCTGAATAGAGGGGAAAAAAATCACTTCCCTTGACCTGGTGGCAACACTCCTACCGATGCAGCCCAGTATGCCATTGGCCTTGTTTGCAATAAGGGCGCACTGCTGGCTCATATTCAGCTTATTGTCTGCTGTAATCCCCAGGTGCTTTTCTGCAGAGCTGCTGCCCAGCTAGTCATCCCCCAACCTGTACTGATGCATGAGATTGTTCCTTCCTAAGTGCCGGACTTTGAACTTGTCCTTGTTGAACCTCATGAAATTTCTTTTAGCCCGATCCTCCAGTTTGTCTAGGTCACTCTGAATCCTAGCTCTACCCTCCAGCATATTGACTACTCCCCCCAGCTTGGTGTCATCTGCAAACTTGCTGAGGGTGAACTCATTGCCATCTTCCAAATCGTTAATGAAGGCATTAAACAAAATCAGCCCCAGGACAGACCCCTGGGGCACTCCACTCGATACCAGCTGCCAACTAGACATTGATTACTACCCTCTGAGCCTGATGCTTCAGCCAGTTTTCTATCAACCTTATAATCCATTCATCCAGCCCGCACTTCCTTAGCTTGCCTGCCAGAATGTTGTGGGAAATTGTATCAAAAGCCTTGCTATAATCGAGGTATATCACATCTACTGGTCTTTCCTCATCCACAGAGCCAGTCGCCTTATCATAGAAGGCATCAGGTTGGTCAGGCATGACTTGCCTTTGGTAAATCCATGCTGACTGTGCCTATTCACCTTCTTTTCCTCCAAGTTTTTAGAAATGGATTCCTTGAGGATCTGTGCCACGGTTTTTCCAGGGAACGAGGTGAGGCTGACTGGTCTGTAGTTCCCTGGATCCTCCTTTGTCTCTTCCTTAAATATGGGCACTATGTTTGCCTTTTTCCAATCAGCCAGTACCTCTCCTAATCACCATGAGTTTTCAAAGGTGATGGCCAGTGGCTCTGCAATCTTACTAGCCTACTCCCTCAGTGCCCTCAGGTGCATCCCATCTGGCCCCATGGACTTGCATATGTCCAGCTTTTCTAAATAGTCCCTAACCTGTTCTTTTGCCACTGTTGGCTGCTCACCTCCTCCCCAAACTGTGCTGCCTGGTGCAGTAGTCTGGGAGCTGACCTTACCTGTGAAGACTGAGGCCAAAATGGCATTGAGTATTTTAGCCTTTTCTGCATCCTCTGTCACAAGGTTGTCTCCCCCATTCAGTAAGGAACCCACACTTTCTCTGATCCTCCTTTTGCTACTGACATACTTGTAGAAACCCTTCTTGTTACTTTTCATGTCCCTTGCTAGCTGCAGTTCCAGTTGTGCTTTGGCCCTCCTGATTTCATCCCTGCATGACTGAGTAATACTCTTATACTCCTCCCTATTTATTTGTCCAAGTTTCCGCTTCTTATAAGCTTCGTTTTTTGTGACTTAGTTTACTGAAAATTTTCTTGCTAAGCCAAGCTGGTTTTCTGCCATACTTGTAAGTCTTTCTGCACATCGGGATGGTTTGTTGCTACACTCTCAGTAAGGCTACTTTAAAGTATAGCCAGCTCTCTTGGACTCTCTCTCTCCCTCAGACTGGTTTCCCATGCAATCCTGTCCATGAGTTCCCTGAAACATGTAAGGGCACTGTGTACCACATGCAGTCCATGGAAAAGGAGCTCATTGGGCTCTTTATCATCTTTGCATTCTCCTGGGTTTGGGCTGCTAAGTGTGGGGGCAGAGCAATCACACAAATTATTGCAGCCTGTCCTTGGTTGCCCACAGTCAACAAAGCAACCTGGAATCCCCTGAGCACTCAGCTTTCCTGTCTTCATGTCCCTGACATATGTTTCCTGCCAAGACATAGCCCCCAATTTACCTGTCATCTTTTATGATCTTCATTTACTTTTTATTTATATTTCTCTCAGAGTGCAAAATAAAAAGCTGTGAAACCTGGTTTGGTTTGCTTTATCATTTGGTTAATTTTCCAGGATATTGCCTTCTAATGTCTTGTTTTTGCATACTGTAGATGAATCATTTATTTGGCTGCGTGATTGACATTATCCTTCTTAGTTATGGAAACTTTTCAGTCACTGTTAGGTTTTGCACAAGTTAGAATTTTATGAACTATGGATGTCAAGCTAAGTTCAAGTTGACATTATACCTTTTAAAAGGCATCAGGACCAAAAGAAAGTACAAAACTTACTAACAGCAGCATATACTCATATTTGTAGCTCAATATGTGGTGGTACGTTAATCAGTTTCAATTAGATTTATTTCAGCCCTACACCATCATGTTGTAGTTAACATAAATCAGAGTATTTGTTTGTTCCAGCACATAATGGTTTCTAAAGCCATTACTGCTTCCTTACTAATCAAAAAGTGGTATAAAGCACAAGCTGACCACCTGCTGGAATTTTATTCAATTCCTTTGTACCCTGCTGAGTAACAAACAGCAGGAGTATGGGAAGTGTCAATAGGTCAAAGTGTAACTATGTGGAGCTTTGGTAAAGTACAAAGAAAGACTGGTAAACATTTTATTTTACTGTTTTTATTGGACACATGAGTTTTGGCTTAAAATGAAAAAACTCTTCCTTCTCCTTACTAAGAATTTTATCCATACATTTATTACAAAATGGAAGCTGTTACCTGATCTTTTTTTAAGAGTGTTGGGCAATTTAGGGCAGACTAAAAAAAAACATTTTTCCTTGTTCCCTGCCATGTCTGTGAAACACTTGCAGACTTCAATATGGAAGATTTCACCCAACTGTTTAGGTTCAAAGTTGCCTTCTTAGCTTGTTTTGAAAACCAAAGGGTCTAGTACTGGAAGTTTAAAATAAAAGTGATGACCCTATTCATCTTTTCAGCTGGATAAAAACTAGATTTCAGACCCCTCAGACAATCTGCTTCTGATACCTCCACCCTTCTTTGATCCCCAGCTATTTAACAGCTTTTCTCCCTGCTTTTAAGTGGCCTTTTCCCTCAGCTTTTTTGGGTCAAACTTAGGGCATAGATAAATAAACACATATCAATATAATTTTAATCAGTTTTATATACTGGGACCAAGAATAAGTCAGATGTGCAACTATCCTTGGGTAGCTGCATGAAGTAAGCAGCTATTATACCTCCACACCATCAAGCAGCAGGTGAGCAGGTATTAGCTTGTTTGCCTTCAAAGTGCTCCCTCAAGATGAACATGGATAGATGGCATCTAAACCAGTGCAACTTAAAATAGAGTTTTAGCTTTGATTCTCTCAGGTGTAATTATTCAGTATATGGGGCTAAATTATCCTAAATTAGGTGTCTGTGTTGACTTCCCACTGCTTTTTTTAAAAAACCTGTGTTTTGACAATTTTGCCAGCGTAAACATTTTGTCTGTTCTTGCCCTTAGTCTCACCTTTAGAGATATATTTCTATTAGTATATGTGCAATTCATCTTACTGGCCTGCAAGCAGGCATATTTTCAAGCGGAGCTCCTTTATGTTTTGCTTTCTGTAGAATCTTTAGATCTTGGAGAGTCACTAGATTTCCTTTCAGATATAGGAAGAGAGACCACACAAGCCTCCAAAGCAGTTTGATTATATTGTTGGCACTGGAATTAAAGGCACAAAGAAGAGTTTGAAAAGATTTTGAGAGATCTCCCATGCAGAAAGATTTGCAGAAAATAACCTGTGCAGGAAGTAGTTTGGGTCAGTAAGGGAAGCTCCATAAAGCACTTCTTATGATTTAGTATAGTGGTTTTCAATTCTTTCAAAGTTGAAGACCTTTTATTCAAGGACAAAAAGTGTTATTACTTTTTACAAGGTCATATTTACTCTGAAAGGTGGAAAAAATGTATACTATAGCTGCTACATTTAACCTTATACTTTGAAATTTTTAATTATCCCAAACTTACTCTGGAAATGTTATTTTCTTATTTTAGAAGTTACAATAACTCTTTCAATGCCTCATGACTTCCCACCTCTCCTTTTATTACCTCTGTGATCTTTTTGAGGGTCACTCTCTGTATGAAGATACTGAATATCTTTTGGTGTTTAAACACCAAATGAAAAGTAGAAAAGTCAGATATTCTGCAATAGCCAAATACCTACAGACCTAATTATAACCCTGAAGTAACACCAGGAAAACCCCAGAGCTCTAGACAGTAGAAATCCTCACATCCATCAGAAGCAACTAATGCTAATATTCACTCAATAAGGCCCCAACAATAACACTTAATAGTACCATTCACAAAATTATTGTCAACGTTGCTAAAGTGCTTTGCTGGACTAAGGCCTAAAATCCCTGCAGGCATTATCTTGAGCTCAAGAGGCATTGCTCTTCAGGTTGGCCTCTTAAAACAACCATGAAACATTGCCCCTTTGTAAAGAGCTTTCAGGGGCCAACAAGCTGTGGACCTTTTGAAGGGAGTGCCACCTGAGTAACTGAGGTTGCTGGTGTGGTTCTGGCTGATCTCAGTTTGATGCAAAGCAGACTTCTGCTTTTCAGAAGGGCAGAATATACAGTACTGCTTTTAACTTTTACCCATCTCTTTCGAATAATAGCTTTGCCTTTCTGAATCCTAGGAGATAGAATTGCCCTTACTGTCCCAAGCACATCTTCTCAGTGATCAATAAGAAGGTCTCTAGAAAGGACATGGCCATGCAAATGACTTACTACACAAGAGAAGGGGTAAAGGCCTTTACCAAATGTTTAGCAGCAACCACTTGTGTGTACTTTCCTACCCTGGGCTAAATAGCCAAACAGAAGCTAAATTGTGGTAACATACTCCTCTTTCACTGAAGGCAAAGCTACAGCAATTTAATTTCCACTTATTACAAGGTAAATACATGTATGTAAGTGGTTACTGTGAGGCAGCTGGCACTCAGTAAAAGCTCTAACATTTTTCACCTTGCAGTAAACTGTTTTTACATTTGTTCTCTAAAACTTATTCAGTCAACACTGTAGGCCAATTTTAAAAAAATGAAAAGGAGAGAGAGAGAAAGAAAGCTGAGAAGAAAACTGAACACTTACAACTAGAGGATTAGAAGTTCAGTGCAGATGTGACAGACATTTTGGCAGAGAAGGTGCTTAAAAACTTGAGCTCAACATTTCTGTTTTGGCTTTCAGGCCCTAAAAGAATTATCATGATTTTTGAAGATTTTTTTCCCCCCAGTCACCCAAAATATTAAAAAATATTGTCTTTTTTTGAAAATTCAGGGAAAATGTTAAACACTCAATTATATTGAATTTCAGTGGGTTTGGGGTGCACTGGGTAACCTACCCGTCATTGTTAACATCAGATACTGCAACAGTATACCCAAAGTAAGATGCCATCTGTAAGCAAAAAGCAACATGCAAGTTAAGATCTTCTACTCAATAAAAACTTTTTTTTTTAAATCTGACAAACTCCTGTACTTCTGGATAATAATTCTGAAAGGTAGAAAATACTTTGTAACATACACTTTACACTGTACCATATTTACCCAAATCCAAAATGGCTTTGAATTTAAGACAACCCCCTACTAATTAGATTCTATACATGGAAAATTATAAATTTGTTATTATTTTTCATGTATGAAACTTAATTATTGAAGGGCCATCTTAAATTCATCCCTCCCACTGCTATGGCAGGCAGGGAGGTGGGTGATGGGGCAGGCTGGCTGCCCCTTGCTCCCTGCACCTCCTCTTCACTACTTGCTTTCCCCCCATGCCTGCACTCCCCAGGTTGGGGCTGGGGTCAGGCCACTGCAGCTCTCTGCTTGGACCATATTCAACTCTTTCTCCCCATGTTGAATGAGGAAAGAAACCTCATCTTGAATTTGAGTAAATATGATAATATTGTGGGTATAATTACATTATTTTGAGATGGAATATTTTATTATTTAGGTTTTTTTACCTGTTCACCAGTGAAATTCTGAATGAATGTCAAGTCTGTAGAATTAATAATTGAAACCTGGTAACAGAAAAAAAAATACAAGATTTCAATCACATCATGATAAATTACAATGTAGCAACAGGCATCTTTAGAGGAAATTGAAGGGTGGTCAAGTTGTTAGGATGATAGACTAGGATTTGGGATGTCTGAAGTCATTTCTGTGCTCCACCACAGATTTCGTAAGTGGTGCTGGGCAATCTTCTACACTTTTTGTGCCCCAGTACCTTGTATGCAAAATAAGGAGTGGGGTACTTCCCTGCATTACAGAGGTGCTACATGCATCTGTACACTGAAGATTTTGAGGCACTTGGACACTACAATGATGTGGGAGCCACATGTAATACACCTATATGTAAATTATCTGAATTCAGATAAAATACGTATTCAGAGGAAGAGCGGCATGTGCAGCAAGTTTTAATAGGAGGCTAGAGTTTGGCACTCTTTTTACATTCAAAAGTTCTACTGACATACAAGGGCTACAAATCAGGCTTATCAATTTACCAGGCAGACTGCTCATGAAATTTTAAGGGAAGCATACTCTTCTCTTCAAAATGCTTTTCATGACTTCTCATGTCTGATATTCAATTTATACCACTAAAGACAGCTTCTTTACAGTAAATAAATAGAGAGCACAAGCATTAAACTATAACTCCAAATCTGAATAACCTTGGACTTTACACTTGGGCTTCATCTTCAAAGCAATCTAGCTCACACATTTAGTATGAATAGATGAAATATCAGCTCAATACATACATATCCGAAATTCTGTGCTCCCCTTGGAACTCCAACAACCAATTCTGAAGAGAAAAAATGATTAATTGCTCAGTTATTTTATATGATTAGAACATCAAACAAAGTCCCAGTCACTGGAATCTTCCTAACATATAGGCCCTATCATTGAAGGGTAAGCTGCTAGCCTTACCAAAATGTTCAGTACTTCATGTCAAGAATTCAGCAAAATTTTTACATTTATAAAATGTATCTATTGGCATCTCTAGGTATATGCAATATTAAACCATTACACACTGAACTAGTCTACACCTGGACAGAGTCCTTTCCCTCCTAGTACGCACTAGGATATTTACACTGTGGGTCAACTTTCTGACTATTCAGATGACTCCTGTGGCCATGATACAGCCAAGATGAATTTCTACAGCTGCTACAGCAAAGCAACCCCTAACAGAAATTAAATGCACTTCTACTGAAAACACTGTTTTTCCATAGCTGTATGTTGTCTTTTCTGATTAGGTCTTCTGTATCACCCATACCTTCAAAGTCTCTGCCTGGATCGTTTGTGAAACATGACAGTCATAACATTCTGCTTACCTAGAATCGGTTGAAAATTCTTCCTTGTTATTTTTCCCAAATTTACAGCACATGTCACTCTACTGTTATGTTACTAATGCATTTTCTCTTAACAAGTGGGTATACTTTGATGTTGATACAAATATGTATTGTTTGCAAATATTGCTATTGATTTTGTAATGTGCTTTCATATTCCTGTAGATGAAAGCTCCTATTCTAAATGTAAATAGTTGTAAAAATACCTGCATGTAGAATTTATTAGATCCATGAAAAAGCCTTTGCTTCTAAACGAATCTTGTTCATTATTGTTTTATGCACTTTTGTTCATGTACAGTTAATCCATTCCTTCTTTACATGATTAATTCCATATTTCACTTTCTAATATAATATATTCTCTCTTTATAAATGTAGATTTTAATCTTGCCCTTGAATTGTATGTTTTAGGTGGGGAAGAGAGGATATGGAAACTTCTTACTGTGTCACGGAACATAATACATTAGGATGATGGCAGCAAATACTCTATCCCAGGCACTGTATTCTTAAAGAATATGGACTACAGGTTAGGGAATGGACTAAGCAAGTAGCCCTGCTCTCAGCAAGAAGAGCTAGCTACCAGGTACACAAGCTGCCAGTTTTCAAGATGGAAAGAAGTAAACAGCAAGGTCCCCCAGGGAATCTGTGTTGGGACCAGTGCTGTTTAACATATTCATAAATGACCTGAAAAGGGGGTGAGTAGTTAGGTGGACAAATTTGTGGATGACACATAGTTATTCGAAGTGGTAAAGACCAAGGCAAACCGTGAGGAACTACAGAAGGATCTGACATGATTGAGAGAATAGGCCACCAAATGGTAAATGAAATCCAGTGTAGATAAGTGTGACCACAGGAGTTTGGGATAGAGTCGCTAAATCAAAACGGCCTATACCTTAAATGTGGGAAGCTGCACGTGGCAGCGGAACAGTGGCAAAAACCCTGGTCATATCCAGGGGGACAGGTTATAGCCATGTTGGCCTAAGGACATAGGTAGACAAGGTTCTTTGGGTAAATATGATATATTTTATTAGACCAACCCAAATAGTTGGAAAAATTCTTCTTAGCAAACTTTTGGGTAGAAATACCCTTCGTCAGGCTGAGGAAGCATCTACAGTTGGTGTGTGCTCTTCCTGGATTGAATGAATAGTAAAGAAATCAGAGGCTGATATGCATGCAAGAAAGGCAGTCAGTGAAGATGTAAATTAAGGAGTCAATAGGTGAGAGACAGGCTGTGGGGGGAAGGGAAGGGGAATGAATGTAGCTGGTAAATAGTGGAGCGGTACCTGGGGAGTTAGATATTAGGCAGATTATAACGCGTCAGAAATCCAATGTCTATATTTAGTCCATGATTTTTTGTATCCACTTCATTGTTGATGAAATGAATTTCATAGGCATGTCTGTGAAAAGTGTTTTGTAAATTCCCTTTGAAGATTAGAACTGAGAGACTGGAGAGAGAGTGGTTTTCTTATGAGAAATGTGCCCCCACAGGTAACTGGTTATTCTTGTCTTTGATAGATTTCCAGTGTGCGTTCATTCTGGTGCACAGTTTAGTCTTCTATGTATTTTCCATCAGGGCATTTGGTGCATTGGATGATATATATTACATTTATGGTCATACCCAGTTCACTCTCCCTTTCAGCATCCACTCTGCCACTGCATGACACAGGATCGGGACAAGATGGACCTATGTTCAGGTGCAGTAAATGGCAATTCTTATCTTCTTCTGTACGTTCATTGCTTTTGGTCACAGTAACAGCCGTGTGGTGCATGCTACTTGCCATACTCTAATTCTACATCCGTAACTTTTCAAAAAGATTGCCTACATTGTAGTTGGAAGTGCAACTGCAGTATATGAAGACATATCCAAGTTAACTGTGGTACCACGGCAGCTTAACTGGAGCAAACCAGGCTTTAGCACTGAGCAGACACCTGAATACATACCAACAGGCCATGATGAACTTTTGAACAACCTGCTACCAATCCTGCCCTGCTCTGGATACCTGAGCTAAGCAGACAAAAGCTAGTTTTCCAGCTGTCTTCACTGTGGAGGATATTCCTATCTTCCACTGTGGAGAAAATACAGCTAAGCAAAAGGATGTAGAGATTTGGTTGATGAAGCTCCATTCTCTCTGGGTATAGCAGCCAAGGTAAGATTTCTGTCTAAGCATATTAAGTATAGACAACGCTATTCCTTTTCAGGAATTCCTCTGAACTATTCCTTACCTTTCTAATATGTAAAAGACATTATATTGTTCAGTAAGCCGATAAGTGCCCAGTCAGATGGTTTGCAATCAAGAACATAGGGTTCTTACCTTGTTCAGAGTCGCCAGTAAATTCCCCAGCAGCCACTGAGTATCCTGTTTAAAAATAAATTACAAGAACAGAACCTGACAAATCATTTAGTTCCAAAGAAAGACATTTCTGGAAGAATAATCAGATTTGTTTTCTGGTCCAATAATCTCTATAAAATGTTATAAACTAGTATATCCAAGACTGGATTACAAAGAAAAGTTATTTGTTATGACCAACTTCATTGTAAGTCTGAAAAGCTCACTAAGTCTGCAGGCCGAGATCATTGGGAACAGTTTGGCAATTTAACTATATCCCAAGACTAGCCTTCAAAGCATTAATATTTTATAATTCATATAAAAATAATGTGTAAATGCTATGCTTTTAGTTAATACTTATTTATTACCCATTTGTTTCACTCTCCAGTTTTAACTATTAATGTAATTCAAAGACAGATTTCCAAAGATATTTAGACACCTAGAGATGCAGATTAGTCCTACTAGGATTTAGAATTTACAAAAGATTGTATGGGTATGTCTACAAGTGCATTAATGTGCTTTTCCTAAAGTGCATTAAATTTAGTACCTCCAATATGAGGTACTAAATAAATGTGCATTAGGCTGCACAAATGCACAATAGCACAAGTGCACACTTTTTAGGTAATGCTTAATGCACAATAGCCTATTCTACTGAGCATTAGCATATTAGCCCAGTTTTTTTACACACCGCTTTAATGCACAGTAGAATAGGCTACTGCATATTAAAGCGCATTTGTACACATCTATTGTGAATTAGATGCTTAATTTCCAGGCTAAGTACAGCCAGTCAAAAAACCTGAGGCTGAATTGATTCAATCTTTGCAGGTTGAACTAAGATGCATAGATCGAACTGATAAGCAAGTGAACAGACATTCACTTTTGATCCCAGAAATGCAGCCACATGCCTGCAGTGGCCCAGACCAGAAGCCAGACTGTGCTAGAGCACACCTCCCTGGCTTGGCTGGAGCAGACAGCTTGGGCTAGGGCAGGGGTGGGCAAAATGTGGCGCGGGGGCTGGATGCAGCCTGCCAAGCCATTCTATCTGGCCCACAAGGCCCCTAAAAATTTAGAAAATTATCTGCCCTGGGCTGCCTGTCATGCGGCCCTCAATGGCTTGCCAAAACTCAGTAAGCAGCCCTCTGCCCAAAATAAATGCCCGCCCCTGGGCTAGGGCTAGCCCACCTACCCTGTGGGGGGTGGGTAGGAGTTGTGAGGGAGGTGCAAAGCATCCTGAAGTGCTGGAGGACTGTGAGTTAACTTGAATCTGGAGGGGATCTGGGACAGAAGTTCAATAAACTAATTTAATTTTAATCAGTTAAGTCTGATACTACATCCACCCAAGCTTATCTTAAACTGGTTTCGACCATTTTGGAAGCAGTTTATGTGCACTGAACTGTTTGACAGTACAGCATTTCTACAATCATGGAAAAGAAAGCAACATTTCTTACACGCAGATATATGTATACATTATGCAAAGTTCTCATGGGGCAGGCTGTCAGCTTTCTTTTAAAGCATGTAGTCAAGGAGATATTGTATTTATTTTTTATGCATTTGGACATACTTCTGCTGTCAGTAAAGTCAATTATAGTTTGCTTTTTAAACTTCAGTAAGAGCAGAATTACTGTACAAATCATTACAAAAATAATATTTTTTTTCATTCAGCAATTTACCGGTAAATAGTTTCTAATTATCATAAACTCAATCAATTTTCTGTGATTAGAATGATGTATATTTTAAAAGTTAATGTATACTTAACTATATTAAAGACAAAACAAGAATAGAAAATAACTATAGAAAAATATGGCTGGAAGGGACATTGAGAAGTTTAGTTCAAGGCAGGATCATCCTTGCTTAATTATGCCCAACACAGTTATCTAAACTCTTCTTTTAAAGATTTCCAGAAATGAAGATTCCATAGCCTCTCTAAGGAGGACTGGACACACAACACTTAGGATCTGTCGTTGCAAAGATGTATAACTGTGCTTAAAGCCAAACATGTGAGTGGTCTTAGTGAAGTTATTAGCAAACTAATGGATTGCTCCTGTGCTTGGGAAGCATGTTCCAAGTATTCACAAACTGGGGCATAAATAATTCAAGATTTGCTTTCTCGTTAAGATCATTCTATTGGGCACTTTTGCACAAGCTCTGATGCGTTCCGATTAGAACATGCTGGAACAGACTTGATGAACTGAGCCTGCTGGAGTGTTCTAATAAGAACACTCCAGCATCTTGTATATTCAGCATCCCCGCATTTCAAAATGATGGCTGGGGCACGTTAACTAAAGCTCATCAAATGAGCTTTAGTTAAAGCACCCAGCCGCCACTTTGAAACACAGGACACTGAAAACATAAGACGCTGCAGCTCCTGAATGCCACTCTAATTAAAACAACACCCCACCTTGGAGCACATGAATAGGTGGCCACTCATTTTAGGGCATATATATCTTACCAAGGTAATTATCATCATATGATGGTGGGGCCACTCCAGTTTGCTTTTCTCGTATCAGTTTCCTTAAAATATCTTTGAATGAATAATCGGTGATGATATCCGCAATATTGGCAGTAATTACCTGACCTGCATTCAAACAACATTGCAAATTAAAAGGATTTAAAGAACAGCCAACTCCTAAAATGAAAGGTTACCTACAGTTTAAGATTAACTGTAATTTAAGACATGGTTTTCATATACCACTTACTATCTCATATCCAAAACAATTTATCTTTGTAACACTGCCCTTATAAAGAGCAGACACTTCTGTTGGAGCAGCCTTTTCCTACTACCAGCCTGGGCATCTGACGATGATACTAAAGCCAATACCTATCCTCATCTTTCAAAAGGAGGGGGACAGCATGGAGCATGATACAGTATTAACCATAACTGTAATTCTAGGTATTTCAAAGTCCTACACATGTCTAAATCAAACTTTGACAGGCAAAGCCTCTCCATACAGATCAATAAGACATGGGAAGCAAAGGACAGCACTCTTTCACTGGAAGGGACAAAACTATAGATTCTTTGGCATCGAGTCATGATGAACCAGAATCTTCCTCTTTTAATGACAGCAAAAATGCAGGTATAACACAACAACTGGCCTCACACATGGTTAAAAACATCTCCCTGCTCAGCAGAAATGATGTATGAACCTTATCACAAGCAGTCAAATCAAGGGAGGAGGAGAAAAGATTTGCCATCACCAAAATGAAAGCAAACATCTATAAAATGCAATGTTAAGATACCAGCTTCACAGTTGCATTATAGATGCATACACCATAATGCATAACGTGATGCAATACTCCCATCATTAATAAACAGTAACTTATACTATAAGTTGTACATATTACTGCACAAATGACACTTTCTTCCAGATGAAAATACATTTCAGCTTGTTGCTTAAAAGACAAATGCTCAAAAATGTCAACATAAATATATTAAATACCTGTTTGCTTCATGTCTTGTAGAATCCATTATTTGATTCTGATCTCTCTTGCACTGATTTCTTAACAATTCATTGAATTCAGAGCAGTTATTTCTTATTTATACTTGTATGAGTGAGACGAGAATGCTTGTGACCTTACATTGAGAAACTAGAACAAACTTTTCCTCTTATACTTTGCACTTTACTTTTTAGTTTAAGCTAACCAAATGAACATACCTTGCCAATAAAAACTACCAGGTCCTCCTACTATAAGGTCCCCATTCTACAAAAAAACCCAGAAAGGAACAATATTAAGCTATGACTGATACCTTTTTCGGAGCTTAAAAACATAAATATGAGGAACAATTAAAACAATTATATCTAGACAAATAGCATTGTTTCAGGGCTATAACATAGGACAGAGCTCCCAATTCAGGAAATCACTAAAATAGTTAACTTTAAAGTTAAATACATGCATAAGGGCTGACTTAGATGTTATCTCCTCAATCATGGAGATAACTTGTCCTCTGGCTGCTACACAACAGTTCTAAAAGAAAGCCATTTCTTTCTAAGCATAAATAAAGGTTGACACTGGCAATGGTAATGCTTAACATATCCAAACCAGTGCTAAATATAATGGGCTCTACCCACTTTACAGCCTGTCAACAAAGGGAAGTGTGCCAAAAGAACAATGTGCATGTAAAGTGGAAACAATGAGACACCAAAACAGGAAACAGTTGACATGATTAGAGACACATGTGAGGTTCTGGTGATCTAGCAGTGGCACAGATGATTCATTAGTTGCCAAGATATTCCTAGTGCTCGTTCTTACTGCTTGTTACTAAACCATGTTGCTCACAAAACATTTTCCCTGCCCCAACTCCAGACCAAGCACAGGTTGCCTGACCAGCTTTGCCTTCTTTCTAAAGAAGTCCAATATAATTTATTTTAATTGAAAATATGCTATAGAGCTGTTGTTCTTCATTTTCTGAAATAATGGCCCCTGGAAAGCAACACAAGGTAAGCACACCAAAAGCTGAGGTAGCCAAAATCATTGCTCTTTCTGAAGGTTTGGGTGATTACTGCAACACAGCGTTGCTATAAGCACAGGCTGAAATGGAAACCAGACAAATCAAAAAGTCAGATGGAGTACATGCAACCAACAAAAATAAATTGATAAACATATTTTATCTGTTCTTTAAATGAAACTGTTAAGTTTCAAATACACAAATTTTGCAAAACTGCAACAACTTTCTAAAGAAATTAACTTGAAACAAAATCAGAATAAACTACCAGTCACCAGGATGGCAGAGAGCTTTGGACGCAGTGAACGAAGAAGTCCTTTGGGATAACACCAGAATAAAATCTGGTCTAAGAAATTCAAAAGCAGAATCTCACCTTGTAAAAATCCAAACTGAAGCCTGCTTGACAGAAACCTTGTCCTTCAGGATCTGCATTGCCTGCAGTTATCAAAAAATGAATCTTTTATTATCTCATGTTGCCCAAGTAGAACCTAATTAGAACCTTACTGCTATTACTCCAATATTTCTCAAGGACTGATATTAGTGCAGAGATTTACAGTGATAGCAAAAAAAATCCCAAACCCCCCCCAAAAATAAAACCCCTCCAGAAACCCCCAAAACAACAACATATTGTTTCAAACTGTTGTATGACAGGTATACACTGAGGATGATTAGACTAAATACTTTAGCTTTGGTTTATCTCCTATGATTCAAAATGATGATGTGCATCCAGTTTCTGGATCAATCTTTAGTTTATTATGGAAGGCAGGGAAAGGAGATGAAGGAGAACTGAAAGTATTTATGCAATATGATTTTAATTTCAACTTGGAGAATAGGTTTTAATGTATCTACATGTAGCAGAATCATACAAGCACTCTAAGGAGCTATTCTTGCTCTTTAAGTGAGATACAATACTTATTGCACATATCCTGAGCTCCAGGATTTAATCCTGGAAGCAGACAGATGAGCATGTGAAATTATTTTCTTATGAATATATATTTATTTTCAATATTTACATGTAACAGATTCCTAGATTTCTTGGAAAAGATATGAATACAATATAAAAACAATCTACAACCTTGAAGCTAACTGGAGAGCTAAATTAACGCTGAAAGCCTGGACCTCTAAGTAGATGCCCCAGACATGTTTGTGTACACTGAGGTCTCAGGATCTTCTTGCACATCTTAGAAAGATTCACTGGGTTATTTTGTCCCAACAAATGTTCCCAGAAAACAGGCAACCCTCACTACATGACAAGATGTTATCTCTAGAGCTCCAACAGAAAAATACTTTAGGGAGAATGCAAACTTCTACATCTGTCTGTGAAATGACCAGCACTGTTCTAGCATTCAGCATACAGTTAGGGCACATGGTATAGGCTACAGGAGAGAAGACTTTGGAGGAGGAATTAGCAAGTCAGTCTGCACGTTATTAGAATGTTGGAGGCAATTTGCAGTATGACTATTTTACGGTGCTCTTAATAAATAGCCAATTTAAGTTACAATCATGGAGATCTTAGGTTATTACCCAGCATTAACTAGTACTGTACACCAATACATGGAACAGCTGGCACTATACAACTAAACTAAACAACAGCTTACCACTTCTGTGAGCATTTCCACAGGAAGGCATATTTGCTATCTTATAGACGATAGCTATGGACAATTCCATGTAGCAAGTAACCATGACAGAGCAATTATTCCTAGTCTGTGAATGAGCTATCGTCTGCACACTCCAGCTGTTCAGTGGGGCCTGACCCAAAGTCCATTAAAGCCGATGGACACTTCACTTTGATGTTAATGCCCTTGGAGTATAGGAACCTGACATGATGCGGCAGTAGAAATCTTTACAAAAAATATCACTGAGTTCATGTAGACAGCCAAGAAAACCATCCAAATTTATAGTAGCAAACACATAATTCCTACTACTTCTTACACCTCCCTTCAAAAATCCAAGTGTTTATCTACTTTCTGAACTTCTGAAGGTTAGGAGGAAGCTCCTTTGGGGATTGTGGAAGGGTTTTTGCCCCTACCTCTGAACAATTTTAGTAATGGAAACAGTCAGTCAGAGGTAGGGTACTGGATTAAATGAATCCCTGATCTAATCTGTATATAGCACTTCATGCATTCCTAGGTATACTTGGGCTTGGCTCGTGATCCTCTTTTTCTCCATTCTTCTACAAGCAGTAATGCACAGAGGGTGTGCTGAAAGTACACAGGAATCCATTGTTCCAACACAATGCAATGAAGCATGTTAGGTAACACAAAGACCATGCATCTATACTTTGCCTGTACCCCAGAAATACCATGCAAGCAAACTATCAGTACAGGATCTGGTCCTAGTATGGCAATCCTGCAATAAATATAAGCAACTGTACTAAATGCTGATATGCATTTTTAAAGATCTATTTGCTGCATTTTAAACCCTGGTAAATTAAGTCAATTATATCTCATCACTATAATTGCACAAACCTAATTTACTTAATCTCTCTTCTTTTAATTATATGATAAAGCACCCATCTGGAGACATATAATTTGAAGTTTATTTTTCTTCATATTCTCTTTGAGCATGCTGCTGTCAGTCAGTAATTTTCATTTAGCCAAGGTTTCACTACAATTGAAAGTCTGAAACCAGTAATCACAGTTTTGGTTCTATGGAAAGTCATTTATTTTAAAGCTTACTGTTGCGACAAGGAGAGTACTCAGCATAGGCACTGAAGTTCTGAATTGCTACATAGCAGGTGCCAACTGGATCCTTTTCAGGGGTGGCTTTGAGAGTCCTCCAGTGATACAAAGGAGCACAAGCCTATCAAAAGAGAAATCATATATTGCCAAGCACTTGATATACAAAATTGTTTTTTGTGTTAGGTTTCTATCATGTGGATAGATAATATCATATTGCATTGATTAAATGCTCCCTGAGGCTTCATAACCTGCAACTTTGATTTAATCAATTCATGTAATTAATCACACAGTATAAAAGCAGATCCCATCTTCTTACTCCTGTCCCTCAACAAGTAAAATTTAACAGATCGCATAGCCCACTTTTTAAGCTCCTTAGAAATGCTTCTCTGTACCTAATACACAGAGGATATGAGTTTAAAACTCTCAGCTAGGGAACCTGGTCCTCTGCTTCATGCTGTAGATATCATGCTGTTAGTTACGGAGTCCCCTGGTTCAATGTTTGGTGGTTCTCAAGATAACCACTGTTGTTATAGTAGAAATGTTACAGTTCTGTAGGTTGAGACTTAACACCTCTGGCACGACTAGGCTCTCTCTCTCTTGTAATTCAGGGGCTTACTGTCTGCTATAATATGGATACCTCACTCAAATCCATAAAGAAATGAGAGAAGACAACGCCAACTGAGGAGTACCTCTTCCAGTGTTCCTGAGGTTAGATTCTGTGCTTCTTTTCTTGCATGGGGTAAGATTTGGCCCAGAGCATAATTTTTCCAAGTAAACTTGATGGTAAGCTATTTAATAGAATACAGTACATTCTATAATCAAAGTTAGAGAGCGAGAGAGAGATCTGCTAAGGAGACCTCTTTGCCTTGCCTTCTGTTTTCAATTTCAGCAGGTCCGAGTCTCTCCCTAGCAGTATATTATTGTCATTGTCACATCACCATGAATGCCCTGTCCTGCAGTGAAGTTCCACTTGGATAGATCCCTGTGCCCATACAGAACTTATGGCAATTTCGGGGCTTGTATGTCTGTAAAGTAATGTTCATTCATAAGACAGGTGTCTGCTTTAAGGAGCTTACAGTCTAAATAGCATACAAAAGAAGGAAAATAGAGCACAACAGAAATTAATTCATTTCTTGTCATAAGGACTTCAGATGCATTTCAGAACATTTGGCTGCAGTACAGATTATTTACACAACAATAAAGTATTGGACTCATTTTTATTGTTATATAGTAAAAAAAAAATCTCAAGGAAGTAGTTGTGTTTTCTCTCCCCCCTTCCCAACAATGTTATTAAAGATTAAATTTATAGTTTTCTTACTTATAATTAGTGTCATATGAAAAACAATGAGTTTAGCAACACTTACAAAGTTTGGCAAAACTGTTCTGAAGATAGCCAGTGGGAGAAAAGAAAACTCATCTTATAATGATACAAATGGTGAGCTTTATTCACTCTCCATTTGATTCAGATTGAGGCATTCTAAGATTCAGTGAGTGAGTATATAAGAAGGTATTACATTTTGGCTTATAATCTGACAAATATTCAGCCATTCCAAATTATTATTGTACTAAATAATTTTTTTAACAAAGATTTATCTTAACATTATTCATTTTAACAAATATTTTCTATGTGTAACCAACTTCTAAGTGAAGTAAGTATACATACAAAAAGGAGGCAAATGAAGGTACTGAACATGAGAATTGAGATCTATGATAACTCAAATGAAAATTACAGGGAATTAACTGTACGTGCTAGTTCTGTAACAGAAGAACATGATGTTTTATTCATCACCTGTTTTACGTCAAAATTCTTTTCTGTTGTTAACCACAAAACGGACTATTTAGAAGTAAGGCATTTCCTTACTCCCATTAAATAATAATTGAAACAGCTTTCAGCACATCCCAGGAGAAAAGGTGTTGCTTCCTACTTATAAGAAAAGTAAAGTATGACCAGCTAAAAGATTTGCATCACTAAGCTTTAAGCGTCCTTTCCACTGTTAAAATTCTACGGCATAATCTCACTGTACTCTGCAATAAAACTGCTCAGCATAAGAATAAAACCAAATGTATCATATAAATAACCATTATGGATTTAGAAAAAAGACATTAAGGCTGTGTCCAGACAAGCGCAGCCGTGTGGCAGGTGGTGCCGCAGCAAACACATCTGTGGCACCGCATATGGCCCATTCAGCTGTTCCCCGTGATGGCGGGGGTGGGAGGAGGGTTAACCTGGGGAGATCCTAGGGTCAAAAAAACCTGCACAAAAAAAAAGTGGAGCAGTGCACAGCTGGTGATACAAGCACTGTGCACCGCCTGAAACCGGAGCCTGGCTGGCTGGAGAGACACTGTGGCTGCCACCTAGGCTTCAAGCGGCAGGATCGGTGCTGCTGCGGCCCCAGGAGGCCCCCAGAACCCCAGGTAAGGCTGCTGGAGCCAGCACAGCCCCTACCCCACCCAGGGTAACCTGCTGCATGCCAGAGGGCACGTGGCACAGATGTTCCCTGGGGACAAGTAGCAGTGACACAAGCTTCCTGTCCACAGGGAAACAAACATCCACACTCGTGTAGACACAGCTTAAGTGTCTTTAAAAGCAATCCTCTTGTTTAAAACTGCAGCATTATTACCATGGCTACAACACAGCAATTAAACACAATAAATAGCATATAAAATATTTCATATTGGCATAAGCAGTCAAAATGTGTATTGATATCCATTGATCTCCAGCTGTAATTCTTGAATTTGTTTAAGTACTTCTGTATTTAACACTCCTCATAGATCCTTGCAATCAAGGATTTTTAAATATATGCCTATCATATGCCTATCATTCACTAAACATCTTCAAAAGTTTCACCATCTTATTCCTTGAAATCACTAATTTGTTCCCATAACAAGTAAAGCATCACTCTTCATTTCTAACTCTCAAATCAGGTCATTTTAAAGTGCTTAATTCTATCTGATTTATATCTATTTTAGAATATATGTATATCCTGAAACCTACGGTTATCTATAACATACACACACACGTGCAAAATACACAGCTGACAAAAGGTAAAAATAACCTGAAAATAAATATCAAATTCATGAGACTTACCACAACTTTGCTTTTATGAGCTTTGACTGTTGCCCCAAACCACTGATTTGACTTAAACTCAATAGGTTCCCTGGTGCCATTGACTTTGATTTTTCTATTGTCTGAGAAGAAAAGAAGCAGGATGTTGACAAGTCATTTAAACATATATTTCTCTATTCATTAGCAATGCATGAGAACATATTAATGGATATATGAATTATGTTACGTCCATTGTCATCTTCATTCATTTTAATGTGGAAATTACATTTTAATGTTGCTTAATTACATATCATTAGTCAATTAAAAAAATTCTTCTCTGAACTTCACATGCAATCATTCCAGATGTCTGTTTTTTTTAACTGCAATGAAAAACTTAAGAAACTAAGGAAAGGCCCAGCCCTACATCAACACCAAGAAGCCTACGTATTTGGGAATTTCTGATTTAACGCCCGCCCCCCCAAAAAACAAAACAAAAAAAACCAAAAAACCCCATTCTCAATGGTCACATAGCTTTATCCTTTTACAACTATGTTATGTAATAATTTTGGGTCCATCAAATGAAATTTCTCAGCATGCATCATTCAAAAACCAGCAGTAAAGAAGGGAATAGATGTAGTTCTTAACTGCATTACCTGTGTACTCACTGCCACAAAGGACAGCTCCTTAACCCTGCTTTACATACACTTTTGCAGATGTCACTATAAGAGGAGCCATCTGGGTAAAGATGGTACAATTATAATACATTTCAGGTTTTAATAAAAAGCAGACATGCAGTCCTTTCAGCCTCAGTTTTCTGAAGTAAACTGATTTCCCATATGTTCCCAAGCTATACTCTTCCCTCACAAGTCACTCCTAGTGAACTTCTCAATTAATACATGAGGCAAATTACCCATATTTCCTCACATCTGCATTCTCTTACATTTTTCTGGTTCATACCAAGGAGTACTTACAAACATACATTTTTTTATTCATTTTAAGAGAAAATAAAATGTGTATATTGTCAAATCTGGAACATAGAGAATTCTTTATTGTCATATTATATTATTTGGATTTATGTGAAAAAATAAAATTGTAATGGATATAGTGGTCACCATTAAAAAGCCAGGATTTCCATATGTTTATCATGCAGTAGTAGATGAGACGTTCATCTTAATTCCTTGAATGTTGTGGTACTGGAGATTTTGGTGTATGGTAACTTCTGGTAAATGTTGGTGATATAAGCTGAATTAGGAGATACACGTAAAATTTTCTGAAACTTTCACAGATTCATTCTTTTTTTTTCTAATCCTGTAATCATAAACCAAAAGACTGTTTAAAAAGTACAGATAAAAGTGCACAGATGAAAGTGCATCCTGCCTATTTGCCACACACACACACACACACGGGAAATAGGTGGGATGCACTTTCATCTGTACTTTTTAAACAGTCTTTAGGTATATGATTACAGGATTAGAAAAAAATGAATCTGTGAAAGTTTCAGAAAATTCATTATGTGAACCAATACAGTTTTTAAATATTTATGTTTTACCAGTAATAACCAGAGTATTTAAATCACTACTAACAAAAGAGCCAGAAACCATGATGCAAAATTTGGTCACCACAAATTGTCACAAATGTGCCTGCATGGCATTTACTGCCAGTAAATTAGTGTACTGTGCAGTTAGCTAGTACCTGTAAATACAGGCAGTAAATTAACTGGGCAGTAGTTACTGTGCAGTAGTGCTTGTAGATGCTGACTGGGAGAGGCTGACTGGGAGCAAATTTGCTCCTGGTCAGTCACACAGCAGAGGCCACAGAGGACAGCAGAATTCTCTGTCCCCAGTCCTAGTGCTGCCCAGCTCCCAGCTCCCTCCAGGAGCCAGGAGCTGATCAGCACCAGGACAGAGCAGCTCTCTGCTCCCTCCTACCCCATGCCCCGACCCAGCACTGTGTGGCTCCTGACTCCCCAAAGAAGCCAGGAACCAAGCAACGCCGGGACTATGGAGCTCTGTGCTTCCTTGTTCAGCCAGGGGGCTCACCAGGAGCTGTCCCACTTGTGAGGTAGCTGCCAGTGAGCCCCCTGCCAGGTGGGGATTCCCCACCCAGAAGGAGGCTGGCTGAGACCTTCCCCATTACTGGGCCAGCTGCCAGTGAGCCCTGTGCCCAGCAGGGATTCTCCGCCCAGCAGGGGATGGCTGGGACCTGTCCTGGTTGCAGAGCTGTCCTGCTGGGGAGGTACTAGATTAACTGGGCAGTAGTTACTGTGCAGCAGCACTTGGGTAGATGCTGACTGGGAGCAAATTTTCTCCTGGTCAGTCACACAGCAGGGGACCACAGGGGACAGCAGAGTTCTGTCCCCAGTCCTGATGCTGCCCAGCTCCCAGCTCCCTCCAGGAGCCAGGAGCTGATCAGTGCCAGGACAAGGCCGCTCTCTGCTCCTCCCCTGCCCCAGTCCCAGCGCTGTGAGGCTCCTGGCATCCTATAGGAGCTGGGAGCCAAGCAGCACTGGGACTGGGGAGCTCTCTGCTTCCTTGCACAGCTGGGAGTTCACCAGGAGTTGTCCCACTTATGAGGCAGCTGCCAGTGAGCCCTGTGCCCTGCAGGGATTCCCCACCCAGAAGAGGACTGGCCAAGATCTGTTGGCAGCTGCCAGCAAGCCCCTGGCTGAGCAGGGAAGCCCTGCTGAGCAAGGGGCTCGCTGGCACCTATGTGTCCCAATGTGCACAGGGGCCCTGTGCACATCAGAACCCTTCCAAATGTGTACAGGGCCAGGAGACAGCTGCTGCAGAAGCCAGCACAGGTTTTTTGGCTCCGTACACATCAGAACCAGCCCCTGTGCCCCCTGCCAGCCCCTGAGCTAGCATGCTGGGGGAGCCCAGAGCTCCCCCTGGCTACTGCAGGGAGGCAGAGAAGCATAGGCACAGATGTACAGGGCTGCTCCCATTGGGACCAGATTTGTTCCCAACAGGGTGCACATGTAGACATGCTTCTGGGGAAGACTTATTGCACAGTAAGTCTATATCGCATTAATAGCATGTGTAGATGTGTGCAGTGTGGTTTAAATGGTAACTTTGCCACTGCACAGAATTGTAGAAGCAGCAAACTCCCACTTCTCCTTTAATCCATAACTTTTGCTTTGTTCTCCTAATGGAGCCCAATGTTCAAATGCTTTCAACCATTAAAAACTACCTTTTAAAATTAAACCAGTAGATTTGAACACAGGCAATGTTCAGGAATGCAGTTTTGACTGAAAATAAAGCTTTTAGGCCAGGGGTGGGGAAACTATGGCCCACAGACTGGATCTGGCCCACGGAGGGGCTTTGTCTGGCCTGCGGTGGGTCCCTTGGTTCTGCCTTGCCAAGGCACTGCCCAGTCATGGAACATCCTGCTGGCCCCTGGGCATGCAGTGGGGCTGGAGTGATTCCACAGCTGGACTGCCTTTC
Organism: Gavialis gangeticus; assembly: GCF_001723915.1. Classification (NCBI taxonomy): domain Eukaryota; kingdom Metazoa; phylum Chordata; order Crocodylia; family Gavialidae; genus Gavialis; species Gavialis gangeticus. The sequence continues at coordinate 49,291,059 of NW_017729004.1, read as the reverse complement.
TAGACAGGCCAGGCAGTGGCGGCTCCTTCTGGCTGTCGCCACCACTAGCCCCAGTCCTGCAGTAGCAGCAGGGACCAACACACATGCAGCCCTGACCCCACGCACCCTGCGCCTGCTCTGGGCTCTCCTGTCTGGGCTGAGCGGCGGTGGTGCGGGAGAGAAGCTGCTGCTCAGTGTGAGGTAAAAGCAGCCCACTGATTGCCTTGTGTGCCAAACCCCAGAAGTTCATGACTCAGCATCCCAAGTGGAGGCAGTTATATCTCAAGTCTGCAAGGACAGGCACTTCTTTCTGGTACAAACTCCCCACGCTTCTCTGCATTTCATTCCTGGCTAGCTTAGGTAGCTGATTACTCCAATATTTCTAACCCTCTGCTTCTTTAGCACCTAGAATCATAGAATCAATGAGTCGGAAGGAATCTAGACAGATCATCGAGTCCGACCCCCCTGCCATGGGCAGGAATGAGCACTGGGAGTGGGAGGGATCACCTAACTCTCGCTATACATTTTATGATGGCTGTAGGCACCTAATTTGAGGATGAAGATGTTATTAAGTGTCATGGTACCAAGATATTGCACCATCTAACTCTTAAGTACCACTGTGCACCTGTACATCAGCAGCTTAACCACAATCACACAGAAGTCAATGACAGAGCAAAGAAGGAAACCTAGGTTTCCCTAAATCTTACTTAGCATTGTAACTACTTTCTTTCTCTAAAGCTTGCAATCTATACACAGGCTAAAGCTTCTCCAGTTTGGCCCTAATCCTGTAGTCTTTACCTCAGGTCAAACCCATTTCTTCCATTGGGAGTTTGGCCTGAATGAGAAAAGATTTATACAATAGCAAAAGACATATATACAGTTTCTAAAACTACAGAGAAAGGCAAATGCTTGCCCTTCCTATCTAGCTACAGAGGGCAAAGCTTGTACAGAACTCATGCGGCTTAACCATTGTGCTAGACCTGAGGGCTCTGTTTGTATGTGTTGAAAGAGTCATGGATGTAGGGCAGGAAAAGGCTAAAAGATCCACAAGCCAGTTCCCTGATGGAGAATGGGAATAACAAGAGTCTGGAGGGAGCTCTCTGTTGCTATTTCATTGGCTGAGCAGAGAGGATTCCTTGCTCAGAACATTATCTCCCAGCCTTGTTGAGTCTGTAATCTGTACAAGAAAGACATTGTGATCCAAGTTTTAATATCATATACTTCAATGGGAATCCTGTCTGGGCAGTGACCGCAGAATTTGGCTTATGACCAAATGAAAATGAACATTATTAGTCATCCATGAATGGAGCTAGCATTGTAGTGTTTCTAAATCAGTCACTCAGCATCATCATGTCTTGAGATATTCTCATTACCATGGGACTGATCTTTTTTTTTCCTGGCCTGCACAGGGACAGCAGTACATACATATAGCAAGTACAGCTTTCTGAGCAGAAGCACTGTTTTCCAGTGGGTCAAAAAAAAACCAACAAAAAACACTGCACACGTTCTCAATTTGTTCGGTGAATCATACCATATGGCACCTACTTGAAGCGTGACCTAACAAAGAACTTAAACAAAGCCATGGAGAGAGCCAGATACTCAAGTCAGTAGCATCCCAGACTGCCTAGGGAAATTGTGGACTCTCTATCACTGGACATGTTAAAGATGTTGCACAGCCACTTGCTGGTGATGATCTAAGCGTAGTTATGTCTATATTCTATGGTGGGTATTTCCCATGTTTCTAGGCTTTGCTGGTTGCCCCTGCCCCCCATGCCCTACCTGCTTCTGCTACACGTGTGAGAGTGTTTTTAACGCTTCTGCAAGGTCATAGTGTTGGCTACAACCAAGGCTATGGACTTTGCTTGGGGTGTGCCAATGTTCCTGCTTGGACCAAAACTGGAGGTTCCTGGCCAGAGGATCTTCCCTCTCTGTTCAGTCAGACTGATTGCCATATTTGGGATCAGGAAGGAATTTCACCCCATGGTCAGAGGCTGGTACAGACTGTGAGAGTTTCTGCCTTCCTCTGTAGCGAGAGGCGTGACCCTCTACCGGTGATCTCTTGAGCATATATCAACGCTCATATAGAGAAGCAGGATGCTGGCTGCCATGATTCCCCAGCTTTACCTGTGTTAGGTCTGTGTTGTGCCAGGGTCAATCTGTCTTATGCAGAGTTTAGATTATGGATCATATAGGATGGTCTGGATAAGGATGATCCTGCGTCAGGCAGGTGGTTAGACTAGGTGACCTCTGGAAGACCCTTCCAGTTCTACTCTATGATTCAGTGATCAATAAAACTCAACTGAATCACATTGGAGGTTATTCTAATAAGAATTATAGTGGTGTCTCTGAAAAGAGTGTTTGGATAACCACATTTCCTAGATGATTAATGATAAAGAATCATGAGTAGGGGGCAGCAGTAGTGTTCAGAAAAGATCTAGCATGCTGCATAAAGTATACGTTTTGTAGGGAACCTTGTAGAAGTAAATCCATAGAGCACTGAAACTAGAAAAAATTGAATCCACAAAGTAAAAACTAAAACTATGTTAGAACACAATATAGGTCACAGTTTTGCCTTTAGGGCCCCTCTACACATGGAGGCAAAGGTATAATGGGATCTAATGTATGATCCACACAATCATGCCTCCTGCCAAGCCACATGTGCCTGGCAGGAGGCACAACTGTGGGAACATGCAATAGATCTCACTGCACCTTACTATCAGTGCAGGGGGAGCCCAGCTCTATGCACCCCCATGGCTGGGAGACACAGTTGCCACAATCTCCCAGCACCAAGGGTTTGTGAAACCCACAAAACTAGGAGATTACAGCTGCTGTGATTTCCCAGTCCTGGGGTTTCACACACCACCAAGGCTGGGATATCACAACAGCTGTGATCCTCCTGACCGAGTGGGACCTGAACCTGCAAGGTGCTGCTGGGACCCAGAATCAACAGCTGCTGGGGCTGGGAGTTCCCTTAGCTGTGGGTCTTCCAGCCCCAGCTGGGCATGGTGCATCCCTGCAGCTGGGAGCCCCATTCCTGCAGCTGGGAGCCCTGTCAGCTGGAGACCCTGCTACACAGACAAATTAAAGCTGGATAGCAACCAGCTATGAAGTTAGCACATATTTTCAAGGTCTAACTTTATAGCTTGTTAGAGCTTTCTATGCTGTGATAAGTACCTAGTCTCAGGGCAATTGTGCAATTAACCAGTTAATTGTGTGATACCTGTAACATGTAGAGGGGTCATTAAAGTATACATGTAAATAACAGATGCACATGTAAATGTAGGACTTGTATACCTTACACCAAGCCTTTCAGAAGTAGGCACAACTCTTATTTTCACTTACCAAATGAGAAAGGGCTCATATGAATGGCCAAGGACACTGCTACATGATTTGTACCTGGAAATTTCTTTGTATGAATCTGATTAAATGGATGCATATGGAGAAATACTGAAGAGTAGTTCAGTAGAACAGTAAATAGGTTTATTTAGTAGAAAAATGTTAGTAGAAAAAATAATTCAAACACCACATATCAAATGTCCAACATCTACTAGAACTATAAAATAACTTTAACACACCTCACATGCACAAGCAGTTAACAATTAATTAACAAGTTTCTCAGATGAAGAAAGGGATTAAAAATGCTCCCCATAACACCACCGATCTAAACTATGCTACATACTCACAATTCTTCTACATGATCTCACCCCTCCATCCCCAAAAAGTCTGGAAAAAAAATATAATGTGTACACAC
>NW_017729004.1:49278365-49287200 GCF_001723915.1 Gavialis gangeticus | reverse complement strand
CACACACACACACACACACACACACACACACACACACACACACACACACACACACACACACGTATCCCAGCCCTAGTGACGCTGTACAAGAGGTACTGCTTTGCAAGAGGCAAGTAGTTCTCTGCAACATTTAAATACAAATATGTACATACTGTATTTATCTGAATTCAGGAGGACTCTGAAGTTAAGACGACCCCCCCCAATAATTGCTATACTTGGAAAATGTATAAATTTGTTTTAATTTTCTATGTATTAAATCTAATGATTAGAGGTCCATCTTAAATTCATCCTCCCCACCACTACAATGAGGCAAGCGGTGGCAGGGGAGCAAGCAGTCGCTGGTGGGGTGGGGGACAGGTAGTGGGGGAGTTAAGCTGCTTGACCTCTGCCCCTTGCCTGCTCACAACTCCCTCCCATCACTTATCTCCACCAACACCTGTCCTATCTCCTGCCTGTGCACCCCAGCACCTGCACCTCTGCACTACTTGATCTCCTCATGTCTACATCCCCTAGCAACTGCCCCTGGGTGCCTGCCACCCCTTGCTGCCTGCCACTTCCCTCAGCCTCTGCCTCCCTTGCTGCTGCTGCTGCCTTGGCAGCTCCCCTACCATTTACCCTTTGGCTCCAGTAGGGCTCTGTCCCTGTTCCAGGCTAGCATGTCATTGATCTGGATCCAGCCCAACTCAGTAGCAGTGGCAGCTCCAGCTTGGCCCCACAGCTGGAGCCTGAGCCAGAGCTGCTGCCGCCATTGCTGCTAGCAGGCCGGGCTGGGGCTAGAGCAACTATGTGGCTCCCTCTCCCATGCTATAGCAGGGATGAAGCCCTGCTGGAGCCAGAGCTGGCAGGGCAGAGGCTGCAGTGGGAGAAGTGAGCATAGGGGGGCAGAGTTGGTAGGGGGCACATGCAGCAGTTGTGGCTGTGACCCTGATCTTAGGCAGGGACCAGGCCTCTATCAAGTCATACTTGAATCCAATACAAGGGGCTTTGCCATGTTAAATGGGGAAAAAAACCTTGTCTTGAGTTTGGATAAGCATGGTAAATAGACATTAAGCATATGCATGTATAAATAGCTGGCAACAAATTGTTTCTGCTTTAACTCTTGCAAATGCAGTATCTTTCCCCCTGTAACATGGCTGAAGCCCAGGATACACAATATTCAGACTCATATCTTGTGACTCCCCAGGGCTAGAAAAGAGAGCATTTTATCATTTAAAAAAGCCAGATGCTTCCATGTTAAGTTACAACATTTGTTTCCCACTTTACTACTTTAAAGAAACATCATAAAGATTTTTTTTTAAACTTTTTTTTTTATGCTGGAAAACAGTACTGGACTTCCATGGAGGGAATGTAAACTGTTCCACAGAGTAAGAAACCTGTTCCTGCTGCTTTCAGGTGAGATTTTGTGCAATAAGCAGCAGCACCTGATGCCGATACTCTAGTGGTCTCACTGCAGATTCCCATTGTTAGCTTTCAGCCTCACCCTGTTAACGCTGGTTTGTAGGAGTGGGTACCTCCACCTGAAACCTGCCCACTCCCAGAAAGTGCCTATTTCTAGTCATCTGTCTGTAAGGTTGCAAGGTAGAGACAACTTACCCATTCCAAGCCTGTATTTTGCCCAAACAGTGAGTCTCTCATTTTTATCCTTGCTATTCACATTGACACTAATTCTGAGTCTTCCTAAGATGTTTAGAGGCAAAGCACAGTCACAAGGCAGGAACTTGAATCTAGGGAACCAGAGAGCCTAGCTCAGAGTGGACCCCTGGTAACCTGATGCGGCTTACAGGACCATGGATATTAATGTTATGAACTAGTTAAACATTCAGGGCTTATGAAGAGGAGTCTATTTTTAAACTAAACAAAATTTGCATAAATGAATGAGGTTTTTGTTGTGCTAATTTATCGAGTTATTTTTATAACAACAATATTCAATTAAAAATTGGACCAAATCAAAAAGTTTTTAGTTTTGATTTCCCTGAATTAGGAAAAAGGAAGATTCATTGAAGATTCACCCAGTTAAAACTTGGACAAATGCATACATGCAACCCCCAAACAACATGTGAATAAAGACATCAGGTTTGGGCCAGTTCAGCTAGGTACTTTTCTCTCTTTTACTTCTCAGAATAAGTTTGGACAATTGGTAAAATGAACCACATACCTGACATAAATCAGAACTCTCCATGTGAATCATTAAGCCCACAGTAAGACAAAACTGGTGCTGCTGAATGAATGGTGTCAGAATTTGAAGGTGGGGTGAATGTTTTCTCCCTTCATATTTTCTCTCCAGATACAAATCTTACTTTCTAAGAGGATTCTAAATTTCCCACAAGATCTCACCATCCTTACAGTTAATAGTTTTTTTCATGTAACTAAATCTCCAGAGTCTCACAATACATCCTTTACTTATACAGTACCTGGATTTTGTTACAATCAGCTCAGCTCCTGGCCAAACTGGCTCATGCTTTTTCTCAACTGCACGCTTGGCCAGAGCTGACCTAGATTTCCCGCTCCTCCTCTTAATTCTTGACAGGATGTTCATATTTTCTTTGGTTAGTTTGAAAACTGTTTGGCCACTGTAAGATAAAGTACACTCGTAGGACAGAATGCATACACCAAATCCTGGAAGATTAGCAAGTTAATGTTCCATCTGTGCTGGCTTTTTTAAAATAGGGTTATATACAAAAAAGCATAAAGTTGTTGCTATCACGTGCCACATTTTAAAACTGGAATTACAATTTTTTTTACAATGTATATTATTAGTTTTCCAACAGATCTGATGCATAAATATTTAGTTAGGGAGGGGATTCAAGTTTGGTCCTGGCTGCAAAATGTTATGAGTCTTTTAAAAGTAATGCATTTAATTAGGGGGGAAGATTTCTCCATGTTGCTCTCCTGCTACCCCTTCTGGCCTACAGAAGGAACAGCAATCACATTAGTACTGGCAGACGAAATGTCATCCAGGAGACTCTAATAGTTAAAACTTCAAAGCTACCACAGAAGTAGATATGATGAGCTCCACTTTAGACAAGAGAATAAAATAAAAATAAAGCAAAGAAGTGACCTGGGAAGAAGGAACCTGTATCAGAACCAGGATCAGAACTTAGTCTAGTGCTCTGGAAAATTACTGGACCAACTCTTCAGAAAAAACAAAGTCTATGAGCAAAGTGGGTATTTGTGCGGTACAGCACAGGGAGAAATTACATTTTGATTTCTTAATATTGAAATCAAACATCAAAAAAAAATCTGCAGTACCTACTACTTTGGCTAGTTTTATCAGCTGTAAAGGACTGTAATCATGAACTGATGGGCTTCTGATTTATGACCATTTGGAATAATCCACTGTTGAAGAGTTTAGGAAGCCTGTATCACAACAAATAATCCAAGCACATATGAATGCATTATTTGTATTCTTGAAAAATAGTGTGTGTACATCTAAGCAAGCTCCCTTTTGTGCATGGTAAATTAGTCCATACGGAACTTCACCCTAACACTGCTTTACTGCTAATGTAGAGCTAGCTCATGTAGCTTTTCATTACAGTATAACGTAGACATACACATCATTTCAGTTAGGATGATATTTGGTTTAACTGAACATGCTCTGATATACAAACAACAGTAACAGGAACATAATGCACACTTCAATCTCACCCTCCACCACAACCACCTTCCCCCCTGTCCCAGATCCTAATACATCTTTGTAAGGGATTTTAAATATTGAAAGCAACTTAGGGAAGCACCACAATTCGAGTCAAATGTCTGCCTGCCTGTTATGATACCCAGCTGCCAAATATTGATGTAAATACCATTTACAATAGCAGAAGTAACACAAAACTTTTCTAGTGGTTGGCTGGATGTCTGTTCAGGAGAGTCTGGGGGGATATTGGATCAAACAAAATAAGAATTAGTAGAATAATAAGGAACACATTTTGTACTTGGTAGTTAGAACAGCGCTCTGAAGCAATGAAAATATTTAAAACTTGCTTCATAGTTGTCACTAGACATCAGTTAAACCCTGGCTACATGTTTGATGATATTTTCATTATGGCATTTACATCATGCCATAATGAAAATAGAGGTAGCTCCTTCCACTATCAGCTTTGCAAGCATGTAATCTTAGATTCTGAAAGGAAGCCCAACATGTAGCAAGAAAGCTGCACAACCCAGAAAGGTTTTTTGCCTTTTGACGTTTGCCATATGAAACAAACCATAATGTATGATTGTTAATGTCATCATTACAAAGCAGTCACTTTGCATTCATTCACACTGGTTTTAGATCTCTAATAAAAAAATACAGAATCCTACCCTGGACCGGTGCTACAGTATCCAGCGTGTCAATCATGTTCACCTAGCAGTCTCAGCTGGGGTTGGCACCTGTGGTTCTCCACTTCAGGAATCAACAAGCAGCAGTTTATAGGGTGGCTTTTTTAATACTAAATTACTGTTTATTTTAAAACAGCAAAAGATAGCTATCTTCCCTAAAAGTGGCACCTTAAGCAGGCTTATGTTCTTCAGACACCTGACGAACCTCTTTTTTCTCAGTCTGGTTTCCCTGAACCCCTTCCTGAACAACTACACTCTTCTGTTGAGAGAGTAGCACCTTTCAAACCAGCCACATTTCTTTTGATTTTCTGATTTCTTGGCTTTTTCCTGAACAGAATTCTCTTATAAAATCCCTCAGATGCTTGCAGAGAAATGGTCTCTTTCCTGTTTGGGTTACTGTATTCCCTTTTGAAATAAACTTATGCATTCGTACAATAAATGAATCAGTAACTAGCTGTATACTAAGTAGTATACAGTATCCATGAATTATTTCAGAGCAGCTTCATGTACATCTTATAATATCACCATGTGGTACAAGACTTCTTGGGTCCTGATAGGTTTTTATATTAGACTTGCCAGCTTCCCCTCTTCTACATCTGAGAGGATGGTGGATAGTAATAGAATGTTTGAAAATAGGTTTATTTACCTCGGGTAGATAATAAAATGCAATTACATGCAAGCCCCACTTATCCAAGTAGTGTTGGCCAGTGATACAATGTCTTTCCAAAAGCAAAGCATAACCATTACAGGAGAGTTTAAAGGATGGCTTGTACGGACCACACACCACAAGAGTAAAACACATATTGAGAAGAGTGCTCTCTTCCACGGAACATTCTCTTGTTGCTTCATTTAAATCTTATGATTAATGTTGGCAGCAGAAGTGAGAAAAACATCCATATATGCTATACAGTCTCCTCTCATTGGGAAAATGTAAGCATAAGCATAATACAAGCAAGTTACTCATGTATGTCAAGGGGATACAGTACCTCCATAATATGAAAACATATCAAAGACCTATTGCATTTATAATTTAGGGAAATTCTTGATACTGCTGCCATTTAAGTGACATGTAAAACATTATTTCTCACTATCCACCACCCTAGATTACATTCTGGTCTTGAAGTAGATTATTATTGTTTAGCAGTTTGTTTTCCTTTCTCTGTGCTTAGCAAATACAACTCCTTAAGCAGCTAATACTGGGTTAGGGCCGAGCTAAAACTACTTACTTTGTAAGTGCTGTATAAAAATTCATCAAAATTAAAGCTCGTGGCATACAGACAGTGTAACAATTTTCTCTTTTCTGTTTTTGGAAGGTCATTTCCAAACTATCAAAGTAATTAGTTACAAAACCTTTCAAAAACTGCTGTCACATATGGAACACTCCCCTTAAAAATCAGCTCCTCTTCCTCTAATTATTAGTGCAAGTTCCTAATATGAGAGAAAGGATGATTTTGTGGTTAAGGCCACAAACTGGAATGAATGGATCCAGATTTAATTTCCAGATATACCACAAGCTTCCTGTATAATCTTAGATAATCTTAACTACTGGTTTTGTGACTCAGTTTTTCCATCTGTGCACTGGGAATAATCATACCTCTCAGCGTATTGGAGGAATAAATGCATTAGTGTGTAAGGGATTTGTACAGCAAGTACCTAGACAGGTGGAATAGGCTGAAGATACCTCCCAGAACATTTGGATTGCTAAAATCCCCAAGATGGGAAATATATTAAAAGAGATTATTTAAAACAACATCCTTCAGACTAAAGGCTACATTGCCTGTTCTGCTTCAGGGTACAAATGAAATGAAAGTAGCAGAAAACATATTAATACAGCTGAAATATTCTGAAGGGTGAGGAACCTGCACCTGGGGAAGGCACATAAAACCCAGCTTGAAGCTTACTAGCAAGGGTGCCAGCAACAGCAAAGCCATGGCAGCACAAGCACTGGTGCATGCTGGGCAAGCCTATCCTGGGCTTGTGTTTCTTACACCAATCACCACATCTCCATTGGTGCAGGCACAGAGGCAAGCCATGACAAAGCTGACCAACTATGCCTAGCAATGGTGCATTCATACCTCCAACTGCAGCATTACCATATCTTTAGTTTTGTCTTCCTTGGGAAAGAGAACTGATGTAAGGCTACAAATGTTTGACTAAATCAATGCTCCCTTAGTAAGTGGTGGCATATGCAGAGCACTGCACACACACATTATTCTAATTTCAGCCTACTCCTGCATTCAAGGGCTCTGCACTGCCAGATCGCACAAAAGAGATTCTCCACTAATATATGGCACATGCCCTGGTACCCAACCCTTTCTCTTCTCTCCATCCCTTGCAGGCACACAGATTTGCTTTGCCTCTGTGGAGTTCTTGAGAACATTTTGTACTTCACCTTAGAGTTCTGGACTGCCTACCATGAAAATAAGAAATTCTCTTGTTGGGATGCAAAGTAACATTGGCACAACACCACAGCCCAAAGCCTTGGTTACATCCATGTGGTCAACATCTTGCAGCCATGCCCCCTACCTGCTTCACAGATCTGAACTCCTCCTCCAAACAGTGGCATATTCTCTCCGAATCAATAGGAAAGAAAATTTGTGGAGATTTCTTGAGTCTCTTCAGCAACCCCTTTGCGGGTTTTCCTCAGGACGACCTGATCTGACCCTACATTTCCATTGTATTCTTTTTTCCAAACAACATTTTAAAATGCAATGGATTATTCCTTTGGAATTGGAAGCTTCAGATTTAAAACTGGTAAATACTTAACATATTTTATACTTGCAACATTGTAAAGAAGTGATTTCCCCACATGACATAAACATTAGGTGCAAGAGGATTTTTTGCTATATATGAGCACATAAGCACATATGCAAACACAGTGGACATGCCCTGTACATGTATGTTCATATAAATCTACATGCATATATAAATTGACACAGTACATAAGTAATATAGGTATATCTCTATTCAGTATAATGCTCTTTAGGACTGGAGTTGCTCTTGCCCTGCATTGAAAAAATATCTTACAAGGAACTAAGCCTGATTGAGGCTAATCACAGTAAGAGTATGGGTGAGTGAGGACGCATGCAAAATTGACTTGTTGGATGTATGGAAGTGGTATGAATGAACCATCACATTTATATCAATAGGCTTTGGTGTGTCATAGTCATATCTGCATGAATAAAGAGTACTAATAAGAAATAACACAGAAAATTGTAACTTTTTCTTTACTGATTAAATTGCAAAATCTGAAATTAAATTAGTTAATGTTAACTTTTTTGGAACACTGGGTTCAAATTATTTTCAAGTGCTATAAAGAGAAAGCACCAGAAAGCATAAACAGCCCGAGCTGTTTAAAATGTGTGTTCCCTTTAATTAAATAAGAAACATCTGTCTTGGGATTTTGAAAGTGGATGTAATCCATTCACATTATGCCTACATCAGTTTGCATCCAACATCTATTATTTTGAAAGAAAATTCTTCCTCTCTGTGAAGAATTAAATAAGCGTGCAACACAGGGTACTTCCTCCGTTGGAGCGGACAGAACATCCCTTGTTGAGAATAACCTTGTAGATTAACAGCAGATTTCCACTTTTCGGCAAGAGGCACGTGAAACACGGGGTGAACATTCAGGAGACAAAACAAATAGACGGCTCCATCTAAAACAACTGAAACCCCTTTCCTCAGAGCCTCGGGGAACAGGAGCCACAAAGCGGACCCATGCGCTGATCCTGAAGGTCACAGGACTGCCATTTCCCCAGGGACCATTCAACTCTTCCCCACAACAGACACACACAAACTTCTCTAGAAAACTACAGGCACCAAGGGAGGCCACAGAAACCTGCACGGAGACGACCTGCCGGATGGGGCGACTGGGGCAAGACCATGCCAAGCATCAGGGGCAGACAATGTACTCACTAGTGGTGTCAAAGGGGATCTGCTTGCACTGTGTGGCTGGCCAAGGACAGTAGTACACGGCTCCTCCCTCCTGGATCTCTGGCTGTGTGGTGTTGGCTTTGGGAGCTCCGACCAGGACGCTCACCCTGCAAAACACGGGGGAAGTCACTGCTGGGGAACGAAGGGCAGCAGTGAGGCGAGGGGCTGAGGGCACCTAGAGAGCCGGGCAGTGGCGCCGGCAACGACCTCCGACGAGGGAGAGGGGCCGTCCGGTTAGGACGGGGGCTCGAGGGGGGCGCTGGGAGCACTTACGTGCCGGGCTCCGGGATGTAGAAGTCCACGGCGTAGCCGAAGTAGCTGCCCTGAGGCCCGCTGTACACGCTGCGCTGCTCCTCGTCCAGGTTAAACGCCAGGAGCGCGCGCGGCCACAGCATCGCCGGCAGTAGCAGCGGCAGCAGCGCGGGAGGCAGCATCCGCATCCGCATCCTCGTCCTAGTCCCCCTGCCCCTGCTCCTGCTCCTCGCGGCGGCGCTCGGGCTGCGCTGGGCGGGGAGTGATGCCTGCGCTCCCGCATCCCTTGGGCGGCAGCCGGCCGGGCAGCGCCGCCAGCCCCGCTCGGCG
>NW_017729004.1:49271581-49278297 GCF_001723915.1 Gavialis gangeticus | reverse complement strand
CTGGAGCGCGCCGGCAGAGGCGGCGCCGCTGGGAGCCGTTGGCGCTCGCTCCGCCAGGCCGGGCGCGCCCCTCGCCCAGGCTCCCCGGGGTGCTCGCCCCTCCTGCCACCGCCACTGGGCCCTTCCCCACCGAGCCGGATAGGGCCGAGCTGGGGAACATGGGGGCTGCCTGCCCGCCGCCGAGCAGGAGCTCAGGGCAGGCCAGGATCTTTGGGTAGATGCGGTGTCTTTTCTTAGAGCCGCTAGTAGTTGGGAAAAGTTCTTCGCAAGCTTTCGCGCGCAGTCCCCCTTCCTCAGGCATAGGGAGTGTCTGCTGTTCTGGGACTCCAAGGAAAGAGAGAAGCAAAAAGTGTGGCAGGATGTCTGTGAGATGGAAATAGGTAGAAATTAGGGAAACAAAAAGTAAAGCAGGGGAGCGGAGTGGAGCTGGGGAAAGAAGCCAAGGTGAGTCAGGGACATGGAGGGGGTGCACATGCGCCCCTTGAAAGAAGTGCCAATGCGCCACTGTCAGCAGCACCTGCGGCCAGTCGCTGCTCGCCGTCCCCCCATCCTTGGCACCAACACCACCAGTAGTGTCTGCAGGTGGTCACCGATCACCACTGGCCACCACTGCGGGTGGATGGCGACTGCCAGTTGGCACTCGCCACCCCCACCACTGCCAACACCACTGTGGCCACTTGTGGGGGCTCCCCGCTCGCTGCCACCACGCCCCCGCCACCAGCACCTGCGGGCGGTCGCTGTGCCTCCCCAGCCTCCAGGGACATGTGTCGTTCATGTCTAGAGTGGTCGTAATTCAAGATGGAAAGGAAAAAGCTGGAAATTGGAAAGACAAAGGGCAGAAAAGTAGGGAAGGGGAGGGGAGAAAGGGGGAGGGAAAGGAAAGTGTAAGAAGTCAGGTCTGGCAGGTACCTGGTTAGTCAGATGTCAGGCAGGTTGTAATGTCATAAATGCAATGTCTATATGGAGTCCAAGATTTTTTGTATCCAGTAGATCTATGAAGTAAAGTTCATAGGCTCATTTACAAAAGGCATTTTTTAAATTCCCTTTGAGGATTAGCACTGAGAGATCAGAGGGGGGTGATTGTCCTGTGAGAAGTGTGCCTCCACAGGTCGATTTCTGTAGATTTCCAGTGTGCTGAGCAGAGCGGGCAGGCAGGACCTTACCTTTCCCAAGCTGAGTGCCTCCACATTTAGGCTTTGTGGAAAAGCTGGATTTGGACCCATTCTTGCAAGCGGTTTGATGTGTGAATGAACCACCTTACCCCCTACACACACATACTTACTTTAGGTTTACTTAAAAAACCAGCTTGTTGGCAGACTTGGCCCATGGCCCTTGCTCACAGAGAGGGCCATGAACCTTCTACCCAACAAATTTTCTAACTATTTAGTTGATCTAATAAAAGATATTGCATTTACCCAAATAACCTTGTCCACCTTCCACCCAACACACATGCACTTACATTAGGTTACCCTTAAGAAAACAGATCCTGTTTAGCTGATTCATCCCATGGCTGGTGCTCAGGGAGAGGGAGGGCCATAGGCTGATCTAGAAGCCTGAAATGGTAATGGTGAAGTATAAAACAACACATTTTTTTCTCCAGTTAAAAATAAAAGCTTCACCAATAGGCTAGAGGCCTGGGGCTGCATTATTCAGCTTAAAATTGAAGCAAAACCAAATATAACTTAATTGGAATGAGTTAAAAGCAATCACCAGAGCTGTAAAATAGGAGCTTCATAAACAGGAGCACACAGAGAGCAGAATAGCAGAACAAAGGAGAGCTAGGTTGGTAGAACATCAAGACTATTAAAAAGAAGAGAAGGTCATTGACACCTGTGGAATGAAAAATTTAGAAGGGATCAGGTAGATTGATGATGAGTGAGCCATGAAGTCAGTTGGCTCACTCCACACAGCCTGGCTAGAAATGCTGCTGCCACTGCCAGATGGTTGGTTTTAAACTCTGGGTGGAATAGGTGTGTGTGCATGCGTGTTGGGAGGGTGGGAGAGAGCAAGTGCCTGGATCCACCTGGGAGAGGGCTCAGTTACATTGGAAAAAATAAGATAACGCCTTAATTATTTTCTTCATGAGGATTGACATTGAATATAGATGCACTGCTACCCCAGTCTTACAGAAAACTTTCTGGCTAAACAAAAACTGCAAGTGCCATCTCATTTGTCTCCCCACCCTATCTGGCTGAAGTTAAAGCCATCAAGGTAATGGGTTCTTCATCAGTGTCTTATACTGAAGGACTTAACTTACTGCACACAACGTGGTATACAGCAAAGCTCTAATGATACAGGTTCTTGTATCAGTGGGTTACAGATTGGCATTACTACTTTAACTGAAATCAGAAGACGGTTCCCCAGGCAGGCTATAATACCGAACAGCTTCTATCACTCCACAACTGAGGCTTGAGTCTTGCAAATGCATCTCTGGGCTGGGACCTCTGTGCCTGTAAAAAGCCTCGTTGACTTTGATGGAGGTTTGAGTGACCCATTTGTTGAACCTGTCTTTATTTTAAGTCTAGGTTGGATTTTTGTTGCCCTCCTTCCAATCAAGGTAGAGAGACATTACTATGGGTGCACGGTCTGCTGCTGCGGTAAAAATCCTCTACTGAAATTAAGTCAATTAGACAAGAGAGTCAAAAACTATAAAACTTGAAAATATATGGTGTGTACCAGAGGCCATAACCCCTCCTTCCACCCTTTTTCTGAGGACTGGGAGAAGAATATTGCAGAGGTGGGGGCAGAGGAGGGAAGGAAGAGGGAGCAGCATGGAGCTGCTTAGTTGGGCTTTCCCTGGTCAGAGGTGAGGGCAGGAGGCAAGGTAGAACAGAGCCACCTTGCCTTGTGGGCCCCACCCAGGTACCCTGGCTGGGGTACTTGGGGGAGCCAGGCCAGGCCTATGAGGGGAGGGGGGCTCCCTTCCCCCACTCCACCCAGGTCTCTTGACAGCAACAGCAGTAGCTGCTGTGGACGGAGCTGGAGGTGGGGAAAAGGGGTGGAATGGAGCCCCCTTGCTTCGCAATCATAACCCAACTCCCCCCAATACCCCAGCTGGGGCAGCTGGGGGGGGGTGCTTTACCCCTCTGCCTCCCCTCCAGCTCTAGCCAAGCAAAGCCAAAGTTGGCAGGTGGCTGCTGGAGTGCCTCCACCTGCTGGCTAGGGCCGGTGCAGACGGGCTCTAACCAGTGTAGGTCGGGGAGCAGGGGCTCTAACTCATGGCACTTTGTATAAAGCACCATAAGTTAGAATGCAGCCCCTGAACATCTGTGGGTACCCGAAGTGGGTTGGCATTCCATCCCTGCTGTATGTAGTTCTTTCCAATGTGCCTCCTGAAAACATGTGTGGGGCACATTCACCCCATGGCAACCTGGAGATTGATACTGCTGCAGCCAGGTAGAACTGCCCTGTGCACCTCTGTTTCCAGGAGACACCCTGCAGGATCAGACCAGGACAGGCTGCAACAGGAGCCCGTGCTCTTGCCATAGCTGCTCCCTGATCTAGCTTTAGAGAGGGTGCATGGCACAGTGCCACTTCTCCATGGCAGCAGTGGCAGGAGGATGAATATAATAGAACTTAATTATCTAATCAATAATGTGTTGATTAATAATAGAATTGAGCCCTTGGTATTTTGTAGCACCCTTGGTCTCTACTGTAATTCACTCACTGAAGTCACTGAAGGGGCAGAGTTAAGGTTGTAATCTCAAAACAGCTCTGAATATCTGGACTCTTATTACATTCTTAGCCTTAAAGCCAAACTAACAGGTTTTTTTGGTTTTTTTGTATTTAATATTTAGAAAGGAGTATTCATAAACCCCAGACACCCACTGTGTGCACACTGGAACATGAGAAGCCCATATCTATACTTGGGATAAGATTTCAGTGGCTTCTAGATGAACCCTTCCTCCCCTCAACCCCTGTGAAATCTTGAATGGTTTTTCTTCTGAAGATTCTTACATTCTAAAAGAGCCTTTTATGAAATTAAAGTGCATGGAAAAGCTACTCCTAAAAATTGGACATTCATCAGCTCATTATAATGACTACTAAAGATGGCTATCATTGCAAGTAGCATGAATGGAAAGAAGAGGTCTTTTCTTGTTTTTAAAAGAGTCTTTAACCACAGGAAAGATGTAAATCCAAATGCCTGGTTCAGAACAGATTAGATGGCCTATTGCTCTGTAAATTTCACTGTTAGCGCACCACTGACTACGTAAACTTTAACTACACTGAAGGCATTAACTTAAATTCACATGAAAAGAAAAATCAATATATGCAGTCACCACAATTCTTGTACAAGAGCAGATGTCAAATCTCTTCCCTAATGAAAATACACAGACTAGTCCAGGTTCTGCATTGAATGAGGTTATCAAGTGAGAAAGAGGAGAAATGTAAAAAACAAATGCACTTCATTCTCTTACAGAATTCTTCCCACCCCATGACTACATTCTAGATGTTTTCTTAAGAATATATTAAAATAAATTTTCCCCTTTTCTGCAAAGCTAAATGGAACATTACAACAATACCCCCTGAGGAGACAGCATATTTAACTTTTAAATTATCATTTTTTCTGGTCAAGCCAGAAATAAACAAAAAAGAATTTTTAAAAATAAGCACTTAATCATCTAAAAGGCAGTTCATCTGAGTGAGTCTAAGTACCACTTACAGTACAAATGTTTATGAAGGAAAAGAAAGATTTGAGGAAGAGAGCATTCAGAATGAAGGCATACTGAAAATCCCACCTAGTACATTTGAGTTTCCACATTACAGCAGTGCTGATTTTTAAGAGCTGTGTGATAAAAAATATTTTTGATACCCTGGATCTTTATAACTTTCTATATTATTTCTAGCATTTAGTGTCCTGTCCTTACCTTGCACTACTGGCCTGTGTGGAGGGATTATGAAAGTTTCTCTTCTGTTGTTCCTATTTGAATGAGACATAAATATAGCAGTAATTTAGAAGATTTCTCAGATGAACAAGTATTTATAGTGGTAAGGACCAAAAGTGCAATTAAAAATGTCTCAGTGTTTTATGCCAACAAATTCTAATTCCAAAAGTGACTTAGAGCCTGGGCAGACAACACATTGACATTGGTGTAATTCATATCCGTTTTGCGCACAGAGGTACTTCTCATTAGGATCCAGAGTAGACAGTTGCACTGCTATTCTGGGGATAGTTTTCTCTCAGTAGGTAGCTGGGAGTATTTCATAGCTTATTAGTATTATGTAAATGAACCCTATTATATACATGGGATTTGCATTGCAAATTACTCCCCCAAATGATGCCTCCACCAGCATAACATATTTGTTTACTTTCCCTCCTGATTTTTCCTGGAGCAATTTGAGCAAATGGTATTTGAATAAATGGAGTAAATTGTAAATTGGCATTGGGGTTTATGTTGTGTGTCTGAACCTTGTGTATACCAGCATAAAAAAAGATTACATAGATATAACCATGTCATCTGTCCAAGCTCTTAGACTTCAAAAGTACTTAGAGGTTTTGAAAAGTTTATACTAAATTCCAATATAATATAAATTTAGCCCTTTATGAGTGAGCTGTGCTACATAATAACATTATTTAATTTTTTATCATACAGAATCATATAATTGTATTGAAAGAGACCTTAAGGAGTCATGTAGCCTAACCCCCTGCTCAGGGTGGTATCATTCCTTACTAAACCATCCCAGAGAGATGAAGTTAGCAGTGTTAGTCTGATGTCAGATAGAAGGCAGAGTAGATATGCACCTTATAGACTAACCAAAGTAGATATATCAATGTATCTATCATGAGCTTTTGTGGGCTGAAGCTCACTTCAAACATCAGCCCATGAAAGCTTGTGATTATATATATCATCTAGTTGGATTAGTCTATAAGGTGCAATTCCTCCCTGCCTTCTACTGAACCTTCTAAGTAAAGCTCCTAAAATGTCCAAGGATATAAAGTCCACAGTGTCTCTGGGTAGCCTGTTCCAATGCCTAACCACCCACATAGTGAAAGAGTTCTTAATATCTAACCTAAATTTCCCTTGCTGCCATTTAACACCGCAGCTCCTTTTTCTTGTTCCTTGAAGCCACAGAAAAGTCTATCTCCATCCTCCATATAACTACGCTTTAAATATTTGAAGACTTATCAGATTCACCCTCCTCTCCAAACTAAATAAATCCCAATTATTTTAGCTTATCCTCATAAGCTATGTTTCCCAGGCTTTTAATCATTGTTTTCCGCTTCCACCAGACAATTTATTCACATCTTCCTTGAAATGAGGGGCACAAAACTGGACACAGTACTTCAGGTGAGGCCTCACCAGTGCCAAGTATAGTGGGAGATCTCTTCCTTTGATTTGCTAGGGACACTTCTAGTAATACAGCCTGATATGGTGTCTGCCTTTTCTGTAATATGAACACACTGTTGGTTCATATTCAGTCTATGGTCTGCTGTGACCCCTAGATCATTTTCTGCAGTACTGCATCCTAGCCAGTCATTCCTCAGTCTGTATTTATGCATGCAATTGTTTGGTCCCAAGTGCAGGACCTTGCATTTTTCCCTTCTGAATTTAATCTGATGGATTTTGAACCATTTATCCAGTCTACCCAGGTCATTCTGGATCCCAGCCCTACCCTCGAGTGTAGCAAAACCCCCAGTTTTTTTTTATCTATATATGAATGATAGATACGCATTCCCTTCCCTTCCCCAATTATTTCTGGCTGTTCTTTCTCTC
>NW_017729004.1:49270352-49271252 GCF_001723915.1 Gavialis gangeticus | reverse complement strand
AATTGATTTGTGTGTTTGTATATGTGCAATTGTGTCACACCCTCCTGTCTAACAGCACAATATTGAGATCCTGAGAGTTGGCCTGACCCCACAGGGCAACACGAGAATGTCTGAAACACCAACCAATTTGGTGCCATGTGCAAATTTACTAAGTGTGCACTCAGTCCCAATTGTCCATATCATAAATGAAGATGTTAAACAATGCCAGACCAAGGACAGACAATTTCAATAGGTATCTTCTCCCAGCTAGATGCTGGGCGATTGATAACTATTTGTTGAGGCTGATCTTCCAACCAACTGTGTATACACGTTTTGTCTGGTCTGTAATTCCTTAGCTTACTGAGTGTCATGACAGATGGTATCAAAAGACTTGCTAAATTCAAACTATATCACATCCACTGCTCTCCGCCCATCCACAATGCCTGCCATCTTATTGGAAATCAAGTTCTATTATGCAATTGATCTCAAAGCACTTTACAAAAGTAAATATCAAAATCCCTGTTTTCCAAATGGGGACACTGAGGAACACATGAGGAAATGATTTGTCAGAGGTCACCCAACAAGCCAATGGCAGAGCTGTTAACAGTTTATTAAAGAGTCCATCCTTAATGGACTGGCTGACACCAACATCCTGAGGAATAGCCAGCACAGGTTTGTTGTGGGTAGGTCTTACTTAACGAATCTCATTTCCTTTTACGACCAGGCGACCTATCACCTGGACAAGGGAGAAGAGACTGATGTTGTATATCTTGACTTCAAAAAAGCCTTTGATCTGGTATCCCATGATCACCTCTTGGCAAAACTGGCCAATTGTGGCCTTGGGTCCACCACGATCCACTGGCTGGGAAATTGGCTCCGTGGTGAGACCAAGAGGGTAGTAATTGATGGAAGTCAATCATC
>NW_017729004.1:49261889-49265352 GCF_001723915.1 Gavialis gangeticus | reverse complement strand
AAAACAGACCTTACGATGACAGGCTGAGATCCATGGGGCTCTTTAGCTTGGAAAAGTGCAGGCTCAGGGGTGACCTGATGGCCACCTATAAGTTAATTAGGGGTGACCACCAGTATCTGGGGGAATGTTTGTTCATCAGAGTGCCCCAAGGGATGATGAGGTCAAATGGTTATAAACTCCTGCAATACCGTTTCAGGCTGGACATAAGAATTTCTTTACTGTCTAAGCCCCCAAGGTCTGGAATAGCCTGCCATCAGAGGTGGTTCAAGCACCTACATTGAACACCTTCAAGAGACATTTGGATGCTTATCTTGCTGGGATCCTATAACCCCAGCTGACTTCCTGCCCTTCGAGCGGGGGGCTGGACTCGATGATCTTCCGAGGTCCCTTCCAGCCCTAATGTCTATGAAATCTATGAATACAAAAAAGACAAGGGAGGGACGGAGGGAAAGAAGTGGGGGAGGTGGGGCAGTTCTGGGAGAGGCAAATAATAAACCTACAGGGACAAAGGGTCACAAAAGCTAATCTAGGTAATGAGAACCTGTAGTTCGTTTAGACCGTATTTAACACAATCCAGTCTGTGGATGATTTTTTGTTTCAGAATTTCACATTCAAGTTCATTTTTAAAGATCTGCTTTCTAAGAACAGCTACATTGAGGTCAACAATGGGATATCCGAGGAGACTCAGGTGTTCTGCCACAAGCTTGTGTATCTGACTGGAACTGAAGTCAGATCTGTGTTCATACATTCATATCACTCTCTCCATTTGATACACTGTTCTGTGCATGTCCTTTCACAGCATCTGATGAAGTGAACCCAGTCTTATGAAAGCTCATGATATACATCTCTTATTTAATTAGTATACTACATGCAAATCTACTCTGCTTTCTAAAGACAGCAAAAATATAGCCAAGAGAGAAGTCTGGGCAGAGAGGTAGGAAAGTTTTGGAATGTGATGCAAGTGACCTTATGAGCCCATGATTGACAATCACTGCTTTAGGTCAATGAATCACATTTTCCAGTTGAATATCGGTATCTACAGGTGCAGACAGAAGTGACAATTTTCTCCCATTCTGTGACCAAGCACAAGTGCATGACTGCAGACAGCTTAAAAAATGTCTGATCGAGTGGAAATCTGAACCCTCCTTGCATGAGGTATCAGATAAAGACAGTTCAAAATGTTGCATCTTTTGTAACTTGTTTTTGTGCCCCAAGAATGAGCTCCCTCCACTGCCTTTTCCCTTCCCATTCTGCAAACAGTGAGCACTGGCAGAGAGCCCTGGCTGTTGCTATAGAAACCTGACTGTAGGTTTCTAGCCCCAGCTACATTCCCCTCCCCCCCTTGAACCAACTGTGAACTTCTGTTTGGTCCGGGGCAACGTTGTAACTCAGGATGCTTTGTAAAAATCCATTTGAGTTATAACTGGAAGATGCACTTCTGTCTGCTATTTGTTTGAAGACTGGGACACATTTTAAGGCAGAAATACCTTTATACTATTGAGTGGAAGGGAAAAAATATTGTACATAAGAACATTTCTTTGACTCAAATGCAGATTCTTAAAGGTCTTTGCGGCGCCTAAACTGATTGCAATAGGCACCTGAATTTGGGCCCACAATTGACGGAGATGGGCCCACAATTTAGGTAGATCAGGTGAGGGAACACCTCAAGAGGCTAGACATCCATAAGTCTGGATTCAGGCATCAGATGCAGACTGGCAAAGTTCATGGACGACACTAAACTGTGGGGGAAGACGGTCACAGTGGAAGACAGGCTGGGGATACAGGCTGACCTGGACCCACTTGCAAGGTGTGCAGACCAAAACCTGATGGCATTCAATGTAGAGAAGTGCAGGGTGCTCCACCTTGGGAGGAAGGAACAGTAGCATACTCATAGGCTTGGCAGTGCTATGCTCGCTAACAACATGACCTAAAGAGACTTGGGGGGGGGGGGTCTCGATTGACCACAAGATGAACATGAGCCGCCAGTGTGATGCCATAGCCAGCAAAACAAAACAAACACTGGTATGCATCCACTGATGCATTTCAAGCAAAGCCAGGGACGTCATCCTCCCACTTTACTCGGCCTTAGTGAGGCTGCAACTGGAGTACTTTGTCCAGTTTTGGGCCCTCCACTTCAGGAGGGACATGGATAAGCTTGCAAGAGTCCAAAGGAAAGCCACCTGTATGATCAAAGGCCAAGAGGGCAAGCATAATGAGGAGAAGCTGAGGGACTTGGGACTCTTCAGCCTGGAGAAGAAAAGGCTCAGGGGGGACTTGGTGGCAGCCTATAAGTATATAAAGGGGGTGCATCAGGATCTGGGAGAACAGTTGTTCATCAGGGCTCCCCAAGAGATAACAAGGTCTAACAGCCACAAACTCCTAGAAGGCCGATTTAGATTGGACATAAGAAAAAACCTCTTTGCATATTTGATACTATTTGATTTTTTTTCATTCAACTTTTTTTCTTTCTTTTTTTTTTTTTTTAAACAGGATGCAACCCAGTAACACTCCTTGACTGAGCCACAATTGTTATACATGAGGACTGTATGTTTAGGCTTCCTCTGGGAGTTTCAGAATGTGTTGCCACAAGATTTGACTCATTTCAATCTGGATATTGTAATCTACATCATCCCTGAGGAGTGCAGCTGTCTTAGTGGGCTGAAACATTAAAAACCAAAGTGTAAGACTGTCTGGAGCTAGGTCAATTAACTGATTTGAAAATTAGAGTAAAAGCCTAAACTGACATTAGAAACTGACTTGGAGCCACAATAAGGGAGTCTAATGTGTCTTGATGTGAATCTATAGAACAGAGCACCAAACTGCATTTAAGGAGTCAGTCTGTGTCTCTTTACATTAATCAATAAACTATTTGGAAGCCTGGATGCTGAACTGAATCCTGCTTGCCTCACAAGTAATACAGAGAAATTACTGGATGAAGTTCTTTGTCTTACATTATGCAGATAAGACCAGACTATTATAGGGGAAACTCGGGCATTAAATTCAATGAATCAGAACTTCCATTGGAGTTTTTGTCTCAGTAGTAAGAACTAAAGCAGCGATTCTCAACTGATGTACTGCAGTACTCCAGGTGATATGCAATCCTTTTAAAGCTGCTACACTGTGCTACAAAACATTTGTGCATTTAAGTAAGCTAACATCTACATGTGATTCACAAGATAAACTGAATGGCCATGTCCAGTTGAGCATGGACTTCAGGTATGTGGCACTGCAGACCTGTTTGCAGTGCCACACACACACATGCAGGCATTGTCCATGCTGCTGCTTTGCAGCGCGGGGGCGTTTCTTGACTCCAGGAGATCCCAAGGTAAAAAAAAAAAAAAAAACCCATGGCAAAAAAGTAGTGGCACACGTGGCAGGAGTGCTGCTGCCCAAAACCAGAGCCTGGCCAGTCAGAGCCAAAATCCAGCTGTCAGCCAGGCTCCCTGGTGCAGGAATGCTGCAG
>NW_017729004.1:49253525-49256889 GCF_001723915.1 Gavialis gangeticus | reverse complement strand
ATGGCAAAAAAGTAGTGGCACACGTGGCAGGAGTGCTGCTGCCCAAAACCAGAGCCTGTCCAGTCAGAGCCAAAATCCAGCTGTCAGCCAGGCTCCCTGGTGCAGGAATGCTGCAGCTGCAGCTCCCAGAGGCCCCCAGATAAGGCTCTTGGGGCCAGCTCTGGAGCACACATGTCACAGGCACAAGTAGCAGCAGCACAACATGAGCTGTTGGTACTTGTCCCCAGAGAAAACTCAAGTTCTTGCCTGTGGGGATGTGGCCAGTGGGTATGTCCCCACAAATATGCACTTGTGGTTTGTGGCACCTTGGAGCAAGTTGAGACGCCACAAACTGCAGGTGGTGCACCTGCAACTGTTTGCTGCACTGGTAATTTGTAGCATAGTGGTCTTTTTGAACACTAGGAGATCGCAGTGTCAAAAACAGCTGCCTCTGAAAAAAGCAGTGTGGTGCTTATAGCAGCAGTGTGCCGGCCATAAGGGAAGCCTGGCTGGCCATAGCCATGCTCTGGCTGCCGGCCAGGCTCCAAGCAGCTGCAAAGCTGCCACTGCTGCTCCAGTAAGCCCCTAATACCCCAGGTAAGGCTGCTGGACCCAGCCAAGGTGCTGGCCCCAGCCTCCACTACCCCACTCAGGAAAATTTGTCCCGCACCAACCCCATGTGCAGGGGCACAGTGGCAAAAAGCAGTGGCACAAATTTGTGCCACTGGTATTTTTGCTGCAGCAGCTGCACGTCCTTGCATGTGGGGATTCACCCAGTAATTTCAACCAGTGTCAAAACCTTTGACCTATTAAGGTCTTTCAGAGATTTTTGCAACTGAAAAAGTCCTGTATTTAGTCAAAAAGAAAAGCAAAGAAAAAAAAAAGAGAAAGAATGAAGGTTAAGAGGGAGCATTTCCTTCTTCTATGAGTGAAGGCAGTGGCACTAGTAAGGTGCTTGTGCATCTTCAGACAAGCCATTCAGTACTGGGTCAGCTAAGTTCAGCTGTTTTTTGCACTGTGATATTACACTGCCATTTTATATTAGTGCTGAGCATCCACTCAAGCAAGTTGTTTTGCTTGTTGTGATTAGCAAGGGTTAACTTTTAAATTAATATACTACAACTGACATAAATAAGTTAATTATAAAAACAAAAAGCTGATGATCTATTTAGTGCAACTGTAATGAATATCTCTCCATTCAGAAACAGATGATTCTGAAGCAAGTTCCATTTTTTTTTTCCATTTGTATAAAAATGTTATGTTTCTAGTCTAATTGCTTCTTTCATGCACATATCTTTTTTAAGGTACCGTACTAAATAGTTTTTGAAAAGGGGTATTACTAAATTCAGAAAAGTTACAGGGTGGTGGAAATCATTGTACTAGAGACTAATCAGTTTTTATATAAATGGGGTCTTTTTACAGTAGTTTTAAACTCATTTATATCATTAATTGCATAATCTAGCTTTTAACATTAGAAGGATATTATCTCAAAGGACTGTGCAGGATTTTAGCAGCATAACTTCTTTTAAGGTTAATGGAAATTTTACTGGTAAAAGCCTTCGAACTGAAATTGCAGCCCAGGTGTTCAGTCTCTATGATAAATTTATTATTTCCTTCAATTATTTGCTGGTAAGATTTCTGTAGTAATTAAGGTTTTCTGGATACTGTAATGGGAGCAATTAAAAATCAATACATTGTTCTGGGAAGCCAACATGATCAGAAGGTAATGGTATAGGGAGAGAAAATTACTTTAAGAGGAACATACATTACTTACTGGCCATAGTACTGTTAGCGATGCATGCGCCAGGTTTCCTTTATTTCTGATCTCCCCAAAAAAGAACACGTGGCTGTATAGCCTGATTCAACATGGCATAAGGCTTTGGATGTTGTAGAAGTGAAGCAGCTTGAATCTGTTTACCTGAAAGAACACTCTTACTGCTATACTGAGTTCTACCTAAATTATGATTCCTTTCTACCAGCTTAGCCTGCTGCATATCTGCATCTCTAGCACTTGCTCTACCGTAAGAAATAGTGATGACTGCTTTAGATACAGGGGGCACATCCAGATGAGCAAGGATGTGCAATATGCGACACTGCAGACCCATGTTTGGTAGCACATACTGCACATGCTGCATATGCAGGCATCCTCCGCACAGTTACTTTGCAATGCGGAGGTGTTGGGGAGGAGAGGGGGTTGACCCTGGGAGATCCCAGGGTCACGCCTAAAAAACAACCAGGGCGGCACACATGGCATGCTGCCCAAAACTGGAGACTGGCCAGCTACAGCCAAGCTCCAGCTGCTGGCCAGGTTCCCTGCTGCCACATCCTGCGGGGCCCCAGGACATGGGTAAAGATGCTGGTGCTAGCACAATTGTTGGCCCCAGCCTCTCCTACCCCACCCAAGGGCATGTGTGGCACAGACATTCCCCGGGGACAAGTAGCAGCAGCCCAACATGTGCCACTGCTACTTGTCTCTGGGGAAACGCACATTCCTGCTCATGGGGATATGCCCAGGTTAGCCAAGGACATCTGAATTGAGGCCAAAGCATTCTGAAATATTTTCTCCATACTAGGTCCATTAAGAATGGCAAACTTGTGTATTGAACTTGTTCTCATTCCTATCAACTATAGCTTATTAATCTTGCTGTATAAAAAAAAGCCTCCAGCCCTTTCTCCTCAGACCCTAACTGCAATTCTGTGAGAACATGATTCTGCTTGGGAACTGCATTAGGATGACAAGCCAACAGAACTTGTCCAACGTTCAGTTTTCCTATTTACACTTATGGCTCCATAAGAATGTTGTCTATATTAAAAATTCTTTACAGAATTTTTCATTTGTGAAGATAGTCACAAATGAAAAGTATGAAGACATGCTTGACAAGCAGATTAAGTTTTTCAGTAACTTAAGCTTGCAGGCTCCAGGAAGGGTTATTTTTAATGGGATCTATCAGGCAAAAACTATTTCCATATATAAATACTAAATACAGTTTCATCAAACTAATAAGGTCAATACCAAACACAAAAGTGTATTCTCATATAAACAGAGGATATGATTAGCAGCCTTGCATTAAGAGGCCCCAAGGCCCGGGAATAGCAGAGATGTTTTAGTTCAGGATTAAAATGCAATTGCTTACAGTACGTACAGACGTTAAACTTAGACTGACCTAACTAGAGGTAGATCAATCTAAGGGCCAATCTGTACAGATGTTTACAGAGGTTAGATCAGGCAAAAAAGGCCAGTCTGATCTAACTGAGGAGGTGAACTACGATTCATAGAATCATAGAAGTCGGGTCAGAAGGGACCCTGTAGATTTTCAAGTCCGAACCCCTGCCTAGGCAGGAGAAAAAACTGGGCTTAAATGATCCCAGCTAGGTAGGCATCAAG
>NW_017729004.1:49226244-49252942 GCF_001723915.1 Gavialis gangeticus | reverse complement strand
CTACCCACTTCTCCCCAGGTTGAATATGACCCATCCACCACCACCCTCTGAGTATGACCCTTCAGCCAGTCTGCAATCCACCTGACTGTGTAGGCATCAATGCCAGAGTCACCCAATTTCTTAATAAGGATGGGGTGGGAGATCGGTATCAAAGGCCTTGCTGAAGTGCAGAAAGACTACGTCCACGGCAACACCTGCATCCAAGGCTTTTGTGACCTGATCATAAAAGGCAATCAGGTTGGTCTGACATGACCTGCCCCTAATGAAACCGTGCTGGTTGCCCTTGAGCATCATCTCTGAGGCCGGCCCATCGCAGATGTGCTCCATGATGATCTTCTCAAAGAGTTTCCCTAGGATTGAGGTAAGACTGACGGGCCTATAGTTGCCTAGGTCCTCCCTCCTCCCTTTTTAAAAGATGGGGACCACGTTGGCTTTTTTCCAATCATCTGGCACCTAGCCCGAAATTGGAAATGCTTGATCTATGGAGTTAAGCCCTGGGGTTGGAAAAGCCCTGCTGCTTGCTTTTCCTGCCTCGCTCACCCTGACCAGGGTATATTTAGCCCTCCTGGATCCCCCACCCCTGCAGATAGACAGCCTTCGATCCGCTCCACACCCACCAATCTCCCTGCTGCAGACCAGCTCCCAGACCTGCCAACTTACCCCATGGACCCACTAGCCCCTACAATCCTATCCAGCCACCTCCCACACCCCGACTTACTTAGATCAGGTTTTTCTAGCACTGACTAACGTGTGCACAAGTTGCACCCAGTCTACAATCACACAGCTTACAACAAGTGCATGATTGTATATCAGGTATGGCAAACACTTGCATAAACCCCAAATTAGCCTAGAAGGACTTTATTTTTTTTATTTCTATTCTGTCCTATTGCTCAACCCCATAATCATTTTACTACATATCCCATATTCACTTCACAAGTAAAGGATGTAGAAGTGAGTGGTTAAAAGTTAAAAAGAGCTGTCAAAAGGGTGGAACTTAAAGATTGCTTGAAATTTAAGTTTCAGTGAGATCATTAGGAATACTCAAGCCAAACTGTCCAATTAGATTTTTAAAATATTTTACTGTACATGAAAGCACGATCTACCTACACATAGGTTAAAAAAGACATATTTACAGATATGGGAGAGGGTGAGAGCTATATTGGATACTTACCCAACATGTTTCAGACCCTAAGGAGGCAAAATAGAGCAAGAGGATTTTTTCCTCTAAATTTTTCAGAACAATGTTAAGCCTAGCATCTCAATAGCAAAGATCAGACTAAATAAGTTTAGTCTTCCCTTCTCCTCCCACTAATTCTGGCATCTAATTCCAATTACTTTCAAAACACACATCAAATACAGGTTTCCCTCTATTTATGTGGGTTCTTTATATGCGAATTCGCTTTTATGCAATGAGTATATTTAGACCCATAGTTTGTTATATAAAAGGTAAACTCGCTCTTACGCAATGAGCATAGATGCCCCCACCCCCAAGCAGGTAAGTCTGGGGGGGGGGGGGGGGGGAAAAAGGGGGGGGCCCCCCCCCCCACAGCCCCAGCTGGGGAAGTGGCCGGTGCCAGCTGCCAGCTGCCTGCAGCCACAGAGCTGCACCATGCTCCGCCTGTCACCCCGTGCCTGGGCTTACGCCAGCTGCTGGGCTGCACTGTGCCGTGGTGCAGGCAGCTGGTGTCGGCTGCTCCTAGGGCTGCTCCAGCACAGGCTGGGGTGAATCTGGACGAGCGGAGCCCTGGGTGGCGTGGAGCGCAGCATTTACCCCAGCCTCAGCTGCACAGCCCTGGGAGAAACTGACGCCAGCTACCTGCACCAGGGCATGGCACAGCCCAGGAGCAGAGGTGACTGGGGACAGACAGAGAATGGTGCAGCCTAGTGGCGGCAAGCAGCTGGCTCCGGCCACTCCCGGGGCCGCTGCAGCCAGAGCTGGGGTGAGTGCTGCTCTGTTCCCTCTGCTTTGCTGCCTTGTGCAGCTCCAGGTGTGGCACCCCTCCCCCCCGTCCCTTCCCTAGTCCTAGCCTCTCTCCCTCCCCCACTGCCATGGGAGCCTATCCCTATTTGTTACATTGTAAAGTAGGTTTGCTTTATGCAAATTCAATTTATGCACCATTCTTCAGGAACACATGCACAGCATAAAATCAAGGGAAACCTGTATTTGTATTCCAATAATGTCCTTCTGAGATACAGGCCTTATTGTGCTTAGCACTAAAAGAAAACTAGTAAAACAGTCCTCTGCCTTAAGGAATTTGCAGGGCAGATCAGCGGTGCTCAACCTTTGGTCCATGGAGTTCTCCATGAGACCAGAAATTTGGAGGCATGGGAGTGGTAGCAGTGGTAATTGTTCCCAGAGCTGCAGCAATTAACACTGCCATGCTCCACTCCTCAACCCACGGAATGGATGATATAGCCCTGCATGCCAGATTGTGCCAGAGTGTGGGGTTGTGCTATGGCTCGATCTGGCACACAAAGTTGAGCCAGTGCATGGGGTCACACTGTGGCTGGATTTAGCGTGCAGGATTGTGCCACTGTGCTGGATCTTACCCTGGACCTACCTGGCGCCACTCAGCTGGCGGAGGGAAGGTTTAAGTTGGACATCAGGAGGCGCTACTTCACGGTCAGGGCGGCTAGAGCCTGGAACCAGCTTCCAAGTGAGGTGGTCCAGGCTCCCACCCTGGGGGTTTTTAAGAGGAGGTTGGATGACCACCTTACTGGGGTCATTTGACCCCAGTGTTCTTCCTGCCATGGCAGGGGGTCGGACTAGATGATCTGCTCAGGTCCCTTCCGACCCTAGAAACTATGAAACTATCTGGCTTGTGGGGCTAGAAGGTTGAGCACTAGTGTAGCTAGACAAGAGGGCACAGCAGACTCCAGTGAGGCACCAGCAGAGCCTTGAAAGAGCTCTCTGGCATCCAGAGCACAGCTGTGGGTAAAGGGCTCATTCCGTCTTATAGTATGTGGGGTAAAGTCCTCAGATCTGATACAGACAACAGATCCCAATTCCAGAATTGTTTGTGCTGCAACAACTCAGGATTAACAGAATTGAGTCTGGTCTTCCCTTGCAGACCACCTGCAGGACCAAACCTGTGGGGAGGGAAGGGCATGCAGGAGGCCCTTCCCATGACTGAATCAGGAAGGCGTCTGAGAGAGGGTTGGGGCTCGAGGCCTTCCTTGGAACAGGAATAACATTTCTTGCTGACTTTTGTTGCAAAGATCTGACTGAATGGCTCTAATATGCAAAATGAAGTTGAAGGATTTATTCTTGATCTACCATTCTACCCCACTATGATATTTTAGAGACCCAGGAGATGTACATGATGACAAATATACCAGCACCACTCTGTACTACTCTGAATTCAAGGATGTTTATTACCTCTTTTGGCAATCAGAGCTCCTGTGTGCCAAGATATCTCCCCACCCAAAAGAGGTATCTGTCAAGGTTACAGAGTGAGGAAATAAATAGAAAGGGCACACCCCTAAGCAAACTGCTTGAATCCTTCCATTGAATAACAGAAATCAACACCATGCTGGGGATTAGCACTGTCATCCCCAGTGAATGATCCATAACCAAGAGGTGAAGACTGACATGCAGCACCACAATGGCATAGGAAGCTATGTAGGTGAGTATGAAAAGGCAAAACCATTCTGTTGTTGTAAGGTATCCTTTGATCAGCAGGATAAGTACCCTAGGAGATTGTGGGATGTCAATAGGAACATGCAGAAGCAGTTCAACCAATTTTTTAAAGATAGTTGAAGGGTCTTAGTGACACATTGGAAAGATCCTGAAATTCCTCAACCTTTTCAGATGCATGGATGGAAGGAGCAAGTCCCAGGGAAGAAGAAAAGTTTTCTGTTAACAGCATAGTCTTCAGCAATCCTTTGAGAGGCATGGACAGTAGGGCTGTGCGAAACAGCTACGCTTCGTTTCCGTTTCAGATTCGACTTTCGGAGGACAGGCACAGCCAGGTGACTGCATGTTCTCCCATGGCTCCTCCAGCTGTGCTTGCCTCTGCCCCAGCAGGGACAGCTGCAGGAGAAGCCCCCATGACTGCCTTGCCCAGCCCCATCCCCCACCTGGCACTTTAATAGTGAGAGAGCTGAGCTGTGCAGGACTATTTCCAGGGGCTGCCTCCAAAACATTTCCTAAATATTTCAGATGGTTTGGTTTTGTTTCGGAGATGTTTCAGAGCCTTCCATTTTGTTTTGGATTCA
The DNA here is from genome assembly GCF_001723915.1 of Gavialis gangeticus. NCBI lineage: Eukaryota > Metazoa > Chordata > Crocodylia > Gavialidae > Gavialis > Gavialis gangeticus. Next base: position 49,248,724 of record NW_017729004.1, on the reverse strand, counting down.
ATGCTTCAGGTGCTGAAAAGAGCCGAAACACCTCCAAAATGAAATGGCTGCCGAAATTTCGCACAGCCCTAATGGGCAATCTAGGGGTTGGGAAAGGAAGCTAACTCAAGGCAGCCTGCTCAAGAGAAGAAAAGAAAGACCAGGATCCCTGAATAACAGGTTTGCTGTCCATGGGCAGGCCACCTGAAAGCTAAAATAGCCAAGCTGGCAACTAAGGAAAGGACGACCCAAGGTCACTGAGCAATGTTCTGTGGACACAAGAATAACCCATACTGGGGCAAGAATGCTTGGAGCCAGAAGACAGAACCAATGTTGCTCTGCCTGATTATCTACAAACATCCATGGAGTCCCTGCAGGCCTAGGAAATCTTGGAGCTCAATATGTTGGTGCCTTAGTCCTTCGAAAGCTTGAGAAGATTCCTGGATAGACCATGAAGTCCCAGGGATGGGAGGTGGTCTCACGTGGGGTTTACCAGGAAAGAGGAGTTGAATGATGTGGAGAGGGAAGGAGTCTTACACTGAGACAATAACTGATGACCTGATGCCAATCTGTGTGATGCCAGACATGGGGTTATCAGCCCAAGAACATTTCTTTTTACTGACAATCTGGAAGTTTTATGGCCAACTAACCTTTTTACTGACACATTTTTGTGTGTAGTACATAGACACAAGAGCACTTTAATACCCTCCCCATAGCCCCCACAAGCCAGGGACTTTTTAAAATGCCCAGTATCACTAAATACAGCAATTCACAGCTTTTCTTGTCATACCTGCCTTCTTGGAAAGCAAAACCCTTCCTCCAGCAGTGACAGCTAAAGCTTCCCTAGGCACAGGACAGTGGGAGCATGAAAATCCAATGCTGAACCCACAGAGATACAACTTTCCCACCTACCTCAGCTGATAATTGACTTTTTGCCCATGTCCTTCAGAAACCATTCCAGGCACCAGTTGCTCTCCCCCAAATAAACTCTCCCCCTCAGTGCAAGGGGTAGGAAAGGCAGGAGTGTATCCTTCCCCATCCCCCTGCAAATCGCTGTACACTCCCCCAACAGAAAGGTTGAGGTGCAAAAGGTCTCCCAACTGCTGCTCCCTTTCCAGGAAATGGGAGAGAGAAGCCTGCTGCTGTGAGCAGCCCCTCTTTGCTGCAGCTGCTGCAACAGGTCAGGGAGCAAACAGCCTGATCCTCCCTTCCCTGCTGCAGCTGTGAACCACAGGGTGGACAGGAGGGAGGAGAGAACTTGAATGCAGTACAGTGACACTCCAAGCCCCGCTCCCTGTGCTCAGGGCACACTCCCGTCCAGCCAAACTCATCCTCCTCTCCCACACATACAATATCCAAAGCATTTCCAAAAACACCCACAGGTCCCAGTAGGAAAGCAGGGTTGCCACCAACCCTCCATACATTTTATGGACAAGTGTTTTAGCCTCTTTTTTCCCCTGTAAATTTATGGATGGTTGGTAGCTCTGGCCAGAGGAAAAGGGTCTCCAGGAAGAAGTGATATCATGAGCCTGCTAGTACCGAGTGGAACACTTGGTGCTGAGAACTTTGTCCAACCCAGGGGTCTGCAATAAGGGATATTCATAATTATCTCTTCTTCTCCTTCTTGGTTGAAACGAAGAATGGATACTTGTTCAGGATGGCTGAGTCACTCTGAAGTGGAGATGTTGGGTATGATGGTCTGATACCAAAATAAGCCCTTCACAAGACAGGCAGTTATAAAAGATAACAAGCTTTAGGAAGCAACATCATAATTCTTGTAAGGAAACTTTCAGGTTGACAGCAATTAAACAGATCTTAAATGGTAGTGCCTAATGGCACAATAGAAAGAAACAAGAGTGGGGGGAAGGGAGAGAGAGGGAAGAAGTACTAAAAGGTACCAGTCTTCAAACCCAATGGCTAAAAGTGGATCTGTGGTGCCTTTCAAAGTTGGCACTACAAGAAGGAAAGGACAATGAAATAAGGAAAACCAGTAAATAAGGCGTACCAGGATACTCATGCTGACCAACAGTAATGATCTTTCCTCACCATCAAGTCAAGAGGAAAGGAGAGGGAGAGTGGGGATAAGTATAAATCTCCACTTACCGCCCTCCAGATGACGGGGTGCCGGGGTGTAGCTGGAACAATCTAAATATTGCAAAGGCAAATAAAGTTGTGGGCTGAACACACCCCAGTAGAGTGAGAATGTGTATAGGGACAACTGACTTAAAGGAAAGCATGGAGATTTTTACGGTATTAAAACTGTCACTGCCTATGAGGATCATTATTCAGGAAAATAAAATTTTGCCTTAAATACTTTCCTTTTTATATTGTGAGATACATTCAGTGCTGTCACTTTTGTATTTAGAAAAGGTGGCGTTAATTCCAGGATCTGGAATGAGCATTTGCATGAAGCCAGCACTGGGACTACATCAATCTTGTTTTCCTGAAGTAAATCTAATAATTAGTTTGAAGTTTATGCAGATGTAATTTCTGCAACTGCCATCCAGAGAAAACCTGTGTCTCTTTGCCAATAATACCGAATTTACATTTCAAATTCTATAACGAGGCATTTTTTGTTGCATGGTTTTTGTTTTGACAATTCGAGCTCAGCTTGTTTCTCTGAAAAAGCTTCTTTATTATCATTCTATTTTTCTATCAAATGAAGTGAAAGAGTAGAAAAATAAACTTCTAAATTTTAAGTCTCAGCCCTCTTTTAACATTGATACATGTTATACATGCATGTCCTATGCTTATCAAACACAAGAAGTGGGAAACCAATTATCATCTTAAGCCTTTATCTTTGACAAGTGCTTATAACTTCAAAGGATTGCTCTCTAGTTCAAAAAGTAGATATTAGGGGGTTCAATATTTCTAGTTTTTTCATTACAAAGCTTACAGAATCAGCGAACAGGTTAAACTGGAAACCAATGTGGAAACACTAAATCACATTTCAGGGAAAAGTCTTTATTTAGGGTTAACAAGTTGATAATAAATAACAGAATATACTAATGTAATAACAGATGGTCTCATGCACTTAACACATACAATAAAGCTGGCTTACACTGCTGTTTGGACAAACTGAGAGAGGTATTTGGCAATACTATAAATCCGAACAGTTTAAGGATTATAGAACAAATTCTTTCTGCTGTTGATTTTTTACATTTCCTTTATACAACTTTGAATAAATATCAATACATCTATTTATTCTCAGATCCTGTCTTCACTTTTAACATGCCAGATAGCTAAGCCACAGCAATACACAACTGCCAAGAAAAAGCATTTATGAATTATACTGAGTAATATTCCTAGAAATATGTCATAATTATACCACTTTTGTGCAAGCTGTTTAGTTAAAACCAGATTTTAGAAAAAACTGCAGAAAGTTTAAACTCATTTAAACACATTCAGTGCAAAGGCTAATCTTGTCCAAAAATTAGGATACTGTAATGTAAGCCAGTATATTCAAATAATAAAACATGACCAAATGATTCAAGAAGCAAAGGAATGGTTTTATATATGAAAGATTAATTTGATTCCTAATATGCAGATACTGCAATATTGGATACTTTTCAAATCGTTGAGATGCTAAATAATCTTCGACTGAATAAATGGGCTTTTTAAAGAAACAAATTTACATTAACAGCATTACAACGGCCAAAAAATGACAAACTATTGTAATAGAAATCAATTTGATTAAAAAATTAAATATTCCAATTAACACTGAAAAAAGTGTTTGTAATCATTATTTACAGTTTGTCAATGATACCAGTGTATAACTTCTTGCAGCCAAAGTATAGCGTATACTGCCATTTCCTATACCCTCATTCAAGCATTAGCTAGTGGTATGGTATATAATTTAAACACATCAGTTTAATGAAGGAGATCGATCTGTAGTCCACAGTAACTCTATATATGGCCACTTGGTTTGCAAACAGCGTTTCACTGGAGTGTCGTCAGTCTGTAGCATCGGCTCTTCAAAGCCCATAACAACTGCTGTTCCTTCTACATACATGACCTGTCAAAATAAATCCAACTAGATCAGTCTATATTATCTAAGAAACCTTTTATGAGTATGCAAACATCCATCCTTTGTGAAAGATGTGCATCATAGAACATACCATAACCAAAGGATGCACTTTTATATTTGTTTCTGTTTGTGTACATACACAAATAGTTCATTCTTATTTATAAAAGTGAGATAGAACATCCAGTGCCAAAACTTCTGATTAGGGCATATGCAGCACATGATTTGCATGAAGAGACCATAAGGGTTAGAGCAGAGGGAGAGGCCGGATGAAAACTTGATACAAAAGTTGTGTGACAATAGGTTATTCAGATAATGAATTCAATTTGCCAGTATCCTTCAGGTCAGAAAAAGGATGAAACAAACACAAGCTTAACATGAAATTCCTTATAACATAGGAGTTTTACAGAAAATAAGAGAAAGAAATATTTTGACCAGATTTTCAGGTGTGAAACAATATAGTTTTGAAATAGAGATTTTTCTTGGCAACAAGTTTGCATTTAACTCCTACAGCACTAAAATTTGTTCTACAGGTAAGTATTACTATAAATACTAAAAAAAACCCTGAAATATTTTTCATCCAAACAGAAGAGAAAAAACAGGTAACAAAGTGAGTTAACATACACACACACACACACACACACACACACACGTCAATGGGCAAGGCAAGTAGTGAAAATTACAGCTGCACAAGAAAAATTTAATGAAGCAAAAGATGAACAAACTAATTCACTATTTATTTCATGCCTTCATGCACCCAGAGCTGGCACTGAAGTAAAAAAAAGCTGCAGGTGCACAGCACTTCTGGAAGTCAGGCAACTTGTTCAAGTATCCAGCGTTAGGCAAAACAATGGTCAATGTTTTGTTCTTCAAGTAGCCAAAATGGCATAAGAAAAAGGTTGCTTTTACCGCAGCTTATTTATCCAAAGTCAAAATATTTTCATTTCTCATTAAATGCTAGCTATACCCTGATTCCTTGGAGTTAGAGTTAACTAGATCCTAAAGTCTCTTGGAACAAATTTAATTCTTAAAACTCAGTGAAGCAGCAAAGATATCTTTAAACATATCTTAGCCAGCATTTCCTAGGAATAGTTATTTGTTCAGCAAATATGTGAAGGTCAAACATTAAAATAAATATATGTGCATATATTACCTAGACAATTGTTCTTGAGTTACCTTTCCCTACATTTTAGGTTTCACAGGATTTCATTTTAAGGAATGTGGATTCAAATGCATTAAATGATGACTGAACAGAGTTCCTGGAGGGGTCTCTTCAGTTGTAACTGTCTCTGTGATTATTTATTCTCGTACTCTACTCAAGATAGCTAATACATGCACTAACCCAGGGGCAGTTCAAAGTGATTAATTCTGCACAACATTTATTAAAAACAAAAACAGCTTATTTTTCATCTACATTTCCTACAGAGAATTTTGATCTGTGGTAGACGTTGGAACAAAAATTTAAATTTGGAAATGCTGATGCTGCACTGGAGTTTATTTGTCTCATGTCTCCATTCTCACGCATAGGAAGTACTTTGCTCTGAGTACCATGCCAGGAACTACCACCTGATGCACTGTCTCCACTCTCAGGGAGGCAGATCATGCTATAGCACAGGAAATGTAGCTCAAGCAGAAGTCCCAGCCTGTAGAAGAGAATGGGAGTATGAAACAATGCTTCTAAATTCAAATATTTGCGAATATTTGTAAATGGATGTTTGGGGAAAAATCAAAACTGTATGTAGAAAGCAGATGGTTAGCTAAAAAAAAAAAAGTTTGCGAGTACAAATATTTTACTCACCTTAGCAGAAACTACTGCTAAATGTTATAGTAGCTTTATATAGGGATATAAGGAATGGAATTTTACAAACTCCTTTTCTAGAGGATGTTGAACTGCTATCATATGGTGAAAACTATTGGTTTCTTCCTGACCTAGGGTATTTTTTTCCCCTCAAATCATACCTTTTCATTATAATTAGACTGCTTCAATCCATTGTAGTGATAAACAGTGAATGACTCTGGAACCCTGGAGTCCTAGTATAAATAAAACAGTTAATTTCATATAATAAAATCACTGTATCCTGCCAACTTTTTCTCATCATGAATACAAGTTGCAGTTGGTGGGACAAGGAGGTAATAAAAATGATCAGATACAAGATCCGAAAGATTTTCTAGGCTTTGGATTCCCCAACCAGGACAAAACAAAATACCCTGATGATCAGTCCAATTATATTGTAACTGAACAGACAAACCAGTATTTTCAAAAGTAACTAACTACATTCACTGCCCAGCTGGAAATAGCATGATTCTTCAGCACTGAGCACAGATAGTCTGATAATTCATCTAATCTTTCTGTTACCCACTGCATCATCTCATTATGATGTTTGCAGTCATTACAATCTTTGGCAGGGTGGCTCCAATGTTTCCCAAATCACCTGTAGTGTTTCACATTGTGGCACTGCTTTGGTACAGTCATCTGACTGTGCATATTACATCTTTAAGGGACGTTGCCAAGTATATTTTAAAAATGTCTTAAGCATTCCACTTTTCACTTCAAATCCTGAAAATAATTTTCCATAACTTTCACACATGCAGGCTTTCCTGGATTTCCTGCACGTTGTCGCTATTTGTTTAAAAGTCATAACTTCCATTTATGTAATAGAGATATCATGGTCTGCTTGTATCCTAACATCATTTATGTCACCAAAAGTTTGAGAATAGTATTTGCTAGCTGTTGTAGATCTTTATGCTACTGCTGTAGGTCTTTATGATATTGCTACAAAGCTCCATGGACAGTAAACTCTCACAAGAGACTAAAATCAAATTTAAACTAATAATTCTCAGGTCATCTGGGGAACCAAAAGCGAAAATACCAAGGTCTCCCAAATCAAAGAGCCCAAACTACTAGTGTGGTTAAGACAAGCTGTTTCTGTAGCCAGTCTCTCACAAAAGACTGGCATGCTCTAGCCCTCATATCCAATCACCTCTGATGCACTGCAGGGTTTTGGTGGGGTTGGCTGGGGGTGGCCTCCAGCACAAACCCAGACCTTTGTGCCTTTGGAGCTGTAGCAAGATGCCTTATCTGCTCTGCCCTCATGCCTGTGTACTTCTAGATAACAGACAAAATGAAATTTATATTTAAGATACTTGACAATGTGCCTTTAATTGAACTTTAAACCTGTAACTTCAAGAGTTTCCTTTTAGTGTAAAGCCTAAAAAACATAGGAAGGTTTTTAAAATGTAAAATTCTTGTCATGTTGGTTTCTAAAGGAAATCTATTCAACTACATAATGCAAACAGTTACCTGCTGACCAGAAGTGTCAAATAAATGCAGTATTTACTAAAAATACTTCTGCAAAAAGGTTTTGCACATTAGATATATAAAAATGTTTAATGCATCACACCAAAAGATGCTGTTGAGCAAAATACACAATGTTTCATGCTATAACATAAAAGATAATGACTATGTTACCTGCTCAGGGAAAAATTCTTGCAGAAAGGGACCCAATAATATAATTCCTAGTCCTTCTGGGTCTAACTTGGTCTTCATAATGTTTACACTGAGAAAAAAAGAAAAGTGTAAGTAGTGCATTTTTATTTTTTCATGGCTCAGTTATGCAATGATACAATACCTTTGGCTGCCAAATATATTGATGCTGTTCTATTTATAATCTTAAATGACAAATGGACCAGAAAAGCAACTTATTTCCCAAAAATGCAGCTATTTTGAAAATCAAAATAATCTGTTATTTAAAACTGAGGAAGCAATGATAATTTTGGGACATCACCTTATTAGGAAAAGTCATTTAAAAACCAGTCTAAGATTCTAACTTAATAGTTTAGAAGACATCTTAAAACCAGCTGCTAGCTTGAACTTGAGTACACAAACCATCTTTTAAATACAACTGTGCAAGAATTAACAATCCTGTTTTTAAACAAAGATCTAAAAATTCCTCAATAAATTCACTTGAGATTGATAAATTTAATTCAGGCTTATCAAAGCCCCCAGTTTATCACTGCATATTTACTTAGTGCCATTTATACTAGAGAAGTCAAAAGCATTTACATTTATTTTAGTATTACACAGAAAGATTGAGAACGTACAGCAAGTAGTTTGGAAGTTTTATTGACACAAGCATGGGATGTTTGCAGGTCACACTAAATGACTGACAATAAAACATTCATGCTTGTATTTCTGCAGACCCTATTCTATAAAGTCTAAAAATATATTCATATTTCTTCCCTATCCCTCTGCTTAGTATGATGAGTACCATTTGGTACTCTTAAGTTCTACAATACTGGCCTTTGAATGAAAGGTTTTTGAATTCACAAAATGGTAATTAACTAGCTCTCCTGTAAATCATGCTGGATTTTAACATCTGAAATAAGAAATACTCAGCACTTCATGGAACTAGCACAGATTGTCTTTAAGATACAGGACTTTAAACCGGTTGTTGGTTCTGAATGGAATATTACCCTTTCTGTTACAAGTCTGGAAACTTTTTAAGTACTTCCCCGCCACCCCAGAGGCAGCCGTCTGAAAACTGCCAAAGAGTTTTGTATTGTTTGAAAGATGACAGAAGAATACAGGTGGGGCAGATTTAGATTTATACAAGCCTTTCAAATACTCTGTAATTCACATAAGAACATATATGAACCCTTTCACTTGCTAATGAAATACAGCAACTGTTTAAAAACTTAGACATATTAAGGGTTTAAGGCTAGAAACTTAATACAAATGAAAGTCAGACAAACTTTAGAAAATTTGAAGATATCTCTAATTTTGCTAAGACTGCCACAGAACTTTGGTAACCAGAAATGAGTAAGTCACTAATAAAAGACAATGCCCCTAACAACAATGCCTTCACATACTTTGTAGGAATATATTCACAACTAAAACAGAATTATTCCACCTAGTGAATATGCTTTCGCTCTATGAAAATCTTTCCTTGGTATCATCTTCTCATATATTGAGGTCTGAAAGGACTTCATTCTTTTGAGATTTGAGATGCTCAAAACCTAAGGGGGAAACTACAGGACCTGACATGTTATATGTAATGTAAAGATATGCAAAGATACAATATGCTTGGAAGTATATGCAGGTATATCCATAATTTTCTTAAAATTTTAGATGGAAATAGAACAACCACTTGCATGGAATATAAGAATTTGAGTCCTGTTTACATTATTACAGCTCCCGTTCAATACCTTATTAATGGGACATCTAACCGTAGGACACGTGTGCAGACACACAATACATATACCCTGAAGTAATTTAACTTGTATTTTATTCTGCAGTAAAATCACACTGGTATGCTGAATGATCATAAAATCAACTATCCAGGGTAACTTTACCTAGTTTACTCCATAGTAAAGCTCAAGTCTACAAGGAGTTTTGTAGCTTAATCAGGATTAAGCCAAAAATTTCTAAAAACGAAGCACCCACTTGAAAGAAAGCTGAATACAGAAAGAGGAATTTTCCTTTTAGAAAAGGAAATTTAAAAAAAGTTTCCCAAACTTCCTAAGTCAGGTTCTTTCCTTAACACTAAAATTTTCACTATTTTAAGGACTGAACTGGGTGCCTCTTAGGTATTTCCTTTATTGTTCCCATAATTCACATCTTCATATTCCTATCACTTCCATGGCCTCTCCTCCAAGTTCATAAAGAAGAACAAAATAAAAGTCAGTTTTACTATCTGGGATGTGCAAGTTTGAAAGGAAAGAGACTGTTCCATTCAGGTAGCAAAGATGGCTTTCGTTCTTGGAAGAGTACTCAACTGCCTTATAACACAAATGCTTTAGACTAAGACAAACTGCAACTTGGTTTAATGGCTGAACACAACTAAAGTCTTGGAGATGCAAAAGAAGTTCAAACTCACATTTTTCCCCTTCTGGGCTAAGTATACAAAAGACTAAGTGTAGCAAAAAAAATGCAGACCTTAATACTAAAAATAAATGCGCTCTATTAGAGCTAGAACATATGTAGTATTGATGGATAAATGCAAAGGGTAAGTGCATCAAAATCAATCTGAAACAGTTTTAAGTTCAAATGCTACAGATGTGTGACATTGTAGTAGGCACCCTTGAAAGATCTGGTTTCCTCCAGCACAGATTCATCTTGTTACGTTAGGTAGTCATAGGCAAATATGTACACATGAAGAAAAACATGTCACAAGTAGTTAATAAACAGAAGCTGAGACAAGGTCCTTTTCTAAATCAAAGACAAGATTTAAAACCTCTCTAGGTTGTTAATAAAAATAACTCTCACATTCTGAGACATTACACCAATTTGTTTTATTAACAATATTATCAAAATATAACCAAACCATTTACTAGTGCATTGATAGAGGAGGAATTTAACTACACGACTTATACTTACTACTCAGGATCTGATACAAGATCTAAAGCCTTCATTACATCCTCTAGAAGTGTGTCAGATATAAATCCATTATCTGTGAGAGAGAAATGTTTTCATTGGGGGAAAAATAAAATATATTCCACAAGCACAAATCTACTCAAAATGATGGAAATTAAATGTACAGCTTAAAACATTGTAGCCAGATGTAAACTTGAAAGACAAGGTGCTAAAAAGGCACAATTTCCACACACATTTCTCATCATGACATAATCATCTTTCTACCCAATAGAAATATGAAATAGTTATAAATATGAAGGCAGTTTTATTAATAAGTACCACTTGAAAGCACAGAAAAATAGTACTAAGCTTTATTTCTAATAAAAATGACACATGAATTTCATGCTGCTTCCAGTTTCCAAATAAACTAGTGAATTTTCCAGCACTTTTCATATAAACAACTGGGATCAGCTGTGACTGTATTGAGTAGGCAAAAGTTGTTCTTCAAAACTGTAAAATTAGGGTAAGTCACTTGCAAAGAGATTCTCTTACAGCTTAGGAATTCTATTTTGTATTGTGTATTGCTCTACTTGGCTGTATTAATCAAAAGGTTTATTCAGCCTTTTAGGCTGATAAACAGCAGCACTCATAGCCCCTTGTTTTGCTGGTTAATCAGTAAATACTACACTTCTCCAAGTCTGTACTGAGCCTAATGATAAGCAGGATGCATTAAAATGCAGGAGACTGTGCTATTAGAGGTGAAATATTCTAGATGTATTATACAACCCTTGCCCTATTTCTTTAAGGGATTCTTTATATACACAAAACAGTCAAAATCAGGATAAGTCTGTAAAATAATTTAGTGAACCCATTTCAATTCAAAATCTCAGTCCAGCAATCAATGCAAGCCTTACCTTCAGGATCATATGTTTGAAAAACTCTTCTGGCTTGTTCTGAAGGAGCCTCAGGCGCAACAAGGGCCATATCCTTAAAAATGAAAAGAAAAAGAACATTCTATGATATTCTTAATTTCAAACTAATGCAAAGTACCTCACTAGGGAAAGACTATGCCACCCTAAAAATAATTCACTCCTTCAAGTAATAAAAAACTACAATTTAAAGGTGGAGTGGATTATTAACTTCAAATGAATTCCATACATAGCTGAAACACAAGGAATATGCCAGGGTTTATTTATATGCCCTTATGGACATATGATATAGAAGTCTGAGCATGTGAATGTCATAACATAAAAATGCATAAACCAAGAGCCAAATATGTTAACTGGAGATTCATACCGGCAATTAAATCCTTTTAAATCTAAAAGGGTAAATACAGTAAATCAAAATGAAACAGTTTGCTAGCTTAGAAAACGTACTGTGGCGAATATCAGGAGAAAATGAGTTGGAGGGCCTGATTAGCCAGCAGGTAGAAAGAATTTAATGAAGAATTCTGCCCATCAAAAACAAATGAAGAACACAAAATAGTCAACTGTTAAAAAAAAAATACTTTTTATAACTATGATATTTATTAAACCTTTGTATTCAAATGCAATTAAATATACTGAAAACTCATGCACTATGCTACACAGCTATGTATGTACAGAGGTAAGTCAGGAAAAAAATTAAACTTGCTATCAACAGCTCAGCTTTTCAGTGAAAAGACTACAAGTAAGTGATATAACATATTATTCGTTAAGAATATAAGAAAACATATGAAATAAGTAAAGAGGAGTAGATCCTACAATACAGTCTGCCAAGAAGTGACAAAAATATTGCTAAGTAGAAGTAACTTAAGAAAATGGTGCCAAAAATTCTGCACCTCCTTTGACTTCTTAAGAAGGTCTGTCAAAGGACAGTCAGCTACAATATGTACAAGTATTTGAAATGATAAGACCCCTGCAGGATTTTTTTGTGGTTTACAATCATGAATTGTTAGTTGTTCTTCCTCTTCCTTTCCATTGAAAGACGCAAAGAGAATCACTGCATATGACAGCACTGCATAGGTACCTAGCACTGTATGGGTTTCACTCAGTCAAACTCAAAACTTCCTTTTGTCAGCAGTATGTTGACTTCAAAATGAAAAGGAGCCAGTATCATCTGGCTTAGTCCGTATTACAAAGTTTAGCCAGCAAAACTCCAGCTGACAAAACTTTGAACATGTCTACACCTAAGGCTCCTCTGCAGCATCAGAACCCTCCTTTCACCTGCCAAGCAAAGTAGTACTTCTGCTGCTGTCTGGGAACTGGCAGACAGTCTTATAATTTCTGCCAACTGCCACATACCCCTGTCCCAAGGTGCACTGTGTGCTCTCGCAGCTCGGCTCCACTAACCAGGTACCAAAAGCACATGCACGTGTACACACCCTTATGGCTGGACAGAAGCAGCCATTTTAGACATTCCAGCAATAGAGGCATGTGAGCGCCGACAGGAGCCTTACAGGTCCTCATTAGTGGTAAAATATTTATACAGAAAACATTATTATGGACTAAGTGTGCGGGCGCGAAGGAACCCGGAGGCTCTGGGGATCGTCGGGTCAGGCAGCCCGCACGAACGGACCCACCCCTGCCCCTGAAGACGGGGCAATCACTTACCGGTTTCAGGTGTGCGGGGAGAGGGGCCAGTTTAAAAGCGTCGGCGGGACATGGAAACGGCCTGGCAGAACCGGAAGTGGCAGTCCAAAGGGAGGACACCGGCGAGAGCACAGAGAGGCGGATGCGTGCCACTCAACACCGTACCCGCACGTTCTGGGGCGCACGTAAGACCCCAGTGAGGAACGGGACTCAGGGGTGGTGACCCCGAGCACGGAGGGACAGAGCGGGCTGGCCAGGAGCGTCTGGCTCTGGCGGACCCAGCCTGAGGAAGCCCTCCGGATAAGGGGCAGACGGACGGCGGGCGGCGCGGCCGTAGTGATGAGGGATCGGACATCCCGGAGGGAGAGCTGAAGATGCCCTACTAGGGTAAGGAATTCCCCAGAGGGAAGTGTGGCATCCTACTCTAGACAAGGGCGGAAGGGACCAGAAGCGGCCCCTCCAGACAGGAGCTGTGTTTGCGTTTTCTTCACTATTTTTGTTGAGACTTGAACCCACGCTGGAAGAATTGGACTAGGGGGCGAGTTTGTGTCAAGTGAGGGTCCAACCCATGGAGGCACGGGCAAGGGTGTAGGGGTGGAGGAGCCCTCAGCAACTCCAGGTCCGGCAGACATGAGGTGTCACTTTTGGACGTGCACGCGCCAGACAGTCCAACTGAACCAGAGAATCATCAAAGACGTGGCAGGCGAGTTCAGTGTGTGTAACCCGTAAAGTGAACTCTTGGTCTCGCCGAGAGACTCCTCCAACTGGACAAGAGCAGAAGGACAAGGGTACTCATTCACACTAAGCTGATACCATTTGAGTACCATTGTCTTCAAAACTTATTAAGTTCATGTATTTTGCACTAAAGTGCATCAGAAGTCATCATTTTCCTGAGGTATCCCACAAAATACACAATCAAAGTTGACAGCAGATTTTCCTATTCAATTGCAGGTGGCTTTTTGAAGATCTACTCTGATTTTGTTAAAGCATAAAAACAAAGATATTTACTGACTGAACAGATCTTGAACAGATTTTATGTGACATATTAGATCTGTGTAGACTGCACAGGCTTCTACTATTATTTCATTTAATGGAGTACAAGTAAAATGGCAATCAAGCACCTACATGAAAGAATCAAAAGGTTAGTATAACAATCCACCATTTGTTAAGCATCAAGGAAATTTCTGCACAAAAAGAAGAGAAGTAAAAATATATTAAACTAGTATTTCCATTTCAATTCAATTCTCTTCAAAGACCCCAAATTAGCCAGGTATTTAACTTATCTCCAAATGAAAGTTGGCACATACTAAAATACCATCTTGAATAGGGACACAAGTTTTAAATTTGTTCACAAACTGCCCTGAAAAGCAGGACTTGCATGTTCAAGATATACAACTGGTATAAGGTAAAATACTGGGGATCTGCAAATGTGATTAATCGTGATTGTTTGTATAACTTAAAAATAAATGGCATTCCTATACAAGGAAAATTATTAAAAAGGCACTGGAGTGAGACTGATGACTACAACATTGCTATAGAATATTCTGGGCACTTGCATTAGTTTAAAGCAGAACTCATAACAATCCCTCTTCCTGCTTTTAAACATATTTCTATTTAAATATTTAAACATGTTTATTGCAAAATAATACTAGCTGAGTGTTTTCCAAATTATTTCACTACTAGATTGCAGAGGAGAGAGGAATTTTTTGGAACCCAATTTAAAATTTTATTACCAGGTAAGATGGGAAAACTGGGTGATCATTCTGCTAATGACAGTATCTGCTCCCTCTGAATGAGGCTCAATCATGCTGATTAAATGTACGTAAGAATATAATTGGACCTCAAGTACTTTAACAAAAATGTTTTGCCTTTGGAATTCATTTAATCTCAAGAAACCAATATTTTAAAAAACATTTTCAGTGAAGAAACACAGCACTAGCAAACCCCATCTCATCACGAACACTGAACACAGATACTATTTTATCTATGTAATTTCTTTTTTCAAGCTCAAGTAACAATTTCTGGCAAGTTCACTTGACCTAGGTTTGCAAAATGATGGCTGCTTCCCACTGTTAATGTTTTGAGAAAGATTCCTTTTTTTGGTTTAAAGTGGGCAGTAGTCGAGGTGAACTAGAGATATTTTCACTGTCTATTTCTAAAAATGTGCTTTATCTAGCCTAAGGAAGATAGCACAAGAACCAAAGTCATTCCCTAAGAGGAAATTTTTTGTAGTAGCCTCTTGTTAAAGAGCTGGCAGCATATCAAGCTACTCCGTCATTAATGTGCTTGATTTCCGCTTTGATGGGGCATAAGACTTGGTCAGTCATCAGATTATGGGGAAGTGCATGGGTTCTCAAAACAGTGAAAGCAGCAAATAGTGGAACCTCATTCAAAATGTGTTGGTTAACTTTATCAACAACACATACTTTATTAAATTGTCCCCCTCCCCATTAAAATGTGATGCAAACTCTGAATAAAGATAATTTCTTATCCTTCTCCTTGCCTTACCCCACCCCAAAGATACATTGTATAACCTAGTATTTAATTTTCTTCAGTTTCACATAATGCTCCAAATATCTTCAGCTGCCTTAAAATATCTCCAGGAACTTCCTAGAGATGTAACCTGTTTGTTTAAATTCTTTGCTTGCTATCTTAAATATAATACTACAAACTTTCATCATTTGATTGTAATCTAAATGCCTGTCTGCCTATCCTTATTTTTAACAAAGCATCTTGAAAGAACAAGGAGAGAGCCATTCTATGCATAAGGTGGCATCTAGGAAAAAAGCACTGTTTTTTTTTTGTTTTTTTTTTTACTAAATCTTTACTATGTTACTTAATGTACTGCATAACTGTTGTACATTAATTCTTTAAAGCATTTTTAATAGCATTTTGCTGCTCAATGCAAGTCTTTCAAAAAGAAATCGGTCATATTTTGTTGCCTACAACACACCTCCAAATAAAACATGCACTTTATTTTTTTAAGAGGCAGAAGGGAGAAAAAAGATCTTTCCTTGAAAATGCTGGTAAGTGTGGTATTTTCAAGGGCAAACCAAGGCAGCTGGAGTAGCCATGAAGCAAAAATGCTGTGGCTACTCTGTTAACCCCCTGGATGCAGGATGCTATTGGTGCTGCTGGCTGAACAAAAAAAGTCTGACCCCACTATTCTTCCTGAACTGAGCTGGGTGGGCAACTAACAGCATTTGCCAGGTCAGCTGAGGGCCTGATCCTAGCCAGCAGGGCCTGAAGCCTGGTTGAGGGCCCAATCAGCTAATTCAGCAGGAGCCTCTGCCCTGACATCCAGGGCACAGCTCTACTTCATAAATAGCACTGTTGAGCTTCTGCTGCCTGAGTCTCTGCCAGGGAAAAGAGAAAGTGTTCACAGCCAGCAACAAGGGAGCCCAGAGTGTTCACTGTGTTGCCCCTATTATGTTGTACATGCCGTGTTACTACATTTTCTCACATACAGTGTGCCTCTGAATCTAATACACATCTTGTTTCTGAAAGGCAGAACGGAGGAAAAATCTTTCTTGTGAGTGAAGATTTTACTTGTATTTTTGCCCATAACTGGCAGAAACACTATTACCATATTTCTTGCATATAATGCACACTGCAATTTTCAGCTTCTCGTGTTTGAGGAAGCATTATATGTGGTACCTGCTCCTTCCCCCAGCAAAGACTCAACCTACAGCAACTAGTATTACTAGTATTTTCTCACTTAGAACACGTACCTAAATATTTAGCATCTGATTTTGGGGAAAAGGGTATGTGTTGCACATAAGAAAATACAGTAATTTACATGTAGATTTAACTCTATGCTATGGGTTTCATTTTTCAAGTCCCTTGTAAGAAAACACTCATATTGTTTTAGAAGTAAAACAAGTGAATCTAAAAGTAAATTTGTACTTTGTAATAATACTGTCCTCTGAAAGCTAAAACAAAAGAAAATCCCAACATACACAGATAAACTGCATCCCTATATACCTCTGTAATTTTACCACCTTGTCCATGCTCCCTAGCTCAGAAAAATCAAAGCAGCACTGAATATTTTTATAATTTGGAAAATGAAATGAATAATGTACCAACTTCAGGCAGTGAAGCCTAAAAATGTAAGACATCTAACAAAAATGTACTTCAACTGCCCAGATTGAAATTCCATCACATCTGCCAAAATATAAAAAAAACCACCCTTCCAGCGCAGTAAATTGTATTTGATACATCCCACACGCTGAAAACTCCATACAAGGAAGTCCCCTCAACAGTTTATTGCAATTATTATTTTCAACACTAAGTACACAATGTCCTAAAATACAAGAAAACCATGTTTTACCCCTTGGCTTTTGTGATGTACAAACAAGTCTGTTCATAGTACTTTTGAAAGTACTTCTCTTTAACACCAGTTATTTTAAGATCACATGTTTACCCTTAGAGGCAAAATACACTCTTAGTAAATTCTAACAAAAACATTCCAGAAGTTTTCATCCCACAAGTCAAAAGCACACACACAAAAATCCACATAATGACTAAGCTGCACAAACATCTTGTTTCGGTTCTATTATACTTTATTTTGTTTCTGAAAGATCATGACCCTGGGTCTGATAGCGTGGACACTGGGGCGAGTGGCTAGAAGCCTAAAGGTTGAGAGTTTGAGGCCATGGCAGAAGCACTCATGGCACGACCAGGTCTGATTCCAATGAATCTGCGAATTCTGCTAAATACCTTGTTGCAAGGATATGAGAAAGGAAGGAAAGACCATCTTCCCTTTAAAATGAAGTCTATTTGTACAAGGAATGTTTTGAAGTTGTACACATACTATTATTGTGGTGCTATGATGCTTTATTCCTATTAAAACCTTCCACCGTAGAAGAATATTTTTCTTTTTCTAGGTCATCTAGTTACAAGTGTATTTGTATATACTGTTATTTTAAATGCTTTAATCTGATAAAACTAATTCCATTTGTAAAAGCTGCTTCTGAACTAGTCTGCAGATCTATGCAATTCCTGAAGCATCAATGACCACCTTTTGCCATTCATACGAACTTCTAGATCTTGTTTCTTTCAAATTAATTACTGTCATCTCAGGGATGATCCTACCTTGAGCAGGCACCTGGACTGAATGACCTCATGAAGGTCCCTTCTAGGCCTAATTTCTTTAAAAATTTAGTAACTTCTAAAACATAGTACAGAAAGCTCTCTCATTGGAAAAATGTATAGACTAAGATTAAAAACACTGATTCCCAAATTTGTATTCAACCTACATGGAATGATTTTCAAGAATGCCAGGTCCCTAGCAATCAATTTCATTAGTCAATTAAGAGTGATATCTTAAAGCCAAATACACCTCTCTACACATGATTCTGCCAATTCAGCACAATATCGACAAGTGAAATCCTTTCTACTCCAGCTCACAACACATTACATATCTATAATCCTATTCATTACACCACCTCTTTCACGATCTAGATTTTCTATCCTTTTAAATTTAGTGTTTGCGGATAGATTTCAAAACCAATTCAAAGTAAATGGCTTGAGTAAATAAAGCATATTTAATGCCTAAATAAAAATCCATAGATGATTTGCAAGCCCATAAGATGAAAGCAATTATCATATTAAATCTAAAGGAAACTGGGCAACTTAAAGTACTATAAGTTGAAGGAAGGAAGGTAGGTGGTTTTGAGGGAAGTGTTTCACCATGTCTGCTTGTTCTTACTAAGTAAGAATAATTTTATAGTCATAAGAGTAGTTTCTTTTTCCCACTACAACAGACTGGGTGTTTTTCCCTCTTCCCAGATCCTTAAGGTCATTAAATAACTTACCTTAAATACATTGGCTGGAAAAAGATACAATGTTGCATCAAGTCATTTAAACCAATACTTAGCATGCTGAATGAATTGCTGTTAAATTCTGTAAGTGCTTCATTCCTTGCTGAATGAAGCACTGCAATCAAGCTGGTGTCATACATAGCAGCAAGCTACCCAACCATTAAACTACTGGGTCACCCATAAAACCTTGCATGTGATCAATTCAGTTATGGCATCAGATGGCTTTGATGCAACAAAAATCAGTGGCACTTATACCTTTCTGTTTTTGGTTTTAGAGAAGCTTCTTTAGTGACAGGAAAAAATATACATTTGATTGAATATACCCTGTATTTTTTGCTTTAAAATAAGACTGCCCAACTTTGTCGCAGCTGGGGGCTGCATGCAGTCCTGAAGCTGTACATGGATTACACGCTGACAGCAGCATGCAGCTTCCCCCACCACATCACCTGTCCTCCTCCACACAGACTGTACATAGACTCCTGAGTTCTTCCTCAAAAGAGGCAGCCACCAATTGGACGACCCTCTTAAAATATTCTGATATAATAAAAGGCTCAGTCTGTCTGTCTATATGTCTGTCTATTTGTAATGCTTTTGGGAAGCTGTGCATGCGCCACCGAGAGGGTTGGCAGCAACTGGCTGTGCGGCCTGGGCTGCGCGGGCCCAAGTTTGAGCCACTGCTAGGGAAGTTTGTGGTGGCAGTGAACATGCCCCAACTACCCAAGCAGTGGGGCTTCCCCACACCTCCCTGCCTGAGGGTGAAGGGGGGGAATCACGGTGGTAGCACCCCACCCTGATGCCTGGCCCCACTGCCCCCAAGAACACCCAGCAGGGAGGGGGAGGCAGCGTGTAAGGAGGGAGGCTGACATCTGCCAGGCAGATGCGGAGCGACCGGGGTAGCAGTAGAGCACGGCCAGACCTGGAGCAGTGGGGATGCGAGGTAGACCATAGCCAGCATGTGGTATGCTAGTTAAAGTTGAGAGGTGTTTGTGTAATATGTAAGGCAGGGGGGAGGGGGGAATCCCTGCCTGAGCAGGGAGTGGTGATGAGGAGGGGAAGGGAGGGAACAGGAGGAAGCCAAGCAGATGCCTGCAGTCTCTACCAGAGCTTCAGCCAGGGAGCAGAGGGCAGGGGCCATCTGCTTGGCTGGCGTAGAGAGCAGAGCCCCATCCAGAGTTGTAAAGCAACTGGGATGCTGGGGGGACTCTAGTTTAACTTAAACCAGGAAGGGGTCTGGGACAGACACTGCATAAACCAGTTTGACCCAAATCAGTTAAGTCTGATATTACATTCTACCAGGTTTCTCTCAAACCGATTTCAGCCATTTTCAAACTGGTTTATGTGCAATGCACATCTGTTCTGCTACAGGTTTAAGCCAGTTTCTGATCACTTAAACTGGTTTATGTGTAATGTCTGCTCCTATCCTACAAGGTGTCACTTTCCTTCTTAGCATATTGCTTACATGCTTCATATTTTTTTTGTTAAAATAATTATAATGGAGAAACTTGTTCTTGACTGCAGGACATTTTAGACCATCTAGCTGGGGCCTTGGTGGCAGGGAGATGTTGCCTGCACTGCAGACAGGGAACTTTCCTATGCTATGCTGCAACCAGGCAGTGTGGAGAAGCCCTCGTAATTAGGTCCTAGTGGCAGCCCACCTCAGACTTGCGCTGGACCATTCTAGCTCACTGCCAGGAAATGTTGCCAACCACTACTTTTGTAAGAGTAACATTAGCTGCTCTTAAGTAACTAATGAAAGGGCAATACTAGTTTTCAATCTAAGTAATTTACTACCCGAGAACTTTCTGTTCTATTATTAACCCATTCACTGCTGAAGACATTCTTCTGCTTACCTACATCAAATAGACAGAAAACAAAACCAAAGAAAGCTTTATTTGTTTACAAATAATTGGTAACAACCAAGCAAGTTACACGTTAACTTGGAAGGCAGTATTTCACATGTATGTGCGTAAATGCATGTGTGCACAGGAGGCAAAAAAATTATAGATTCCAGATTTTTAACACAATACTTTCTATTCTTTAGGAAGGTCTGGTAATTTAGCCCAATGGCTGTGGTCTGGACCACATCTTAATGGATCCCATGGCCCTGCAGAGGCCTCAATCTGCCCCCACGCTCTTTCCTTCCCACAAACTTACCAGCCAGATGCTACTCTCCACACTGCTGGGCTGCATTCCTGGCCCTGTGCATGCTGCAGCTGTGCACATGCATGCGGCATTTATCAGTAATGTTATTGGCCATATCAGCCAAAAAAAGCCGACTGCCGATAATGTCAATTTTCCTTTTATCAGTGCCGATACAATATGGACCGGGAATGCTCTGTACAAATTGTACATTTGGTTCACACACACAGCTATGGCACTTACAGCAAAGTCAAAGGCCTCCTAGCAACTTCACCAGTTATTTTTCTTTCCTTCACTAAGCACCAAAATAAGTCACATTATATTAGGGCAGTTTGTTTAGGACATAAGGACTGTGAAATAATGAAAACACCAGTCTGGTATTTTTATATTTGCCAAAGTAATACTATGCTTTAAAGAATTTATTGAAAAAACTATACCCCAACAGTACCATTATGATTGATGAATGATTATTGAAGGTCCTTGTTTTAGAGGACTTAATATGGTCAGTCCACCGTTGAATTTCTGACTTCTAACATTCCGATTTTAATTTAGTACACAGAAACTCACCTTTTCATAGTGTTGTCTTGAATGCAAATTGTCATTGCTGAAATATATCCAGCAGTTTCATCTCTGCCCAAAGTCACCAGGAATTCCTGGTAGAACACCATGGGTCAAAGCTATCTGTAAAGGTAAGTGGCTCCAGTGTTGATCCCTACCAGGTTTCAAATAGGTATATGTGACATACTATGGGTTTCACTGTAGCATTTTTTGTATTAGCCATGTTCATGCTGTAATAAGGATGCATGCCTGAGTTACTCTGGAGAGCTAGTACATGTGGAAAGAAGAGTCAGAGTCCCTACTAGGTCCTGGCTGCCTACCAGCAAGGAGGAAAAAAGAGACAGAGCCCCCCAGCACACTCCAGGAAACCTGAAGGTGATAAGCAGGACAACAGACAGAGCAGGGTAAACAAGCTGCTTTGGTCACTCTGAGCAGCTTGGGGGCTTATAGCTGCATGGACAGGAGAACAAGCAATTGAGCTAGCTTTAGGGCTGCTCAGGGCTGTCCAGGCTAGCTTTGGGACAGAGGGACTTCGGAGGTGGCTGAGAACTTCTGGCTGGGTGGCCATTGCCCCAACTAATGCCTTTATTGAAGAGGAGTTACCTGCTTTACTGACTGGAATTTTGGGGTACACTTCTCCCTGTCAAGAAGTAAATCTTTCCCATTGGTCAGAACTTACAATTCTCCTTTTGGAATGACAAAAAACATTGCCTTTTCTCATTCTAGGGGAGTGAAAGGTTTTCGGAAGAGGACCAAGTCCGCTATTTAAATGACTTAAGTAGGAAAAAAAATATTCCTTACACACTGTTGAGATTGGTTAACAATGTTGCTCACTTCAAAACTTTGTCTATGGCTGCTCCTTAAAACACAAATGTCAGGCATCTGTGAGCAAACATTAAACCCTCCCCCCCTTATATAATTAAGAATCCATTCTCACATATTACAGTAACAAAGCTGGTTTCAAAGTATGCAGTTGAATCCAGATGTCTGACTGAACAGTGGTTCAATAAGAAACTTGTTCTTACAGCGGTACTGT
>NW_017729004.1:49214050-49221244 GCF_001723915.1 Gavialis gangeticus | reverse complement strand
GAATCCAGATGTCTGACTGAACAGTGGTTCAATAAGAAACTTGTTCTTACAGCGGTACTTCCCTTCTCTTGTTGTCCCCAGATTTTGCCTGGCTGGAAAATACACAGTACCTAAAGCCATTGCTAGAATAGAACTTTTAAAATGAAGGGTCTGTATGCTTCAAAAATAAAGCATACTGAATTCTTTTCTATGAAAGGAAGAAAAGTATAAAGCACTAACCACAAACCTCCATGTGCTCCATTTTCCAACCTTAATGCTGTAATAGGGCATTTTTAATATTAACCTTTACCATATACTTCAGGCACAGTGATTTCCTTGATTATAGAGATTAATAAGTATAATAGTTTTCCAAATATATGTTAGCAATTGCCTTCATAATCCTAGCCCACCAAGTCTCTATCATCTCATCAATGTCTTTCATTTGCTGCCTTACGAGCAGCCTCTGCCTAAAATGCCTGAAGTGAGTTTTGTAAGTTAGAAAGCACATGTACTGGTACATGTATATAGATGGTTTTGGGACTCTCTCCATTGTCACTATTTTTGCATTCCTTGGAAGAGTACATGTTATCACAATGCACTTGATAAAACAACTTAAAATATTAAACTAAACTGTTTGATTGTTTAAAAAAATACTTAATATTAAAAAATTTAAAAGAATCTTAGACATGCAGACAAAACATTATCCAAATGTTTACTTAAGTGTGACTTCTGATGTTACGTGGAAAGAATAAATAAAGACATCTGCCACATAAGGTATCAATACCAATCTGGCCTCAGTAACAGATATCACTAAGTGTACTGCCAGCTTACCTAGGGAGAGTTAAAAGCTTCCTCCAGTACTAAAGGTCATTTTCCTTACATTTTTTTTTTAAGTTTAGTTTTCAATGTGTTCCTGTATGTGTCCTCACTGAAAGTGAAACTGCTTTATCAGAAAAGGTCAAAGGTGTTATTCTATACACAAGAATGACCCTATCACCATGAAAGGGGATAACAAAGGAGATGTAAAACTCATTTCTCACCACTTCAAAAGAATTTGAAGTGGATTTCCAAGGGTATTAGTCATTGTACTTGTAAAGGATGAAACTGGATGCTGTATACAGGTTCTCTCTAAGATTTCTGTGAATTCAACAGCTGGTCACATGCATTAAGGTTTTTGTGATCAAACAACAGCCAAAAAACAAAATAATTTCAGTCAGGTTCTTGACATCTGTACAGAGTTTCTGATTTTCCAAGGGATATGTTTAGGAGCCTATATGCTCTTAAGAGGTATATGTACTTATACTGTTCTGCAATGATTTCATGAAGAGAACTAATGGTGGTGCATATAATTAACATAACACACTATTGACCAACATGTTGTTTAGAAACTTTGACAAGGAATTCATCAGCTTGCTGAAAGGCCATGGAGGATAACACCAGCTACATTGCTATCCCTCAAATGTTAAAGCAGCCTCAGAGAATAAAGTGGCTTCTTTCTCCTCTCTTATTCTTTCACAGGTACAAGGGTATTGATTTTGGCTTGCCTAGATCTCTGAAAACTGGAATGTACTATGGCATTAATGCAGTTTGTCAAAAGGTACAATATATTCTTAAGACAACTTGTTCTTCTCTTCTACTCACTTCTTACCAGATTAATATTTACCATAAAGTGATGTCTATAGCTGGTATTTAAGAATCTGCATCCAGCAGCCAATGCAGCTGCAGTTGTATGCTGATCACAAGGCAATCTTAACTAGCGATGCCATGGTGTGGATATGTTTTTAAATGTGATAAGACTTTAAAGAAACTGAGGAGAACTCACAGAATAGAGAATGGATCTTTAGTCAGACTTTAGTGGAAATACCTGCTTCAGTACTGATAATGCTCAAAAAACCAAGACTGAAATGGTAACCATAGTACCAAGAGGAAATCTGAACACTATCCAGAAAGTCTCATAGGTGCATAGATCTTGAAATAATAGGACTACATTGACAATCCAAAGCTTAGACATACCAATGAGGAAAGGACCTTTGCCACTTGATCAGGCATCCTTTTGGGGAAAAGAAGTTACACCTTGTGTGTGCTGAGTTGCTACAAGCGTCAATTCTGTAGGCAGTGCTAGAACTGTATGTTTCAATTAACCATTTATACTGAATGGGGATGTCTAGTCCTCCACATTTGAAAAACAAAATATCTACCCGTCATTTGGTGATTCAGGCCCAATGTCTTCTATTGTATCAAACATTGCTGGAACCAACATTGGTTTCACACCTGAAAGGGATACAGAATGATACAGTGACGTTCTCAGCTTTCTTTTCTACTGGCATGTTGACTTTTTGAATTTATTTGACACAATGACTTTCAAGTAATAAAGCTGTACTTAGCAATGCATTTTGTGCGTTTAGTGTTTGCAAATCATTATTCTGCACTGTCTACAAAAAAAGCTTTTGGGAAAAACTGTACTGTACTAATGGTTAGAACTCAATAGCTTGAGCATAAGTTTGATATAGTTACTGCATGCAGCTCAATCCCAGGAAGTGTGTTATGTTAAACTATTCAAGGTTACTGTAGACTCATATTCATGAATTCATCTAATCTCATTCTACACCCTAAAAGAAGTCAGTCTTCTTACTGAAGTTAAATTAATTCTAATAAGCCAAAGGAAAATGAAAATAAAGTAACAGTCAAGGCTTGCTTGGGGAGAGACTTTGGCTAATATTTTTGCATAAATGGCTTCTGTTTTAACGTAAGTTTTTACATGTCGATTAATTTATTTCACTTGAATAGCTGAGCTGCTTTTCCTTTGTGCTGCCACAAAAATTGTTAAGGTGGCATAAAAACATGTTTCCAGCCTCAGATGGTCTGCTAACAGGAGCACCAAACCACTGCCACTCGAGGGCTGCTAGTCCTCCAACGCCTTCCCACAATTCAAAGTGGCTCAGCTTAATTCAATTCTGAGAAATATGAAATGTGTTCCTAGAAATCTCAGCATTACACACAAGGAAGAACACTAAAACAGCAATATGAGCACTATTTTGCAAAATGATCACTGTCTTGAGTAACACTAACTCAAAAGGAGTAACCGGAGCACCAACACAGTGTGCTCCATTTAAAGGCATGGCCACAGGACTGGAAAAAAAAGACCATGCACTTATCCAGAGTAGGCATGTATCCAAACATAGGCCGAATACACACAATGTGGGAGAACTGTCCCAAGTTCATTCTCATGACAAAAAAAACTCACCCAGAACCACATGTACAGACATTCGAATACTAAGTCCCTGAAGAGAGGAGAGCTTGCAGTGCTGACACTGTGTAGCCAGGGAAGGGCTCTGTGCACAAATCTACTAGCTCCCTTAGTCTGCCTCGCAACAGACGATGGCAGTGCCTAGGGCAGCCCCGAGTGGCTAACCAACACAGCCCATAATCAGTCTGTGTTATCATCACACACAGACATCTGCTCTTCCAGGGAAAATTCTCCTCAAAGTGATTTGACCCTGGTTGCACCCAGGTTATTTTTCTCTTGGAGTGGCCATTTTTACTCTGGATTAAAAAAGCCTGAACATCTGTACATACAAGGATTTAATGTGAACAAGTAATACTTGTTAAGTCAGCAATACCTAGTTTCTCTCATTTTCAAAGCTTTTAAGAACATCCATAACAGTGATTATTAGAAACTAAAAATGACTGGGAGCAAGTCAGTTTTGGGGCTGATAATACCACATGACTAACTGTACTGTGTATTCAACCAGTATTGCCTACAGTGCTTTGGTACCAACATCCCTAAAACCAACTAGTTGCCATCCATCTGCAAAACATTATTTCAAGATGAGAAAACTGAAATGCTTTCAAGGAAAGCCAAGATTCAAGAATTTGAATGTGGTATCTTTTACTGGATCAATTTCATGGTTGAGACAGATTCTGGTATTACAGTATCCTTCCTCAGGATCTCAGAGGGGAGGAGAAACAAAAGCAAGTATATTGTGATACCTGAAAGCTTGTCTAACTATCCCAACCATGCAGCTGGTCCCAGAAAAGAAAACCCGCCATAAAAATTCTTGGCTCTTCAATGGAAGCTTACGCCTGAAACTTTAGATGTTTCAGACATAACACTACTTGCTTATATCTGATTTTCAGAGGCTAGAAAGATGATGATGAACAAGTGGTACTACCCTAGTCTGCAGCAGATGGATAATTTCATTCATGTCATGCATTCCTGAGAGTTGGAATGGAATAAAACTGTATGTGAAATTCTAGCAGAGCTCCATATGGACAGTACTGGAAAGTATCCAGTGACATTATTCAATCAAAGCTATAGGTAAGCCTTTCTGCTTCCAAAATGAGCATGTAGTATTTAAGGTACTTCATAATTCTAGCTAGCCTTGTCTGCATTTTGAAAACTGGCACATAGCTACCTGCTGCCTCACAGCTTATTACAGTTACCACTTGCAAAGAGGTGTTTTGTCCTGTTGAACATCACCAACTGTCTCAACTTGCCACATGATGTATGCTCTTTTTGGTAGTTTCTGGCAGGAGACAAACTTTTCTGCTGATACTAAATAGCCTCAGCTGTCCATGCAGTTTCCCACTACATCACCAAGATAACAGGGAACAGATTCAGAGCATCTGATCCAAAGGAGTGTAACCCTACCTCTGCATCAGCCAGATCTGGATCCCCTGTTTTTCCTACTTCACTTATTAGGGAAAAGTCCTTAACAGATGTGACTCAGCTGAAGGACAACCTTGCAATACTTTCTGTTCTCATAAGCAATGTTTGTGAAAGCTTGCAGAGGCACTAATGTGTCAGATGAAAGTTCATTTGTTTATTACTGTTGGCCTGAGGCCACCTAGGAGTTTTTATGTTCAAAAAATGGGGCAGAGATGGTATCTGACTATAGAGAAAGAAGGCTATTGTATCGAGTAAAAATTTCCACATTCAAAACGAAGTCGCTGACCATGAGCAAAAAAAAGTCATCTTGAGGAACTTCCTTGATATTATAAAATGATACGCAAGAAAGAGAGACCTTTTAGCAATCAACTGCTTCTCAGTTCTGTCGCATCTAAACTGCTGTGCCTCTCACTCTATTGTTGTCCATAAGGAAGGGAGGGCTGTGTTGCCCATTTGCAATGGAAAGGGAGACCCAGAAGACATTAAGACAGAATAACACACATTAGCAGCTGGGAGTGAAAGCTAAATAGTTACAGCAAGGTTACTCCTCGCAGAAGTTAAAGGCAAGCCTGATACTTTCTCAACATTTAGCTGTGGCAGAAAATAAATTTTAAACCTTCCCAGGATGCATAGGAAAGAGTCATATAAAAAGCACAGCTTCACAGGACTGTCAGTCTAGCCTTTCTTTTTTGTTTGATGTTATTTCTTTTTTTTTTTCTCAGTTCTCTTTCATCATGAGAATGAAATCAACACACCTACAGTCTCACCATTTCTTCAGTGATCTGACATGGGTGTGATGCACATGAAACAAAAGATATGAGCAAAAGAAACAGCACTAATTTTATTATTCATTTGTTTCCATTTTGACAGTTTGTCTTAATAACTACTTTGGAGTAGGGACAAGACAGAGCTCAGAGATTACTTTGAAAAATATTTCAAGTAGCTAACAACTCCCCCATCCTCAAAGAGGGTAGGGCTCATCTGCTCTCCTTCTTGTAGGCACTTTCTGCGTCTCTCAGAGATGGTATTAGCTTAGGGATCAAGGATGGGTTCCCTACACAGCTTGAATATAGAGACCTTCATCAATCCATGTTGGCTCCTGCCCTGCCTATTGAAGTATGGGCCAAGGCAAATACTCCAGGACTGGGCTCCACCACAGCACTGTAACGTATTCCTCATATGAGCACTCAACTCACTGAGGAGAGGAAGCAAAAATGGTGCCCGTGACTAGACCTTTCCCACTGCTTTGCTTTTGTTAAAAGTACTTTAAATGAAAACAAAATGTTGCATTTCAAGCTTACCAGAGTATTTCGTTCAAGCTAAGAACGTGGTTTCATTTTAGCAAGAACATCATTTTGTTTCAGAGGCAACCAAGGCAACCAAGTTTTTCCATGTAAAAAAAATCCAAATTTAAACCCTTTTGAAATTTGTTTGGTATCTATTTGTCTGAGGCAGGTCAGTATCCATCCATGTGCAAGTATCTTCAGAAACTTAAATTTGACCTCTTCTGGAATGTCAAGATTAGCTGTTTTTCTTACCTCTTTTGAACATGTCTGGATTTTTAATTGCTTTGGAAAATACAGAGACTATCCACTTGAAACCACCTGCATGGATGTGCCAATAGGCTTTCAAAATATATGAAGGTAATCAACCTGGAAACCTGGCTTCCAGGTTTACAAACAATAAATATCTGCAGATCAACATATTTACAACCATGAACTAGCTAAAGCTTGAAGCTAGAGAACCATCAAAAGGACCTGTTCAGGGTATTTCTCTAAGGTACTATTCAGCTTTCTTTTTCTTAAATCTCTCTGGAGGATGTGGATGCCATTTGTTCATGTCAGACCAGGGCAGCCCTAAAAAGCAGGTCAGGCTATTGAAATGTTGAGGGACAAAACAGAAACTCTACAGTTGAATTTCAGAGAAAAATTGATTATCCTCTGTGAGCTCTCTTGGAAAAAATCCTTTAGTCTAAATTACTGTTCCCCTCAAGTGTGACATCACAGAGTGCTCCCAAACACTACAGTATACTTACAGGGAAAATTTTGGATGCTGTTTTATCTTTTTCAGCATTTTATTGCTGAGTGGATTAATGGCTAGATGCTCAGTGATGTTTGCCTTAAAAAAAGGTGGAGGGGAGAAGGATTTATTCATTTCTTATTTATTAATACTATTTGGATTAACAAATTTGGATCTTTGTACCTCAGAGCACAATAATAAATGAAGGACAAGGCCTTTATATTTGTTGGATTTGTGTTGCCGACGGCTGCGTACATGCATTCAAATGACCCAAGAGAATTCTCCTGAGTTTATTCCTCTGGCAGAAAAAAAAAACCAAAACCATACTTACCCAGAGATGCTTGAACACACATTCCAGTGCTGAGCCCTGGAAAACCAGAGAGCTTGCAGAGGACCTCTGCGCACACATTTTATCTTCTGCAGGCTCCCTCAGTCTGCCTGGCAACAGATGGTAGCAATGTACAAGGTAGCCCTGACTGGCTTATGCAGACTACTCAACTGGATTGTGAAGGGGGTGCATTATGGTC
>NW_017729004.1:49189410-49209050 GCF_001723915.1 Gavialis gangeticus | reverse complement strand
GATTTGTTCCACCTGCTAAAAATGCTTCCTTAATATTCCAATACGAACCATCTCCTGTACAGATTCAAGATGTCCAAAAGTAAACCAAGATACATTTACTTGGGGATATCTTCATTATGGTCCAGGCTTGGCTTTAGTGGTAGAATCCAGCCCAGAAACAAACCGTCTCTGGGGGAAGGGTGGAGGAGAGAGAGGAAGTTGTAGCAAAGCACCTGGGCTACTGGAGAATTGTGCTGTGGTATCTCTCTGAAGGGTAAGTTTGTATAGATATTCATTCTTCCTAAAGAAACTCCTGGAATGATTTAACCCTGGGTGTTTCCAGGTTATCTGTCCCCCGAAGCACCACTTCCACTCAGGAAGAAACATTTTAGCATTTGTGTACTCATGGTTTCTCCTAGGAGAGCAGCAAATCTCCCAAGAGAAAGCAAATGTCTGTAAGTCAGTGAACAGGAAGACCAATGCCAATGAACAAGAAAAGGTCCGATAAAGTTGACGCATGTCCAATTCTTTTTGCTTCCCCTGAATTCTATACTGATTTGAGAGACAGAGTTAAATTATTGTTTTCTGCACTTTAGATTAAGAACTTTCTGTTGGTTATTAAGCGATGGGAACAGTAAGAAACAATCATTCAGAGACAAAGTCTCTGAAGTCCCCAGTTCAAATTCCTGCTTCCTCATAAATTCACTATGATTCTGGAACACTGGAATCTGTCTCTCCACCATTCAGTCCTCTAGCTAGAGAATGGGAATAACAGCATATCTTTTTGTCACAGTGGTGTTGAAAGGTAAAATACAGTAAAGATCATGAACTGGTCACATTCCTTGTGAGAAGGGGTCATGCAGGTACTTACGAACTCCACCCCGTATGGAAACAGCAGCTGATTCAGACTAATAGTCTTGTGTTAAAACTAGAAAAAAATCTCTAAACTGTCATTGTTTATGCCCACAAGGAAATGCATGACATGGGGACAAACAGAACTAATATCTCCTTGTTCCCAGTTATGTGCTTTAGCAACACTATTCTAGTCTATATACGGCACAAGTGTTAAGTGATATTAAAAGCTACAGCACCTTGCATTCACAGCAGGCTAAGTGCAAAAGCAAATTCCTTGGGGGGAGGGGGCAGAGGGAAACAAGAGTGAAGCCTGAGAATGGCAGTTATAAAAGTTAATAGAAGATTGCTGAAAGATAAGCAGAATGAACAAGTGATGAAACATGACAGGAGAAAATGTAAAAAGCTGCAAACAGAATGAACATCTATAAAATATCAAGCCTACGCTAAGACAAATTTAAAGCATCTGAGAGAACAGGCTATGGACAACTAAGGTCAGACTAATAAAGCTTTCAATAGATGTTAACTCAAAAGAATTTGGATGAGTTCCTTGAAGAAATACTGACAGGCAATCTGCAGTCAAGAGTCACTAATAACAGCAGAACAACTGAGTTAGAATGATACAAGCAACTCCTTGTGGGCAGACTGAGCTACTTACTGCATTTTAACTTAAGTCTGAAATGTAGTGATGCAGCAACCCAAGGTGGGTGATCCTTTATTCTGCATCTGAGAGAACACCGTCTCCTGACTGAAGCTCTTGTAGCACTCTAGCAACAGCAGGCAGGAATGTTTAAAGTTAGTTTTGAAAAATGAATACACAACACATGGAGGTGATTCCCCAGAACACTTGAGTGGTACAGAATGGATCGTCAACCTCTTTTCAGGGAAAGGAGACAGAGCACAGGGGAACTGGAAGTTTAAGTAAGACACTTTTCCTATGTTGAGCTTTTACTGTTTTGTGAGCAAAGATTGTTCCCACATGAATCATCTCTGAGTAGGGATGAGGAAAAGTCACCTGGGTCCAGTTAATGTTTCTGTAAGTCTCCATATGCCCCAAACTAATTAATAAAATCATGCTTTAGAAACAAGGTTTGGTAGTTATCAATTCTTATTTAGACATCTGAGGTCAGCTTTCTCCCTCCAAATGCCTTCAATTTGGGAGTTCTTTGCTTTGAAGCTTTAGGTTGATTTAGTACATCAGTTAATTCACTACTATTAGTGAACTAGGTGAGGGAAAAATAGGTTTAAGCACCAAAATTTTCAGTGGCACTCAATTCTCTTCTGTATTGAAAGTAGAAAGATAAGCATCTGTTAGAGCCACTTGGCAGGATTTAAGAGTTCTCAGTTAATCAGATACCCAGACACTGCAAGATACCTGGACACTGAAGCACACTGAACATCCATGTTTATCCAGATAGAATTGTCAATACACCAGCAATTCTTAATAGTTCCTGTTTTGTCCTGTAGTCATCTCAGCTGGAAATAGATGACTTGGGTACTACTGCCTTAACCAAGGATGACAGTATATACTGGAACTAGGTCTCCTCCTTGCAATTCCTTTTGTGAGCAGTGAAAGGTTTGCTTTGACAATGGTGGAGCTTGATGAGCTGGTGATAAAACTGCCACTGGGGAGTAGCTGACAAGGGAACTTAGCCTTTATTTGGAAAACCAAATGCTGGTCTTTCTTGCATAATGTTACCCCATGGTAATATTAATTGGGTCCTGTGCAAAAGGGGAGGGTGCCCAGGAGCGCTTCATTTAGTGCTCTGTCTCCCAGAAGCAAACAGGCCAATATATCTATCTTGACTCCAATGTCCAAACTGGTAAAGTTACATTTTGTCCTCAAAAACTCAGTAGCAAAGCATAGCAGTTAGCATGTTCTCTGGGTACTCTGAGCACACTCTAGCTGGTACTAAGGTCATACTTTCTACTAATGTCAAGACTCCAATGGTATTGCAGGAGAGCAGCAGGGAATCTGAACTAAGAGAAACCACCCTTCTGAGGCAATTTCACTTTTCAGTACCAAATATTTCTGCTGAAAGATAGTAAACACAAGGTATCACTAACCAGGACTCTGGTAACAGTTCATGTATATTGAACAACATATAAACGTAAATCACAGTACCAATGCCTGAATGGGTGCTGGCAGTACCCTTCTGGCCCTTAAGTTACCCTTCAGTCTAAAACCTGAGTATTTATGGCTCTTAAAAGTACTCAGTGAAGTAGAATCTGCCTTTCCTTTCTATGAAAGCAGTACTCTTTGCTTTCTACCAATTCAAATGCCTTTTTAGTAAAAAAAGAACCTTCATCCAATAGGTAGAGGCAAGAAAGAACCCTGAATTCTTAAGTTTCCACCCCACTGTCCCAGGATCTGAGGACTGCATACATCTATTCAAAAGACTGAATAGATGTTGCTAGCCAATTGTTAAGATGTTCTGGTTCTCCTGAAAGATATTTACAGCTGACATCTCACTATAAGGTGTCTTTCCTAGCTGCAGTAAGTATCTTTTGTATCTATGTTTAAAGGCATTACAATTCATAAAAAAAAGTATAGTTTGAGTTTTGAAGAGTTGAGCTCAGAAATTATGACCATACACAGGACTGAAAGTACCTCAACAGACCAAGTAAAAGTAATTTCTTCCCAAAAATGATGTAAAGAAACACTAATCACTAAGGCCCCTGCTACACATGCAGGTAAAGGTGCAATGGGATCTAATGTGCAATCCAGTCACAGCTCCTGCCATGCCACACATGTATAGCAGGAGGTTCAGTTGTGGGATTGTGCATTGGACCCCACTGTCCCTTATTGCTGATGCTGAGGAAGCCTGATCCCAAGCCCCCCCTAGCAAGCTCCCACAGCTAGAAGGCCCCCTCAGCTGAATGACTCCCAGCCCCAGGGATGCCCCACACACCCCTAGTGCTGGGGGGATTGTGGCAGCTGTGATCCAAGGGTCAGGGGTTTCATGCACCCCTGAGTCCTAGGGGTTTTATGCAAAGCATGGTGCACTTCCATGACTATAGGGATGACCCTGCTACATGTGCAAATTAAAGTTCACCAGCAACCAGCTATAAAGTTAGCACACATTTTGAAGTTTAACTTTACAGCTGGTTAGAGCTGTTTGTTGTATAAGTACTTAGCTGCACCTTAAGACCAACTACACAAGCAAACTAGTTAACTGTATGATACCAGTGTAGAGGGTGCATAAGGGCTAGATTCTCAAAGTACCTTACCTTGAGTATTGTAATTCCTACCTTCTAGGCATCCTGCCAGGGAGCAGAATCTTCAACCCTGAATATCATACCTAAGAAAGGGAGTCTTTAAAGTCCATTGGATAGGAAATGACCTAAGCAATCCCAAAAGGAAATGCAGAGAAAAGGGATGGGGTTTAAGACTCAAGGCAGCTAATCTGCACAGGAAAATGCCTGACCCCTACTCTGCCCAATACAGAGCGGAAGTTTTAACTCGGGTCTCCCACATTCCAGGTGAATGACCCAACTACTGGAGTAGGGTGTCAGTCTCTAGGCATAGAGCACATAGAAACTCCATCCCCTGCCTGGCCAATCAGTAGCACCGACATTGCTGCACTGCCTGCTCAGCAGCACCCACTCTGCTCCACAACCAGCAGCACCCATACTGCTGCACAACCAGCAGGGGCTGTGCTTCCACTGGCTGTGCTCTTGGAAGGGAACAAAGCCTGGGGAAAGAGGGTGATAGGTCCAAAGAAAACACATGGTTAAGAAGAGAAACTCAACTGAAGAGTAGGAGCCTGTTCTGAACAAGTAGACTGACCACTGCACAAAAAGTAAGATTTGCAGGAAAGAAAAATCCTGCTCAGTCTGAAACCTCAGGAGGAGCAAAATCATAAAACTGCAAGGGTATATTTCAAGATCTTGGCTATTTTATAGTTTCATAGTTTCTAGGGTCGGAAGGGACCTGGGCAGATCATCTAGTCCAACCCCCTGCCATGGCAGGAAGAGCACTGGGGTACTCTTAATTTCTCTCTCTCTAGTCCTCTTAAAATGAGTCACTGTGATTATTATAATTCTTTGCCAAACTGATAGTCCAACTATGCTGTGCCCAAAGGTATTATTAACAATTAACAAGGAATCTAGAGTACCCATGGTCTAAGCCAATCATTCTCAACCTTTTTAGATTCAAGGCAGTCCTCAGACTCAAGGTAGCAGTCAGAAAATGTCAGTTCTTATTTTTCATTCAATTTTTGACTACAGAAAAAATAATCGAGTTCTTTTCAAAGAAGAACTGCTCTAAAAGACCTCAAAAGGTTATACAGTTTTTAACATTATGAATTTCTGTTTGACATTTCTGGGTTCATCTTGCAAAACATGTCTGCACACCTAACAATGTTGACATTGTGTGGCACCTTCCAACACCCTTGAAAGGATCTCAAGACATCCTGTTTAAGAATTGTTAATCTAGGTCAGGTTGCTCAACCTCCAGCCCGTGGGCCAAATCCAGCCTGCAGAGCTGTGACACAGCCCACAGGGATCAGCACAGGTGGGAAAACTTGGCAGCAGGGAGCAGCGGAAGCTCCAAGCAGCTGGATCCACCCTCGCTTGTGCAGTGGCCAGAACAGGGTCCACCCCCCATGCATTCAGATCGAGCTGGGCTGCTCCCCTCACCTGTACTCATGTGCCTAAATCAGAGCCCAAATGCCCCACCCCACCCAAGTCCCTGCACACATCTGGATTGGGGCCACTGTCTCTGTTCCCACTCCCATGTGCATCCAGACCAGGGCCATCCTCTCCTGCCTTCACTCTATAGATCTGGATCAGGATCTGGCTGCTTCCCCCCACCCCTTACATATCCTGATCAGGGCCATTCTGCACTGCTCCCATCTGGATTAGGGCCATTCCACCTCAGTTCCTCTCCCCCCATGCACCTGGACTGGAGTCAGTCTGCCCTGCCCTTGGCAGGCAAATGAGGATCAGGCTGCACAACCCCCTGCAGTCAGACCTGACTGCTTATTTGGCCCACAGGGCAAAAAAGGGTTGGACATCACTGTTTTGGTGAAGCTCTAGGAAGAATGCATACAGAACTGGAACTGGGGGCACAAGTGTTAGACACTGATTTCTGTCCATGAGGACTAGACAGGAGTTCCCAATACACCAAGGCAGGGCATCAGATAACATGACCTAATCCTAGGCTCAGACCTCAAGACCCAGAAATAACAACGCTGAGACCCACTTGCCTTGGAAATGTGGGCGCAGTGCACTGCCCACAAGTTGGTATCTGTGCAGTAGGATACCAATTCTATAATAGATAAGAGGGACCAAATATTATGCTCTTAATATTCCCAATGAAGGTAAAGGTCACATATGACAATATTAAATTACAAATGATGTAAAAAGTTCTCCTTGGGTAGAACTGCTAAGGAAGAGTTTTTATGTTTAGTGGGAGAAAATGGAAGAAAATGGAAACCAAGACACTGCCAGTGTGTCTGACAAACGGACAGGGGAGAGAATGGAAACGAAGACACTGACAAATTCACCAAAAAAAGAGCCTGCTATTTTTAAGACAGCAGAAACAGTGTAACAGGAAACATACAATATTAATTTTCAAGATAAATCTTCGTAGAAGCTATAACCCATGGAGACCACTGTTCCTGTGTTTTCACTTTGTCCTAAGTTTCAGTTCTTGTTTCAGGATTCATACATAAGAAAGTTCTCACTGTAGGATTTCTGAGTTAGGGATAAGAAAAACTAGCAGCTTTCTTTTAATTAAAAGCCACCACTTCAAGTCTTAGCTACAGTTAAGAAACTTTATGCAGATGATACCTTTTCAGAGAGGGGAGGTAAAATTAAACTAATAAGGGAAAATGTTTTTACATCTACAGATAAAGGAATACCAAGTGTGTCTGTAGAACATTCAATATATGGTTTATAAACTGAATAAGAACTTATTTCAAACTTACCTCAAAAGTTCTGTATGTTGTAAAGTTTGCAAATGTTAAAATGCTTTCCAGCTGATTTTAAACAGTTAATATACATGCATATAAAGATATTCATTAAGGATTTTTAATTTACCTCTTCTCCAATCATTAAAATGTGCAAAAAGCACTGTTAGACAGATAGAGTTGCAATCTGCCACTATACACTGCTTTCAATCTTTCCCACAATTACAGCAATTTGAGATTGAACACATAACACCTATGGCATAGTAAACTACAAAAATCAGTGGCTGAAAAGTTTGTTTTCTTTTTAAATCTGATACTTTCAGCTTAGAAAAAACAAAGATTTCCTAAACTTACAAATATATTAATGAAACTTTTTGAACAAACATGTTTTTAAGGGAAGAGTGTTTAAAAATGGAAAGGTTTGTTTAAAAATGCTCAGTGATTTAAATTTTATATTAAAGGCAGAAGAAACTTACATTGTAGCAAGATCTGAACACTGGACTTATATGGAATTTAACTAAGTAGAGTCAAATAACAGAAACCAAAGTTATCATACCTTGGCAAAAAAGACTGTGAGGTGTGTTTCACTGCCAAGTATCCAAATAGGGAACTTTGGAGATTTCAAGTAGGAGCCAACCTTAGAGAAAAAAAATGTAAAAGCACAACAAAAACAGTTATATATTTAGTGAAACTGCCAGCCACCCTCTCTAAAAGCAATATGAAGTAATTTTGTTCTTTGACCCTCAGTAGAGCTGCTGCTAGCATTCTGGGTTAAAAGCACCACTGCTTCTACCCTTAGTAAGGCAGAAGTCCACTTGGTTGATCGATTTGACTAGGTATACAATACAAAGAATCTATATTTAAATAATCAAAATAAAGAGGAAAGAAATAAAAAACCAGACCCATCAAATATAGTTCTTGGTCTTTTTTCAAACCAAAATGAATGTCGTCATCACCTCACTTGGGAAAGGAAAACCTCTTCAATACCCCAGAGCCTAGGACATTATACCAAATGCAGTACATGAAATGTATTTATGTCTACCTCAGTCGACTGCTGCGTACCCGTTTAAATGAAGGGACATGCATAATTGATACATTGAGGTTCTGACATTTTTAGGTATTTGCAAGGATTACAAAATACGCTGACAGCATTAGGCAAGTCAAAAGGAATCAAGGAAGACAAAAACAAGTGAACAACCCCTTTTAGAAATGCTACCATAACAGTAGTGTGCATGCATAAAGATAACTAAAGAATATCAATGTCAAGGTTCCAAAGTATTACAAATGCAATAGCAAAAATTTACAACTGTCTCCTAAATGAAGCTTTCAGGACTGAGGAAACTAAGGTTCTGTACCACAAGAATCTGTAATTTTTTTGTTTTCGATTTTTAAACATGCCAGGACACCTACACACGACACTCAAAAAGCATTGTAACTGGAACAAAGAGATACTAAAAAGCACCAAAAATACCAAGTCAGTATCTGTGGCATTTTGCTTTTGTTTCTAATATAGGAAACAGTGGCAGCAACCTCAGAATTGCAAAAAGAATGTTCTAAAACACAACATCTGTCTCCTTGGGATTTAATCTTAACTAAACAAAAAAAAGTGAAGATTAATAGAAAATTAAATTGTTAATATACCACCATTTGTCAATTTCCCCTGCAGTGTTTTCTTTCTTTCTTAAAGTACTGAGGGTGACCAGAAAAGGTGATATTAGTTACTCAAACTAGTTTTACTAGTTCATTCAAAACGTTGTGAAACTGATAGTATTTCTGAGAGAAGCCAGACTTTTACATGCAACTCATTATTTTGGTCAAGGAGAAACTCCCACCAGCTAACCATAGTCACTCTTCAGTGAATGAATAGCATCACTGTATAACAATTCCTTTCAAAGTTTACTTATAACAATTTATTTAACATCATTAGAGATCCATTGTTGCATAACTTTATCCTGTTTCAGTTTGAAGCCAGAAGTATTACTGCTAAATAATATTCCTCAAGATTATACTCTTCAACACTTGAAGATATTTTCAGAAGACCACAATGCTGCAGAAGTAGAAAACATTTTAAAATTACACAAAAGAGGCAGCTTACCTTACAATATCTCAGAGATTCCATTACGGTCAAAAAGCCTACAGTTGCCTGTTTATGTATGCCAAGAAGTTCTGTTTAAAAACAAATCCCAAACATTTTAATACACAAAAAATACAAAAGCCTGGTTTCAGCCATTTTCACTTTCTTCTAAAAATTCCTTCAAAATAACATGATATCAAATAATAAGCATACAAAACCATGCTAATTTTTTAAAAAGAGTAGAAAAAAGGTTTAGGTAAGGTCAATTAGCTACAGGCTTCAATACTTTTTTTATAAAATGAATAGAACTGACTTAGTTTTAACAGAAGCCTGCTGGTTACAGCTTTGTTTCAGAAAGTTGTTAGACTGAATGATGTAAAAATTTGAAGTTTCTCCAATGCCAGGGACAGCAGACACAAGCAACCAAATATCACAATTATTTCACTGATTAAGGTCTATTTATTGACTAAGTTGTTTTCTTAAGTATCCATAGTAACAATGAAAACTGTTTTGAATATATGATACATAACCCACACAGAACTAAGACAGGGACTTCAGTAGGTTTAGACACTAAATTGAACTCTTATGGTCACATTGCTACATAAGGGCTCTATAAAGAGCAATACAGGAACCCACAGATTTCAGAATTCTTAAGAGAATACTGAACAAGCCAAATACAAGTGATATTTAAAGCAGCCAAGGTATAATACGGAATATCTGGCTTCTCTATTAGTTAGGTACTAAGGGGAATGGCACTTCAGGTAGACATTTTCTCCCTTCCAGGTACATAGCAGCCCAGAGAAACTGCTTTTATATAATGAACGTTCAAATAACCACTGAGAAAAAGATCTGACAAGGGTTACAGAACTGCCTACTTTCTTGTGACATGTAAAAAGAAGAGTTATTGCTGGATAAATTCCACACCCCCTGC
This sequence comes from Gavialis gangeticus, assembly GCF_001723915.1. Classification (NCBI taxonomy): domain Eukaryota; kingdom Metazoa; phylum Chordata; order Crocodylia; family Gavialidae; genus Gavialis; species Gavialis gangeticus. Next base: position 49,199,299 of record NW_017729004.1, on the reverse strand, counting down.
CCAGCACGGCAGATTATGGTGGGTGGCTCTGGCTTCCTGCCGGAGAAGTCAGTAAGCTTTTTTCCCCAGACCTAAATACTTGTCTAAGTTCTCTCCTAACTATACAGTTGGTCCAACAAAAGATATCACTAAAAAAACCTTGCTTTTCATATAATTCATGGACCACTAAAATACTGCAACTTTGCTAACAAAACTTTTGCAACTACTGTGTGGGTATCAGACAAAAGAAGAAAAAAATCATAGACTGCAAAAAAGTGCCAATTTTCTGGGTCTGTTCTTGCTTCTGCAGAAATTCAAATAATTTTTCCAACTATTTAGTTGGTCTAATAAAAGATATCACTTTTACCCAAAGAAGCTTAAGTTGAAGCAGTTCACCTAACATTAGAATGCTGTCACCTAGTGTCAATAAGACATAATGCAGAAGTTCTCACAGAATTGTACTTAACATGGTACAGCATTGTATACTATATTGGGGCTTCTTTCAGGTGAAACTGCCACCTTCCAGACTGATGCACATGACCCAATTAAATTAAACCAGTAAGATCTTCTACAGTCCACCAAAATGCTTCATGAAGAAAATAAAGATGAGTTTCAAAGACAGGACTCAAAATAAATTGGGTACCACAAATAGAAAAACATGTTCTAGATATGGAGAGGTATAGGAATAAGAGAGAATACCAAGACCAGGTAAAGGAAAAAGTATATGTGGTCAGAGTGAAACACATTCAGAGATAATTTCCTGAATAAATTATATTGACTAGGAATTTGTAGGAAAAGAGTTACCTAGTATCTCGCACTTCTGTAATTTCATGAGTTAAGAGTATTTTATACTACCTGCAAAAGTTTTGAATGCCTACATATTATAATTCAATACCTTTTTAGTAACTAAGCAAAAATACAAGTTTGCTTAAAATATTAATTTCTAATGTTATGACACACCAGGGAAAACCTATCCTAACTGAAATTAAAAGGCAACACATGAACAAGTCATAACTTTATCAGGAATTAGTATCATATATTTGTTCAATTTTATAAATACTGAAGTTTCAAATACACCTTTACCAATAAGTGGGTCTGAATAAAATTGCTTTAGGGTTTGAAATACTTCAAGGAATTGAAAAGATGATGATAAAAAAGCAAGAGACAGGGAGGCAACCAAAGGAGACCAAAAAAGAAGTCAACAAAAACAGCCAGAATGAGCGGAAAAGAAAAAGCAGTGGTGTTGCCAATGCAGCAACTGCAGTTTCATTACCGAAAACAGGGGAACTTTAGAATCTAATGTAACTGATCAAAATATGCCCTCTGTACAATTGTAAGGCACAACCCACCCCAACCAATTTGGATAGTCTGGGGCCAGAACTCCATTTACTATCCCCCACACACAACTGAAATGATTTTTTAAAGTTATGCTAAGTTGTGCATCAATATTAGCTGCCTAATCCTCACAAAACTCTTCGAGGTTTATGTTTAGGTATTATTTCTATTTGATGAACACACTGAACTAAAGGACAGTATAGTAGCTTCTCATCTACAGAACTAGATAACACGTGTACCGATACAAGTTTCTAGCATACAACTGCTATACCACATACAATTAGGTTAAAATATGAACTAGAATTTACTTACTCATTCCTGAGCACTCTCTGTCTCCATCCCACACATTAGACACAGCATGTCCCGTCAGCAAGAGATTAATTAAGCTTTGGCTATGCAATGGAAATAAAGACCCTATGAAAATTTAACATGCAATATAATTCTGACAATTTACTTACTCTTTAACAAAACAAAGAAAAATTACTCATATCTTAGTAAGTATTTACTATACTATTTTTTCACTGCTTATTTTTGTTATTGCTGAGATAATCTACACTTATCTACCAGCACATTTAAATGCAGTACTGCTAACTTCTCTCATAAAAATTTATATGCTTTTGTTGTTCAGTATTAAGAAGATATTTTCTTAAAACCAAAAGGCTGCACAGTGGAGCTACCAAGAACTCAGACAAAAATTATATTGCAATTAAGTTGCTTTTATTAACTGTAGAATGACAACTGAATTCTCTTCATCCTTTGCAAACTGGCCAACTTTATAAAAGAATAACAACTTAGAGAAACACTGGAAAGTATTAGTCTATTACTGTACAGCAAAAAACATTATTAATGAATTATTCTGGTAAAAATGTAAGTGGTAGCAAGCATAAAATCATTATTGCCAACTTACCTTCCATGGCCATAAACAGGATCTATTAATGGCTCTGTTGAGTCTTCAATTTCATTTTTTATGTTTTCAATACCCTAGAGATAAAGTAGAAACTACTCACTGGAATATTTATAAAATGTTTTTTTTTTTCATTAAAGAAAGAATACACATTTAAAACTAGGAGATATCATATAAAGTAACAATCAGACAAGACATAACAGAGGCTTCCTATACAGTCTGGCTGCAATGTAATGCTTTTACCATACAGAGACCTGAAACTGTGACTTAAACTATGTCCTTCATCCTTGGGATAGTAAACGTTACAAACCTGCGAGGCAATGCGTGTCAATAATGTATAATCCTGCCACAAAAAAATTAGCATGTACTGGTCCTAAAATGAAGAGCAGTCTTCAAACCTTCCTCTGGTAGAAGGATGCAAAATAGTAAGATGGAAGGGTCTGTTGAGTAGGGAAGGAAAGGGAATGGCAACCAATGGATCTCATTTTGATTATATAAGAGCACACCAGCAACTGAAAAACAAACTAGAAAACATATAAACAGGTCTGCTTTTACTTTATTCCAATTACTTTACAAAAGTTTTACTTGTTTGTTTAGCACTACAGAACACGCATCTGTGGGACAGCAAAAAAGGATGCTATTCCTGTCTGTGCAGCATCACAGTGTTAAGTGTACAAGGCCCGTTCTTGCCTCACCAACATCCATGCAATCCCAAAGACACCAGATGGAGCAGAAGACAGAAATAATGGACACAAAGGGTCTATTTACACCAGTGGTTCTCAGCCTTCATCACGTAAAAGGAACCTCTCAAAAATGCTAACTTAGGTTTCACTTTTTTTTTTTTGATTAAAGAAAAATAATAGAGCAATTTTCTGTTCGAAGAACTCAAGCCACAGCAGGTCAGGATATTTTTAACACTATGAATTCCTATTTGGAAGATTTATCTTGTGAATGAAGTTTGCACACCTAACAATGCCAACATTGTACAGCACCGTGAAGCATATCTGAAAGGACCTCAAGGCACTGCAAGGTGCTGAATCACTCTGATTAAGAATCACTGATCTACACATCTATAGTTTCTGTGGAGGGAACCTCCCACCCTGCACATGTTCCTTTTACACATGTTGAACCTGAAAATGTTCTAGGGGTGCACTTCTGGGTTTAGTGTCTGTAAGTGAAAGCACCTGGAGGACATGTTTAAAAATATCCATCCCTGAGAGCACTAGGGACATAGTGTAGACCTACCTAAGAGGGATCACATGCTGAGAACTAATGAAGAACAACTTACACACTTATGCTGCTGGGATACTGAAAGCCCCATGGGCCATTTCATAGGGATGGTAACAGACAACTACAACTCTAATAAAATAAGCAATCAGCAGGTGCTCTGCAAGAAGATCTTCTGAGCAATTTTCTTTTTTCCATGGATTTCACTTACCAGGTAAAAAAAAACCAAACAACACCCCCCCCACAAATGAAACCCAAGTTTCTGATTTCTAGGCTGAATATGATCTTAATCAGACAGAGTTGGAAGACACCAAACACAGATAAGTTGTTTTAAATGCAAGAATACGGGCCACCCCTTTTCTACACCACTACAAAATACCAGACAGCATTCAGAACATAAAATTAATTTTAAAGTTATATTTACAAGTTTTTGGGCTGGATGCCCCCTCGCAGCATTAATAATTTGGCCATTCTAACCATAAATTTAGAACAAAGTCTGAGTTTGCTGCTGACCTCCAAGCAAAGAAAAAAGGGAACAATCAAATATTTTCTTTTCAAAAACAAACCTTGGTCAATATCACAGAATACAGAAACAGCAATACTCCAAATCTGTTTGTCCACATTGAATACTGATCCCAAACTGCATCCTTGAGTTCTGGAAAGCTTCTGAACGCTTGCTTGCTAAAAACAGAAAATGGGAGAATTAATTTAGATGAAGCATTAGAACAGTGTCAACAGAAACAAAAACAATGTTTGGACTAAATATGAAATTATGTAAATAAAGGAGAGTAAAGTTGCCATTACTGTAAAGATCAAAATGTAGTAATTTCTGCAGTTAACATACACATCACAAACCATTTGTATTTACCTATTTACCAGAGAGAGCAGATGATTTTAGAGAAGTTTGTAGCAATTCACACAATATTTTTCTATTGATATGCAAGTATGACTTTAGATTGTGTATTCTATCTTTTGCAGATGGCATAAAATTGTGAATTAGTACTAAATGAAGAGATTAATAGTTATTAACCATCTTTTAAATTGCAATGAACTGAGTAGGTCTATCTGCAGAGTGGTATTTGTTATTACATGTTAAACTGAGTGTTAGTCAAGCTAAGTGAGGGGGGCAGGTTTTACTTTTAGAAAAATGTTCATCGACCTATGAAATTACTTTCCTCAATAAATGATAAAGATGGCCCCATCAGAAGCCACTTTATTCAATGGCAGACTAGTCTTTGAAATGCAGCCTCAGACAAATCATTACTGAAGCCTTTAAAAAGGCGGCTATTAAAATCACATTGAGAATATGATCATCATAGATGTTGGCTGCACAAAGCCTTAACAGAAAGCAATATGTGCAACAGAATTTATAAGTAAAAAACAGGCAGAAAACTGGTGTGAACAATTAGATAACTGCCCTCGATGATGATAGGTATACTCAAACAGGCAGCTAGACCTTAAGTGAAAAACAGGGGTGAGGAGGGAGAGAGGAAGAGCTCTCGTTGAATGCAGCACAGTGAGCTGCTTGCTTTGTTTGGGGACAGCATGCAGCCGGGGCCAGATTGCTGTTCTGGAATATGTAAGCACTGATCTTATTTTCTGTAACTGGAGCTTTGCGTACCTTACTCGTTTAGTGTACAGCAAGTATAAAACTAGGCATATTAAGCAAGCCATTTCTTTATGTTCCACATATTTTTTTTTAATACAACCTTTTTCTGAATAACTTTGTATAGTTATAGTACAAATTTATTTTTGCATGAGGAAAAGGTTACCGAGGTTATTAAGGACAAAACATACCTTGTAATCTCAGAAAAGAAGCACAGGAGACAAAAATTTCTGAAACCTACCCTGCCCCTCTGCTCGGTTCAAAAGGCATAGAAAAGGTATGTATTCCCAGTGAAGTGGGCTGCATGAAACTGACAAGGATAAATATCAAAGGCCATAGTGCAAGACCAGGGAAGGGACAAGAGCTGGTAGCAGAGTTAGGCAACAGAAGTCAGAGCTTCTCACAATTCCTTCCTCCATCATGTAAATGGCTTAAAAAAATTATGGACCAAGACCATTTTCTTACTTATCCCTGTAGGGAGGGTGATAAGCTAAAGGTCATTTGAGTTTTAATTAGAAATTTGCATTTTAGCAAAAATATTCTTGAGCTTCTACCAGTGTTCTCAGTTTGCTCCTTATACTCTTGTACAAAAATAAAATATAAACTATGTGTTTTGAAAACAAAATGATCATTCTCCAAGACAAATCTAATGGCATGTAATCTTACGAAGGATTTGTACAAAAACAAGAATGAACAGTGCTAAAGCTAAAAAAGAGAGCATCAGGGATATCTGTTAAGGTGAAATTTCTCAAAATACTTCTGCCCTATGTTACAGACAGATAGCCTGTGCTACAAACTGCTTCTGGAATTTCAAATCAAACAAGCATTTCAGCCAGAATAATTTTTAAAGAATTTATCAAATCAAGTTTAGAAGTTTAGTTTCTTTTAAAGCCTTGTAACTACCTTGTCTAAAATATCTGAATCTTACATTTTGCCCTTGACTACAGTAAGTTCTTTCACAGGTAGATTTCACAGATATTAGGGCTGGAAGGAACCACGCATGATCATCCCCTCCAGCCCTAATGTCTATTAAATCTACCTGTGAAAGATCTTAAAGTAGTCAAGAGCAAAATGCAAGAGTCAAATATTTTAGACAAGGAATCTGTAATGTTTTGGTCCTAGTAAAAAAAAAAAAAAAAAAAAAAAAAAAAAAAAAAAAAAAAAAAGGGGGGGGGCAGAGGGAGGAAGAGAAACAAAGTACTGTTTCCCTTTCAAAGGTAAAAAAATACAGTGCACAGATGAAGATTGTTCAAACAGTATTAAATTCAGTTTGACCTCATTTGTATGTCATATAAAAAACCCTTGCCATTCAACATGGAGATTCTGAATATTAGTGTGACAATTAGTGTATTTTAAATGTTCCAACATGTTACTTACTGAATTAATGCATGAAATCGCTCAAAGCCAAGCTCTTCGACAGCCAAGGCAGCTATACACAAGAGACACTTTTCAGCACTACACATGGCAAAAAATGACACAAGATACACACAGCAAGCTAGTATACTTTCAAGCTTCAATTATTTTTAAATTTTATTTCCCCTCTTTTTGAAATCTAAATTTTGGTTTCAATTTTGTAAGTGACTGGTACAATCTACTTCAAGGCAACAATAAGGGTCTTCAGCTTACAAAATCAAGGAATATACCAATATTTGGATTAAATGACAGTATCTTTTTAAGAGTACAGAGCCACTGGAGTTTGCAGCCTTTAAAATATTTGGAAAAAAAAGTAAATTGTTAAATTTGTGTAAGTTGATTGTTACAAACTCCATGAGCATAAGCATAAGCATACCAGAAACAATTTTGCAAGTCAACTAGAAGTACTATTTCTAGAGAAAAGCAAGCATGATTATTTGAATCATTTTAGAGAGCAGTGGCAATGTAACAAAGCTGTATTTTTCTTTCTTTTTTCCCTTCTTCATTGCAAAAACTCTTAACTAGAATAGTTCCAGACATCCTTGTCTCTTCCTTAAACAAACTTTTCATAACTCTTAAATTAAGTCTGCTTAGCCACCCCTGTTATATCTAGAGCTAGAAAAAAATACAGCACATAGTGTCTTCCCAGGTTCAATTCAGACTTTATATTTTTGTTCCCTCACACGTGTTTTTGGAAGGGAGAGATAAAATGTACTTCTAACTTAAAAAAATACAAGTGCCAAGTACTTAAGTATTTGACACCTTAGATATTTTACATGCTTACAAGATAGACTCAAAAAAAGGATACACTTTAGTAGCTTTTTCTCCACTAATACTCTAAAATACTTTCTCATTATTCCTATATAACAGATTAACCAGATGCCATCATTTAAGGTTAAGGCATATACTTCTCAGAGATACTTTTTCCATCTACTTAAATAGATGGTCAAGGCCTGTATCAGTCACATGTATATGTCATAAGTAATACAGTATAGAGTATGATTCAGTATGGAGAGCTGAATTTCAAAATTTCAGTAGAATAGTTAATTGTACACTAGGGTTGTATTGTGAAAGGTCAGCTTAGTTTGCCTACCTCCAAAACACTCGGTTGCTCCCTAAAATGGAGTGACTCTTGCAATTTACATAAGATTAAGAAATACGGGCGATTTAGAGAGAGGAAGTTTCTGCTCGGCACTGCCACTTATGTATTTAAGGCGGTGTTTAAGAAGTAAACTTAGCTATTACAATTCCTTACTTATGACAAGTCTTAATATGCACGTATGCATGTACGGTTGTCCTTCCATCCATCTGTACAAACAGACATATGTAGCCACACATTTTGAAAAAACTAGGAAACTAAATATTTGAACTACAGCAGAAGATACTACAAGTATGGCCAAGACTTTTCCTGTTGGAACCTGAAAATCATTCCTGGACTGACCAAGGAGCCTCAATTTATGGAGCTTTGTTAAATACAGTCCTATGGAATTTTCAGATAAGGAAGTTCAGAACTACTTGATGTAAGATGTCATAAATCTTTTGCTCTACCCAATGGACGAGCTAATAGAAATGTTACTCTTGGTGCTTTAAGTTAAGCTACTTGAATCAACTCAATAAAACAGCTGAAGAGAGAATATTATTTTGAAAATGGGAAAACACCATCTAATCGTCCTCGATGAATGGCTGAAAAGCTTATACTCGCTTGGGAAAGAAACCATGCTTGGAAAACACCTGTGCAAAGTATTTTAAAAGAAGAACAAACAGGACACCTAAATGGGAACTAATGTAACTTAAAAGAAGTAGTTAGAACCGCTACATTAGCTTAAAAGAATATTTAGATATCCATGAATAAAAAGGAAAATGTTAGAGGGAATAAATATATAAAGCAACCTTTGAACCTGAGAGCTTTTACTATTACAATAAAGTGCATGGCCAACAAGTCATGGGTGTACATCACAAAAGCAGATGAAACAAATGTAATTACATTCAGTGCGTGTGTGTGTGCACGCAAGCATAAATTCTTCTGATATTCATGGGGTGCTACAGTAGCCAATTTCACTTTGTTACTACCGAACAGAGTGAAAGAGCAGAACAGGGAACAGTTACACAACAGACTGGGGAAAGGGGAAAAAAAAGAGATAGCCCAGAAAAAGGGGAGAGAATATTTCCTGAAGACAAAAAACAGAAGAGAATGGATGAAACAAGAGCTGTATAAAAACGGGTGGGCAGAGAAAATCTACATTAAATATTTTCTATACTGCCATATCAAGAGTTATATTTGAAAGTTTTAATAGTACACTAGATACTGAAATGTATACAACACTTATATTTCACTTTTTAGTAGAGCTGACTAACAATTAAAAAATTCATTGTAATCAACTGTGAGATTAAAAGCTGCAATTAATCACAATTTGAATCGCACAGTTAAACAATAATCATAACCACCCTCCCCAACAGCCTGTGTGCCTTGCAACTCCTCCCTGCCACCACCAACAGCGCACAGCCCTCGCCCCTGCCCACCCCACCCGCCTGCTGCAGACTCACTTGCCCACAATCAGCAGTGGCAGCAGCCGTGCAGAAGCTGGTGCTCAGCACGGATGAAAAGCAGCCCCTTCCCCTCACTGCTGCCGGGCCCTTCTTGCAGCAGCCACCTGGAGCCCATGCCTGGGTTGCCCGGTGGCTCCTCTGCACTGCCACCACAACCCTGCTGGGTGGCCTGGAGGCAGCAGTAACAGCAGCAGAGAAGAGCCACAGCACAGCCTGGGCGCAGGCTCTGGACAGCTGCAGCAACAAGGGCCCAGCAGCGGTGAGGGGCTGCTTTCTCCTGTGCCGAACAGCAGCTTCTACCCAGCTGCTGCCACTGCTTAGCATGGGCAGGTGCATCTGAAGCAGGTGCAAGGTGGGCTGGAGTCAGGGCTGTGCACGCAGGTTCTGGCTGTTCCACTCCATTGGTCAAAACAATGTGTGTGATTAAAGAAGTTAACACATTAATTTGCTTTTGTGTTAACTGCATAAGTTAACTGCGATTAACTGGCAGCCCTACCTTTTAGATTTCTTAAAAACATCAACCTGCCAAACTGACTACTATTTGTAAAATCTGCAACATCAAGAAGTCTTACATTGGCAACCTTTATTTTTTTTATTTGATCATGGCAGCAGAACCAAAAAATAGTTACAGTTTAGGTATTAACCTTTGCAATGGTAGAACTCTGCACTGCCATCAATCCCTATATACCCTCTCTTAGTTCTTGGCAAACCAGGAAGAATCTGAAGTCCCCCATAACTAGGATGAAAGGAAGAAGTGAGAAGGTAAAAAAAAACTGATTGAGTGAAATATAATGCACCAGCCAAAACTGAAATAGTGTTCAAATTCCATAGTCCCTGTACAATTTAACACATACAGCAGAAAATTTAAAAAAAGGGGG
>NW_017729004.1:49188151-49189272 GCF_001723915.1 Gavialis gangeticus | reverse complement strand
GGGGGGGGGGGGGGGGGAAATCAAGAGACAGGTGCTGTTCATCATAAAATTCTATTTCCTTCCTAAGCATGTACTATTTTATGGAGGACAAGGTCAACCAAAACACCCAGAATCGTGCAGCAGTACAAAATGTAATGGATTAACTCATTAAATGGCAGGGTTGCCAATAGCAAGACAGCTGCCCATAAAAAGGAAAATATTTTTTGCAATAATCCAGTCCACTTTGTACATACAGCAAACTACTTAGGATGGGGTTAGTATTCTAACAAATGAGGCAGCATTTGGTAAAGCCTAACAGCAACCAAAAATTGTCCACCTCTGACTAGACAATCACCTTGCTGGGATCACCTGACGGGGTCACCAGTTATCTTTCCAGGGGACTGGACCTGATGATCTTCCGAGGTGCCTTCTGGCCTTATAATCTATGAATCTCACAAAAGGAACTCCATGGCATGAATAATGTTTGAAAACAAGGAAGCTGTATGAAAAGCTGGACTTTCAGAACTTACTGTTCTTTAGGCACAATCTTTCAAAGAAAGAATTAACAATCTATAATAATACTAGGCTTATTTTGTCTCTCCATCGCACTCTGACTGGCTGGTTTGGCAGCCAATCACAATGCTTTCTGAAACAACTAGAGAGATCCAGACAGACAGAATAAGCATGTTACTATTATAAATCCTGAGGCATTTCAAACATATGCAGGCAAGTCAGAGCTAGAATGAAGCACCAGAGCACCCTGCTGCAGAGGGGGCAGGCTCTGTCAAGGGGGGGGGGGAAGCAGGGGTAAGGGGACCCATCCTTTTTCTTTTCCTGGAGCCTAGCTACCTCTCCCGCAGCTGGGGGGCAAGTGGCGGCACCATCTCCTAGGACTTCCTGGGCAGGGTGCCAGCAGGTGGGTGCTGCCTGGGGGGCATCACCGCTGCAGAGGGAAGCACTGGGGGCCCCTGCAGCTCAGGGGATGTGCGAACCACCAGCAACTCACTCCCTGGCTGCGGGAAAAGCAGACAGACTCTGGGAGAGGAAACAAGGTCAGGCTCCAACTGCTTTTTTATTTTTCCCAAGGTAGAGCCTGCTCGGGCAAGCTGCTGCTGGGTCGCACAGCCCAAGCTGCAAGGGGG
>NW_017729004.1:49186891-49188131 GCF_001723915.1 Gavialis gangeticus | reverse complement strand
GAGGGCAGTGCTTCCCTCCATGGCAGCGGTGCCCCCTGGGGCCGCCTTGGTGGGGTTATAGCTGTGCGGGTGCAGCCCTAGCTCACAAGCAGCACCTCCCGGATCCAATGGTGCACTGGAAGCCCAGGCATGGTCAGGGAAGCTTGGGCTTCCAGTGCCCTGTCCCTGCTACCTTCTCCAGATAGGGCCCTTGTACATGTGAGGAATATCGCTGTAATTTGTTATGTAGCAAACTAAAATACATGGAATATGTTTAATTAGCTACATAAAAAGGTCATTTAAATCGAAATACATCGCCAAACATGTAGACTTATGAAATGTAATCATTAAACAGGGCAATTAAACCACTAAAAGGGGTCATTTCCTCACGTGAACAAGGGCCCTCTTATTCTATGACTATAAACAAGTCACAAAATCAGACTTCTTGATAAACTATGTATTTATATTCCTAAGCCTGTTTACACAGACAGCTTTGTATTGCCTTTGAGGATGAGAAGTTTTGATTATATTAAAGTACTGAGTCAAAGGATAACTAAAAATCCTCTATTTAAAGAAATACTTTTTCAATAAAAATTTAATCACAAATGTTTTGTAAGCTTCAGCTAGTTAACTAAAAGAAACAGAAGAGCCTTTGTTTCACTACCTGAGGTATCCAAGGGCATGTCTATGCTGTCTCTGCACCTCTCCTGATATTGCTGTCGAGAAACAAGTCCTGACTAGTGACATATGCAGCCAGATGTAAAAATGCCATGTGGTCACCTTCTGGAAAGCGCCCAAGGATGCTGTCATGATCTTAACTTTAGGTGTACTCCTGAAAGTAGTATGGGGCACAGCTAACAATCTAATGGTGACATCTAGTCTCTGTTTCAGCATGGAAAGCAGAAGCAAATACACATGGCTTACTGCTCTGTGGGGATCCCAAGACTAGTGCTGAGACGGTATAGACACACTAGACATGTACTGATAGAGGTTTTAGGGGCCAATAGATGATATTTAAGGAAGCATATCGGCTGATACAGATCTGATATAGCTGCCATCAGGTGGTAAGTCTGGTGTGGTAGAAGGGGAGGGGGAGTGAAAGGGCGTGGCGTGCAGATCAACACCCCCTGGAGTGAGGGAGTCAGCAGGGGTAGGTGCTGCCCAGGCGGGAGGGTTTGAAGGGGGTCACGCAGCACAGAATGGAGGTGCAGTTCATGGGGTGGGGGCAGCTCCAGCTCCTGCTTGCACCCGGGGGGGGGGG
>NW_017729004.1:49161204-49186792 GCF_001723915.1 Gavialis gangeticus | reverse complement strand
GGGAGGGAGCGGCACGCGGGGCGGACTGCAGCTGTGGGGTGGAGCCAGAGGTGGTGCTATGCGGGGCTCTTCTTGCTGGGGGCTGTGCTCAGAGCAGGCTCCAGCAATGCTGGGAAGAGGCTGCAGCCACCCCAAATTTCGCCGCAGCTCTACTCCCAGCCGCACACCGCCACCCAGAGCAACCCTAGCTAAATGCCTCACCTCCACCCAAGCACCGGGAAAAGCCAGGGCTGTGCCAGGCAGTAGTGCAGGGATGGGAGTGGAGCTGAGATGAAATCTGGGGTGGCTGCATCCTCCTCCCAGTGCCGTTGGAGCCTGCTCCAAGCCCAGCCCCCAGCAAGAAAAGCCCTGCGCAGTGGCAGCTCCACACTACAGCTGCAGCCCACCCCATGCCATGCTGCACAGATCCAGGGACACATGCCCCCCTCCCCACCACCCACCTGGGGTACAAGCAGTGGCAGGAGCTGCCCCCACCTCACAAGCTGCACCTCCCTCCCATGCCTTCCCCGCCGGGGCAGCCCCTGCCCCCCTCCTTCAACCCCGGGGGGGCCTTGATCTCTCCCCCCCCCCACACTCCTTCCTTCCCCTCCTCACTTCCAATTTACCAGTTTTGGGCATTGATCGGACAAATTATTGGCCCGATATCCAATACAGACAATTGTCTTTATATCGGTACCGATCCGACATCCGAGCAACGTATCAGTGCACCTCTAAGACATACCCTAACATTTTACTAACTTTTCATAAGAGTCCATCACTGAGCAAAAGTACAATGTTAGGCAGATATCCCAGGCGTGGGAAAAGTAGCTGACAATGTGGTTATATTGCTTGAACAGCAGTTAGTAACATGTCAGCCTCTAAAAAGCTTTAAAAAAAAAGTGTAGTATTCCTTTTAAAAAGCTCTCAAATTGCATGACCTCAAAAGAAACAAATCTGAAACTACTCTGACTGACAGTTTTTATAGAATGGAATATGACACCAGGCCGGAGTTGAGACTTATTTAAATCTTATATTACTGAAAGAAAATCCACCTATAACAATGAAGCAGAAAGAAAAAAAATCCTTATCTGATAATAATGAAAGAGTTATACACATAGTGTATTGCACAGATGTTGAGAATTCCCTAAAAGAATGAAATATTCCTCAGAAGACAACAGGGCATTTAGAGGAGAAATTCAGCTTACAAGGTTGTTCCTCTTGATGACTTGACTCTGCAGGACTCTCAGAAATACTAGCAGTTTCTTCGGTTGTTTTGCCTCTTATCCATGTTGCCAAAGAGTATGATTCTGAATTATCAGAGCAAACCATTTCCAAAATGTCGCATAATGTATGTGAGAGGAGGTTCTTCTGTTCTTCTTCTGAAAGATCAGAACTTCAATCAGCCAAACTGCTGTTAATCACCATCTTAAGCATGCTATTAGTGCTAAGTGTACACACCTACTTATTAGTTGGTGAGGCCAAATTGGAAGGAAGAATTATAAAACCAGCCTCTGAATGATATGACTCAAGGTGATTACAATCCATCTCAATTATATTTATTAAAAAATGAACTACTCCAAGATGAACAATTCAATCAGTGATATACATCAATATAAGCAAATTCTGCAAACCAGTACTGATGTACCAAAATTGCAGTTTACAGCCACGTGCACGTGCATCCTGCAGAACTATAGCATAGTCAGTTAAAAAAGTTAATCTCTTTGAAATGCAAGCTGCAATGCAAGATACAATAATAATGATCATAATAAACAAACAAAAACTACTTACCTTGACACTCTCTCCAAGTAGACTTCTCACTAGCAAAAAGTCTCTTCAAAAGGAATGCCTTTGTAATTAAAAGGAATAACTGTTAGACTACAAGAACATATGACATTTTAACACTTCAGTTCTACACTGCACATTGTTTACATTAAAGAGCATCAGACCTCTGTCAGATTATTTGCAATCAAACTATGAAAGCTTCCCAGAGTATCCTCTGCTCTCTAATTTTATCATTCAATCTAATTAGAACCTAGTGTGCATACTTAAGGTATTATTAACATTAACTGAGCATACCAGAACACATGTGTATTTCTAACTCTGGGCAACTCTTGTGCTCAGGATACATCTCCTTCACTCAGTTCTCTATGCTAAGCTATTCTCAAGACTGCCCTTTTCCGCCCAGAGATCAAACTAATCATTGTAAGCAGGTAACAAGCTCAGCAATTTGTAAGGTATGATTTTTAAAAGCTCATGCTGCCTCAGGTCTGACAGAAAATTCATCACCTTCTTAGATATCTGCTCTAATTGCCTATGAATGTCCCATTCAAAATCAAATATGGAAGCCTTTAAAGCAGGGGTGTCCAATCTTTTTGAATGTGGGGCTGGATTACGAACTTTTTAATCACACAGTGGGCTGGCAAGCCATATTCAATGACCTCACAGGAAGTGGTATCATATCAGGAAATTATGTCATGTGACCTTTGACACCAATGAAGTTGCAGGAAGTGACAATGAAATGGGTCTAACCAGTTCAAAACTCTCTCTCTATAGCATCCACCTCTGCCACTGTTTGGGACAGGATACTGAGCTAGATGGACCAGGGGGCTGACCAAGCATGGCACTTTGTATGCTGTTATGTTCAGAAGCTCTTATGTTCTTTGGCTGAGCTTCCAAACTATGGCTGAGATTTGCAAAAAGGGGTAGATAGGCATGTTACAAAGTTGTCATAAAAGATTTGGAGCCCTCTAAATCCCATTCATTTTAATGGAAGTTGGTCTTTTGACTCAGCTTTGAAAACCTCAGCCCAAGGTGCCAGCCAAATAAGTCACGCAGCACGTGGGAATCAAGCTTCAGTTGCATGCTGCTCCGGATGGGACAGAGACCCGCCTGGGTTGGCACCAGCCAGCAGAGGCGGTGGCGGAGCTACGTGCCACTCTGGACTGACCAGCGCAGATACGGGGAAAATGCAGCTCAGTCCCTGCTGTTCTGGCTGGGCTCATCCTGTCCCGAACAGCACATGGCTACCCCTCTTCCCACACGCACTGCATCGGCAACATCAAACTGACATGGTGCATGTGGGAATCTTGTCCCTTCCCCAGTCCTTCAGCAGCCATTAGCAAGCTGCTGAGGGAGGGACAAGGGGTGGGAACGAAAGTAAACCGTGTTTACTTTCGTTTCCTGTTGCAGCACTGTGGGTCACAGAAAATGTGGACAAGCCTGCTTTAAAGCATTAACTTGAAAACAAGTTTTGCAACAGTAATTCCCATGTACCACCTATAATGCAAACGTAAAGAAAGATTTACATTCTCTGGCATGAGGTATGGCTGTTAAATTTGTTTGACACTCATAGCTACCCTCTCTTTTTTCTCCTCATCCAGGCTCGCTTATCTAATCTATTCTTCTACAAGAGCTTTTTAACCAACCTTCTCCCTTGAGATATCTATGCCAGTGGCATTTGTTTCACTGTCTCTAAGATTAATCTTTATGTTAGATGCACTTCCCTCCTCCCTCCCACTGAAACTCATTAAATTGATCCCTGAATTTTAAAAACAAATTCAGAAAGGAGATTATATCTATAAAGGTGATCATGAGAATCAACAGGTTCCCGTATATGTGAGAGATACCTGTGCCGACGCTTTCCAATTAGAACGCATTAGAGCACAGTTGATTAATCAAGCCTGCTGGAGTGTTCTAATCAGAATGCTCCAGCAACCTTGCTGTCACATGTATTCAGTGTGCCCGCATTTCAAAATGGTGGCAGGGGTGCTTTAAAGCTCATCTGAGCTTTAGTTAAAGCACCCTAACTGCCATTTTGAAACGTATACATGTGACAGCATGGCTACTAATTAGAACATTCTAGCAGGCTCGATTAATTAAGTCCACTGACGCATTCTAATGACAGGTATTTTTTAAATTCGAGTGGCTCCTGAGAGCCACTGTAATTAACACACACACCACCCACACCCTAGTGCAAACGTATAGATGCCCATCTAATTCCCATCCATCAACTCAGAGACAATGGTGCCAAATGGAGGCCTGCTACAGCTTTCTATGTTGTAACACACTCAACAACCCACTTTGGAGGCCATCTGCTTACAGCTTGCTCTGGCATCTCGCTCAACTCCTACTAATGGTTCAAAATACAACATTACTTCACTCTAGAAACTTGCCACAGCTAGCATGCTAAACCTACTGAGGACAGCTTGCAGCAATAACTGCTGGGAAACAATCCTGATAGCTAAATTTGTAAAACAGCTGCTAAAGGAAGATAGTGGTGGCAGAGGCATTGGTGCAAGCTCTTTGATAGCTCAGACCAAACTTGCAAATGCAAAAGAGAATATTCTTCCCCCATATGGGCCACCTGTGTCCTTTCCTCCCAAAATTGTGGTCTGTAAACCATAAAAGTCTATGGAGAACTACTAAGCCACTTTATAAAGAGCTAGGAGATTGACTCCAGCAGTCATTTATATGATACAATACTATTAGGAAATGTTGTGGGATGTTAATTCAGTGAAAGTAGAGGTGGTCTACAAGATAAAGAGCTGCAGCATGCACATTGAAAATATGAAAACTATCATCAAAGGCGGTCAAGCAGACTGCAATTCATATAAAGTTCAGTATGAGAGCCTCCAGAATGGAAAGGATCAATTTTTACAAATCAGTTATTTTAATTCCCCTCTAATTATTTTACTAATTAAGACTAAGTTTAATATTTCCCCTTTTTTGATAGTAAATATTAGCAGACAAAACATAACTGCCTCTTGTAAATGCTCCAGCAGAAGCACATTTATGCAAAAGAAAAAAACTGAGATTTCTATACATTCTTTCAAGTTATCAATGCACAAATTAATCTTTCACACTTTCCAGATGACACTTCTGCAACGTCTCTCTCTGGTTAGACTGACTGTGCCCCTTCTTCTGCCTGGACTTCTGTTTCTCTGATTTTATCTGATTTTGTAAATTCATTTGGCAGAACCCTCTCTTCTGCATAATATTAGTATTCAGTTATGGTTGTGTAAAAATTAAGGAAAATAACTGTGAAATGTTGTCTATTAATTATAAGCTATTTCTTTAAACAGTGCATATTACCTGAACTGGTGCAATCACTGCACAAGGGCCACCTTCAAATTGTTCTAATGCTGTTGATTCAGATTCACTAAATACAAACCCTGGCAATGAAAAGAGGTCAGGGTTAGTAAAGTACAGAAATCAACAATGCATTTATTGCATACCCCCCATGATAGGAATGTCACTCACCTCCCTCACTTTCAATCATCAAGTTAAATTTGTAGATAAGACAATACCAGTTTAAGAGTTTAAACAAGATTCTGTTGTATGATACTTGAAAATAAAAACGTATGGAGTATAAGAGGAAGGGAGGCAGGTTACTATATACAATGTTACTTATATCAGTAGTATACATTACCAAAAAAAGTTGCAATGTCCTACAACATAATTAAGCACGCTATCATCTTAATCACACTGGACATCTGTAAATCACATTCTGATGTAGTAATAAATAAATTCTATACGAATCCTATTCGAAAATTGGAAAAACCTTATCTTACATTACGTGCAGAAGCAGTTTTTAAGCTCCTATTGATCATCTTCTTCCTATTAGTCTTAACAGAAGCCATCAGTGGACATCTTAGATCAGGGGTGGCAACGTTTTTGGGCTGAGTGCCAAAAAACCCTACAACCTGAACTCAGAAGTTGGTGTGCCGGGACAGCTGGCAGGGCAACTGCAAGGAGCCCAGTCCTTCTTGTGGCACTGGCAACCTTAGCTCTTCCCCACCATACTCCCTGAGGCATGCATGCAGCTGTTGCCAGCAAAGAGTCAGAGTGGGGTTCTGGACCCCAGTGCAGCTGCCTGCAGCCTTATGGCTGCCTGCTGTGAGCAGCTTGGCCTCTGGGCAGGCCTGGTTCAGGGTGCACGGTGGGGAAGGGGTCTGGGGAAGTGCAACCCCGGCCTCTTCTCTGTCACGCACCCCAAGGTGAGTCACTGCTACCATGGAGCTCAGGCTGCTTATAGTAGGTGATGAGCAAGCTACAAACAACTACACTGGGATCCCTAGCCCCAACTTGGTTCCACAGTGGTGGCAAATGCATGTGCTCCTTGGGGCACACAGCTAGAAAGGGGCCAGGATTGTGCTACCTCAGGTCTCTTCTTTGCCATGTGCCCCAACACTTGTGTGCAGCCACCACTGGCCATGGAGCCAGGTGGGGGTTCTGGCCCCATGCACCAGTTGCAGCTTCCTGGCTGCTTATCACATTTGGCCCAGGTCTGGGCAGCAGCTGCCTGCCCCCAGGCTACCTGCAGCAGAGCTTGCAGCCTCCCCACTGCCTGCTGCAAGCAGCCTGTGTTCTGTGGCTGATGGCAGATGCTGAAAGCCCAGGCCGGCAGTGGCATGCCCAGCAAAATGGCCTTGCGTGGCATGCTCTGGCATATGTGCCAAGGATTGACAACCCCCTTTCTTAGATGTAAAGATTTTTGGATGACTGTAGAACTAGACTCTGGAATTCTACCTTCCACAGAATATGTAATGCTAACTGCCTGCAAGGCAGCCACATTCAAAATGGCCCCAAAAAGAACATTTGAAGCTTTTCCTCTTCAAGTTCAACTGGTAGATTGAAGCACCCAAGCCCAATTGGCTACTAAAAAATAACAGTTTAGTACTAAACATACTGTAAGTCAGAATATTATAAAGACCGAAACGTTGTTCTTTTATACCATATGCCTAATGACACTAGTCTAAATTGTTATAATTTACAAGACCCTTCATTACTTGTCAGACTCCTCCTCAATGAGAAAGGAAAGTTATTTTCCTTCGTCTAAGTCAGCAAAATGTAGATGCAACATAATTAAGCATAGATCAATATATAAACAACAGGATGCTAGGTTAAAATAACATAAATCTATACTGATGCAATTTATACACAGAGCCAAGATGCAAGTTACATACAATTCCCTCACCTAATTGGGTCAGGATCTCTATTACTCCATACTACTGCCAAATCTTTCATTAGTATCATTTTGTTCATCTTATGTAAGTGCCCTTATGGTATACAGTATTACCAAAGTTATGAGCTAAAATGGCTCCTTGCCCATATCTACTGGCATTCAAATGTATAGTCTAAGATAGTTTGACAGGGATTTAGTACGGACTAAATTCTCCTTTAACATTGTATGCAATCCTGCACTCTGAACACATTGCTGTGGTACTTTTTTAGTGGCTTTAATGACCAACTGTGCAGTAACATCCAATAATAAAGAAAGCCTGCATTTGTTTCATATTCTTCTAAGCCTGATGAGCTGAAATCTGCATGAGCGAGTTGTGCAGCTGCACATGCTATCCTTTGCCCCGAACCAGCAGTGCAGCATCCACATGGGACTGAGGGTACAACTCATTTGTGCTGCCAATTGACAATGCCTACTAACAGAAGCAGCTACACTACCAGCTGCAAAAAGTACACACAGAGTAAGACAGTATGTTTGAGGTAAGTTTGGCCTTATTGGTCTGACCATATTGTATCTTTCCAGCCTCTTCACATGACTGCCTCTATTTCTGAATGAAATTGATTCTTTTATTATCAAGTCACCCTGCCACCTCTGCCTCTTTACAAGTTTCCCTTGCTGTCTTCTATACAGCGTCAGTCTATCTATTTTTTTCCCCCAACATTAATTCCAGCTGCAGAGAGAATCATGGAGGGAAGGAAAGGGATCACAGACTGTGCCATCCCCATCCACAGGTGGGGGGAGGTCAGGAAGCAGAAGCTGGAAGAGGGAGGGGGACCCAGGAGATCCCAGTGACAGCAGCACAAGAATGATAACAGGAGCAGCACCTGAACAGAGAGTAGAGGGCCAGGTTAAGCCCTCAGTGGTCACATGCAGCTTAATGGCTACCAGCTGGACAGCCCTGTTTTACATCATCACTTAAAAAAATGTACTCATCTGTTCTGGGGGTACACTTTAACTAGAGGTGCACCAATACATCAGTCGGATATTGGATCAGCTCCGATATAAAGAAAATTTAATACATTGGAAACTGGCCATATCAGGCTGATAATTTAGCCAGTAAATGGCCTGTGCACATGCACAGCCACAGCACAACACAGGCAGGGAGGAGCACAGCTCAGCAACCTGAAGAGCTGCCTCCAGCTAGTAAATCTGGTGTAGTGGGAGGGGAAAGGAAAGGGCACTGGGGGGCAGATCAAGGCCCCCGTGGGAAGGGAGGAGGGGGTTGGGAGCTGGGCCAGGGTCAAGTGCTGCTCAGCCAGGGTGGGGGGGGGTGCAGGATGGTGCTGTGGCTCATCCTGGGGTGCGCAGGGGTGTGGGGAAGGGCATGGGGGGCGTGTGCCCCTCCCATAGACCTCCCCCAGCGCAGCCCCACCCCACCGGAAAGAGCTTGGTGCAGTCCCAGCCTGCCCTGAGCAGATCCAGGGGCACACACCCTCCTGAACAAGCAGGCAAGCAATGGCTCAGCAGCTCCCGGCTGAGTGGCGGTAGCAGCTGCCCCCCTTGCCTCTCTAGATGACCCGCTGCACCATCCAGCTCCTGCCCTGCCTCGGCTGGGCAGCGCTTACCCCAGCCCCTCTCCTCCCTCCCCACAGGGACCTTGATCTGCCTGCCCCCATGTCCCTTCTCTTCCGCCTCCAGCTGGTAAGTCTGGTGTGGGGGGGAGGGCGCTCTCCACCTGCAGGGCTGGTATCAGAAATCAGAAGCATTGGCCAACATGCCTCCTTAAAAATCAGTTATTGGTATCAGCCACAAAAATCTCTATTGGTGCAACCCTAATTTTAGCTACAAACACCTCACATTGCTCGCTGATTTTTGTGCTGTGCCAGCTTTTACTTAAACCACTTCCTTTTTTTTAACGCTAACATGTAATTCAGCTGCATGCAAACTCTAGACTAGCAACTGACACAAGATTTGATTGTTTAACATTTTCTGTTGTGCTGTGTGAAGAACAGCCATTTCATCTGGCAGAAGATTTGAGAATTCAGATGTCTGGGTTTTCTCTGATTTGGAATAAAACCCAGTAATTCTAAAATTCTCTGGGAAATAGACTCCAAAGCAATTATTTAAAAAATTTGTAATGGTTTATCTCGTAGTTTTGAAACAAAATTCCAACCAGTGTGCTGATAAGGAGGGAGAAAGTCCTCAAGGAGCTGTCTCCCAAGCTCCAATGACCCTGGCAGGCTGTTAAGTGGAAAGGCAAGTCAACAGAAAACCAAGCAGGTTTTCAGATAGCTCTGGTGTGTTGTCAGTATCTGCCTATAAGACCCTTCTTTCCTTAACAGTTGCCATTCCCAAATCAACAGTAAAGTATCTGAAGTAATGACAGGATTTATATAACAATTAAACAAGTACATGACTAGGAGACCCAACATAGGGTTTCTACCCTTACAAGGAATAAGACAGACTTGGGCTTTACATTACCTTCTCTACATCTACTTCCCATGGTAAAAAGGAAAAAGGCATCTAGTCATGTATGTTGTCTCTCTCAGTATTCATTATTTGAAATAAACATGAGCTAGCAGTAGGTATCAGAGACAACAATCCATTTAAGTAAATAATGGAAGTTTATACGTCAGATATCATTATACTTGGTAAAATGACTGAATGCAAAACAGCTGCTTTCTTTCTAACCTTGAAGTCTATGAAAACAATATGTGCTAGCATTTTCATAGTAATTTGCACACACAAAGTACTGTACCAACATTCATCTTCAACTGCATTCCTGTAGAATAGGCAAATAAATGTTATTTATACTTTGCAGATTGGGAAAATAAAAAAACTGGTCAAGTTGTCCTAACCTGATGTACAGTGAGACAGCAGCACCGTAAGTGACAGAATTGAAAACTTCCTAAATCCCAATTTTACCCTTCCAAAATGCACAGCAACTCACAATACTAATTACTATACAACTGGAAGATACAGGCATGGCAGAGAGTGATGCTTCAATGATGCTTTTGGACTTCACCCTGTACATTTTAATAAATTCACACACAAATAAAAATTTGTCGTCAAATTATATCTTGGAAGATAACATTGAGAAGTGGTGTTTAATCTAATTTAGTAGCGCTCGACCTCTGGCCCATGGGCCAAATGCAGCCCATAGAGCCATCTCATCAGGTCCACAGGGATCCTCATGGACCCAGAAATTTGGTGGAAGGGAAGGGAGGTGGGGTGGGGGAAGCAGTGGCCATTAGTACAGCCACCCTCCCCACTGCCAAATTCTCAAGTCTTGCACTTGCCCCTCCCTGCTTCTGGATTGGGGCTGGGCCAACTCACATCCCACTCCCCCAGCCCAGGGCCACCTCCCACCCCACCCTGCAGGACCAGGTTGGGTCTGGGCCACAGCCAGATCAGGTACCTCTCCCTTGTGTGGTGGGATGAGGCACCATTCATCTGGCCTGCCAGGCAAAAAGGTTGGGCACCACAAGTCTAATTAGTTAATGAAACATATTGCAAAAATAAATGTCAATACTGTTATTTCCTTCTAAACTTTGTAAAACCTTTATGCATTAAAATGGCAGCCCACAACCAGATATTTAAGCTATATTTCAGAAAAGACAGCGGGCCATATGTACCGTTAGTAGGTTACTGAGTAAAGCAGTGTACTGGGCAGGTCAAGCGTATTTATGTAAATAGAAAGTACATCATATTTTAGTAACCCTGCTTACTGCATTGTCATGCTTTTTATTGGGCTCAAACTGAAAAATATGAGTTATATTTCAAAAGACAAGTTAGATTCAGCTCCCAGTGACTTTACCATCTATGTCTGAAAGTCTCTCCCTAAATTTTCACCATAATGATAGCATCCCTTTAACTACTTTCCTGTCTCCTAACTTCACCTGTCAATTCAGATAAACTTGTTCTACCAGCTTTGTTATTTTTACCCAGTGAGCATCTGGGTCTGAAATGACAATTCCAGTACAGGCGCACTGATACACCAGTGCCTTATTTCATTGGCCCCAATAAAAGGAGAATTAACATCATTTGATACTGGCTTTTTTGGCCGGTGTAGCTGATAATGTCTCCCCTCACACCCCTCCCCACCCCGCCAAAAGTGTATCCAGAAGGGGTACACTCCTTAAAAAGGTTGCAAACCCCTGAACTACAACATTAAGCAGGCGCAGCATCTGTGGCAGGCTGGGGCCTAAGTTTCTCCCCAGTCTGACCAAACCATTTGCAAACTAGATTCTTCTCAGTGTAACAGTGTAAAGATAAGCAGAAAGCACAAGGACACCCCCCCACCCCACCCCCCGGCTGTGGAGCGCAACACCAGAAGACCCACGCACGTGTGCATCTACCTGCTATCAGAGACGGCAATCTGAAAAGTAACTTTCCTTCATTACTCTTCTAATCCCCTTCTCCAGCTTGAGAGAGAGGAGATTGCCAGGGGCTGCCAGGTGCTGGAAGGACCTCTCCTTTGGGACATGACTGCATCACTTTTTTCATGGGTCACAAACAGCTTCAGCCAAGGTCAAGGGTGCAGGCGCATGGGGCTCATCTCTGCTTCACAGATCTGATGCAGCTCCCACTGCCATGGTGCCTTGTCTGTGCAGTTTGTCAGGGCCCCTTCTTGGGGGGGCAGGAAGAAGGCTGGTAAAGGCAGGCGGGAGG
Organism: Gavialis gangeticus; assembly: GCF_001723915.1. Classification (NCBI taxonomy): domain Eukaryota; kingdom Metazoa; phylum Chordata; order Crocodylia; family Gavialidae; genus Gavialis; species Gavialis gangeticus. Next base: position 49,175,181 of record NW_017729004.1, on the reverse strand, counting down.
AAATGGGGCTGGGGGAGGTCGTGCAGGGGGAAGAAGGCGCCTGGGCCTGGCGGAGAGCGAGAGACCCTCCCCAAGACGCTTGCGCGGGAGGGGCGGGGCGGGGAGGGGCCGAGCGGTACCTTGCGCCCAGCGGCAGAAGATGGTGTCGGCGAGGCCGCGGGGCCCCGCGCTCTTGCCCCACACCAGGTGCACAAGCTCCGCGCTCAGCTCAGCCATGGCACGAAAGCGGCACTCGGCCCGGGCGGCTCCTGGCGATGGGACTAGATGTGGCGGCCGACCCGCCTTCCCTGGACATGGGCGAGAGCCGGGGCGGGGCCGCAGCTACCGGCCGGTCAGACTCGCGGAAACCCGTCGCTCCCCGACGGCTACTTCCTCTTCCGGGACGCGGGTGGCGGAAGCGGAAGGGGAATTGGGTAGCGCCGCGCGCCCCGCCGGCTCGCCCTCCTGCGGCACCGCGCGCGTGCGCTGGGCTGCAGTTGGCTGGGGGCGGGGCGCGGGGAGCAAGGCGGAGGCGGAGGCTAGGACCAGAGGAGGCCCGCGGGGGCTGAAGCGGCGGGGTCGGCGGTGGCCTAGAGCAGGTGCAGCGGGTGGACGGGAGGTTGCGGGCCCGGCCCTCCCTCCATCCCCGCTGCTGGTGCCGAGTACGAAGTGTACGGACGAAGGGGTTTGTTCAGCGCCCCCCCTCCCACCCGAGGCTTTGCTTTGACATTTCAACCTTGACCCAAGCGTAAAGCCTCATTGATGTAGGGTTTTCGGTCGTAGCCGTCTTGGCCTAAGGACACGACTGCTCCGTCGTGATGATAAAAAAGATTGCTTGTCCCCAGAGCACCTTGCAAGGCTCATTGATTGCAGCAGGCTTTGCGTCGAGCCTGTAGTCTTGACCCAGGAAGGTATTTAGTTGCCTTGAGTTTTATTCCAGGGTGTAACCCCCTTGTATAGGAGTTGGGCACCTCTATACCTTTGCTTTTCTGGATTGGACTCAAGTCTCCAACCCTATCTTGGAAATAACAAGGGCTGAGCGAGGACTGGGCCTTGTCATACACCTTTAGCTAGAAAAGTACTGCTCCAAAGAACCTGAATAATGGCTTTAATTTAGGATCATCCTCTGACCTAGAGAAACATTTATCCTAGCTGCCCAGCTAGACTTCTGCACAAGAGTCATCTCATGCATGCTTCAGGGACTGGTGCTGGAACAGCAAGTTTGTGCTGTCTGTGGTGCTCCCCATGCACAATCCCCACGGTCTGAAGCATGTTTGAAGGTGCATCTTGTATACCTGCACAACACTTAACAGTAAAGGGAGGGGAAATAATAATTTCAGACCTGCACGTACCAGAAAGCTAATTTCAAAAGATGGAGAACCTTAACACCTAATAATCCTCTCTATACACTCTTTCTACTGTATAAACTGATTCAAGAATTTCACAAGACTTTAGGTCAGTAACTGATAGAGTTAGAGCCCATTCGGCTGTTAGCAACATGTTTTGTTCTTCTTTGAGTTATTCATACAAGCTGTCAAAAATATTTGAAAAAAATATTCATTTGTTTGGAAGCACCCATTTTGTTCTCTTAGTTGAAGAATGAAAAGCAAAAAACCTGCATGATTTTATTTAAGCTAGTAACTGTGGGTATCTCATCTGAACTGCTTATTTTCAGTCATCTAAATTTAACAATGTGTAAATCATGTCTGATTAAATATAAACAGTTTTAAACTAGCTTCAACTATGTATGCATACTTCGAATGGTGAAAATTTACATTAGTACAGGAAATAGTTCAGGAAAGTTTACGGTCTATGTTATGCAGGAATAAGTGAGGGTAATAGTTCCTTCTGTCCTTCCCATTTATTAAATCATTCACAGCTCTGGTACATTATCATCACTGCTAGCAAAATTGCCCATAAAATATCTTTTCAAAAATGTTAAAACTAAAATAGACTTCTGTTCTATGGTCTTGACTATGTAGTTGCAGTGCTGGGTCCCTTGGGGGTGGGGCTGTTCCTGTCCATCCAGATATGCTCTAAACCCAGACGTTTGCTCCAAGCTCGTCTTCTTTGGCAACTACCAGACCCAATGGAGACCCAGGGGTTGGGAGTGGGTCTAGAAGAGCCTTGCTGATGACATTTCCTTTTTTGGACATTCCTGCAGACTGAGGCGTGTGAGGTATGCTCAGCCCCAGCCCCCCAGAACTAGCTGCAGCAGCAGTCTAGACAAGCCTTCAGTGTTCTGTGCCTGGAACTAGCTCGGGAACTTCAGTGACAGTTCTGCTTAGGAGAACAGGCAAAATTGGGCTGTCAGTCTGTACTTCTCCGAAGTGTACATCCTGTGGTACTTCTGAATGTTTTGTATGGATAGTCTTAAGTGATTTTTTTCTAGTTCTGACTTACCACAGAGATGTAGTTAGGTATGTTAATCTGAAGTCAAGTGGAAGGCAGGGTAGATTTGCACCAGGTACCAGCAAAAGCAGTGAATTTATAGAATTTTAAACTCAGTGTAGTACTGTAGATGGATCAGCAGGTGGCATAGCCACATCATTTTCTGCTACAGTAACTCCAGAGGTTTCAAATATTATACAATTTAGGGCAGGGCTGCCCAGTTTCAAAGTGGTCGGGGGTCACAGGGCTGCATGCTGCAGGGGCTACACAGACTCCCCAGGACCACTGCCACTTGCAGCCCCTGTGGTACATGAGCAGAATGAGTACTTCCAGCTGTCATTCCATACCCCTGCACTCCTACTGCTGCCATGCAAGCAGGACAAGTCACCCCACAGGCACAGCTATATAGGCAATAAATTCACTGGACCTCCTGCTGTGCTGCCCTGTGCTGGAGACCTCTGCTGCTGCAGTGGTAGGAGCAATGGGGATAGAGGCATTGTGAAGCCCCTGGTCCTTATTTTAACCCCCGCCAGTTGGACAGCCAAGTACAGACAGATGTAACATGTGAAGTGCTTGAGTGCCTTTAAAGCTGTACAAAAAGTGAGTGTACAGATATGCACATCTGATGAAGTACTTCAGAAAGGGCCATACTGCTTCAAAACTGAACCTGGAAAACAACAGGAACAACTTTGAAATGACTCTTTCCTTCTACTCTGATGCTGGTAGCTTTGTAGGCAAACTCTGCATGTGTCATCAGGGCACCAGGTTGGAGTTCTTAAAGACCTTAGTGTTGTGGAGCTTGGTGGGCTGATCTGTGCTCGCGTGGGTAAACCATGGTAGATGGTCCACAACTCCTCATGATATAGTGAAGAAGTGGTTCATACAGTCAATAGGCTCCAAGTTGCAGTGGGCAGGGCACAGGATGGTGATGTGGATGCTATTGATGGCCCTGATGCAGCTGGCAAAACTCATGCAGACAAATCTGTTGATAACTTCCTGCAAGTTGGCAAGATAGGGGAAGTGTTGGAGGTAGCTGGCTTCTGGACTGTAGTGGTTCTGCCCTTCTCCATAGTGAGGGGTGCCCAGTTGCTAATGTTTTGACACTAAAGCAACAGGACCAACTCAGTGAAGCTTCTGCTTGAAGCTGGCATGGCTTAATATAGAGTATTGCTATCAGTGCTCATTTCCCACATCCACAGGACTATATGCTCCCACTACTCACTGTTCAGTTTTGTGGTTAAGAAGTACTGGTACATGGTCCCAGAGACCATTCTCCATTATATGCTGTATGGCAACATCTTCAGGCCTACTTCTGTTGGTGAGAGCAGGTAGAACATCTCAAGAAAGCACCTTTCCACTGCCTTGGTCATGATGCCCAGCACTGCTATGCTGTTGCCTGTCAGACAAGGTGGAAGAAGCCACAAAGCTTACCCAGGTAGGCCATGGCACTTTTCCTTGGGTAGAAGGAACAGCATGTGTCCATTCCAGACTTCCCAGGGTGATAGTGCTCCTGTAACTGACAAGGTCCTGGAGGTAAAACTAACCAGGTCTGGAGTGGCAACATGCATCAGTGTAGGGACACGGCTGGGTGCCTAGGGCAAAACAGAAGTGGCAACTTGTGGTATGTGAACACAAACATGCAGTTGTGTTTTCCCCCTTCCCCTCCCCCCCAAAAAAGTGATGCTTGGGATGGCTGCCCATGTGGCTCCCCACTAGTTACACCACTGGCATAGAGCACAAAGCAAAACCAGAGCAGTGGTAGGTGGCAAAGAGCCAAAAAGCTCCCTCTCCTCTATTCAACAGTCCTCAGGAACCTCCCAAGCCTCAGACTCAAAAGGCTGGGATCTTTGCTCTCCAACCTCCAAGCTGCAGAGTTCCACAATAACATGGACCACTTTGAGCGCTTCAGCTGGGAGGGGCCTGTATGTGTGCACAAGCTTGGATATTAAAAGGAACTTTCTGACTGTGAGGGTGGTCAAGCATTGGAACAAGTTAATGAGAGAAGCTGTGGAATTGCCATTTCTGAAAAATTTTAAGAGCAGATTAGACAGACACTTGGCTGAGTAGTTTGCTCCTCCTAATTCCTGTCTTATTTTCTTAGTAAAATATGACACTTGGTTGAGTGTAGTCAGGAATGATCCTGTCTTAAGCAGGGGGCTGGACTGTGAGGTCACTTCCAGCCCTACTTTCCTATGATCCTAAAACATGCCCTATTGTTATGAATATGCACATTCAGTCACAAAATGCTTCACCGGCTCTGCAGAGTTGAATATCATTGATATTAATATTATACATTCTTTGAACATGGTTACTGAAAACTATATCTTTAGGATTGAACACAATACTAACACTGGAAGCGGGGACAATAATGAGAAACAACCCAAGATAACTCAGAATGATTTGACCCATCTAAATGGGTCTAGCTAAATAGCTAGAGTCAAATAGAGTTCAATATAGACCAATATAAAATAATTAGTCTGGGAACAAGGTGCTGATCCAGGGAATGTTCCCCAAATGGAACAATCTACTAGTGCTTTGGTCCAGGAAAGCACCCCATGGATAATTGTGGAAACACTGATGAAACAGGGCAGTTCAAAGCCTCATGACAATAGAGGCAAATAGTGCAATAGCTAGTATTAACAGCAGCAGAGAATACAAACTGGAAGAGGTAGAACTGTAGCTGTCATCTGAAAGTGTAAACTCTCAAACTCCAATTCATGTTTGCACATATCTGGAAGAATCTGGTTTGGAATATGTCTTTATTTGTAACTGGGTTGGGGGAAGAGAGGTCAAACAGGAATTGGGGAGAGGAAAATATGAAAAGGGACTGAGTGTTTTAATTTTTCCAGCTTGAAAATTGATTGGTACCTCTTAATTTCAGTGGGCTACACTTAATTCTAGTACATTAGCCAATTTATATAGTGTCCTTTTGTATTATTATCAACTTTGAATTACTTTGAACAAACAGAACATTCATGCACATAATAAATCTGAACTCTGCTCTGAGTAAAAGATGTGACTCAGGCTGCGAACAGGATTATACCATTTTGTTACTCTACCATTTCTTGGATATATTTAGATTCATATGCAGATTTAGCATTTTTAAGAAAGGATGCATCTTTTTATGGTTAATCACCTCTCTCTTTTTGATGGTAATAAAAACTGTTTTTCCACCTACTCGTCTTTACTAAAAGTATAGGAGCTGCTATTTCTTATGCTGTGCTGCCATCACGTGGTTCCTTGTCTTGCTCATTTAAAACATATCTGAAGTTTTTAAAATACCTGCTGCAAATTTCCTATTTCCCTTTCCATTGAACATGCACTGTTCTGTGACATTTCACTTTATCTGTTGTTAATTCTTTACATTCTGATTTTTTTTTTTTAGAACACAGAAACAACCAGGGTTTGAAATATGGAGGGGCTCAGGGAGGCACCCCCATAAGAGATGAGAACCCCACCCTAAGAGATGAGAGTCCATGGCCCACCCCGTGCCTTTCTAAGCAATCCAGGTGGCAGTGGCTTCTTCCAGCTGCCACTGCCACAGGCCCCCGCAAGAGTCAGAGTGTAATTTGAACCCTGGAAACAACTGCTTTCCTTCCTTCAAATCTCTGTTCCAAACTTAAGTGTATTCAGCTTGTTTTTCCAATATTCTCTGAAACTTGTTATTCCTGTAGTTACACCTGACAATTAAAAACCAAAATCTTTTAGCAGATGAGATAGGGATGAAAAATATAAGCATTAACAATAAACATGCTATATCTAGTCTGCATTGTATCTAACTCCCTAAGGGCCTAATCCTGAGAAGTTCCCTTGTTATCTAAGAACCCAATCCTGGGCGTGTCTACACCTTCATTAATGTGCAGTGCTTACTGCACATTAAATATAGTAGTTGTATAATTAAGTACTAAATAAATGCACAGTAAGCTGCTGTACTGCATGTGAGCGCCATCACACGCTTTGTGTGACAATGCACAGTAGACTAATCCTACTGCACATTAATGTATTAGCACAGTTTTTGACATGCACGCTAATGCACAGTATAAGTAGTCTACCGTGCATTAAGCATCTCGTGTTTTACATGTCTAAATCCCAGTGAGTCATAGCTCATTTTACATGTCTGAATTGCAGTGCACGATCCATAAATACTCTGCCTAGGCATCTTTTTTTATCAGTAAATTTTTCTAGGCATCTAAGGCTTTGTTACTAGGAATGCCTAGACTAACTCCAATTTGGCTAAGCTAAACATTTTGGCACTTATCTTCCATTGAAATAATTGAGGATTCACAAACTAGATGTCAGTAGGTCAGAGGAGCCTGCCCTGTAGGGCTGTGAAGGCTTTGGACAGAGCTTCGGATCCGGAGAAGCTTCGGACACTTCGGGGGCAGAGCAGCACATCTGGGTGGAAGTGCTGCCTCCTTAGGTTTCCCGCAGTGGTTCGGAGATCTGGCCATAGGGTATACTGGGGAAACAATAAAATATCTATAACTTTGTTGTTTTTTGTCTGATTTGGATGAAATGTTCAGAGATGGTAGACTCTGCAGAGAGAATGAAGTCTACCAAGTTTCAAGAATAGCAGTGCAGGGGTTTGGGGGGAACAGCACCCCAAATTCTTGAAAGCAAAACTCATGCCACATCTAAGTGTTACAACATGGCGGGGTGAAAACTGCAGGTGTGGTGGCTCTTACTGAGGCTACAAAGCCTGCCAAGTTTCAAGAAGATCAGTGCAGGGGTTTGGGGGGAAACTTCCCCTCAAGCTTTGGACAAGCAAAACTGGTGCCATGGGGACTGTGTCTGTCTTGGGGTGGGGAGAGGAGACACTAGGGTAGGCCTGGCTGCTAAGCTACTGTGTTCCCAGTTACCAATCAATCAATCATGATTCACTCAGGGACCAGGGACTCAGGGACCAGGTCAATCCACAGGACCTATCTACTACATAATGACTTAATGAGCATCAATTAGCACCTACAAAATCAGGCTAAGGAGAGGAAAGAATCAATACAGACAATCAACTGCCCCAAGATAAAGACCGTCTTGGCACGAGTTTTATCCATCAGCAGCTGGGGTGCAGGGCCCCAGAACTCCCCCCGCCCCCCAATCTCCTCCACAGCTGGTAGGTGTCACAGCAGGGGCCACCATCCCTGCAGCTGTCACCCCGCTGCGCCTTAACACACGCAGAGTCACCCATGTCACGAGTTTTGCTTGTCCACAGCTTGAGGGGCAGTTCCCCCCAAACCCCTGCACCTATCTCCTTGAAACTTGGCAGCCTTTGTGGCCTCAGTAAGAGCTACCAGCCCCGCAGTTTGACCCCCCCTGTGATGTGACACAGCCGTGACAGGAGATTTGCTTTCAAGCATTTAGGGTACAGTTCCCCCCAAACCCCTGCACCAAACTTCTTGAAACTTGCAGGCTTTGTGGCCTCAGTAGGAGCTACCATCCCTGCAATTTTCACTTCCTTGTCATGTGACACACAGCCATGACATGAGTTTGGCTTTCAAGGATTTGGGGTACAGCTCCCAAGCCCCTGCACTGATGTTCTTGAAACAAGGCAGGTTTCATGCTCTCAGCACAGGCTACCATCCCTGCAAGTTTCATCCAAATTGGACAAGAAACAACAAAGTTATAGATATTTCATTGATTCCCCATTATAGCCTATAGCTGGATCTCCAAGGCAGCTCCAAAGCTTCGGCCGAATTGAGGTAGAAACCCGGTCCAGAGCTCCAGATCGGATCGCTGCTGACTCACACAGGCCTACTGCTCTGGGAGGCATGCCCCAAGAACACTTAATACATACCAACATTACTGAGTTCAGCTTGAAGCACAGCAGTCACAGCTGCTACTTTCATTCAAAGAGTAGTGGCAATGGTGTCTCGCACCTTTTTTATAATAGACTACTGGTTAGAGTACTTGCCCAGGAAGTGTCCTAGCCTGGGCTCAATGTTCTCTTCAACCTTGGGGCCTTTGAAAGCCACATCTCCCTCCTCCCAGGAGAGTGACCTACCCATTCAGGGACATTTATCTGGGAGGTGCGAAACTGGTTTCTAGTCCTTGTTCTTAGGACTGATTATGAATTTTGTATTAAATATTCATAAATTGTGTTGGGAGAAAGGGCTTACATTTCTCACAAAAATGTGGTACTTTAGGTAGGCGCATAAGTGCAGGAGAGAGAAATGATGTCACGCATGTACCTCTTCCATTGGCTGTTTTAGGTGCCCCCACAGATCAGTGTACTGGCTGCTATGAATCCCAGTTTTAGGCTCCTACCTTTTCCCAGTCCCAGTCACTTTTTAGGGACAGCAGGTGCTGTTCTCCAAGGTGCAGATGCTGGAGCAGTGGTGTGCTGACTGACTTGGAACTATGTCAGCAGAGGGGGCAAGAGGTGCAAGGGCTCCTGTCAAAGCACAAGGGAAAGACCCCCTTGCAACTCCCTACAGAGGAAGGAAGTAGCGCAGCATAGCCAGGGCCTTAGCTAGCAGCTCCGCCATGCCTCTACCATGGGGCAGGTTTGCTGGCTGGGCAATGCAGCCCTGTGGTGTGAACTCCTGGGGGCTCTGCACAGCTTAGCCAGGGCAGGCTGGGTGCAACATGGACAGGGGCTAAGGCCTCTCCTTGGCCTACCTGATCTACAGCCAAGCCCCCACATGTGCTGTGCCCAGCCCGCATGGGCTGAGCAACACGCACTCCCCAGGAGCTCACGCTACTTTTCCCATGGGCAGTGTCCAGCAGGGAGGCTGGTTACTTGCCCGGGATGGAGGTGGGTGGAGCAGGGAAAGTCATGCTGGGTGCTGGGGGCAGACAGTTCCACCTAGTGTGCTGTCCTGGGCGGGAGCCCTAGTGTGGGCTTCTAAGTGTGCCTGAATCCCAGGTGGGCAGCAAGGCATCCTGCTCCTGGAGGGCTGTATTGCTCAGCCAGCAAATCTTCCTCAAGGGAGAGGTGTGGGGGAGTTGCTACCAAAGGCCCTGTCCAAGCTGGGCTGACCCCTTCCCCTGCAGGCGTCACAGGGGGGCTTTCCCTTATGCTTTGACAGGAGCCCTTGCGCCTCCTGCCCCCTCTGGTGATTTAGTCCCAAGTCAGTTAGCACACCGACAGGTACAACTTCTGCTGTAACTTCCATTCCAGCTCCGGCATCTGCACCTTGGAGAACAGCACCCACCATTTCTTCATCTTTGCAGTGTCCAGTGGCAGTGCAGGCTGCCGTGAGCTCGGCTCTGGCCTACTCATGTCCAACACTGGGGAGGCAGGCACATGGGAAGGGGGTCAGAGCCTGAGCTGGGGCCAGGACCGGGTCCAGGCCAATGACATCCAGGGGGACTGGAGGCTCCCACCCCCTCGCCCCATGCTGGGCTGCACCATTTGGCTACACTGCCACAGGCTTTGGGGGGCTGTCCAGGGTGCTGACCAGGGCATTTGCCCAGAGAGCTACATTAAGGTACCTTAAGGTGTGCAAATGTAGACACACTTAAATCACCTTAATGAACCTTAGACTAAGGCGTATTAAGTGTAGGCATGCATAAATTCATGTGTACACAAGCCTAATGGCATCTAACTTGGACTCATAAATTGTGTTCAGGGAGCTGAGTAGCGAAAAGTGAGACATCTTTGTGGGCTGGGCCCAAGTTCCTTGGAAAAGAGATCATGTCGTGGTATTTGTTGTTGAAGTACATTTCCTGCATTTGCTGCTATATTAATAACAACTAGAATAATAATGAAGAAAATGCCACTCTGGTCAGAACACACAGCAGTGTGTGGAATAACATTTGTATCCTGTATCTAGCATTGATAGGGAGCTATTAAGGACTATCCTATTACACTTACCAAACCAAGGTTTCCACAGCTCCCTTTTCCTGTTTATTTCCTATATAGCCTTGGTTACTTAGAGAAAAGAAGCAGAAAATGTCCAACACATCTATACTGACAATAGGTCTAGAAGTTTTATGTGGAACGGTTCTACCTCCTGAACTGGACTAGCAGGAGTATTCCTGACTGACCTTGGGGTGTTATGTAGCTGCACCTTCTCAGGAGAAACCTTAGGGAGGAATTCTGACAAATGCTTCTTTATTTTCCCTTTACTTGTGGGAGCTGTATCTGCGGAGCAATCAATGCCACCTCTTCACAAGATGCAGATTATTCCCCCACTTACATCAGACAAGCTCCAGTGAGTGGTACAAGAGACAGATATCAGGCTGTAAGAAAAATTTGTCCCTCTTTCCCAGCCAGGGAACAGAGAGAAAAGTAGTAACGGTGCACAAACCTGCCTCCCCTCCTGCCCTCAGATGTGCAGTCCAGGCTGATAATGCAGAAAATGGAGGGGGGGGGGGTGTATGCGTGCATGTGCTTGTGTGTGTGTGTGTGTGTGTGTGTAGGATGGGTGGACATAGCTGGTGGGGCTAGTTGTGTGTGTATAGAAAGTTTTATTTATTCTCTTCTTTACTCACCCACGCTACAGCCTTAGGGTCAATGACAGCCTGGGCCACAAGATTATGAAACATCTATTGTCTCATTTTGTGGCATTTTTCTTCTTTTTTATTTTTATTTTTTTTAAAAAAAGAACAGGTAGAGTGGGTCTACTCCACACACTTATTCATTGGCATGCTTAAACTTGTTCCTCTATATGGGCTTCCTCCTGAATGTGAAGCAATGTAACCATGTCTATATGAAACCACACTCAAGCTAATTAGCACTGGCCAGAGTCAGCGCTATTTATTTATACTGCTGCACAGATATGGCTACCCTGCTTCCAGTTTATGAAGTAGTGTGTGGAAAGCTATGCAGTGCACTGGTAGACAGGTGCTGTGGCTGGCAGAGTAAGTCTGTGGTGTAGACATAATTTTTTTTGCAGGACAAATTTTTAAAAGCATTGAGACCTCTTGCTCCTACTGAAGTGCAAAACTGAAGGAACAATACAATCTTGCTTGTGAATATCATTGTTGTCTCACCAGTAGGTTCTCACAAAACAAACTGTTGATTTCCCTGGATGCTGGGATATATTGCCTGTTAGTACAAGTAGTAATCAGCTTTCTCAAGGAAGGGGGAAATAATCCTGAAGGTTGAAGGTATGACTTATAGCTTAGTTTCTATGAAAGTTATTTTAATTGCAAACCAAACAGCTATTCATCCTTGTTTGCATATCTGAAGGCCCATAGTTTACCTTGTACTAAACCATTTAAATTGATGGTGATAGAGCTCCATCATTTTCAGAAACATTGACAAGCATTAATTACTGCAATTGTATAGTATTATTTACAGAACATAGCAGTAGGGATGTGCAGAGCAGGTAATATTTGATTCGACAGCCATGTCAAATATTAAACTGGGTCCCACTTTGATTTGCCGTCCTCTTCAATTCGAAGCGGGACCCGGTTTAATATTTAGCATTTATATCTTTCCAGGGCGGTAAACTAAATATGGTTTATTTGACTCAGTGAAGACCTATGATACTGAAAGAGATAAATCTAATGATTTGTTTTAACAGAGTAAGATAAATCTTTCAAGGCAAATCTTTAGTAATGCTATGTTGTTACTGTGAAAGTCCACTGTAAAATTATACATAGGTGCCCATGGAAAGTACAGTATTTTGCATCTTACCTGCCAGTAGTGTTCATGAGTTGTACAAGTGGATCATTTAGCAAACATCTCTTGATATACGACTCATCTCGTACACTGTTCACCTATTACACTTTTGAAGAAATACATTGTTTACTGAAACTGAGTATTGGATGTCAGCAAAATTGTAGGAATAATGGACCATTTCTATTTTTCATCAAACCTCACTAAGATTGAGGAACCAGAAAAGGTTCGTGAGTAGTAGTTTCTGGCCATAGCATTGAACTCATTGAATTAACTGTCTCTGGGAAATCTGATTTTGCTTGCTAGGAAAAAAATCAGAATACTTAATTTAAAACAAAACAAGACAAGAATTTAGTATAAAAAAGTGTTTAGAATGTATCTTAAATGGGAACAACCAAGGGTCCTGTGAAAAAAAATAGCATGCAATCATGTAATTAAATCATGTCACAATATATCTAGCAGAAGGTTGCAAAGGACTTGACTGACTTCACAGTAGGGCTATGCGAAGCTTCAGCAGCTGATTTGATTTGGAGGCGATTCGGCCCGATGTGGCAGCCAAATCTCCGAATTTGAATTGAATCGGGAGACCCATTAAAAGGTCTGAATCAAATCGCAAGCCTCTGAATCGATCTGGAGAGATTTGGAGATTCAGAAGGCTGCAGCAAACAGAAACTGAGAAGAGGGAGTGGGATGGGGTAATCTTCGATATATGGAAAAAGCTGAGAGGCGGGGAAAGACTGCTCTAATATTAACATCTGTAGCTGGCTAGTGACTGTGATCTTTCTCTAAGTTCCCTTCCAATCACAGTGGTCTGGGGGAGGACAAAGCTGGATCTGGAAGCAGAGGAGCTGAGGGCCATAGCAAAGGAAATTCTGGGGAAGGAGGGAGAATCTGAGCTTGTGCTCCATCCCCCTCAAAGTTCCCCTAGAGGCAGGTCTCCTTCTCTGGAAGGCACTTTGGAGGAGGTTGTGGGGTCAGGTGGCTCAGCTCCAGAAGAAGAGTTGTTGTGCCTCTTCTTGGCAAGAAGGGAGATAAGGCAGGATCCCCACTAGGGCTGTGCAGAGCAGGTAATATTCAATTCGACAGCCATGTCGAATGTTAAACCGGGTCCCACTTTGATTTGCTGTCCGTTTCCAGTCGAAGCGGGTCCACTTTGACTCGAGGTCGAAACTCAGTCGAATATTCAAGCTGCTTCAACTTCCCCATAGGCTATAATGGGAAAGGTCAAAGCAGGCTATAACTTTGGTATTTCCTGTCTGATCTTGATGAAACTTGCAGGAATGGTAGCTCCTGAGGAGCCCACGAAGCCTGCCAACTTTCAACAAGATAGGTTCAGGGGGTTTGGAGAAATAGCACCCCAAATTCCTTAGAGAAAACCTCCTGTGACTTCTGTGTGGAAAGCCACAGGGAGCTCAAAACTGCAGGCTTGCTAGACCCTGAGGAGCCCACAAAGCCTGCCAACTTTTATGGTGATAGCTGCAGGGATTTGGGGGAAACTGCACCTTAGGCTGCTGACAGACAAAACTCACGATACAGATGGAGTGAGGAGGTGGCATTTACTCTGTCTGCACCTGGCACTTGGGGAACGCCAGCAGCGGGAGGTTCACCTTGAGGAACACCAGCTGCTCCACCAAACCAGGACCCAAGTAGGTGCAGTGGGGTGTCACAACATCCGCAGCCATGAGGAACACCCTCTCGCTTGGCACTCTGGTCGGTGGACAGGACAGGTATTCCCGGGCAACTGTGGCCAGATCCGGCCATATCGGGCTGCGGGTTGCCCAGTAGGCCAAAAGTTCACAGTCCAGGGGCTCCACAGGCTTGGCAAGATAGGCAGACACCACGGTGTGAGGGCTGTCTGCCTGATCCTGAGGTCTGGTGGGTCTGGACCCCCAAATGTTTGCCATGGCCTTAGCCCATATTGGCAATGCCTGTGGTGGAGGGGAAGACTGGCTTGTAGATGGTGGGCTGGGTTCAGGCACTGGATCCTCCGTTCCACTTCCCCCCGCCTCCGCCGTTCCGCCTCCATCACTTTCTTAATAAGT